>NC_079193.1:260162246-260762246 GCF_029499605.1 Hyla sarda
TTCTCCCTCAGCCCCATCCTACTCATTTTATGCACCAATCTTTTATGTGGCACCGTGTCAAATGCTTTGGAAAAATCCAGATCTACGACATCCAGCGATTCCCCCTGGTCCAGTTTGGAGCTCACCTCCTCATAAAAGCTGATCAGGTTAGTAGACTGGACCAGTCCCTCATAAAGCCATGCTGATATAGAGTCATACATTTATTTTTATCAAGATACTCCAAAATAGCATCTCTTAGAAAACCCTCAAACAATTTACAAACAACCGAGGTTAAACTAACAAGCCTAAAATAGCTGGGGTCAACTTTTGACCCCTTTTTAAATATTGACACTACATTTGCCATGTGCCACTACTAGGCAATAGTCCCTGTTACTATAGAGTCCCTGAATATTAAAAATAGGGGTCTGTCTATTACATTACTTAATTCCTTTAGAGCACGGGGGTGAATGCAATCTGGACCTGGTGATTTGTCTATTTTGATTTTTTGTAGGCGGCCCTGTACTTCTTCTTGGGTTAGACAGGTGACCTGTAATTCTTCCTGGGTTAGACAGGTGAGCTGTACAGGGGCATTTACCTTATCTCGCTGTATTTCACCTGGTATCTAATTTTCCTCGGTGAATACAGTGGAGAAGAATTTGTTTAATATATTTGCTTTTTCCTGATCTCCATTATTAATTTCTTCTTTATTTTTTTTTAACCCCTTAAGGATGCAGCTCATTTTCACCTTAAAGGGGTACTCCGCCCCTAGACATCTTATCCCCTATCCAAAGGATAGGGGATAGGATGTCAGATTGCCACGGTCCCGCTGCTGGGGAGCCCCAGGATCCCCGCTGCGGCGCCGCGCTATCATTACAGCACAGAGCGAGTTTGCTCTGTGCGTAATGATGGGCGATACAGGGGACGGAGCAGCGTGACATCATGGCTCCGCCCCTCATGACATCACGTCCTGTCCCCTTAATGTAAGTCTATGGCAGGGGGCGTGATGACTGCCACGCTCCCTACATTACTCTTGTATTGAAAGGGGCGGACTGTGACATCACGAGGGGCGGAGCCATGACGTAACATTGCTCCGGCCCCTGTATTGGCTGTCGTTATGTGCAGAGCAAACTCGCTCTGTGCTGTAATGATAGCGCAGTGCCGCAGCGGGGATCCCGGGGCTCCCCAGCAGCGGGACCGCGCGATCTGACATCTTATCCCCTATCCTGTGGATAGGGGATAAGATGTCTAGGGGTTGAGTACCCCTTTAAGGACGCAGGCCTTTTTTGCAAATCTGACCACTGTCACTTTAAGCATTAATTACTCTGGTATGCTTTTACCTTTCATTCTGATTCTGAGAATGTTTTTCATTACATAGTCTACTTTATGTTAGTGGTAAAATTTCGTTGATACTTGTTTCAGTGAAAAATTCCAACATTTGCTGAAAAATTTGAATTTTTTTTACTTTGAAAATCTCTGCTTATAAGGAAAATGGGCATCCCAAATGAATTTTATATTGTTTCACATATACAATATGTCTACTTTATGATTGCATCATAAAGTTGACATGTTTTTACTTTTGGAAGACATCAGAGGGCTTCAAAGTATAGCAGCAATTTTCCACAACATTTTCAAAATCTGAATTTTTCAGGGACCAGTTCAGTTTTAAAGTGGATTTGAAGGGCCTTCATATTAGAAATACCCCACAGATGACTCCATTATAAAAACTGAAACCTCCACAGAATTTAATAAGGGGTGCAGTGAGCATTTACACCCCGCTGGCGTTTGACAGATCATTGGAACAGTTGGCTGTGCAAATGAAAAATTCAATTTTTCATTTTCACGGACCACTGTTCCAAAAATCTGTCAGACACCTGTGGGGCGTAAATGCTCACTGCACCCCTTATTACATTCCGTGAGGGGTGTAGTTTCCAAAATGGGGTCACGTGTGGGGGGGGGTCCATTGTTCTGGCACTATGATGGCTTTGTAAACACACGTGGCCTTCAATTCTGGACAAATTTTCTCTTCAAAAGCCCAATGGTGCTCCTCTTCTGAGCATTGTAGTTCACCTGCACAGCACTTTACATCCACATATGGGGTATGTTCTTACTCAGAAGAAATGGGGTTATACATTTTGGGGGGCTTTTTCCTATTTTCCCTTGTGAAAATGAAAAATTTAGGGTAACACCCCCCATTTTAGTGACAAATTTTTTTTTTTTCATTTTCCCATCCAACTTTAATGAAAATTCGTCAAACACCTGTGGGGTGTTCAGGCTCACTATACCCCTTGTTACGTTCTGTGAGGGGTGTAGTTTCCAAAATGGGGTCATATGTGGGTATTTATTTTTTGCGCTTATGTCAGAACCTCTGTAAAATCAACCACCCTGTGCAAATCACCAATTTAGGCCTCAAATGTACATAGTGTGCTCTCTCACTCCTGAGCCTTGTTGTGCATCTGCAGAGCATTTTACGCCCACATATGAGGTATTTCCATATTCAGGAGAAATTTGCGTTACAAATTTTGGGGGTCTTTTTTTACTTTTTCCTCTTGTGAAAATAAAAAGTATGGGGCAACACCAGCATGTTAGTGTAAAAAAATGTTTTTTTACACTAACCGGCTGATGTAGGCCCCACCAAAATTTGTAACGCGATTTCTCCTGGGTACAGAAATACCCCATATGTGGCCCTAAACTGCTTCCTTGAAATATGCCATGCGCATTTGAGGACTAAAATAGGGATTGAATAGGGGTGGACATAGGGGTATTCTACGCCAGTGATTCCCAAACAGGGTGCCTCCAGCTGTTGCTGAACTCCCAGCATGCCTGGACAGTTAGCGGCTGTCAAGAAATGCTGGGAGTCATTGTTTTGCAACAGCTGGAGGCTATGTTTTGGAAACACTGCTGTTCGATATGTTTTTTATTTTTATTGGGGGGGGGGGGGGGCAGTGTAAGGGGGTGTATATGTAGTGTTTTACCCTTTATTATGTGTTATTGTAGTGTAGTGTAGGGTTTTAGGGTACATTCGCACTGACGGGTTTACAGTGAGTTTCCCACTAGGAGTTTGCGCCACGGCAGAAAATTTGTCGCAGCTCAAACTTGAAGCAGGAAACTTACTGTAAACTTGCCCGTGTACATTCACATGGGGGGGGGGGGCAAACCTCCAGACAGTCTGGGCATGCTGGGAGTTGTAGTTTTGCAGCATCTGGAAAATCACAGTTTGGCGACCACTACACAGTGGTCTCCAAACAGTGGTCCTCCAGATATTTCAAAACTACAACTCCCAGCATGCCCAGACTGTCTGGACATGCTGGGAGCTGTAGTTTTGCATGCTCTTGAGAGCCACTGTCGACCACTCACCGGCCAGTCAGATCCCTCCGCAGACTGCCGGATCCCCACATGCCGCCACCAGGTAAGCAAAGACTTCCCCTTCCCTTTCACCCCGCTGTGCACTGCTCTTCCCGGACTTCCACATGTGGGTGGAGGTCCGGCAGTGGCGGCGGCGGGTGCATGTCGATAGCGGGGGCACTTACCCCCCGCCCTTGCCAGGCGCCCGCCATTGCTGCTGCCGGACCTCCAGATTGCCGCGCATTTAGTGTCAGCATTCTTGTTTTTGAGGACATAATCCCATTTTATATTGTTAAGGGCTTCTCTGAGTTGATCAAACTTTACCTTCCTAAAGTTCATAGTTTTTGTGGACCCTCACAAGATTCCCTTATTGAAGAACAAGCCATAATGTATTATATTATGATCACTATTTCCTAGGTGTCCTTCTACTTGCACATTAGTTTCTTTGTCAGGTCTGTTGGTTAATATTAGGTCTAGCAGGGCACCCCCTCTGGTCAGGCCCTGCACTATTTGGGACAGATAATTGTCTTTTGCTATTGTCAGAAACCTGTTTCCTTTATAAGATTTACAGGTCTCAGTCTCCCATTTTATATCAGGATATTTAAAGTCCCCCATTATTATCACCTCGTTCTGATTTGCTGCCTTGTATATTTGCCTCAGTAATTGATCTTCTGGCTCTTCCATTATGTTTGGTGGCTTATATCTCCATATATTTCTACCCATAATGACTCCACATTATCGTTTTCCTCCCGTATATCCTCCCGCAGTGTTGCCTTCACACTGGATTTTACATAAACACAAACTCCTCCACCTTTCTGTCTCTTCTGATCCTCCCTAAATAGACTATATGTATGTTGACCGCCCAGTCACAGCTATCATCCAACCAAGTCTCTGTTATACCCACTATGTCATAATTCTCCTCAGACATCCACCACTCCAGTTCGTCAGTTTTATTGGTCAGACTTCTGGCATTAGTCAACATGCATATCAATGGTGTATGTTTTTTTTCCTATGGAGTCTATCCCTATTAACTATTCTATCCCCTCCCTCCGTTCCACCCCCAGGTACATTACTAAGTCCCCCATCTCTATCTACACTATCTTCCCCCTCTATGTTGTAGGTTCCCTCCCCCAGTCCCTAGTTTAAACACTCCTCCACCAGTCTAGCCATCTTCTCCCCAAGCACAGCTGCACCCTTCCCATTGAGGTGCAGCCCGTCCCTACGGTAGAGCCGGTATCCGACAGCGAAGTCAGCCCAGTTCTCCATGAACCCAAACCCCTCCTTCCTACACCAGCTTCTGAGCCTCTTGTTTACCTCCCTAATGTCCCACTGCCTCTGTAGTGTGTCTCGTGGTGCAAGTAATATTTCAGAAAAATATTACCTTGGAGGTCCTGGCCTTAAGCTTGCGGCCTAAGTCCCAGAAATCATTTTTAGGGACACTCCACATACCTCTTACTTTGTCATTGGTGCCAATATGTACCATAACTGCTGGCTCCTCTCCATCCCCACCCAGCAACCTGTCAACCTGATCCACGATGTGCCGAACTCGAGCACCAGGAAGACACCACACTGTTCGGCCATCGCAGTCTTTGTGACAGATTGCCCTGTTTGTCCCCCTAATACTTGAGTTCCCCACTACCAGTTCCTGTCTGGCCTGCCCTGCACTCCTCCCTCCCTCCTTACTGGAGCAGACACCCCCTGGCGGTCAGAGCCAGAGTCCTGGTGCAGTACTGCTAGCTCTGAAATTGCATCCCCCTCATCTGCCAACCGTTGTTGGGGTGTACCAGATCAGGACTAGCCTCCCTGACACTTTTCCCTCAACGCTGTTTTCTGACTGTAACCCAGCTAGCTGCCTGACTGTCCTGCACATTCGTCCCACTATCCTCCCCCACCTCTACCCCAGAGAGTACTTGCTCACTGAGCAGGAGACTCCTCTCCAAGTTGTCAATGCACCTCAATGTTGCCAGTTGCCCCTCTAGATCCAGGATCTGGGCTTCCAAATGAACAACTCGCACACATCTCGCACAACAATATGCACCCTCGAACTGCTGTTCAAGGATTGCATACATTGCGCAAGATGTACACCGAACTGCGTTTTCCAACATGGAGGCCATCTAGTTATGGGGATTTCACAGATTGACAGCCAAAAACAGACAGTAACTATTAGAATTAAATTCTAAGTAGACCTTGTGAATTAAAGTCTCTACAGTGTAAGTAAAGTAACACTCACAGCAATCTCAAACTCCTGCTTTCAAACTCTCAGTTTCATAACTCTCACTTCCTCTCTTCCGAAGCCCACTCAAACTGAGTCCCAAACTAAGATTTATACAACTGTGAGCAATCTACCCCTTCACCTAGAGGTTGAGTACAGAGAAGAAAAAAAGAGTGAAAAGGCTTTTTAAAGGCAGTGATCCCTCTTTGTGCAAATGTAAGTACTCACACAAGTCATTCCAATTTCACAGATTCACTCCGCACATCAGATATCTTTCAGTTTTATAACTTTCTTTTACTTCCTGTCTTCCAAATCCCACTCAAACAGAGCATGCTCAGTACTGAGTCCCAAACTAAGATTTATACACCTGTGAGCAATCTACCCTCCCCCATAGAGGCTGAGTACAGAGAAAAAAAAGAGTGAAAGGGCCCCTCACAATAGCATCTTACCCAGGTACTGGAGAACGTGACAATGGTTTGTATGTGAAAAGTCACTCTTTACCACTGTCACTTTTCTTTCTCCATTGTTGGTGGTTAAGTATGATGCACCCCATAAAATACATATAGTATGGGTACCTATATTTTGATTCTCCTTGTACCATTTTTACTATACTAAATGCACTCTGTATGCTGCTATGAAGCAGACATTGAAATGAACTTGGATGCATATATTTTTCAGTAGTTGATGGTGCCAACCTCCGATATTACTCACAGGTAGAGTGGCAATCTAATGAAAGAGAGGTGTCTGTGTTCTTATGATTGATATAAAGAAGATGACAAGAAATTGTAGACCGTTAAAGAAATATAGTAGCAGTTCTTTGTTGTTCCTGCATGAGATTAGACATCTTTTAATCTCATAAATCAGCTTGTTCAACAATCTATCTGGGAAGGAAGGACAAGAGATTTTGTTGTATGTTTCCTTGGTTCCATTTGCAAAATCTCAATACTCTTGTGACAGTTTCATCTAAAAGGCCTGTGCTACTGAAAATATCTTTATCCCAGAGGATATTTGAAGGTGGTCATCCTTTTTACTCAGCATCTAAAAAAAAAAAAAATGCCTCACGGTAAAACCTGTGCGTATATTTCAGCTATTAAATAGGCATATCACATTCTTTTTACAAAGAGCCTGCAATTTACAATCCATTACTTCTCATTTATGGAAATCACATTTAATTGCCTTGATTGATTTTTACATAAATTGCACTTCTGAGATTTACTGATATGTAAACAATTAAAAACGGTATCTGGAGGCTTTAAATATTTAGAAATTCATGTTCAAACACCTGGTATGAGGTAAATAGAACACTATACTTACAGAAGAATTATTATTCATAAGTAAATAAATAAGATATATATTGTGTATAAATTACCAAAAAGTAAACCTTTGGATAAGACTGTGTTCACATTTATTGTTAAAGACATCATAGGTTTTATCATGTTTCTGGAAACACACAGTTTAGAATGCAGCGTCATAAAAAAATGAACTTTATGAGAGAATCAATCTATCCCATTATAAATCAGTAGGGTCCAGTAGACACCATTGTTGCCCATCATGTGACCTGAACACACAGTTATTTTTTTTAGCTTTCTGCTCTGCTGATGGAAGAAAAACTCTGAAATTAAAGTGCAAATGTAGTATTTTGCATAAAGATAATGTCACATCTGGATTGGGACAAGTGCAGCCTTGAACAGAAAGACACCCTCTTTACTTGTCTTTTTAGGTGCCTACCTCCTTAATATGGTGACTCCAACCACAGTGTCAGTCCCTACTGTACAAAGGTGCAGGGCTTTAACCATGTCCCCTTTGGGGGTGTAAGGGCCGAAGCCGCAGCTGATTGGCCCAGCGCCTGCAGATCCTGAGCGGCCAGAGTGCAGCATGTGATGCCTAGCCAGTTGTGAACATCCAAGATTACAAACATCCATAAACTATATTACCCAGCAACAAACAGTATGTTTTTGGCCAGATTACAGATTACAAAATATTATCCTTTTCTAGCTAGTCACATTGAAATTGTAATCTTTTTGGAAGATGGGGTCTCTTCTTAAAGCTATTGTGCAAAATTGTATAAAGGTACTCAGAATCCCCACAATCTATTTTAAATAGTCACAGACATATTGAAAACCTCCATTACATGGTATGTGAAGCTATATGCCATAGGTTATTTATTGTTAAAGAATGTGTTAGAAAAAGTATTTGTGTTTCTCCATATAAAATCACTCAGGTGTGGGATGATGGGCTTATTGCCATCTATAGGTGCTATTCTACTGATTTGTAATTCAGCTACATACACAAGGGCTTTTTATGCTATCATTGCTAAATTTATTTGATATTCTTGGCCATTGATCATACCCTGCCTCCAGACCTAAAATCTAAAATATGTAATCTATGCAATAGATTTTGGTTTAAGTAACCACCGGAAATTCATGATTAGATTTCAATTAGCCAATAGGTGCCCCACATTATACAACTTTTAGGTAATTTACTGCTATATGAAGCTAAAGAAACTACCGTATTTATCAGCGTATAACACGCACTTTTTAGGCTTTTTAGGCCGATAAGCCGCTGCAGTTCAATGATTTAAAGTGGGCGTTTAAATCAATGAACTGCAGCGGCTTTGCAGGTGCAGAGACTGCCAGCGCTGCCAGCTTCTCTGCCCCTGCCTGTCCTGGGGTCTAGAGCCCTGCTGCAGGCCCTTCTCTCCCCCTGGCTATCGGCGCCGCTGCCCGTTCTCTCCCCCTGACTATCGGTGCCGGTGCCCCATTGCCGGCGCCGATAGCCAGGGGGAGAGAAGCGGCGCCGGCAATGGGGCAGCGACGCTGACAGACAGGGGGAGAGAAGGGTCAGCGGCACCCATTGCAGGCGTCGCTGCCCCGTTGCCTCCCCATCCGCGGTTGCATAATTACCTGTTGCCGGGGTCGGTTCCTCGCTGCTTCAGGCCTCCGGTGTGCGTCCCCTGCATCACTCGGCATTGCGCCGCGCCGTGCAGTGCATAGCAATGATGCATGGGACGCACACCGGAGGCCTGAAGCAGCGTGGACCCGACCCCGGCAACAGGTAATTATACAACCGGGGATGGGGGAGGCAACGGGGCAGCCGCGCCGGCAATGGGTGCCGCTGCCCCTTCTCTCCCCCTGGCTATCGGCGCTGCTGCCCCATTGCTGGCGCTGCTTCTCTCCCCCTGGCTATCGGTGCAGGCAATGGGGCGCCGGCACCGATAGCCAGCGGGAGAGAAGCGGCGGCAGCAGGGCTCTAGACCCCAGGAAAGGCAGGGGGAGAGAAGTGGGCAGCGACGGTCTCTCTCCCCCTGCCTTTCCTGGGGGTGTATCGGGGTATACGCATGCACACACACGCACCCTCATTTTACCAAGGATATTTGGGTAAAAAACTTTTTTCACCCAAATATCCTTGGTAAAATGAGGGTGCGTGTTATAGGCCGGTACGTGGTATACCCCGATAAATACGGTATGTTTAGTTATATAGTACAGCTAAAAACAGACATATGTCTATCAAGTTCAACCAAGAAATAGGTCAGGTTGCTTGCAATTTTTAAGCATATTTAGTACACATTTCTCTCTTTTTGCTTTCATATGTCTCCTTTGGTGCTGTATTTTATGAGTTGGCAAAGGGTCTCTTAGTTCCAGTGAACGGAAATCTTAATGCATTAGCATGCAAAGGCATTTTAGGCAATTATATGCTTTTAACTTTGTATTAACAATTTGGCATAGGGCATGTTGTTTTCACTATGACTTTGCTCCAGGGCACAAGTAAGGTCCATGGCTGGATTAGATTGTTGCCCTGATCTCATCCTGTTGAACACCTTTGAGATGAACTAAAACCGCAGAGATCAGGAGACAGGCCCTATTGTCCAATCTATGAGATGAAACTGTATTTTCATATGTTATGGCTAAATAGCACTTTTTGTGGCAAAATTGCCATTCTAAAGGAATATGTGATTGTACCATCATAGAGGTATGCTTTAGAAACATTGCAAGTGAAGAATATTGTGCCTAAAGAGGTACCATACAACAACAAATTAAATGCCTCAGGACCTGTATTATAGAACCCTAGGGGCTTGATATGCAAGTCATGTTCATGTTCTTTCCTTATGGTAGGCTTGGGTCTCTACTATTTTTACCACAAAGATAAATAGATCTAACATGATGCATTATGTGAAATTAAACATATTTTCAATTCTCAGTGCACCTTCTTTGTTTTGTCCTTTTGCCCTTGGTTATGATATTCTATGGACATCTACTGACATAGTTAGACATGCTCATTTCATCAACATATTGTTTGTTAACCACTACTGTCTATGTAAGCTAGGGGCTTGTGGGAAAGTGTGTGCTTTGTGGCATGGCAACAGCAGGGTCAAAGTTCGGAGAGGAAAGCAGGAAGTGATCAGATCCATGAGGGAGACAAATAGAGATAGCGAATTTAAAAAAATTTTTTTTGGCCAATTCACCAAATTTTCAAAAAAATTTGTTTCAGTCCGAATTTATTTGTGGCGAATCACTATTAAAAATGGCTATTTCTGGCCTACAGAGAGCCTCAATAGGGATGTAGAAAACACTTTACCTTGCTGTAACACACATAGGGAGTATGCTGTGTTAGTGAAATACTGGTATTCAGTAGGACATGCAGATTAGAGGTGTCGCTATTAGAATCACTGTCACAGAGTGGCTGAATGACAGGGCCTATAGGTGACATCAGTATGAGGAGACCATAAAGTGGCTGAATGGCACAGCTTGGAGTTGGCGGCAGCAAGAGGAGACCATATAGGGGGACATTTATCAAAGCATTTAGTAGTTTTTTTTTTTGCTTAACCCCTTCAGGACCAAGCCCATTTTGGCCTTAAGGACCAGAGCGTTTTTTGCACATCTGGCCACTGTCACTTTAAACATTAATAACTCTGGAATGCTTTTAGTTATCATTCTGATTCCGAGATTGTCTTTTCGTGACATATTCTACTTTAACATGGTGGTAAATTTTTGTGGTAACTTGCATCCTTTCCTTGTGAAAAATCCTAAAATTTGATGAAAAATGTGAAAATTTAGCATTTTTCTAACTTTGAAGCTCTCTGCTTGTAAGGAAAATGTATATTACAAATAAAAAATTTTTTTATTCACATATACAATATGTCTTCTTTATGTTTGCATCATAAAAGTGATGTGTTTTTACTTTTGGAAGACACCAGAAGGCTTCAAAGTTCAGCAGCAATTTTCCAATTTTTCACAAAATTTTCAAACTCACTATTTTTCAGGGACCAGTTCAGGTTTGAAGTGTATTTGAAGGGTCTTCATATTAGAAATACCCCACAAAAGACCTCATTATAAAAACTGCACCCCCCAAAGTATTCAAAATGACATTCAGTCAGCGTTTTAACCCTTTAGGGGTTTCACAGGAATAGAAGCAAAGTGAAGGAGAAAATTCACAATCTTCATTTTTTACAGTCGCATGTTCTTGTAGACCCAATTTTTGAATTTTTACAAGTGGTAAAAGGAGAAAATGTATACTTATATTTGTAGCCCGATTTCTCTCGAGTAAGCACATACCTCATATGTCTATGTAAAGTGTTCGGCGGGCGCAGTAGAGGGCTCAGAAGGGAAAGAGCGATAAGGGGATTTTGGAGAGTACGTTTTTCTGAAATGGTTTTTGGGGGGCATGTTGCATTTAGGAAGCCCCTATGGTGCCAGAACAGCAAAAAACCCTCACATGGCATACCATTTTGGAAACTAGACCCCTTGAGGAACATAACAAGGAATAAAGTGAGCCTTAATACCCCACAGGTGTTTCACGACTTTTGCATATGTAAAAAAAAATATATTTTTTTTCACTAAAATGTGTGTTTCCCCCCAAATTTCACATTTTTCCAAGGGTTAATAGCAGGAAATACCCCCCAACATTTGTAACCCCTTCTCTTCTGAGTATGGAGGTACCCCATAAGTTGACCTGAAGTGCACTATGGGCGAACTACAATGCTCAGAAGAGAAGGAGTCATATTTGGCTTTTTGAGAGCAAATTTTGCTCGGGGGGCATGTCGCATTTAGGAAGCCCCTATGGTGCCAGAACAGCAAAAAAAAAAACACATGGCATACCATTTTGGAAACTAGACCCCTTGAAGAATGTAATAAGGAATAAAGTGAGCCTTATTACCCCACAGGTGTTTCACGACTTTTGCATATGTAAAAAAAAAAAAATAATTTATACTAAAATGTGTGTTTCCCCCCAAATTTCAAATTTTTGCAAGGGTTAATAGCAGAAAATACCACCCAAAATTTGTAACCCCATCTCTTCTGAGTATGGAGGTACCCCATAAGTTGACCTGAAGTGCACTATGGGCGAACTACAATGCTCAGAAGAGAAGGAGTCATATTTGGCTTTTTGAGAGCAAATTTTGCTCGGGGAGCATGTCGCATTTGCCAGAACAGCAAAAAAAAAAAAAAACACATGGCATACCATTTTGGAAACTAGACCCCTTGAGGAACGTAACAAGGGGTACAGTGAGCATTTGCCCCCCACTGGTGTCTGACAGATCTTTGGAACAGTGGGCTGTACAAGTTTTCATTTTCACGGACCACTGTTCCAAAGATCCGTCAGACACCTGTGGGGGGTAAATTCTCACTGCACCCCTCAGTACATTCCGTGAGGGGTGTCGTTTCCGAAATGGGGTCACATATGGGGTTTTGTTTTTTTTGCGTTTGTCAAAACCGCCGTAACAATCAGCCACCCCTGTGCAAATCACCTCAAATGTACATGGTGCGCTCTCCCTTCTGGGCCTTGTTGTGCGCCCCCAGAGCACTTTGCGCCCACATATGGGGTATCTCCGTAGTCGGGAGAAATTGCGTTACAAATTTTGGGGGGCTTTTTTCCCTTTTACCTCTTGTGAAAATGCAAAGTATAGGGCAACACCAGCATGTTAGTGTAAAAAAATTTATTTTTTTACACTAACATTCTGGTGTAGACCCCAACTTTTCCTTTTCATGAAGGGTTAAAGAAGAAAAAGCCCCTGAAACCTTGTAACGCAATTTCTTCCGAGTACAGCGATACCCCATATGTGGCCCTAAACTGTTGCCCTGAAATACGACAGGGCTCCAAAGTGAGAGCGCCATGCGCATTTGAGGCCTGAATTAGGGATTTGCATAGGGGTGGACATAGGGGTATTCTACGCCAGTGATTCCCAAACAGGGTTCCTCCAGCTGTTGCAAAACTCCCAGCATGCGTGGACAGTCAACGGCTGTCCGGCAATACTGGGAGTTGTTGTTTTTCAACAGCTGGATGCTCTGCTTTGGAAACAGTGGTGTACCGGACGTTCTTATTGGGGGAGGGGGGCTGTGTAGGGGTATGTGTATATGTAGTGTTTTTAACTTTTTATTTTATTTTGTGTTAGTGTAGTGAAGTGTTTTTAGGGTACAGTCACATGGGCGGGGGATTACAGCGAGTTTCCCAGCGCAAAATTTGCTGCATCTCAAGATGCGAGAAACCCACTGTAAAAGCCTCGCCCATGTGAATGTACCCTGTACATTCACAGGGGGGGGGGGGGGGGGGGGTGCACCAGCTGTTGCAAAACCACAACTCCCAGTGTGCATGGTCTGTTAGTGCATGCTGGGAGTTATAGTTTTGCAACAGCTGGAGGCACACAGGTTAGGAAACACTGAGTTAGAAACAGACAATGTTTCCCAACCAGTGTGTCTCCAGTTGTTGCAAAACTACAACTCCCAGCATGCCCAGACAGCTGAAGGGCATGCTGGGAGTTGTAGTTCGGCAACATCTGAAGGGCCAGATGTTGCTGAACTAAAACTCCCAGCATGCCTGGACAGTCAGTGCATACTGGGAGTTGTAGTTTTGCAACAGCTGGAAGAGCACAGATTGGAGACCATTATACAATGGTCTCCAAACTGGGGCCCTCCAGATGTTGCAAAACTACAACTCCCAGCATGCATGGTCTGTTAGTGCATGCTGGGTGTTATAGTTTTGCAACAGCTGGAGGCACACAGGTTAGGAAACACTGAGTTATAAACAATGTTTTCCAACCAGTGTGTCTCCAGTTGTTGCAAAACTACAACTCCCAGCATGCCCAGACAGCTGAAGGGCATGCTGGGAGTTGTAGTTCGGCAACATCTGAAGGGCCAGATGTTGCTGAACTAAAACTCCCAGCATGTCTGGACAGTCAGTGCATGCTGGGAGTTGTAGTTTTGCAACAGCTGGAAGAGCACAGATTGGAGACCATTATGCAATGGTCTCCAAACTGGGGCCCTCCAGATGTTGCAAAACTACAACTCCCAGCATGCCCAGACAGCCAAAGGCTGTCTAGGCATGCTGGGAGTTGTAGTTTTCAGACTTCTAGAAGCAGCAGTGAAGATCTTCACTGCTGCCTCTGAAGACTACATACTTACCTGCCAGTCCCGTCGCTGCTCGTCCACGTGGCCGGTCCTGCCGCTGCTCCAGGTAAGGCTGCCGGTCCCCTGGTGTTCCCCCCGTGTTCCCCCCCCCTATGCCCCAGGTCCCTGCGAGCCCCCGCAGCCATCGTCCCCCGTTCTGCCTGATTTCCAGGGGCGGGCAGTGCGGGGGATCTGAACTTTCACCCCAGATCACTGTGATTGGTCCACGGGGACCAATCACAGTGATCGCTGACCAGGACCATCAATGGATGGTCCTGGGGGGGTGAAGCAGAAGTTGTCCCCTGCTGGAAACAGCGGGACTTCTGCCAGTTAACCCGTGCGATGCTGCGCATCGCCGGGTTAACTGAATGTCATTTCTAAATGCTGGGATGCGCGAAAGCACTGCACAACCCGGCGTTTATATATGACATTCTGCGGGAAGGGGTTAAAATTGTCGCAAAAAAATCGCACTTGTGACGTCTCTCTTTTTTGTGCGACTTTTGATTGTGCAATGTCCTAAGCAAAAAATAAAAATCTTGCTTACCAAAGCAAAAAGTAATTTTTGACTTGCAGTGGTCAGAGATTTATCAAGTGCGAAAGTCGCTAAAAAGTCGCATTACATGAAAAAACCTACTAAATTTACTCCAGCTCTGACATGGAGCAGAAAAAGTCACTACCAAAGCAAAAAAAGAAAAATTGCTTACATGAAAGAAATTTATCAACAGGCTGAAAGCAGTTGATAAATAAGTCGCATATAAGAAAAAAATTGTAAGAAAAAAATAACTAAAAAAAGGAATACAAAAGCAAACATTGATAAATGTCCCCCATAGTGGCTGAATGGCACAGCCTGGAGTTGGCGGCAGCAAGATGAGACCATAGAGTGGCTGAATGACACAGCCTAGAGTTGGCGGTGGCAAGAGGAGACCATATAGGGGTTGAATGACACAGCATGGAGCTGACATCAGCATGATGAGAACATATGGTTGCAGTATGAGACAGCCAGGAGCTGGCATCAGCATGAGGAGAACATATGGTGGCAGTATGAGACAGCCTAGAGCTGGCATCAGCATGAGGAGAACATATCGTGGCAGTATGAGACAGCCTGGAGATGGCATTGCATGAGGAGAACATATAGTGGTAGTATGAAACAGCCTGTAGCTGGCATCAGCAGCATCAGGAGTCCTGAAAGTGACCCGGTCAGTGGGTGGCAATACTAGTACCCGGTGACGAAGGTGGGTGAAAAAAGGAGAACTTGGCATCAGATGTGTGGCATCAGGCAGGTGGCTGGATCAGAATAGTAGCTGAGGCAGGTAGGCAGAAGAAAACGGTCTCTTTTGTAAAAGTGTTAGTGTGTACAAGTAAGTATTGAGGATATGCATTACGTAAAACTTAACTTTGAATAATATTCTTAGGATAACATTTTTTTTTTTTTATTTAACAAAAGGAAAGGTGTGCGAAAAAACCCTAAAAGGGTTGGTCCCACACAGGAACCTCTCCCTATTTCCACCTACAAACACTGCCATTTCCTAAGGTTTTTAGGTGGAAATAGAGAGAGGTTCCTGTGTGGGGTCGCCCTTTTTAAGACGAGTAACACTTTCCTTGAAAAGGTGGAAGGGAACAACGCATTGTCCATTGTAGCAGGTGGGGATTACAACTTCCCCTTTAAGGCCCTATTCTCATACTATTAATTCCATTCTTGGCAAGTGTTACTCACCCTAAAAAGGGTGGCCCCCCACAGGTATGCACTTATGAGGGGAGTACAATACGCTCCACTATGCTTAAAACAGTATTTGTCTAGAACAGCAGCAGGTGTGTACTTTTGGCTGTCCTTTCACAGCAACTAGGTCCTTAAGACTTCAACAGAAACAAAATGGTACACCACCTATGTACACACAGGTTACACTTAATAGAGGACAATACGCTCCGCTACGCAACCTGTATTAGGCACTAATAGCAGGTGATTACGGCTTTTAGTGCTCTGCTCACCCCAACTGGCTGGCTACTATTAGCTTTTCAGTTGTTATGTACTACATCCAAAATTGCACTTTCTCTCTCAATCTCCCTCCCTTCGCTATCAGTGCTTTCAGGCTGGATTTGGGCTTGAGGTGAATCGCTGCTGTAAAAATGATTTTCTGTGCAACACACTGCTCTTTGTCCCTCTCTCTCTGCAATAGAATGCTGGAATGGCTGGCTGGCAAGATGGCTACCGATTTATATAGGGCTGTGACATCACAGGGTGGCTGGCTGCTGATAGGCTGCATGCTGCATGTGATTCAGGGTCATCCCGCCTACCTGTGTTCCCGCCTTCCCAGCGTTCCTTGCCCCATGTCCTGACATGTGGAGCCGCCATCTTAGATGCCCTGGAGCCTGGACCACACTAAATGGAGTTTAATGAAGTGTTTCTTGTGTCCGCATCGCGGCGATATTCAGGTTCGTTGCAAAGCAAATTTTTCGTGAAATTTGTAATTAATTCAGATTTGTCAGATTCAAGTCGCTCAACCCTAGAGACAAACACTAAAGTGATGTCAGTCATTTTACTTAATATACAAAAAAGAAGATTGCAGCAGCACATTTTAAAAATTTAAAGACTCTTAGAGCACTTTTTGATCAAAACATGTATCCCCATCCACCACGTGGAGGTGGCCATTTCGGATGGGTCCCTAACACACATTATGAGTCCAATACTCATAACACTCACCTCTGCTGTGCATATAACCTCTGACTGGATGACATGCTGGATCCATTATCAATTTAAAATACTTCCTGGGAAAAAGGGGAGGGGTGCACGGCTGAAGAGGGTGCCATTCCCTCTAAGTTGCACAAAACAAAAAACACAAACAGCCAGCACAACTACCTGATACATGTGTGCACGCTGCTGTGGCAAATACAGAGTATACAAAAAAGAAGTTTGCAGCAGCACATTTTATCAAAATTTAAAGGCTCTTAATTGATAATGGATCCAGCATGTCACCCAGTCAGAGGCTATAGGCACAGCAGAGGTGAGTGTTATGAGTATTGGACTCATAATGTGTGGACTCATCTGAAATGGCCACCTCCACGTGGTGGATGGGGGGACACGTTTTGATCCAAAAGAGTCTTTAAATTTTGATAAGATGTGCTGCTGCAATCTTCTTTTTTGTATACTCTGTATTTGCCACAGCAGCGTGCACCCGTGTATCAGGTAGTTGTGCTGGCTGTTTGTGTTTTTTTGTTTTGTGCAACTTAGAGGGAATGGCACCCTCTTCAGCCGTGCACCCCTCCCAGTCATTTTACTTAAAACAGTACATTTGTCCTCCTGTTCATGTATATATGTGGTGCACATCTAATTTTACTAACTTTGCTTTGAGGTAAAACCTCTTTTAAAGTCCATATTTTTGAGCAGTTTATAAAAATGGACCCAACATCCATTACTTGAATGTTTTCTTAAGTGGAAGGCATTTCATCCTTGTAAGACAATAGGGAAGGCACTTACTCTACATACATACTCTTTGTCCATTGTTATAGTGTTTCTTTTTCAATAAATACATTCAACATGTTCAACAAGTTCAGCAGATTTTATTTTATTAAACTGGAAAACGTAGACATATTCAAGGCTTTTATTTTTAGCTGTCTCAGAAAAATAGATCTGCCGTTCTATGATTCAATGTTCCCCTTCAGCAGAAAACTATAAACAAGACACAAGGGAAGCAAAGTGGAAAAAAATGCAACAAAGCCAGATGTTTAACATAAATGCTTGGCCATGAAGCTGTATGACTTGGCTCTTTCACTGTCTAACTGTTGCCACTGTAAAGTAGTTTAAAGAAATTATTGTGTTTCTTTTTCCTTCTAACTACTCTTTTATGAAGAGATTCTCAATGTGTTTTTTTTTAGTTCTCAGTAAATTCATTATGTTTGGTCAGCAATGTTAAAATAAATGTTGTGCATTGTCCAGCAAAGGAAGGTCGATTTATTGTAATTATGGCTCACTGTAAACAACCACCCATGTAATAGTATACATTGATCTAACTATATTTAACATAAATGTTCAGTCACTCATAACAACTAATCAAACACTTGATCTACTAGTATGGTAGAGACCAGAAAATAACAAATTATAACTATTAGAGCTGAAGGCGTGTGATTAAGATACTGTATACTGGTCCTCTTGACAATATACGGTATGAACTCTACTTTGGCAATTTGACCTTCCCAGTTTTTCATTGCACAGTGGCAATCCAGTCCAATCTCTGAGGCACTAAACAAGCGCTGATTCTGGCTTTTCTGCTCCCTGAGGTGAAAACTCAAAAGAAATTATTGCATGCAGAAAATCTGCAGTATATAAAAATACAAGCAGACTGTATATTTCTGTACTTCTAAATTATAGTCATAGACTTACCAAACGATACCACTTCACAAATATTACCCTCGTACAAATCACTAACATATCACAAATGCACCTATATTTTTTACTGTCTAAGGTGAAAAATGAAACAGTGCTCTTACACTTTCCTCTATGTTGCCCATTTGCCATTGGAGAAAATGCTCGAGTGAATAGGACTTAAAGGTGTACTCCGGCCCTAAGACATCGAATCTCCTATCCAAAGAATAGGGGATAAGATGTCTGATTGCAGGGGTCCTGCCACTGGGGACCCCCACAATCTCTCATGCAGCGCCCTCTCATTGACTTGCATTTAGGGGGTGGGGTGTGACGTCACATGGGGCGGAGTTGTGACATCACGATATCCCGGCCCCGTAGTCGTGAGGCTTCAGACTTGGAGCCTCCAGCTCTGGCGTGCAGCTCACACAGGTGGGTGCTTCATGAGAGATTGCGGAGGTCCCCAGTGGTGGGACCTCCACGATCAGACATCTTATCCCCTATCCTTTGGATAGAGGATAAGATGTGTTAGGGTGGAGTACCCCTTTTAAGTTCAAGCAGCCCTTTACTGACATTCACTAAGGCTTTGTTTTTATTTGTGTGGAAGGTTAAATTCGAGGCCCCTGTCACAGTTTGCGTTCAGTGTCGGAAAATGGAGCTGGCTTGTTCACTGTATGACTGACAGCAATGGATTAGATGGCTGATTTAGATTTGGGCATATACATTAACTGGCCATAGTGTGCAGGAATGATTGTAAGCAGCCATGCACAGATGGACACGCTTTGTGCCTAGCCCTGTGAAGGTTAACTGAAGGGCAAGGTGCATGAAGGTTCCATTCAGCAGCTTTGGAAATTGAGAAAGGATGTCAGAGGACTAGATTTCACCCCAATGAGATATCAACTTTAGAGAACATTTCTTAGGTTTAAAGGGGTACTCCGGTGGAAAACTTTTTTTTTTTTTTTAAATCAACTGGTACCAGAAAGTTAATGAAGAAAGGTAGTCCAGCAGTCCCTTAAAACGTAGATCCTTTATTGCACTTTTCTTTAAAAATACAGAGCATACACCATGCACCTTCACCTGGTCAGCAAACTACTCCTATGGACACGTTTCGAATGCATGCGCGTTCTTGATCACTAACGATCAAGAACAAGCATGCGTTCGAAACGCGTCCATAGGAGTAGTTTGCTGACCAGGTGAAGGTGCATGGTGTGTGCTCTGTATTTTTTAAAGAAAAGTGCAATAAAGGATCTACGTTTTAAGGGACTGCTGGACTACCTTTCTTCATTTACTCACAAGTATCAAGCCTGGCCGGGCTCGAGTCCTTGCAGACCGTGGAGGAGGTGAGCTGAGAGAACTTTATTTCCTATCCAGAAAGTTAAACAGATTTGTAAATTACTGTACTGTAAATAGTACTGTAAACTGACCAGAGCAGCATATGTTTGCTATGGGGAGTTCTCCTACTCTGGACAGTTCTTAAAGGGGTATTCCAGGCCAAAACTTTTTTTTTATATATCAACTGGCTCCGGAAAGTTAAACAGATTTGTAAATCACTTCTATTAAAAAATCTTAATCCTTCCAATAGTTATTGGCTTCTGAAGTTGAGTTGTTGTTTTCTGTCTAACTGCTCGTTGATGACTCATGTCCCGGGAGCTTTGCAGTTCCTATGGGGATATTCTCCCATCATGCACAGCTCCCGGGACGTGACATCATCATTGAGCAGTTAGACAGAAAACTTCAGAAGCTAATAACTATTGGAAGGATTAAGATTTTTTTTTTTTATAGAAGTAATTTACAAATCTGTTTAACTTTCCGGAGCCAGTTGATATATATATGTAAAAAAAGGTTTTGCCTGGAATACCCCTTTAAGTACTGGAAGGTTAAGATTTTTTAATAGAAGTAATTTACAAATCTGTTTAACTTTCTGGCACCAGTTGATTTAAAAAACATTTTTTCCACCCGAGTACCCCTTTAATTACATACAACTTATGATTCTGGAGGCAGATCAGATGCAATGTTGCAAAGTATGTATGATGCAAAATACATAATGTAATGAATTTACTGAGCGTGGAGTGGAGTTTTCTTTGTGTTTTTTTTTTCCTCGACAGGTATGTTTTCATGGTATTTACTCATTTTTCCCTACATTTTTCTTTTCCCTTACCTATGTTTTGCATTTTTACACATTCCCTTTTCTGAGTCAAGCCTCTTCCTAGGCAGACACGCCCCTTAATCCTATTTGACTTTTATTTTTATGGAATTATGGTTGGGTTTGATGGCTGTTTTGGGCACAAATTTTGACACACATAAGGTGCGCCTAAATTCAGCTGCAGAACCCAACCAACGGAATCACATTAGTAAATAACCCCCAATGTGTTTACCTAATAGGGGGATAATAAAGCAGAGGGAACTTTTTATCTTTATTTAGTGTTATGCAATATATGCTTCAGAAATGGTTGTCTTGGCTGTGCACTTAAACCTAATGTTCAATTGAATGTTAAATCACATATAATTCACTTGCTTCCTGCAATATTATACAAGTTTCTATGTAAGTTTTCATGTTGTGTTTTTTTAAGCTATGGCAAAACAATGCAAAATATTTTTGGTATTTGTCATAACAAAGTTAAATCTTTTCTAATTCACAAACACCTTCCAATGATTATTTGTTTCTTCTGCAGTTTGTAGAGAGTGTCTATTGTGTAGCTAATGTTAAGAGTAACCTTTGCAATGGCAGGACCTAGACATTTCCCCAGCAACCTCAAAGGTTACATGATGATTTGTTTGCAAATCAGCAGTTCCGTCATCTTCTCTCATCTCTTGGGTCTCCTTCAAGAACTACTTCAAAATTAAAGGTCTTTTTCTGTTAGAATACATGAACATTATCTTTTTATCTCAACAAAAAGACTTGTAGGTTGACTTTATATTAGCATTGTCTTATGCTCTAAGTAGAATTTATATTCTTTAGCCTTTTGAAAGGATTTGTCAAGTTAGAGGGTTCTCCCAAGGAAGTAGGATGTTTAAAAATGTTAATGCTATCTAGGAAAAAAACATTTTACATAATGTTAGCTTTCTTATTGTTGTGAATAGTGACCTGCTGTATGGGTGGAAGGTATGGGACAAGTTAGCACCACTGCTGCTCCCATACTTCCCCCATTACACAGCCCTGTGACTCTGTTTGAAAAGTAGAGCGTGTACAACTGCTGCAAGCATTGATGTCCTTTAAAAAGGAACAAGAAGAAGAGAAAATAAAGTGCTGGCTGGATGGCATGAAAACAGTCATCTCTCTGTTGGAAATTCTTCTTGTAGGCAAGAGGCTGGACGGTCCAACCCAAAAAAATGAGGAAAACTGTGCGACGCGTTGGAACAAATATATATAAATATATAGGCTCATGTGCAGAGATTTTACTCATGTAAAGGAATTAGCTAAAAGTTGGTTTATTTGGATAAAAATGGGGATGATATAGACAACGCGTTTCGCAAGATGAACCCTCGCTTCGTCAGATGCTAGTGGATCGGCCATTCTGAAGAAGCTGTTGTGGTAGGGAAAAGGTGAATAGGTGTCTTGCGTCCTGGACAAGGGCTGCAGGAAACAGACAAGCAGACAAGAGAGCGACAAGATGTAGGAAGAGAAGGAGTTTCCTTCTTGCCCGCACACCAGGTAGCCCCTGTATAAAGGTGAACCAACCAACCAGCTCCAAAAAGTTAAACAGATTTGTAAATGTCTTCTATTGAAAAATCTTAATCCATGAGGGTATGCACACACACAAAGGGAACAGGCCCAGACCAGTAGAGACGATTGTTTGATTCATGGTTTCCTTCAGTGCACACCTCTGTCTCTGCCCAGACCAATTCCAAGTGCTTAGCAGAAGAAGAGATAGGATCATGGGGGGAGATTTATCAAAACCCGTCCAGAGGAAAGGTTGCTCATAGCAACCAATTAGATTTCTTCTTTCATTTTTCACAAGTCTCTTTAAAAATTAAAGTAGCAATCTGATAGATTGCCATGGGCAACTGCACCACTATTCCTCTACACAATTTTTGATAAATCTCCCCCATGGTGCCTATTATGCGTCATGTTATTGACAGCCAGCCACCATTGCCTTTGTTTTTAGCAGGAAAATGCTCGCCAACACACAGCACAAGTATTCCAGGAATGTCTCTGCCAGATTTCAATATTTCTTTGGCCTGCCCAGTTGTTGTATATATTGCCAATCAAGCAGTAAAGCTAGCTTCAGCAACCTAAAAGTGTGCAGGATCTACAGGCCCAGCTGCAGCATGCACAGGGAAATGTGCCACAAAGTGCCATATGGCCTCCATTCCCAATAGTACCTTGTATCCAGGCTAGAGGAGGCCCAACATGGTAGTAGAGCCTGTACAGTTTTCCCCAATAAACATATCTCTTCATTCTAATATTATAAAAACATATATCATGCATATCATCATTACATTCACACATATAAATTTTAGTTCAATCACAGCACCTCTTTCTTAGTGCATTATTTTTCTTTGTCAATAAGAGTATATACTGAGGTCATACCAAGTTTGATGGCATAATCATATGATATTAAAAAAGATCCTAGATATTAGTTAGGTACATATTATTATTAGTATTATTATTATTATACTGTACATATTATTGCCTAATAATCTCAAACTACAATCAGGAGGTTTTGTCCTCCTTCTTTATATGCCTCCCCAACAATACACTAGTAATTGTGAGCCATGAAATGTTTTCTCTTCGTTGCTTGTTTAGGATGCGTCCTAATAGATAATAATGTAAAGGTGGGTCTAAAACATTCTATCTATATTAAGCACTGTTCATTTCAGTTTTGCTCCGTGATATAATGCTGATACAGAGCTTAAAACATGTAGGCCTGCCTCATGCAGAAAAAGGATTTTCCATTTCCATGTCTTTTGTACTTCACTGCTGGATTTATTGATGTTATGCCTTTGCATTGAATAAACATCATATTTTTATCCTGAAAATTAAAGTGCTGGGCCTTCTTTCTATTTTTAGGGTCTTTAGCATTCTATATATTAAGCAATGTTTACATGAGACCTCTATTGATTTCTGGGTTTAACCTAATGTATGTTTATCTCTATAATACTTTACATTTATGTTATTGACTTGTTGGTCAAGCCTTGACAACACGGTGCCATTTGTGCCACTATCCAAACTGGAGGAGAATTTAGAAGCTTTCTGCCTCCAGTAGAGTAAAGTTGACGAATAAGCCAGTTATCCCATCCCTGTCTCCCTTTCTTACTGAGCCAAAGCCTTAATTGGAGTGATCACTGCCTGGCAATTTGTCTGCCACACACACCAGATATTATAGATAACACCCTACCCATGGAGCCCCTGTGCAGCTGTATCAATTTAGCAATTATTATTGTACAAGAGGAAATATGGTGAAAATGTACTTTCTTTATTTGCTTAGATATGTAAGAAAAATCAAGATCCGGTTCTATATAATGGAAGATTTCACCTTTGCATTAATATAAAAGATTTAATTTTATAATATATTAAAGATTGGCAGTAAAATCTCTGCATTATAAAATTGTGAGCCCCTTTATTAACTGTAAAGTCTACAGACACCTTTGAAAGCATTTAATTCTTGCTTTGTACTTTATTAAAGGTCTTTATTAAAATCTTTATTTTGCTTAGTCCCTCTTCTGCATCCTCTAGTTTGCTCTGTGAGCTCTGCTTTCTCTCCACACTTGCACACAGCCATGTGATTCATTACTGTACACATATTCTTTTCCTCAGTCTGTATGAGATGTGCTCCAAATCTTTCTTTGGGTAGCAGCTTAATGGTTAGACATTTTTAATGAAGAATTATTCGAAACCTTCTTCATTTTGTATTCTGGAAACAAATGGGCCATAAAATGGAAAATGATTTAGGTAAACTAGAGGAATGGTCAGAACTCTAGCAACTAAAATTTAATGTGGGCAGATGCAACATAATGCATAATGGAGTGTAAAAACCCAAGGACACAGTATAGAATGTGTGATACAGTCCTTACCTGTAGTAAGAGAAGAAACATATTTTGTGGTCATTATTATAGAAATCTTAAAGGTTGGCAGAAAATGTCATAGAACAGCAGGAAATGCTAGCAGAATGCTTGGGTGTATTGGGAGAGGTATTAGCAGTAGAAAGAGGGAAGTGCTCATGCCGCTATATAGAACTCTGGTGAGACCTCACTTGGAGTATTGTGTGCAGTACTGGAGACCATGGGGAAGATTTATTAAAACCTGTCCAGAGAAAAATGTGCCCAGTTTTCCATAGCAACCAATCGGCTCACTTGTTTAATTTTAAATAAAGCCTCTGAAAATGAAAGAAGCAACCTGATTGGTTGCTATGGGCAACTTTTCCTATGCACAGATAAAGCTCCTCCCATATCTTCAGAAGGATGTGGATATTTTGGAGAGAATTCATAGAAGAGCTACTAAACTAGTACATTGATTGTAGAAAAGGTTACTCAGTACCTAATTCTTGTACCATGTACATGTACATCTTTTTTTATGCCTCTATTACCTTTATTTATCATAACATTTTTTGGAAAATAAACTAAAACCAACATACATCCTTGCAACCATATGGAACTATAGAATAAAGATAAGGTGTAATTTTTTTTTACCAAAAAATACACTGCATAGAAACAGAAGTCCTCAAAATTTACGTAACAATGTTTTTTTTTTTTTTTTTTTATTTCACCCTGAAAATAAGTTTTGTTTCACCACAGTTTATGTTATAAAATGAGTGAGGTCATTACAAAGTACGATTGGTGACACAAAAAACAAGCCCTTATATGGGTCTGTAGGGTTAAAATTAAAAGCATTACGATTTTTAGAAGGGGAGGAGGAAAAAACTAAAGTGCAAAAATGAAAATTAGCTGGGACCTTAAGGTCAAAATGGTTCCTTAGGGGGTTAAAAGTAATATCAGGAAGTATTACTTTACTGAAAGAGTAGTGGATACATGGAATAGGCTTCCTCCAGAAGTGGTAGCTGCAAATACAGTGAAGAAGTTTAAACATGCATGGGATAGGTATAAGGTTATCCTTTATATGAGATAGGGCCAGGGACTTTTTGGATGCTCAAAAAACATTTAAAACAGACTTTTGAGGAAATATTTTCCCTGCACCAGCACGGAGGTGGCAAGCTTCTTTTTTTGAGTTTGTCCAGAGATTAGCAAAACATTTTTGCAATTCTGCCACTGCGCTAGTGCAGGGAATAATAAATTCCCCCCTTTGTCTTCAGACAGTACTGGTGGATTTTGTGTAGTAGGAAAAGTACAGTTTTTATTGCTGGGAGCTTTTAAAGCTCTCAGCCAAAAAGTGAAGATACATTGACTTCATAGATAATAAAACATAATCAAATTATGTTCATATTCTCTAAAAGTCTTCATTGCAATGCAGTATTTTACGAATACCATGGCACAGAGAAAGACACTGTTGTTTGTGTGCTATAAATTATTCATTCTTGAATAAGGCAGTTGAAGCTCGTATGATACATTTTGATAAATTACACCGACATATATAATAAAATATTGCAATTCTACTGTCAAATAATGTATGTAAGGATAATAAATATGTCTGGAATGTATACAGTAACTAAAAAAGATTGCATTAAATTAATAAGATCTGCTTCTAGGACTATAGCTGACATGGTCATACAGTCTTTGTATGTATGTGTGACCTGCAAAGGACTTTTTCCATGTAGTGGTTTAAAACAACAAACACTGCTCTTCTAAAGTGCTGAAACAACTGTTCAGGTGGGAGCACTGTACTATCTGCAATATTGCAATCTCTTTTGGGTAAAAGATTAATCCTTGGATAAACTGATCACTGGACGTCCTCTGAGGTTGTGTTATGTTGTATAATGTGTGTCCTCTGAGGTTGTATTTGTGTGAGTTCTGGACAGAGCATGGTCTAAAATATATAATTAAAGGAGTTGATTAGAATTAGTAAAAATAGTCTCCTTTTGTTCAGCAACAGCATAAATCTTGTTCCTGGAGTTTGTCCAGTATTGCAGAATAGCCTTTATTACATTCTTTAGACAGCGTCGATTGTTTAAAGTTTTTACTTTGAAGTCCACCTGGAGTTTGTAAAATGTTTAATAATATTTTTATCAATCAACAAAATGCAAAGTAAATGAACAGAAGAGAAATCTAAATCAAATAATATTTAGTGTGACCACAACATCAATTCTTCTAGATACACTTGCACACAGTTTTTGAAGGAATTCAGCATGGAGGTTGATCCAAACATCTTGGAGAACTAACTAGAGGTCTTCTGTAGAGGTAGACTTACCCAGATCCCTTTCTTTCATTATGTCTTCCCAGACAGACTCAGGGATGTTGAGATAATTACAAAGACTATCGAATCAGTCCTGGGCCCTCTCTCCTTTTCTCTCCACATCGCCCCCATTGGACAAACCATCAGAAAATTTGGATCTCTACGCTGGTGGTGCTCAGCTCTATACCACTTTCTGTAACATCTCTCCTGCACTCCTAAAGAACACGAGCATCTGTCTCTCTGCTGTCTCTAGCATCATGTCCTTCCTATTTCTGAAAGTAAATCTTTCTAAGACGGAACTTTTTTGTATTTCCTCCATCTAATCTACCAAAACCTGACATTTCCATCTCGGTGTGTGGTACTATCATAACTTCTAGACAGCAGGTCCACTGTCTTGGAGTTATGCTAGACTCATATCAGTCTTTAACCCCTATATTCAGTTCCTTTCACGAGCTTAGGCTTATACCCAACTTCCTAAGTTTCAAACATGCCTTAAAGACACATTTCTTCAAGCAGGTGTATGACAATCACTACATTTGGTCTCTCCTCTTATCCTTATGTCCCTTCACATTACTTGACAGTGTCCCTCTGCGCTCTATGCATTTTGAAACTTAAGCAATTAGCTGGTGGCTGGTTCACCCATCTTATGTATTCTACCCTATTTATTTAAAATGGCTGCATAATTGTATAAATTAAAGTTGCACTCCATTGGAATACTTTTTTATTTTATTTTTAAATCAACTGGTGTCAGAAAGTTAAACAGATTTGTGAATTACTTCTATTAAAAAATCTTAATTCTTCCAGTACTTATTGGCTGCTGAATACTACAGAGGAAATACTTTTCTTTTTGGATTTCTTTTCTGTCTGTCCACAGTGCTCTCTGCTGACACCTCTGTCCATGTCAGGAACTGTCCAGAGCAAGAACAAATTCCCATAGCAAACATATGCTGCTCTGGACAGTTCCCAAAATGGACAGAGGTGTCAGCAGAGAGCACTGTGGACAGACCCAAAAAAAATAAAAAAAAATAATAATTTCCTCTGTAGTATTCAGCAGCTAATAAGTACTGGAAGGATTAAGATTTTTAGCACCAGTTGATAAAAAAAAAACAAAACAAAAAAAAAAAAACACCGGAGTACTCCTTTAAGCACTTTTCACCTTTCATCTCTATCCAATCCCTCATAGATTGTAAACTTTCGGGAGCAAGGCCTCACTCCTCTTGTATGAATGTTTAGTGTCTAATATTTTAACCTCTTCAGGACATAGGGCGTATGGATACGCCCTGCATCCCGAGTCCTTAAGGACCGAGGGCGTATCCATACGCCCGTGGGAATTCCGGCCCCCACCGCTAGCCGGTTGGGGACCGGAGCCGGATGCCTGCTGAAATCGTTCAGCAGGCATCCCGGCATATCGCCCAGGGGGGTCATTATGTCCCCCCATGTCGGCGATCGCCGCAGAACGCTGGACAATTCAGTCCAGCGATCTGCGGCGATTCCGGGTCAATCGGGTCTCCAGTGACCCGGTGACCCGGAATTACTGGCTGTTCGGGGGCCGTCTCTGACGGCCCCGAACAGCCAGAGCCTGCAGGGGTGAGGTGGCACTGGTGCCACCTCACGATCGCCCTGATTCGTCGGCCGGATTACGGTCCGACCAATCAGGGCGCCTGCTGCGGGTGTCACTCCCGCACCCGCTCCGCCCCTCTTCTGGAGGACGTGAGCGGGTGCGGGACGTGCACCCCGGGTGCTGGGGACCCCGATCCCCGGCGTTAATGTTGGGATCGGGGCCCCAGGAGCAGCTGCGGCGGCGGAGACGACGAGGGACTGACCTGCAGCGTCTGGATCGTTGGAGGTGAGTGACCTCCCAGCATGCAAAAAGGGCATGCTGGGAGCTGTAGTTATGCAACAGCAGGAGGCAGACCACCACAACTCCCAGCATGCCCTTATGGGCATGCTGGGACTTGTAGTTTTGCAACAGCTGGAGGCACATTCTTTCTATGGAAAAGTGTACCTTCAGCTGTTGTGTAACTACAACTCCCAGCTTGCACAATCAGCTAAAGTGCAT
Organism: Hyla sarda; assembly: GCF_029499605.1. Taxonomy (NCBI): domain Eukaryota; kingdom Metazoa; phylum Chordata; class Amphibia; order Anura; family Hylidae; genus Hyla; species Hyla sarda. The sequence goes on from NC_079193.1 coordinate 260,190,858, forward strand.
GCTGGGAGTTGCAGTGGTGCATCTGGTGGTTGCATAACTACAACTCCCAGCATGCCCGTTGGCTGTCGGTGACTGCTGAGAGTTGTAGTTTTGCAGCAGCTGAAGGCACACTGGTTGTGAAACTCAGAGTTTTTTTTTACCTAACTCAGTGTTTCACGACCGGTGTGCCTCCAGCTGTTGCAAACTACAACTCTCAGCAGTCACCGTACACCATGCACCGTACATGCTGGGAGTTGTAGTTTTGCAACAGCTGGAGGCACACTGGTTGTGAAACACTGAGTTAGGTCACAAACTCAGTGATACATAACCAGTGTGCCTACAGTTGTTACAAAACTGCAACTCTCAGCAGTCACCGACAGCCAACGGGCATGCTGGGAGTTGTAGTTATGCAACAGCTGGATGTCCCCCCCAATGTGAACGTACAGGGTACACTCACATGGGCGGAGGATTACAGTAAGTATCTGGCTGCAAATTTGAGCTGCCGCAAACTTTCTGCTGCAGCTCAAATTGCCAGCGAGAAACTACTGTGAACCCCCCGCCCGTGCGACTGTACCCTAAAAACACTACACTACACTAACACAAAAAATAAAGTAAAAAGTAAAAAACACTACATATACACATAGCCCTACACAGCCCCCCTCCCCTCCCCAATAAAAATGAAAAACGTCTGGTACGCCACTGTTTCCAGAACGGAGCCTCCAGCTGTTGCAAAACAACTCCCAGTATTGTCGGACAGCCGTTGACTGTCCAGGCATGCTGGGAGTTTTGCAACAGCTGGAGGCACCCTGTTTGGGAATCACTGGCGTAGAATACCCCTATGTCCACCCCTATGCAATCCCTAATTTAGGCCTCAAATGCGCATGGCGCTCTAATTTTGGAGCCCTGTCGTATTTTAAGGCAACAGTTTAGGGTCACATATGGGGTATCGCCGTACTCGGGAGAAATTGTGTTACAAATTTTGGGGGGTATTTTCTGCTTTTACCCTTTTTAAAAATGTAAAATTTTTGGGAAAACAAGCATTTTAGGTAAAAAAAAATTTTTTTTTTTACATATGCAAAAGTCGTGAAACACCTGTGGGGTATAAAGGTTCACTTAACCCCTTGTTACGTTCCCCGAGGGGTCTAGTTTCCAAAATGGTATGCCATGTGTTTTTTTTTTTTTTGCTGTCCTGGCACCATAGGGGCTTCCTAAATGCGGCATGCCCCCAGAGAAAAATTTGCGTTCAAAAAGCCAAATGTGACTCCTTCTCTTCCGAGACCTGTAGTGCGCCAGCAGAGCACTTTTCACCCCCATATGGGGTGTTTTCTGAATCGGGAGAAATTGGGCTTCAAATTTTTAGGGGTATTTTCTGCTATTACCCTTTTTAAAAATAAAAAATTTTTGGGAAAACAAGCATTTTAGGTAAATTTTTTTTTTTTTTTTTTTTTACATTTGCAAAAGTCGTGAAACACCTGTGGGGTATTAAGGTTCACTTTATCCCATGTTACATTCCCCGAGGGGTCTAGTTTCCAAAATGGTATGCCATGTGTTTTTTTTTTGCTGTTCTGGCACCATAAGGGCTTCCTAAAGGTAACATGCCCCCCAAAAACCATTTTAGAAAAACGTACTCTCCAAAATCCCCTTGTCGCTCCTTCCCTTCTGAGCCCTCTACTGCGCCCGCCGAACACTTTACATAGACATATGAGGTATGTGCTTACTCGAGAGAAATTGGGCTACAAATACAAGTAAAAATTTTGTCCTTTTACCCCTTGTAAAAATTCAAAAATTGGGTCTACAAGAACATGTGAGTGTAAAAAATGAAGATTGTGAATTTTCTCCTTCACTTTGCTGCTATTCGTGTGAAACACCTAAAGGGTTAAAACGCTGACTGAATGTCATTTTGAATACTTTGGGGGGTGTAGTTTTTATAATGGGGTCATTTATGGGGTATTTCTAATATGAAGACCCTTCAAATCCACTTCAAACCTGAACTGGTCCCTGAAAAATAGTGAGTTTGAAAATTTTGTGAAAAATCGGAAAATTGCTGCTGACCGTTGAAGCCCTCTGGTGTCTTCCAAAAGTAAAAACACGTCAATTTTATGATGCAAACATAAAGTAGACATATTGTATATGTGAACCAAAAAAAATGTATTCGTAATATCCATTTTCCTTACAAGCAGAGAGCTTCAAAGTTAGAAAAATGCTAAATTTTAAAATTTTTCATCAAATTTACGGATTTTTCACCAAGAAAGGATGCAAGTATCGACAAAAATTTACCACTATGTTAAAGTAGAATATGTCACGAAAAAACAATGTTTAATGTTTAAAGTGACAGTGGTCACTTAACGCTCCGGTCCTTAAGGCCAAAATGGGCTCCGTCCTGAAGGGGTTAATGTGCAATAATAGTTATTAGACCAGTAAATGAAGGGTACATCTCAGTATCCACACCTATATCTCACCCCTCAGGTCAGTGATGGCGAACCTTTTTGAGCCTGAGTGCCCAAACCGCCATGCACGCCAACTTTTTTTTTCGCTCAAAGTGCCAGCACAGCAATTAAATCAGAATACTGAGGTTTAAGTGTAGAAAAAATAACTTAGGTAGGCAGTATGTTCCCCCACATTAGGTTGTAGTTCCCCCACATTAGGTAGGCAGTATAGTTCCCCCACATTAGGTTGTAGTTCCCCCACATTAGGTTGCAGTTCCCCCACATTAGGTTGGCAGTATAGTTCCCCCACATTAGGTTGCAGTTCCCCCACATTAGGTTGCAGTTCACCCACATTAGGATGCAGTTCCCCCACATTAGGTTGTAGTTCCCCCACATTAGGTAGGCAGTATAGTTCCCCCACATTAGGTTGTAGTTCCCCCACATTAGGTAGGCAGTATAATTCCCCCACATTAGGTTGTAGTTCCCCCACATTAGGTAGGCAGTATAGTTCCCCCACATTAGGTTGTAGTTCCCCCACATTAGGTAGGCAGTATAGTTCCCCCACATTAGGTTGTAGTTCCCCTACATTAGGTAGGCAGTATAGTTCCCCCACATTAGGTTGTAGTTGCCCCACATTAGGTTGTAGTTCCCCCACATTAGGTTGCAGTTCCCCCACATTAGGTTGCAGTTCCCCCACATTAGGTTGGCAGTATGTTCCCCCATATTAGGTGCAGTATAGCTCCCCATAGACATACAGCCTTCAGCCATATACAGTGTATGGCTGGAGGCTGTATGTCTGTGTACTGCCTCACAGTGCTCCGTCCACCGCTCCTTCGGTCAGGGGTCACGACCTACTGCTATGGCCTATAGGCCATGTCAGTAGGTCCCGGAGGAGCACCGGAGCTGAAGTGTAGCTGGTAACTTACCATGCCGGCCACAGCGCGTCCTCCTCCTCCTCGATGCTCCAATGCTCTGCTCCTCCGTTCCTATGGGCGCACGCATGGAGCGTCAGTGACGTCCCTGCATGCGCTACCTCCCAATGGCCCCTGTGTTTTCAAAGTTAACAAGGGGCAGCAGAAAGGTAACCGGGACATCCTTGTGAAACATCTTTTGGGACACAGGGATGTCCTGGTTTGCCCCGACTGGCGAACTTTGACCATGTGCCCACAGAGGGGGCTCGGCGTGCCACCTGTGACTCGTGTGCCATAGGTTTTCCATCACTACCTAAGGCTAAGTTTCCACTTGGTATTTTATCTGGCAGTTTTTGGGATACTGCCACTGCAGTTTTTGAGCCAAAAACAGAAGTGTATTAAAAAGGAATAGGACATATAAAGGAAGGACTTACACACCTCCTCCCTTTTGGATCCACTTCTGACTTTGGCTCAAAAACTGCGTTCCAAAAACTGTCAGAACAAAAAGCAAGTAGAAACTTAGCCTTGGGTAATCCTAAAAACTCTTTATTTTCCCATATACAGAACACCCATAGATTTTATTAATTACCTACACAAAAATATATTTAAAAGTGTGTGCTATGATCCCTCAGTATGATCAATAACTGTACAATTATAGGAGTTACAAATCCGCTGTTCGTGATATTTCATCATTAAATTGGATGAGAGACTGTAGTTCTCACATAAGAATGTTATTGGGAAGAAGCGCACTGTTTAAAGTGTATCACTCAGCCCCCTGTAATTGTACCCTCAAATTTTTAAATGCTGAGTAATTTGTTAGCATTTTTGAATAAATATTGTTATCTATATATAAAACTGTGTGTGTGTGTATGTGTGTGTGTGTGTGTGTGTATGTTCCAGCATCACATCCAAATGGCTAAAGATATTAACATGAAACTTGGCACACGTTACTAATCCATCAAATAAGAAATAATGGTCCGAACTCACCAGATTAAAAGTGCAAACAGTGCTTGATTCTTTATTTTCAGAGGTGCATCACATCAACTGGCAGGACATTTCACAAGAGCTTCTGCATGAAAATGGGTTATAGCTGTTGAGCGTGCGCATGCACGCTTCATCAGACCCTGCCCTCCTAGGTGCATATCACCTTAAATACTCTCACCTGGTGACGTGCATGAAGGAGGGGCCAACAGGGTTACAAAGATACCACATAAGATACAATAAAAACATATAATTTCTTTAAATTCAATGCAACTATTTCAATGTTACAAAAAGACGCTAAAATCCAGCCTTTTGTTCAACCCGAGATTTCCTTGTGCGTTGGCTTTGATTATCCAACGTGCATCCATTTGTAGGATGATTTTTCTTAGGTCACCGCCTTCTTTATTCACAATTCGTTCGATCCCCTGAAACACTAGATTTCTACAATCACCTCCATGCGATACGTTCATATGCTCTATGAACCTGGGGGATCCCTTGCCTGAGCGAATGGAATAGATGTGTTCGCGAAATCTAATGTGAACAGGTCTCTTAGTGCTCCCGATGAAAAAAATGTCCGCAACTGCAGGTGAGAACATACACTACCCAAGGAGTTTTACATGTGATTAAAGCTTTAACTGTAATATCAATTACTCCTACATTTGTGTGTTTCCCTTGCTTGAAATAGGGTCACCATGAACAGGAACCGCAACGGTGGTTCCCGATGGGACCTGTTCTTCCAAGCCTTACGTTTCTGTTCAGATTGGAATTTACTCTAGTAACCTGATCCTATAGATTTTTACACCTTCGAAAGGTGACCATTGGGCGATGAGGTAAAATTTTACTCAGATTTACATCATTTTTGAATAGCAACCAGTTATTTTGGACAATTCTGCTTATTTAGTTTGCCATGGGGCAAAATTTGAACGAAAAGGAGAAGTGTTCATTCTTGGCAGTAGAGGTGTTGTAACTTACATTTTTTTCTTCTTTTCTTTAATTTTCCTTTAACAGTGATCTTCTGTCCTTAGACCTGGCTCTATCTAGAGCCCTGTCAGGAACATCACTAGGGTAGCCTCTTGTAAATAGCCTCTCCCTCAGTTCTCCAGCTTGTATTTTAAAAACCTCAATAGTACTATTAATGCTGCGCAGTCTTAAAAACTGCCTGTATGGGACTGCTCGTTTAACGTGAGAGGGAAGATAGCTGGAGAAATGAAGGAGAGAGCTGCATGCAAAGGGTTTGCGATTTCTTACTGTGGTCACTTATCAATTATTAATTCAGACTAGAACGTCCAAAAATTCCAGTTGGGTACTGTCAATCTTGTATGTGAACCTAAGATTCATGTTATTAATTTCGTTCATATACCTTACAAACTCCTCAAAGTCCGTCAGTCACGGTGCCATCCCATGCCATGAACACATCGTCCACGAACCTGAGATAGTACAGGACGAACCTAAGGATAGGATATTTTTTTGTAAATATGAATTTACTTTCAAAGATTGGCAAGTACAGATTGGCAAAGGTACACGCCACGGGGGTGCCCATGGCAACGCCCCCCATTTGCGTGTACCACTGCCCCTCAAACTGGAACAAATTATTGTTTAGGACAAAGGTGAGAGACTCGCAAATTAATTGAATAGTGTCTGACTGTTTACCGGTAAGTTCAAAGATTTCTCTAATACACTACACTCCTAGTTTTTGTAGTATACTTGTGTAGAGCGGCTAGATATCGATCGATGCGAGCAGACATGTTTCTTGCCATGCCAAATTCTGCAAGCAATTAAGAAATTGGTTTGTATCCCTTACTAGCGCTGGCACTTCCTGCAAAATGGGTCGCAGAAGCCAGTTCAAATATTTGGATAATGGCTCTTTGACTGACCATACCCCCGAGACGATAGGTCTTCACTGGGGTGAGGTAAGGGTCTTGTGAACCTTGGGCAGGAAATACCAGCGCAGAAAATTAGGGTATTGGGGTATTCATTTTTCAGCCCTGGTTTTAGACAGAACCTATTTCCACAAAGCGCCTAAGTAACGTTTGTAATTTAGCCTTAGTTTTCTCCACAGGATTACCCCCCAATCTTAGATAGGTACGGTCGTCACTCAATTGCCTATTCACTTCATGTTACTAATATGTCAACAACAAACATAGAATATGTAACTTATTACTCACTCACATTTGCGAGGGTCTGGGTTTTTGTTTAAAGTCCCATACAAGTCTATGGGAAATATATGTTACTGCATAACTTCCAAACGCCTGGAGATATTTCGATAATATTTGGTCACATGTTACTTATATGCCCACTTAAAATATACGACAGTTAATATAACCCTTAACTACCCCCATTTGTGAGGGTCAGGGTTTTTGCAAATCAATGGGAAATGTATGTTCCCACATAACTTCCGTACGGCTTGAGATATTTCAATACCTGGTACACATATTACAGGTCGGGATAGGAGGTCGGGATAGGAGGTTTAGATAGGAGGTTGAGATAGAAGGTAGAGATAGGAGGACAGAATGTGAGGACTGGATATGAGGACGGAATAGGAGGTTGGGATAGGAGGTCGGAATAGGAGGTCGAGATAGGAGGTCGGGATAGGAGGTCGAAATAGGAGGACAGGAAAGGAGGACGGGATAGGAGGTCGGGATAGCAGGTCGAGATAGGAGGTCAAGATAGGAGGACGGGATATGAGGAGGGAATATGAGGATGGAATATGAGGTCGGGATAGGAGGTCGGAATAAGAGTTCGGGATAGGAGGTCGAGATAGGAGGTCGGAATAGGAGGTCGGAATAGGAGGTCGGGATAGGAGGTCGGGATAGGAGGTTGAAATAGGAGGACGGTAAAGGAGGACGGGGAAGGAGGATGGGATAGGAAGTCAGGATAGGAGGTCGAGATAGCAGGTCGAGATAAAAGGTTGAGATAGGAGGTCAAGATATGAGGATGGAATATGAGGTTGGGATAGGAGGTGGGGATAAGAGGTCGGGATAGGCGGTCGAGATAGGAGGTCGGAATAGGAGGTCGGAATAGGAGGTCGGGATAGGAGGTCGGGATAGGAGGTTGAAATAGGAGGACGGTAAAGGAGGACGAGAAAGGAGGATGGTATAGGAGGTCAGGATAGGACGTCAGGATAGGAGGTCGAGATAGGAGGTCGAGATAGGAGGACAGGATATGAGGACGGGATAGGAGGACGGGATAGGAGGTCGGGATAGGAGGTCGGGATAGGAGGACGAGATAGGAGGATGGGATAGGACGTTGCGATAGGAGGTTGAGATAGGAGGTCGAGATAGGAGGTCGAGATAGGAGGCCAGGATAGGAGGAAGGGATAGGAGGTGCAAAAGGAGGTCAAGATAGGAGGACGGGATAGGAGGATGGCATAGGAGGTCGGGATAGGAGGACGAGATAGGAGGACAGGATAGGAGGACGGGATAGGAGGTCGCGATAGGAGGTTGAGATAGGAGGTCGGAATAGGAGGTCGGGATAGGAGGTCGAGATAAAGATAGGTCGAGATAGCAGGTCGAGATAAAAGGTCGAGATAGGAGGTCAAGATATGAGGATGGAATATGAGGTTGGGATAGGAGGTCGGGATAAGAGGTCGGGATAGGAGGTCGGGATAAGAGGTCGGGATAGGAGGTCGAGATAGGAGGTCGGGATAGGAGGTCGGGATAGGAGGTTGAAATAGGAGGACGGTAAAGGAGGACGGGAAAGGAGGATGGTATAGGAGTTCAGGATAGGAGGTCAGGATAGGAGGTCGAGATAGGAGGTCGAGATAGGAGGACAGGATATGAGGACGGGATAGGAGGACGGGATAGGAGGTCGGGATAGGAGGTCAGGATAGGAGGACGAGATAGGAGGACGGGATAGGAGGATGGGATAGGAGGTTGCGATAGGAGGTTGAGATAGGAGGTCGAGATAGGAGGACAGGATAGGAGGAAGGGATAGGAGGTCGCAAAAGGAGGTCAAGATAGGAGGACGGGATAGGAGGATGGCATAGGAGGTCGGGAAAGGAGGTCGAGATAGGAGGACGGGATAGAATGTCGGGAGAGGAGGTCAGGATAGGAGGTTGGAATAGGAGGTCGGAATAGGAGGTCGGGATAGGAGGTCGGGATAGGAGGTCAAAATAGGAGGACGGGAAAGGAGGACAGGATATGAGGACAGGATAGGAGGATGGAATAGGAGGTCGGGATAGGAGGACGAGATAGGAGGACAGGATAGGAGGACGGGATAGGAGGTCGCGATAGGAGGTTGAGATAGGAGGTCGAGATAGGAGGTCAAGATAAGAGGACGGGATAGGAAGACGGGTTTGGAGGGCGGGAAAGGAGGTCGAGATAGGAGGTCGGGATAGGAGGTCGGGATAAGAGGTCGGGATAGGAGGTCGAGATAGGAGGTCGGAATAGGAGGTCGGGATAGGAGGTTGAAATAGGAGGACGGTAAAGGAGGACGGGAAAGGAGGATGGGATAGGAAGTCAGGATAGGAGGTCGAGATAGCAGGTCGAGATAAAAGGTCGAGATAGGAGGTCAAGATATGAGGATGGAATATGAGGTTGGGATAGGAGGTCGGGATAAGAGGTCGGGATAGGAGGTCGGGATAGGAGGTCGGGATAGGAGGTCGGGATAGGAGGTTGAAATAGGAGGACGGTAAAGGAGGATGGGAAAGGAGGATGGTATAGGAGTTCAGGATAGGAGGACTGGATATGAGGACGGGATAGGAGGTCGGGATAGGAGGTCAGGATAGGAGGACGAGATAGGAGGACGGGATAGGAGGATGGGATAGGAGGTTGCGATAGGAGGTTGAGATAGGAGGTCGAGATAGGAGGTCGAGATAGGAGGACAGGATAGGAGGAAGGGATAATAGGTCGCAAAAGGAGGTCAAGATAGGAGGACGGGATAGGAGGATGGCATAGGAGGTCGGGAAAGGAGGTCGAGATAGGAGGACGGGATAGAATGTCGGGAGAGGAGGTCAGGATAGGAGGTTGGAATAGGAGGTCGGAATAGTAGGTCGTAATAGGAGGTCGGGATAGGAGGTCAAAATAGGAGGACGGGAAAGAAGGACAGGATATGAGGACAGGATAGGAGGACGGGATAGGAGGTCGGGATAGGAGGACGAGATAGGAGGACGGGATAGGAGGACGGTATAGGAGGTCGTGATAGGAGGTTGAGATAGGAGGTCGAGATAGGAGGTCAAGATAGGAGGACGGGATAGGAAGACAGGTTAGGAGGGCGGGAAAGGAGGTCGAGATAGGAGGACGGGATAGGAGGTCAGGAGAGGAGGTCTGGAGAGGAGGTCGGGATAGGAGGTCGGGATATGAGGACGGGATATGGGGTTGGGATATGACAACAATGTATGAGGACGGGATATGAATTCAAAAGCTTCCTCCTTTGTTTATTTTCTGCCTAACAAGGAATAGGAAGGAAAAACTGGGTAACGCTCACTGAATTCATGTATAGGATGGCATTTTTGCCACAAGTCAGTTTGTAAAAATTCTTCCCTTCTAGGACCAGGTGTGAGTGGAAGTACTGAAAAGTGTAGCCGTGTAGTAAAGGGCAAATCAGCCCCTAAGTGAAGACCACATAAATTTACAGGTTGCCGTGTTCTGAAGAATACAGTGCATAAAAGTCATCAATACTCCGCTGACTCAATAACTGCTGAGTTCTAAACCTCATCTGACATTAATATCCGTACAAAAACTGTGCCCCCCTCATGAGATTTATGGCAAAGGTTTCCATGACCAAGCAGCAGCATGCAAGCCTTATATTAGGAAGCAAAATGACAAGTGTCCGATATAGTTATGTAAAGCATTACCAATGGACTCTAGAGCACAGGAAACATGTTCTGTGAGGTGACAAATTACACTTCCCCTAGAGGATGCAGGGCATAAATGTACACCATTGTACCATGGCTGCCTGGTACATGGCAGAGCATACATATACTTCCTGAAATGTGTATAATCTTTACAGCAAGCACAGAAGCTGCGCTCGCTTCATACACCGCCTACATCAGAAGCCTGGGACCCACCACTAATGGCGAAAATCTGCAATCACGCTGATGCCAGACCTTAACTCTTCTGTTACCATGATCAATACTGTTCATGTCATCTAAAGCATTAAAGCTTTCTGAGACTTATCAGACCACTTGCAGCACATTTGCGTTGAGTCAAGATGGGGGCCGGAGCTCACCTTACCTCCTCCATGGCTCTCTGCTGTGATCCATTTGTACAGTCATGGCCGTAAATGTTGACACCCCTGAAATTTTTCATGAATATGAAGTATTTCTCACAGAAAAGGATTGCAGTAACACATGTTTTGCTATACACATGTTTATTCCCTTTGTGTATATTGGAACAAAACCAAAAAAGGAAGGAAAAAAAAAGCAAAGTAGACATAATGGTCACACCAAACTCCAAAAATGGTCTGGACAAAATTATTGGCACCCTTTCAAAATTGTGGAAAAATAAGATTGTGTTACTCCTTTAATCTCACCCGGGGTAAGTAACAGGTGTAGGCAACATAAAAATCACACCTGAAAGCAGATAAAAAGGAGAGAAGTTCACTTAGTCTTTACATTGTGTGTCTGTGTGTGCCACACTAAGCATGGACAACAGAAAGAGGAGAAGAGAACTGTCTGAGGACTTGAGAACCAAAATTTTGGAAAAATATCAACAATCTCAAGGTTACAAGTCCATCTCCAGAGATCTAGATTTGCCTTTGTCCACAGTGCGCAACATTATCAAGAAGTTTGCAACCCATGGCACTGTAGCTAATCTCTCTGGGCGTGGACAGAAGAGAAAAATTCATAAAAGGTGTCAACACAGGATAGTCCGGATGTGGATAAGCAGCCCCAAACAATTTCCAAAGATATTCAAGCTGTCTTGCAGGCTCAAGGAACATCATTGACAGCGCAAACTATCTGTCAACATTTAAATGAAATGAAACGCTATGGCAGGAGACCCAGGAGGACCCCACTGCTGACACAGACACATAAAAAGCAAGACTACATTTTGCCAAAATGAACTTGACTAAGCCAAAATCCTTCTGGGAAAACGTCTTGTGGACAGATGAGACTAAGATAGAGCTTTTTGGTAAAAGCTCATCATTCTACTGTTTACCGAAAATGGAATGAGGCCTACAAAGAAAAGAACACAGTACCTACAGTGAAATATGGTGGAGGTTCAACAATGTTTTGGGGTTGTTTTGATGCCTCCGGCACTGGGTGCCTTGAAGGTGTGCAAGGCATTATGAAATCTGAGGATTACCAATGGATTTTGGGTCGCACTGTACAGCACCCAGAAATGGATGGCAACAAAGTGTTGGAGAGTTCTGAAGTGGCCAGCAATGAATCCACATCTAAATCCCATTGAACACCTGTGGAGAGATCTTAAAATTGCTGTTGGGAAAAGGCGCCCTTCCAATAAGAGAGACCTGGAGCAGTTTGCAAAGGAAGAGTGGTCCAACATTCCGGACGAGAGGTGTAAGAATCTTATTGATGGTTATAGGAAGCGACTGATTTCAGTTATTTTTTCCAAACGGTGTGCAACCAAATATTAAGTTAAGGGAGCCAATAATTTTTTCCAGCCAATTTTGGAGTTTGGTATGAAATTATGTCCAATTAACTTTTTTTCCTCTCCCTTTTTTTTGGTTTAATTCCAATACACACAAAGTGAATAAACATGTGTATAGCAAAACGTGTTAGTCCAATCCTTTTATGTGAGAAATACTTCATTTTCTTGAAAAATTTCAGGGATGGCAACATTTACGGCCATGAATGTATGTTCTGCCTTCTGGCAGGCTATACAAGTGGATCACCAATTTCATTGATCAGTGCTATGCCAATGCATAACAATGAACACTTATGGCAATCAAAAGACTGCTATATATAGTCCCCTAAATACTTAAAAAAGAATGTGAACCCCTCCCCCAATAAAAAATAAATCACTTACTTTTCATTAAAAAAATTTACCATATTGATACATGCCACTTTTCTGTGTGTATCTGATACTGTAATGTCTGCATGTAAATGTGGATTAAAAATGCAAAGATTTTTTTTAGACATGGCTTTCATCTTGGATTTTGATGGGAAATGCAGCAAGGCAGCATTTAGTAAACCGGTCCTCCGCTGTCTTCCACAAGGCCTTACTGGGCCTACGTAGCGACGTCATTACGTCGCTGCGTACGCCGTTGCTATTGGATGACGGGACGGTGTGTGCAGCAACGTATTGAGGTCACCGGAGAGGGCCGAGAAGACACTGGAGGACCAGCGCTGGACCCGAAGGGCACCCCGGAGCATGGTGGAGGGGTAAGTAATACTCACCGCACCACACGGGGAACATTAAGCTGCTATCCGGCAGCATCGTATGTCAATTTGATCATATGAGAGAGGCCATCGTATGTCGATTTGATCATATGTTGGGGCCATCGTATGTCGGGGGGTCACTGTACTAGTCTGTAGACGGTATAATACCCAGCAGTCCGTTCCTAATGGTCTTCGACAAAGTGCAATTTTGTGTTTAGTACACAGCTTTGTTGTGCAAACATACGTTTTTTTTAAGCGCACTGTATTGCATTTTTCTGCCCTCATAAGTGCATACCACATACGTACATCTAAGTAGTGTACTGTTTTGTACCTGTTAATCTGTCAAGGCCCTAGATACTGTGAAAGTCCAAGCAAAAGTAATCACCGGCTGGTGTTTTACAAAAATACGTATTTTTAAGCGTACTGTACCACATTTTTCTGCCCTCATAAGTGCATACCACATACGTACATCTAAGTAGTGTACTATTTTGTACCTTTCCTTCTGTCATGGGCCTACATACTGTGAAAGTCCAGGGAAAATTAATCACCGGCTGGTGTTTTACAAAAATATGTATTTTTAAGCGTACTATAGCACATTTTTCTGCCCTCATAAGTGCATACCACATACCTACATCTAAGTAGTGTACTATTTTGTACCTGTTAATCTGTCAAGGGCCTACATACTGTGAAAGGACAGCTAATAGTACACACCTGCTGCTGTTCTAGACAAATACTGTTTTAAGCGTAGTGAAGCATATTGTACTCCCCTCATATACGCAATAAGTATGTCAGGCAGAGTAGTGCCAGGATGTGCACAGTGGAGTGGCAGAAGCCTAAAATCATCAGGCACAGGCAGAGGTCGCAGCAGAGTAGGGGCGTATGGCAGCCGTTGTCGCAGCGAGAGGTCTGAGCTCCCGATGTCAGCTAGCAGCCGTGTCTCGACCAGCAACCGTGCTTGATCGGTTAACTTGGTCATCCACTTCATCCCAAGTGACATCCGACACCCCCAGTCAACAGTCGGTGGGTTCCTCTGAGACAACCCTCAGTTGGCATGGCCCTCATGCTCAGGGCCGGCCTTTGGGGTGTGCAAGCTGTGTGGCCACACAGGGCGCCATAGCAACAGGGGCACCGAGCGGCCGACACAGCTCGCAGTGTAACAGACCGGTGTAGTGAAGAAAACTGTGTCTTGAAGCATTCTGTGTCCCGAACAGCTGATGAAAGTGCTGCTGAGTCACTGTGCTGAGTGCTGAGACACTGTGATTGGTTGATGGGGGTGTGTGTGCAGTGTGCAGTCTCGCTCTCTGCTCTGCTCACTGCTGCAGCCTTACAGCCTGGACACCGATTTCTTCAAACCCTACAGTCTAATCTACTCAGCTTTTCCATATTTCAAACCCTACAGTCTTATGTATTCAGCCTGGACACATATTTCTTCAAACCCTACAGTCTTATGTATTCAGCCTTTACACATATTTCTTCAAACCCTACAGTCTAATCTACTCAGCTTTTCCTGATTTCTGCAAATCCTACAGTCTAATCTATTCATCTTTTCCTGATTTCTGCAAACCTTACACTCTGATATACTCAGCTTTTCCAGATTTCTGCAAATCCTACACTCTCGTGTACTAAGCTTTTCCTGATTTCTGCAAACCCTACACTCTAATCTACTCAGCTTTTCCTGATTTCTGCAACCCCTACACTCTAATCTACTCAGCTTTTCCAGATTTCTGCAAATCCCACACTCTAATCTTCTCAGCTTTTCCAGATTTCTGCAAATCCCACACTCTAATCTACTCAGGTTTTCCAGATTTCTGAAATATGGAAAAGCTGAGTAGATTAGAGTGTAGGGTCTGAGTCTGATTAAGCGGGACTGGTGAAGGGGGGGGGGTCTGATTAAGGGGTGAAGGGGGGGAAATGGTCTGATTATGAGTGACAGGGGACAGAGTAATAAGAACATGGGACTGGTGAAGGGGGGTCTGATAAAGGGGGTCTGCATCTGATTAAGGGGGCAGGGAACTGGTGAAGGGGGACATGGGACTGATTAAGGGGGCCGGGGACTGATTAAGGGGGACAGGGGACTGATTAAGGGGGACATGGGACTGATTAAGGGGGCAGGGGACTGATTAACGGGGACAGGGGACTGATTAAGGGGGACAGGGGACTGATTAAAGGGACAGGGGACTGATTAAGGGGGACAGGGACAAAAAAAATTTGTTACAAAGATTTTTCCCCTCTTTGTGTATGTTTATGGGGTAATAGGGGGGGGGGGCACCACAAGGTTAGCTCGCACAGGCTGCCTGAACACCTAAGGCCGGCCCTGCTCATGCTGCTGCTGCCACCTCAAGGCTCTGTCATTGTGCTGCTCTTTGGTCTCCTCATGCTAATGCTACCCCCTCCAGGCTCTGTCATTGTGCTGCTCTATGGTCTCCTTATGCTAATGCTAACACCTCCAGGCTCTGTCATTGTGCTGCCATATGGTCTCCTCATGCTGATGCTGCCACCTCAAGGCTCTCTCATTGTGCTGCTCTATGGTCTCCTCATGCTGATGCTACCGCCTCCAGGCACTGTCATTGTACCACCATATGGTCTCCTCCTGTTGATGCTATCACCTCCATGCTCTCTAATTGTGCTGCTCTATGGTCTTTTCGTGCTGATGCTGCCACCTCCAGGCTCTCTAATTGTGGTGCTCTATACTCTCCTAATGTTGATGCTACCACTTCCAGGCTCTCTCATTGTGCTGCCATGGATACTGCAAAACATAATTAAGGTGCTGGTCCCCAGTTTCAGAAATTCCTCTGCATTAGGATCACTTTCAAGACTCCTGATGCTCCTGCTGCCACTTCCAGGCTATCTCATTCAGCCACTATACAGTCTCCTCATGCTTCAGCCAACTCCAGGCTGTGCAATTCAGCCACTGTATGGTCTTCTCATGCTGGCACAAACTCCAGGCTATGCCATTCAGACACTATATGGTCTCTTCATGCTGCCACAAACTTCAGGCTGTGCAATTCAGCCAATTTATGGTCTCCTCATGCTTCAGCAAACTCAGGGCTTTGCCATTCAGACACTACATGGTCTCCCCATGCTGCCACAAAGTCCAGGCAGTCATTCAGCCACTAAATGGTCTCCTCATGCTGATGCCACCTCCAGGCTCTGTCATTGTGCTGCCATGTGACTTGTGACTCCTTGTTAAATTTTGTCCTTTGTTCCCACATGCCGGGGCCCGGGACACTAAAACTCAATTTAAAAATCTTACATTTAAATGTAAAAATCTAAAATTTCAATGGTCTCCTCATCCTTGAGCCACCTCCAGGCTGTGCAATTCAGCCACTATATGGTCTCATGATTCAGCCACCTCCAGGCTGTGTCATTCAGCCAATATATGATTTACTGATGCTGCTGGGTCTGGACCTAAAATTTTTTTTTATGGTAGGTAGTTGAGTTGAGCGAACTTACAGTAAATTGGATTGTTTTACTCGGGTGTTGATTACTTCAGTCTGCATACATTAGTTTAGCTTTCCAAAGGCTCCAGTTTCCTGGAAAAGGTGGATACAGACCTAGGGGACCGAGTACTGTCATACCAGACTTTTCCAGGCAACCAGAGCCCTTGGAAAGCTGAACTAATTTACGCAGACTAAAGTAATCAACAGCTGAGCTGCGAGGTTCGCTTTACTGTAAGTTTGCTCAACTCTAGTAGGTAGCACTAGCTATCATAAATATTCAATTTAAATTTTAAAATTCATCTTTTAATCTTAGGGATTGTGAAGCCCTAGTGTCTACTCACGCTGCTGCCAACTCCAGGCTGTGCCATTCCGACTCTATATGGTCTCCTCATGCATCAGCCAACTCCAAGCCGTGCCATTCAAACACTATATGGTCCCTCCATGCTGCCACAAACTCCAGGCAGTCATTCAGCCATTATATGGTCTCCTCATACTGATGCCACTTCCAGGCTCTGTCATTGTGCTGCCATGTGACATGTGACTCCTTGTTAGATTTGGTGCTTTGTACCCACACGCCGGGGCCCAGGACACTAAAACTTGGGAGTTAAAATTGCAATTTCAAAATCCTCAATTTCAATTTCAAAATCTTAAATTTCAATGGTGTCCTCATGCTTTTGCCAACTCCAGGCTGTGCCATTCAGACACTGTATGGTCTTCTCATGCTTCAGTCAACTACAGGCTTACTGATGCTGCTGGCTCTGGGCCTAAAATTTTTTATGGTAGCACTAGCTACCATAAATCTCCAATTTACATTTCAAAATTCCTCTTTTAATCTTAGGGATTGTGAAGCCCTAGTGTCTACTCATGCTGCTGCCAGCTCCAGGCTGTGTCATTCAGCAACTATATGGTCTCCTCAAGCTGCCAACACCTCCACGCTGTGTCCTTCAGCCACTGTATGGTCTCCTCATGCTGCCAACATCTCCACACTGTGTCATTCAGCCACGATATGGTCTCCTCATGCTGCCAACACCTCCACGCTGTGTCATTTAGCCACTATATGGTCTCCTCATGCTTCAGCCACATCCAAGCTGTGTCATTCAGTCACTATATGGTCTCCTCATGTTGACAACACCTCCACGCTGTGTCATTCAGCCACTTTATGGTCTCCTCATACTGATGCCACCTCCAGGCTCTGTCATTATGTCGCTCTGCGGCAATGATTCTAAAAGCGATGCCTGTAATCTGCATGTCAAACTGAAAAACAGTATTATTTCACTACCCCAGCACACTCCATATGCATGTTTGAACAATGCAAAGTGTCCTACATGCCTATTGAGGCTCTCTGTAGTCCAGAAATAGACGCATTTTTTAATATAGATTGGCCGCAAACAAATTCGGATCAAACCAAATTTTTGCAAAAAAATATCGGCGAATCGGACGAATCAAATTTTTCAAAAGTTCTCTCATGTCTAGTTGAGAACCCTATGAGTGCTACATAGAGTTGTGTCTATACATTGCAAAACCTCTTCAGGTTAGTAGTAGTGTTGAGCGGCATAGGCCATATTCGAATTCGCGAATATTCGCGAATATATGGACGAATATTCGTCATATATTCGCGAATATTCGCATATTCGTCATATCCTCGTTTATTTTCGCGTATGCGAATATTTCACGCATGCGAAAATGTGAATATACAAATTGGCATATACAAAATTAACACGCGCGTAAATTCGCATATGCGAAAATTAGCATATGCTAATTTTCGCATATGCGCATTTTTCGTATATGCGAATTTTCGCACGTCAGTCTCACACAGTAGTATTACAGCCTTCTTTACACCACACAAGCTGGAAGCAGAGAGGGATGATCACTGTGATGTGTACTGTGAAGAAAAAAAAAAAAAAAAAAAAAAAAAAACGAATATTCGTAATTACGAATATATAGCGCTATATTCGCGAAATTCGCGAATTCGCGAATATGCGATATTCGCGAATAATATTCGAATTGCGAATATTCGCGAGCAACACTAGTTAGTAGCTATTTGACTGTATTTTTATGTTGATCTGTCAAGCAAGATAGATCCCAATAGAGTACCCAAGGGTAGCTTAGTTCTGTTTTAGAAAATATAATATTCTGAGCATGTGTAACAAATGTTCCCATTCTGTAGTCAGACGTCCGATGACCTTAGCAATATAAGAGCAGTATATTACATCCCATGACTATGGAAAAAAAAGTGGTAATCCATGTCAAATTTTGACATTTAAATGAAAAGGTTAAAAGTCAGTCTTTGAGAAGTCTTGTCTAAGCATTGTAAACACATTGACCTATTTTAAATGAAAAAAAGACAGAATACAATAAAGTGAACGGCAAAAATAGTGAGTTCTTTATAATTAATATGAGTAAAATGGAAACATGCAAATGATGGCAAGAGAGAGTTTAATGATCTCCTCTTGCAGTAGTTTCCCTGCCATAGTGTCTGGGGGAAGAAGAATGTCCTCACTATTTTTAGTTCCATAAGTTGGTTAATTAACCCCCGAGCTCTCATTAGCGCTCACACACTGTTTGTTTACTGGAACCTTAACCTACATTACCAGCACGGTATCACAGCTTTAAACTAGATGTTTTTGCAAACCGTTCAGCCTCTGCTCGTTGTTTGCCGTTTACACTAAACAAGTGGCTTGGACATCAGAGCAAATAATAGTTCTTCTCCTGATCCAAAACTGTTTATTTGATCATCTCTCTGTGGAGATTTCAATTTGGCAAATATGGCAAATACACCAGTATAATATTATGATTTAGTTTTTTTTTATGGAGCAATGATAGATGTGCATCTGGCAGAGATCAGCCTATAAGCTTACTAATGCTGCGGGCACTTCATTCATCATGGAGGCTTTAAAAAGCTGGATTGAATAGATTTTATTGTGATCCAGGCACGGATCTGATTATATGTAGTTGGTTATCATACTGTAGAAGAATCTAACATGAATACATAAACACAATAATAAGACATGACAATAAAGCTGCCTATATAATTTATGCTTTTGTTGGTAGAAGCCACCAACATGCCAATGTTTATAGGGCTTACAGGCCCTCAACTGTAAAGACATAGGTAATATAGGATAAATAGTTCCTGTTCAGTTCTGTTATTTCATTGGAGAAGAATAATGGATGTGCCAGAATACTTTGGCAGCTTGTCATCCTTTTGTTTCACTCAAATAACATGCATGTTTGGTTGAGCCAAATGTTCATGTTATTAAGGGAATTGAAGATTTTGCAGTTGGCCAAAGACTGGTCAGCTGAAAGTTTTCTAAACTGTATGACTGTCTTAAAAAGTACATTTATTAAAAAACTAAATATTAACTTATAACAACAACATAACATTAGATGCAAGGGGCACTGAAGGGGCACTCACCATTCCTGTGGCTGTTTCAGATCACAATTCCATATTGCAGGGAGGCTGTTAAGGATTAGCAGGGGCGCTCAGAGGCGAACAACCATTTGCGTGCACAGCTGTGCACTTCTTCCGGCCTCTGAGGCACAAAAGCGGTTGTTCACC
Source organism: Hyla sarda (assembly GCF_029499605.1). Classification (NCBI taxonomy): domain Eukaryota; kingdom Metazoa; phylum Chordata; class Amphibia; order Anura; family Hylidae; genus Hyla; species Hyla sarda. Next base: position 260,210,432 of record NC_079193.1, read on the forward strand.
TCTGATTGCCCCAGCTAATCCTTAAAGGGGTACTCCGGTGGAAAACATTTTTGTTTTTAAATCAGCTGGTGGCAGAAAGTTAAACAGATTTGTAAATTAATTCTATTAAAAATCTTAATCCTTCTAGTATTTATCAGATGCTGTATGCTCTACAGGAAGTTATTTTCCTTTTGAATTAGTTTTCTGTCTGACCACAGTGCTCTCTGCTGACACCTCCATCCATGAAAGGAACTGTCCAGAGCAGGATAAATTTGCTATGGGGATTTGCTCCAGCTCTGGAGAGTTCCTGACATGGACAGAGGTGTCAGCAGAGAGTACTGTGGTCTGACAGAAAGGAAATTCAAAAAGAAAAGAACATCCTGTGGACCATACAGCAGCTGATAAGTACTGGAAAGATTAAGATTTTTAAATAGAAGTAATTTTCAAATCTGTTTAACTTTCTGGCCCATTTGATTTAGAAAAAAGTTTTCCACCAGAGTATCCTTTTAACTGCCTCCTTGCGATAAGGAATCGTGATCTGAAACAGCCACAGGAATGGTGAGTGCCCACTCATTTGCATCTAATGTTATGTTGTATTTATTATACTTCACCTACTGAAGCGGAGCTCCTTCAGTGTGTGTCTTACTTGCATAGCTAATGCCTATGTGTATACTGTTCCGGTGCCTGCAGCAAGAGTATACCCTGTGCTCTCAGATTATTTCTCTTCATGTATGATATTAAAGGGGTTATCCAGGAAAAAACTATTTTTTTTTTTTATATATATCAACTGGCTCCAGAAAGTTAAACAGATTTGTAAATTAAGGTTAGAAAAAACAGACATGGTCGCACATCTACAATCTTGTATAATGATCTAATTGCTTCTCAGCATAATTTCAAAAACTAACAGGTTGTTAGTATACGTTTTGATCAAAAAGTACAAAGCCCACTCGCCACGTTAAGGCCACCTATTTAGAGTGGGTCCCTAACGTCCCTAGCATAAAATGACGTAGCACTGGGCGGCGACCACCACCGCCGCGACACCAGTGCCCACAGGGGGAACGACCCACTGGCAGAGCGGCCCCAATGCCACTCAAACCAGTCTATGGGTCGCACCTCCCCACAGACACAGCGCCTAGGCAGCAACGGACGCCGCACAGCACCACACCAGGGTGAACAAGGTGCTACAGCTCACTTACCATGCTCTCTCAGTCAGACTGGGAGGCTGCTAGGAAAGAAATGGCCCCAGTGTAGCTAACTACTACTTATATAGGGTTGGGCTGAGGGGGTGGGGAAGAGTGCAGACACATGTTCAAACAAAAAAAAAGAGGGGATAGAAAACACAATGTGAATTCAGGTAGAAGAAACAGACATGGTTGCACATCTACAATCTTGTATAATGATCTAATTGCTTCTCAGCATAATTTCAAAAACCAACAGGTTGTTAGTATACGTTTTGATCAAAAAGTGCAAAGCCCACTCGCCACGTCAAGGCCACCTATTTAGAGTGGGTCTCTAACGTCCCTAGCATAAAATGACATAGCACTGGGCGGCGACCACCACCGCCGCGACACTAGTGCCCACAAGGGGAACGACCCACTGGCAGAGCGGCCCCAATGCCACTCAAACTAGTCTATGGGTCGCACCTCTCCACAGACACGGCGCCACGGCAGCAACGGATGCCGCACAGCACCGCACCAGTGTGAACAGGGTGCTACAGCTCACTTATCATGCTTTCCCAGTCAGACTGGGAGGCTGCTAGGAAAGAAATGGCCCTAGTGTAGCTAAATGCTACTTATATAGGGTTGGGCTGAGGGGGTGGGGAAGAGTGCAGACACATGTTAAAAAAAAAGAGGGGATAGAAAACACAATGTGAATTCAGGTAGAAGCAGAGAAGCAATTAGATCATTAAACAAGATTGTAGATGTGCGACTATGTCTGTTTCTTCTACCTGAATTCACATTGTGTTTTCTATCCCCCTTTTTTTTTTTGAAAATGTGTCTGCACTCTTCCCCACCCCCTCAGCCCAACCCTATATAAGTAGTAGTTAGCTACACAAGGGCCATTTCTTTCCTAGCAGCCTCCCAGTCTGACTGGGAGAGCATGGTAAGTGAGCTGTAGCACCCTGTTCACACTGGTGTGGTGCTGTGCGGAGTCGATTGCTGCCGTGGCGCCGTGTCTGTGGGAAGTGCGACCCATAGACTGGTTTGAGTGGCATTGGGGCCGCTCTGTCAGTGGGTCGTTCCGCCTGTGGGCACTCGTGTCGCGGCGGTGGTGGTCGCCGCCCAGTGCTACACCATTTTCTGCTAGGGACATTAGGGACCCACTCTAAATAGGTGGCCTTGACGTGGCGAGTGGACTTTGTACTTTTTGATCAAAACGTATACTAACAACCTGTTGGTTTTTGAAATTATGCTGAGAAGCAATTAGATCATTACACAAGATTGCATATGTGCGACCATGTCTGTTTCTTCTACCGGAATTCACATTGTGTTTTCTGTCCCCTCTTTTTTTTTGTTTGAACATGCATCTGCACTCTTCCCCACCCCCTAAGCCCAACCCTATATAAGTAGTAGTTAGCTACACAAGGGCCATTTCTTTCCTAGCAGCCTCCGAGTCTGATTTGGAGAGCATGGTAAGTAAGCTGTAGCACCCTGTTCACACTGGTGTGGTGCTGTGCGGCGTCTGTTGCTGCCGTGGCGCCATGTCTGTGGGGAGGTGCAACCCATTGACTGGTTTGAGTGGCATTGGGGCAACTCTGCCAGTGGGTTGTTCCGCCTGTGGGCACTGGTGTCGCTGCGGTGGTGGTCACTGCCCAGTGCTACGCCATTTTCTGCTAGGGGCGTTAGGGACCCACTCTAAATAGGTGGCCTTGATGTGGCGAGTGGGCTTTGCACTTTTTGATCAAAACGTATACTAACAACGTGTTCTTTTCTGTCTAAGTGCTCTCTGATGACACGTGTCTCGGAACCGCCCAGTTTAGAAGCAAATCCCCATAGCAAACCTCTTCTAAACTGGGTGGTTCCCGAGACACGTGTCATCAGAGAGCACTTAGACAGAAAAGAACAACCTTAACTTCAGAAGCTCGTAAGTACTGAAAGGATTAAGATTTTTTAATAGAAGTAATTTACAAATCTGTTTAACTTTCTGGAGCCAGTTGATATATAAAGAAAAGTTTTTTCCTGCATAACCCCTTTAATAATAACATTTATCACTATACAGAATATAAATAATATACTGGTATTGTTTGCATTTGTTTAACATATTAGGAAAGCTTAGAAAATCTTTAGAATTCTGATGATCCAGAACAAGTAAATACCTGTGAAGACAATGGTAAACCTAGCTGCAGAAAAAAATAAAGAAAATGGGGACTGAATCCTCCTTGCATACCAGTTGTTGTAAACTAGGGCCTCTTAATCATTTGGAATGATTGTCAGGCTACAAATGAAGCTAAGATTATGTATTATAAACATACAAATATTCAAGCAAATAGTGTTTGAAATGCAAATACCAACCCAAGAGGCTTGGGCACATAAGAAAATATAAATAATTACAATGTGGAACAAGTATTTTGTGGGGAACGTAAATCAACCAGGAGGGGTTCAAGGTCTCTGATCAAAGCATAGTGATGTGAGTTACACGTTATTTAACATAATTATTGCTCCTTCACTATAATAATAGTATTAATTCTACAGGAAAACATGCTGCATATGGCTTTATAGTAAGGTTTTGTTTATAGTTATGTTTGGTTTAACAATACTTTGTCCACTGAATTGTCAAAAGAAAGGTAAATTAAAACAGGCTTATTCCTTTTATTAAATCATATGTATCATTATAAAGAATATATAGTTTTGGAGAAATCAGCAGGTCATGTGACTACAGAAAAGTATATAGGAAATAAAGTGGAACAAAATTTGCACTACATAGTGCCATTATCCTTGCTTAACCCCTTAAGGATGCAGCTCATTTTCACCTTAAGGACGCAGCCCTTTTTCGCAATTCTGACCACTGTCACTTTATGCGTTAATAACTCTGGGATGCTTTTACCGATCATTCTGATAATGTTTTTTCATGACATACTCTACTTTATGTTAGTGGTAAATTTCCGTTGTTACTTGCATCCTTTCTTAGTGAAAAATCCCAAAATGTCATGAAAATTTTGAAAATTTTGAATTTTTCTAACTTTGAAGCTCTCTGCTTGTAAGCAAAATTGATATTTCAACTAAATTTAAAATTTATTCAAATTATAGCAGCAATTTTGAAAATTTTCATGAAAATTGCAAAATCTGAAGGGACAGATGTTACAGAACTACAACTCCCAGCATGACTGGGCAGTCTAGGCATGCTGAGAGTTGTAGTTTGGCAACATCTGGAGGGCTACCATTGAGGGTTACCACTGTAATAGTGGTCTCCAAAATGTGACCCTCCAGATGTTGCAAAACTACAACTCCCAGCATGCTCAGACAGCCTGATGTCTGGGCATGCTGGGAGTTGCAGTTTGGCAACCACTAGAAGGGCAGCAGTAAAGATCGCTGTACTGCCACCTTCCTTTCCCCCCCCCACCGTCGCTTCCCTACCTGTGCCGCTGATCTCTGCTGTCTCCACCGATGATCGGTGGTCCCCAAGGCATCTTCTTTCCAGGTACCAGCCGCCATCTTCTCCCCCCGTTCTGTCCAACATCCAGGGGTGGGCAGAGCGGGTGGTTTCCATGGCAACCCCCTGTCGTGCACTGCCATTGGTCAGAACTCATTTCTGACTAATGGTAGGGGATAGGAGGAGATCGCAGTGCTGCAACCTCGCTCCTATCCCTCAGGATGATCGGGGCTGTCACTGACAGCTCCGATCATCCCCATTTTCTGGGTGATCGGGTCACCAGAGACCCGATCAGCCTGGAATAGCGGCAGGGACCGAAATTCCCACTGGCGTACGCCCATACGCCCTACGACCTTAAGGACTCGGGATGCAGGGCGTATGCATACGCCCGGCGTCCTGAAGAGGTTAAGATATTTTAAATGGACACTGTCAAATACAAAAACTTTTGATATGTTGTAAAGCATGCAAAACCAATAGGTTTTGCAATTGCTTTCATTAGAAAATTTTCAGTATTTCATACTGAAAAAGTAAGTCAAACAACTGCCCCCCCTGCCTGCTTGGACACATCATCATGGACACACTTCTTTGATTGACACTCATTTTGTATCCCGCTTTTGGTACGCTTACAGTGGGAGGAAGCACACTGTCTTCCCGCTATGAGCTCACTTTGCTCGGGCACACAAGTTGCTTCTGCAGGTAACATTTCTCTGCTTCTGTACCCCTGATCTCCACACTCGGGGATCAGGGGGACAGAAGCACTGCGCTGCGGGGGAGATACTGACATGTATCCCCGGCGGGTTACTTCCGCCACTCACTTTCAGCCTGCGGCGTCACTGGCTCTCTGCTGGCATCTTGCTGTCTGCCACTCACTCTCCGCCGCTCACATCTCTGTCCCCTGTCCCCTCTCCCCCCCTACTCGCTGTCTGCTGCTCACATCTCCCCTAGGGTTAGCTATACTACAACACGCAGCATGCCTTGACACTGTGGACATGCTGGGAATTGTAGTTTTGCTATTACTAGGGGAGATATAACCATCTGCCTGCTCACATCTCCCCTAGCATTAGCAACACTACAACTCCCAGCAAGCCCTAACAGTGAGGACATGCTGGGAGTTGTAGTTTTGCTAATGCTAGGGGAGATGTGAGCAGACAGCATACTGAGGGAGGGGGCGGAGACCTGCACAGTTAGGCCACACCCCTCACATTCATATAACCAAATCACACCGCTCCACAACAGAATCAGTACGAACGGCCAGCAGCTTTGTTTAAAAAAAAAAAAAAAAAAAGAAGTTTTCTATGTTTTATTTGTGTTTTAAAAAGCTGCTACTAGGTATCTCCCTACTTGTCCATAGCACATTTCCCCCTATCTCTTGCACACACTTTGGACTCCTGCTGGCCTGGCAGAAGTCCAAAATCAGGAAATGCTGAGGGGTGTGTGCAGCCTTAGCCAATCATAGCTCATCTCACACACTGAACTGCTCTGGGCTGTGTGTAGCAGAGTGAGGGAAGAAGTTCTCTCCTTTATGACTTCAGATGATGTCACGCCTGATGGGTAACGCCCCTTCCCAGTCTGTGAATCTGACTGAGCAGAAAATACAGAGCAATATCAAGGTAGAAAACTAAAAAAAAAATAATAATAATGGGTTGGTTAACCCCTTCAGGACGGAGCCCATTTTGGCCTTAAGGACTGGAGCGTTTTTTGCACATCTGACCACTGTCACTTTAAACATTAATAACTCTGGAATGCTTTTACTTGTCATTCTGATTCCAAGAATGTTTTTTCGTGACATATTCTACTTTAACATAGTGGTAAATTTTTGTCGATACTTGCATCCTTTCTTGGTGAAAAATCCGTAAATTTGATGAAAAATTTGAAAATTTTGCATTTTTCTAACTTTGAAGCTTTCTGCTTGTAAGGAAAATGGATATTACGAATACTTTTTTTTCGTTTCACATATACAATATGTCTACTTTATGTTTGCATCATAAAATTGACGTGTTTTTACTTTTGGAAGACACCAGAGGGCTTCAACGGTCAGCAGCAATTTTCCGATTTTTCACAAAATTTTCAAACTCGGTATTTTTCAGGGACCAGTTCAGGTTTGAAGTGGAATTGAAGGGTCTTCCTATTAGAAATACCCCACAAATGACCCCATTATAAAAACTACACCCCCCAAAGTATTCAAAATGACATTCAGTCAGTGTTTTAACCCTTTAGGTGTTTCACACGAATAGCAGCAAAGTGAAGGAGAAAATTTACAATCTTCATTTTTTACACTCACATGTTCTTGTAGACCCAATTTTTGAATTTTTACAAGGGGTAAAAGGACAAAATTTTTACTTTTATTTGTAGCCCAATTTCTCTCGAGTAAGGACATACCTCATATGTCTATGTAAAGTGTTCGGCGGGTGCAGTAGAGGGCTCAGAAGGGAAGGAGCGACAAGGGGATTTTGGAGAGTACGTTTTTCTGAAATGGTTTTTGGGGGGCATGTTGCATTTAGGAAGCCCCTATGGTGCCAGGACAGCAAAAAAAAACACATGGCATACCATTTTGGAAACTAGACCCCTCGGGGAATGTAACATGGGATAAAGTGAGCCTTTATACCCCACAGGTGTTTCACGATTTTTGCAAATGTAAAAAAATAATAATAATTTTTACCTTAAATGCTTGTTTTCCCCAAAATTTTACATTTTTTAAAAAGGGTAATAGCAGAAAATACCCCTAAAGATTTGAATCCCAATTTCTCCCGATTCAGAAAACACCCCATATGGGGGTGAAAAGTGCTCTGCTGGCGCACTACATGTCTCGGAAGAGAAGGAGTCACATTTGGCTTTTTGAAAGCAAATTTTGCTCTGGGGGCATGCCGCATTTAGGAAGCCCCTATGGTGCCAGGACAGCAAAAAAAAAACCCACATGGCATACCATTTTGGAAACTTAACAAGGGGTTAAGTGAACCTTTATACCCCACAGGTGTTTCACGACTTTTGCATATGTAAAAAAAAAATTTTTTTTTTACCTAAAATGCTTGTTTTCCCAAAAATTTTACATTTTTAAAAAGGGTAAAAGCAGAAAATACCCCCCAAAATTTGTAACACAATTTCTCCCAAGTACGACGATACCCCATATGTGACCCTAAACTGTTGCCTTGAAATACGACAGGGCTCCAAAGTGAGAGCACCATGCGCATTTGAGGCCTAAATTAGGGACTTGCATAGGGGTGGACATAGGGGTATGTGATTCCCAAACAGGGAATTCCCAAACAGGGTGCCTCCAGCTGTTGCAAAACTCCCAGCATGCCTGGACAGTCAACGGCTGTCCGACAATACTGGAAGTTGTTGTTTTGCAACAGCTGGAGGCTCCGTTTTGGAAACAGTGGCGTACCAGACGCTTTCATTTTTATTGGGGAGGGGAGGGGGGCTTCCTAGGGGTATGTGTATATGTAGTGTTTTTTACTTTTTATTTTATTTTGTGTTAGTGTAGTGTAGTGTTTTTAGGGTACAGTCGCACGGGCGGGGGTTCACAGTAGTTTCTCGCTGGCAGTTTGAGCTGCGGCAGAAAATTTGCGGCAGCTCAAACTTGCAGCCAGATACTTACTGTAATCCTCCGCCCATGTGAGTGTACCCTGTACGTTCACATTGGGGGGGCATCCAGCTGTTGCAAAACTACAACTCCCAGCATGCGCTGACAGACTGTACATGCTGAGAGTTTTAGTTTTGCACCAGCTGTAGGCACACTGGTTATGTATCACTGAGTTTGTGACCTAACTCGGTGTTTCACAACCAGTGTGCCTCCAGCTGTATCAAAACTACAACTCCCAGCATGTATGGGGCATGGTGTACAGTGACTGCTGGGAGTTGTAGTTTGCAACAGCTGGAGGCACACCGGTCTTGAAACACTGAGTTAGGTAAAAAAAAAACTCTAAGTTTCACAACCAGTGTGCCTTCAGCTGTTGCAAAACTACAACTCCCAGCAGTCACCGACAGCCAACAGGCATGCTGGGAGTTGTAGTTATGCAACCAGCAGATGCACCACTACAACTCCCTGCATGCACTTTAGCTGTTTGTGCAAGCTGGGAGTTGTAGTTATATAACAGCTGAAGGTACACTTTTCCATAGAAAAAATGTGCCTCCAGCTGTTGCAAAACCATAGGTCCCAGCATGCCCATAAGGGAATGCTGGGAGTTGTGGTGGTCTGCCTCCTGCTGTTGCATAACTACAGCTCCCAGCATGCCCTTTTTGCATGCTGGGAGCTGTTGCTAAGCAACAGCAGGAGGCTGTCACTCACCTCCAACGATCCACGCCGCATGAGGTCAGTCACTCGTCGTCACCGCCGCCGCCGCTGCTCCTGGGGCCCCGATCCCAACATTGACGCCGGATCGGGGTCCCCAGCACCCGGGGTGCACGTCCCGCACCTGCTCACGTCCTCCGGAAGAGGGGCGGAGCGGGTGCGGGAGTGACACCCGCAGCAGGCGCCCTGATTGGTCGGTGCCACCTCACCCCTGCAGGCTCTGGCTGTTCAGGGCCGTCAGAGACGGCCCCGAACAGCCAGTAATTCCGGGTCACCGGGTCACTGGAGACCCGATTGACCCGGAATCGCCGCAGATCGCTGGACTGAATTGTCCGACATGGGGGGGGGCATAATGACCCCCCTGGCCGATATGCCGGGATGCCTGCTGAACGATTTCAGCAGGCATCCGGCTCCGGTCCCCAACCGGCTAGCGGTGGGGAACGGAATTCCCACGGGCGTATGGATACGCCCTCGGTCCTTAAGGACTCGGAATGCAGGGCGTATCCATACGCTATTACGCCGAGCGCTCCGGGTCCCCGCTCCTCCCCGGAGCGCTCGCAGCATCCTCTCATTCGCAGCGCCCCGGTCAGACCTGCTGACCGGGTGCGCTGCAATATCTCTCCCAGCCGGGATGCGATTCGCGACACAGGTGGCGCCCGCTCTCGATGCGCATCCCGGCTCCCGTACCTGACCCGTTCCCCGTCTATCTTGTCCCGGCGCGCGCGGCCCCGCTCCTTAGGGCGCGTGCGCGCCGGGTCTCTGCAATTTAAAGGGCCACTGCGCCACTGATTGGCGCAGCAGGCCTAATCAGTATGTTCACCTGTGCACTCCCTACTTATACCTCACTTCCCCTGCACTCCCTCGCCGGATCTTGTTGCCCTTGTGCCAGTGAAAGCGTTCCCTTGTGTGTTCCTAGCCTGTGTTCCAGACCTCCTGCCGTTGCCCCTGACTACGATCCTTGCTGCCTGCCCTGACCTTCTGCTACGTCCGACCTTGCTCTTGTCTACTCCCTTGTACCGTGCTTATCTTCAGCAGTCAGAGAGGTTGAGCCGTTGCTGGTGGATACGACCTGGTTGCTACCGCCGCTGCAAGACCATCCCGCTTTGCGGCGGGCTCTGGTGAATACCAGTAGCAATTTAGAACCGGTCTACCAACACGGTCCACGCCAATCCCTCTCTGGCACAGAGGATCCACCTCCTGCCAGCCGAATCGTGACAGTAGATCCGGCCATGGATCCCGCTGAAGTCCCGCTGCCAGTTGTCGCCGACCTCACCACGGTGGTCACCCAGCAGTCGCAACAGATAGCGCAACAAGGCCATCAGCTGTCTCAACTGACCGTGATGCTACAGCAGCTATTACCACAGCTCCAGCAATCTTCTCCTCCGCCAGCTCCTGCACCTCCTCCGCAGCGAGTGGCCGCTTCCAGCCTTCGATTATCCTTGCCGGTAGTGTTGCTCGCGAATATTCGCAATTCGAATTTTATTCGCGAATATCGCATATTCGCGAATTCGCGAATATTCGCGAATATAGCGCTATATATTCGTAATTACGAATATTCGTTTTTTTTTCTTCACAGTACACATCACAGTGATCATCCCTCTCTGCTTCCAGCTTGTGGTGTAAGAAGGCTCTAATACTACTGTGTGAGACTGGTGTGCGAATTTTCGCATATACGAAAATTAGCATATGCTAATTTTTCGCATATGCGAATTGTCGTTTATGCTAATTTTTGTACATGCAAATTTTCGCATGTGTTAATTTTCGCACGCGCGAATATTCGCATATGCGAAAATAAAACGGGAATATTACGAATATGCGAATATTCGCGAATATGACGAATATTCGTCCATATATTCGCGAATATTCGCGAATTCGAATATGGCCTATGCCGCTCAACACTACTTGCCGGATAAATTTGATGGGGACTCTAAGTTTTGCCGTGGCTTTCTTTCGCAATGTTCCCTGCACTTGGAGATGATGTCGGACCAGTTTCCTACTGAAAGGTCTAAGGTGGCTTTCGTAGTCAGCCTTCTGTCTGGGAAAGCTCTGTCATGGGCCACACCGTTCTGGGACCGCAATGACCCTGTCACTGCCTCTGTACACTCCTTCTTCACGGAGATTCGAAGTGTCTTTGAGGAACCTGCCCGAGCCTCTTCTGCTGAGACTGCCCTGCTGAACCTGGTCCAGGGTAATTCTTCTGTTGGCGAGTACGCCATCCAATTCCATACTCTTGCCTCCGAATTATCCTGGAATAATGAGGCCCTCTGCGCGACCTTTAAAAAAGGCCTATCCAGCAACATTAAAGATGTGCTGGCCGCACGAGAAATTCCTGCTAACCTGCATGAACTTATTCATCTTGCCACCCGCATTGACATGCGTTTTTCCGAAAGGCTTCAGGAGCTCCGCCAGGATATGGACTTTGTTCGCACGAGGCGGTTTCTCTCCCCGGCTCCTCTCTCCTCTGGTCCTCTGCAATCCGTTCCTGTGCCTCCCGCCGTGGAGGCTATGCAAGTTGACCGGTCTCGCTTGACACCTCAAGAGAGGACACGACGCCGCATGGAGAGTCTTTGCCTGTACTGTGCCGGTACCGAACACTTCTTTAAGGATTGTCCTATTCGTCCTCCCCGCCTGGAAAGACGTACGCTGAATCCGCACAAAGAGGAGACAGTTCTTGATGTGTACTCTGCTTCTCCACGCCTTACTGTGCCTGTGCGGATATCTTCTGCTACCTTCTCCTTCTCTGCTATGGCCTTCTTGGATTCCGGATCTGCAGGAAATTTTATTTTGGCCTCTCTCATCAACAGGTTCAACATCCCGGTGACCAGTCTCGCCAGACCCCTCTACATCAATTCTGTGAACAATGAAAGATTGGACTGTACCGTGCGTTACCGCACGGAACCTCTCCTAATGTGCATTGGACCCCATCACGAAAAAATTTTATTTTTGGTCCTCTCCAACTGCACTTCAGGAATTCTTCTTGGATTACCGTGGCTTCAACGCCATTCCCCAACCCTTGATTGGTCCACAGGAGAGATCAAGAACTGGGGTACTTCTTGTCACAGGGACTGTCTTAAACCGGTTCCCAGTACTCCCTGTCGTGACCCTGTGGTTCCCCCGGTATCCGGTCTTCCTAAGGCTTATATGGACTATGCTGATGTTTTTTTTGCAAAAAGCAAGCAGAGACTTTACCTCCTCACAGGCCTTATGACTGTCCTATTGACCTCCTCCCGGGTACTACTCCACCCCGGGGCAGAATCTATCCTCTGTCTGCTCCAGAGACTCTAGCCATGTCGGAGTACATCCAGGAGAATTTAAAAAAGGGGTTTATCCGCAAGTCCTCCTCTCCTGCCGGTGCTGGATTTTTTTTGTGTCCAAAAAAGATGGCTCCCTACGCCCTTGCATTGATTACCGCGGACTTAATAAAATCACGGTAAAAAAAACGCTACCCCTTACCTCTTATCTCGGAACTCTTTGATCGCCTACAAGGTGCCCACATCTTTACCAAACTGGACTTAAGAGGTGCTTATAATCTCATCCGCATCAGGGAGGGGGACGAATGGAAGACTGCATTTAACACCAGAGATGGACACTTTGAGTATCTGGTCATGCCCTTTGGCCTGTGCAACGCCCCTGCCGTCTTCCAAGACTTTGTTAATGAAATTTTTCGTGATCTCCTATATTCCTGTGTTGTGGTCTATCTGGACGATATTCTGATTTTTTTCTGCCAACTTAGAAGAACATCGCCAGCATGTCCGCATGGTTCTTCAGAGACTTCGGGACAATCAACTTTATGCCAAAATGGAGAAATTTCTCTTTGAATGTCAATCTCTTCCTTTCCTAGGATACTTGGTCTCTGGCCAGGGACTACAAATGGACCCAGATAAACTTTCTGCCGTCTTAGATTGGCCACGCCCCTCCGGACTCCGTGCTATCCAACGTTTTTTTGGGGTTCGCTCATTATTACAGACAATTCATTCCACACTTCTCCACTATTGTGGCCCCTATCGTGGCTTTAACCAAGAAAAATGCCAATCCTAAGTCCTGGTCTCCCCAAGCGGAAGACGCATTTAAACATCTCAAGTCTGCCTTTTCTTCTGCTCCCGTGCTCTCCAGACCTGACCCATCTAAACCCTTTCTATTGGAGGTAGATGCCTCCTCAGTGGGAGCTGGAGCAGTTCTTCTACAAAAAAAATCTTCCGGGCATGCTGTTACTTGTGTTTTTTTTTCTAGGACCTTCTCTCTGGCGGAGAAAAACTACTCCATTGGTGATCAAGAACTACTGGCCATTAAATTGGCGCTTGAGGAATGGAGGCACCTGCTGGAGGGATCAAAATATCCAGTTATTATAAACACTGATCACAAGAATCTCTCCTATCTTCAGTCTGCCCAACGACTGAACCCTCGCCAGGCTAGGTGGTCGTTGTTCTTTGCCAGTTTTAACTTTGAAATCCATTTTTGCCCTGCTGACAAGAACATTAGGGCCGATGCCCTCTCTCGTTCTTCTGATGCCTCTGAAGTAGAGGCCTCTCCGCAACACATCATTTCTCCGGACTGTCTGATCTCCACTTCTCCAGCTTCCATCAGGCAAACTCCTCCAGGGAAGACCTTCGTTTCTCCACGCCAGCGTCTCGGGATTCTCAAATGGGGACACTCCTCCCACCTCGCAGGCCATGCGGGCATCAAAAAATCCTTTCAACTCATCTCTCGATTTTATTGGTGGCCGACTCTGGAGACTGATGTTGTTGATTTCGTGCGGGCCTGTACTGTCTGTGCCCGGGATAAGATTCCTCGCCAGAAGCCTGCTGGTCTCCTTCATCCTCTGCCTGTTCCTGAACAGCCTTGGTCACAGATTGGTATGGACTTTATTACGGACTTGCCCTCATCCCGTGGCAACACAGTTGTTTGGGTGGTCGTTGATCAATTTTCCAAGATGGCACATTTTATTCCTCTTCCTGGTCTTCCTTCAGCGCCTCAGTTGGCAAAGCAATTTTTTGTACACATTTTTCGCCTTCACGGTTTGCCCACGCATATCGTCTCGGATAGAGGCGTTCAATTCGTGTCTAAATTCTGGAGGGCCCTCTGTAAACAGCTCAAGATCAAATTAAACTTCTCTTCTTCTTATCATCCCCAATCCAATGGGCAAGTAGAAAGAATTAATCAGGTCCTGGGTGACTATTTACGGCATTTTGTTTCCTCCTGCCAGGACGACTGGGCAGATCTTCTACCATGGGCCGAATTCTCATACAACTTCAGAGTCTCCGAATCTTCTGCTAAATCCCCATTTTTCGTGGTGTACAGCCGTCACCCTCTTCCTCCCCTCCCTACTCCCTTGCCCTCTGGTTTGCCCGCTGTGGATGAAGTGACTCGTGATCTTTCCACCATATGGAAAGAAACCCAAAATTCTCTTTTACAGGCTTCATCCCGGATGAAAAAAATTGCTGATAAAAAAAGAAGAACTCCCCCCATTTTTGCTCCCGGAGACAAGGTATGGCTCTCCGCTAAATATGTCCGCTTTCGTGTCCCCAGTTACAAACTGGGACCACGCTATCTTGGTCCTTTCAAAATCTTGTGCCAGATTAACCCTGTCTCTTACAAACTCCTTCTTCCTCCTTCTCTCCGTATTCCCAATGCCTTCCATGTCTCTCTCCTTAAACCATTCATCCTTAACCGTTTCTCTCCCAAAGTTGTTTCTCCCACTCCTGCTTCCGGTTCGTCTGACGTCTTCCCTGTGAAGGAGATTCTGGCCTCCAAGACTGTCAGAGGTAAAAAAAATTTTGGGTAGATTGGGAGAACTGTGGCCCAGAGGAGAGATCCTGGGAACCTGAGGACAACATCCTAGACAAGAGTCTCATCCTCAGGTTCTCAGGCTCCAAGAAGAGAGGGAGACCCAAGGGGGGGGGGGTACTGTTACGCCGAGCGCTCCGGGTCCCCGCTCCTCCCCGGAGCGCTCGCAGCATCCTCTCATTCGCAGCGCCCCGGTCAGACCTGCTGACCGGGTGAGCTGCAATATCTCTCCCAGCCGGGATGCGATTCGCGACACAGGTGGCGCCCGCTCGCGATGCGCATCCCGGCTCCCGTACCTGACCCGTTCCCCGTCTGTCTTGTCCCGGCGCGCGCGGCCCCGCTCCTTAGGGCGCGCGCGCGCCGGGTCTCTGCAATTTAAAGGCCCACTGCGCCACTGATTGGCGCAGCAGGCCTAATCAGTATGTTCAGCTGTGCACTCCCTACTTATACCTCACTTCCCCTGCACTCCCTCGCCGGATCTTGTTGCCCTTGTGCCAGTGAAAGCATTCCCTTGTGTGTTCCTAGCCTGTGTTCCAGACCTCCTGCCGTTGCCCCTGACTACGATCCTTGCTGCCTGCCCTGACCTTCTGCTACGTCCGACCTTGCTCTTGTCTACTCCCTTGTACCGCGCTTATCTTCAGCAGTCAGAGAAGTTGAGCCATTGCTGGTGGATACGACCTGGTTGCTACCGCCGCTGCAAGACCATCCCGCTTTGCGGCGGGCTCTGGTGAATACCAGTAGCAACTTAGAACCGGTCCACCAACACGGTCCACGCCAATCCCTCTCTGGCACAGAGGATCCACCTCCTGCCAGCCGAATCGTGACATAAGCCCTATGTCCTGAAGAGGTTAATCATGATTGGGGCAGTGAACTGGGAAGATTATAAAATGTAACAAGACAATGAGAGGTACTCTTTAATAAGTCAGTGTAAAACGCTGTGTCAGCTATGTACAGTAGCAATCTTAGCTGGGACCTAAGACCTTGCATAGCACCTCAGCACAACATTACAAGTGGATTGTTATTCCATCTCATAAGTTTTTCATGCTGAACAGATCTAATACATCATAGTTAGTATATTTTTAATTTATGCAGATTTTATAAGCAAAGCATTATGAGATAGAAGGCTAAGCTACAGCTATTACATTGGGGCCCACAATATTTTAGATTAGACAGTAGCAACAGGTTAAGTAGATGTCAGGAAGTAGCAACAGGTTAATGTTGATATACTTCCAGTATTGTAGAGTACTTTCAGAACATCATATTTTACCATCCTCCTACCGTACATTGAATGCTGACACTAGAGAAGTACGTGAATATATTACCCAATGATTATTTCATAAGAACAAACAACCAAGAAAATATATTCAGTGTAATGGGTGAATCTGATAAATTCTGTTTTATAAACTGTAATAAAAAAAAAAGTATTTTCAGCTTTTCTACATGGAAGCCTCAGATAAGCAGTTCCATAAATGCATTGTGTATGGAAAGGAAATTAGTTATTTTATAGCCCAGAACAAACTTAGCAACAAAAAAAAAAAAGTGTATATAACTCCAAGATAACTCTGCTCATCAGTAAATCCCCATCTGAATACAGGAAGATTTGCTGCTAGTTTTATTTTACATCTTGCTGGATTTTCATCCATAATTCGGTTTATCTTTTCTTGCAGCAAAGTGGTGATAACTATTGGTACATCAGAAAGAATTTATTTGTGTAATAAATTTGCTGTCACCAACAGATATACAAAGCAGTCAAAAAGCACTTAGCTGTGTTTTTAAAGGACATGCACTTGAATAAATGATTACATAGAGGGACACTTCTAATTGAATCCCCTGCAGTCCCATTTTATCTTTAAGTGGTACTTCCATAAAAAATACAATATCCAGTAGCATATGGCACTATAATACTGCATCTGCTCTACACTATAACAAACATATATGATTGATAAAGGTGCAATCTTTTTACTACCAGAATATAAAGTACTAATGTGAAAGAATAAATATATACTAAATGTTAGATGTTGCTGCTTTATTAGAAAGGCTGTAAAACATTGAAACTTAATTATTTCCATGTCAGAAATATTTGCACATGAAATGAGTTCCTTTGAAGTTCAAGTTTTCATTTTTTTAACTTGAGAGAGCAATTTACAGTATATTATGCTTTATATTTATTACATTCTAGCTGAGTACCCAGCGTTGCCCGGTTTTTCCTTCCTAATCCTTGTTGTGGAGGAAAATCAACATATATTGTTGTCATATCCCAACCCCATATCCCATCCTCATACCCAGACCTCCTATCCCGTCCTCCTATCCATCCTCATATCCCGTCCTCATATCCTATCCTCATATCCCGTCCTCCTATCTCGACCTCCTATCTCAACTTCCTATCTCGACCTCCTATCCCGACCTCCTATCCCAACCTCCTATCCCCTCCTCCTATCTCGACCTCCTATCCCGACCTCATATCCCCTCCTCCTATCTCGACCTCCTATCTCAACCTACGATTCCGAACTCCTATCCTGTCTGTGTATCCTGTCCTCCTATCCTGTCCTCCTATCTCGACCTCCTATCTCGACCTCCTATCTCGACCTCCTATCTCGACCTCCTATCCCAACCTCCTATCCCGACCTCCTATCCCGACCTCCTATCTCGACCTCCAATCCCATCCTCCTATCCCGACCTCCTATCCCGACCTACTATCCCGTCCTCCTATCTCGTACTCCTATCCCATCCTCCTATCTCAACCTCCTATCTTTACCTCCTATCCCGTCCTCATATCCCGTCCTCCTATCCCGACCTCCTATCTCGACCTCCTATGTCAACCTCCTATCCCAACCTCCTATCCCGACCTCCCATCCTGTGTACCTGGTCTTGAAATATCTTCAGCCGTACGGAAGTTATGTGGGAACATACATTTCCCATTGATTTGCATGGGACTTTAAACAAAAACCCCGACCCTCACAAATAGGGGTAGTTAAGGGTTAAATTAACTATCCTATATTTTAAGTGGACATATAAGTAACATGTGACCAAGTATTATCAAAATATCTCCAGCTGTTTGGAAGTTATGCATATATTTCCCATAGACTTGTATGGAACTTTAAACAAAAACCCTGACCCTGGCAAATGGGGGTGAGTAAGGGTTAAATCACCTATCCTTTGTTTGTTGTTGACATATAAATAACGTGTGTGCCAATTTTCATGTTAATATCTTTAGGCATTTGGACGTGATTGTGGAACATACATACACATACATACATACACACACACATTGAGTTTTATATATATAGATAAGACTCTGTTCACATTGGTATCATCCATTTTGCTATAGATCCTGATAGATAGATGGATAGATAGATAGATAGGGATACTGATAGATATATTTAACTTATCATAGGTACATTTTATATGAGACAGACTAGAGCATCAGAATACACCATTCTGACTGTGAGTTCATTTTAATATTAATGTGACCTAAAATACCATTATTGACAAAAAATGCATATACAAGAACACACCAAGAAGGAGATTGAATGTATATACGGATGGAATGTAATAATGATATATGTTAATACAGTATAAGAGAGAACATTGTTGAAAACTGTGCAATTGAAAGAAGGCTTTCGTACCCTGCTGGGCCACATCCAGTCTGGGTGCAAGATGATATACGGTTGGACATGAATGCATACAGGTTCCTTGTCGCATCCTGCAGCATATTTAACCACAGATGTTGCAACTGAGCCTGTAGATCCTGCACACTCATACATTGAAGAAGCTGGGTCACTAGACTGGTTATAAAACTCACAACTGGCAAGTCAAGGAAGTGTTGCAATCGGGTGGAGAAATTCCTTGAGAATGCTGTTTGTGAAGAAGCATTATCCTGCTAAAAAATGCCAGTTGTAAGCCCTGCCATGAGAGGCAACACATGTGATTGCAGGATGCTCCGGATGTATGGTTGAACTGTTAGGCTAGGTTCAGACTACGGAATTTCCGCCTGCAATTCCGCTTTGAAATTGCAGGAGGAAATTCCGCTTGCTAAAATTTATAGTGTAGTGAATGGTTTTCCGTTCACAAATTCACACTTCGGAATTTGTGAAGCGGAATTTGTGAACGGAAAATCCGCTTGGAAATTTCCGCCTGAAGAAAGGTGTTGCTCTTTCTTCAGGCGGAAATCCGCGCGGAACACTGATTCAGTCAGCGCTGGCCGCACTTAGAATCTACGGGCAGAAATTTTCTGCCCGGAGATTCCGTAGTCTGAACATAGCCTTAGTGTCCATAGTGATATTCACTGTCATAGGCTGCAGGCACTTTAGGCCTACAGCCTATGAGTTGCTGAGACCACCATCCACCCACCCCCCCCCGCACTTGGAGGTGCAATGATATGATGTCATTGCATCTGTACAAGGATTCTGTCCCCATGTCTTACAAAGCTGCAGGCCAGAAAAGGGAGACCCCCTAATTCAACATGGAAACAGAACTAGGTAAGTAAAATGCTTTAATTTTTTTTCTAATTGGCCACAATAGGGCATTACTATTACAGGGGACAGTATTACTATTTTGGGGCACAGGGAGCATTAACACTGCATGGTTGGACTTATTCCACTACATGGAGGTACAGGAGGGAATTATTACTTTATGGGGAAACAGGAGGGCATAATTTCTATATGGGGTACAGGAAGGCATTATTACTATATGGTGGAACAGGAGATGTTATTATTATATGGGGCACATGGCGGCATATTTACTATATGGGTAAACATGAGAGCATCATTACCATATGGGGGCACAGGAGAGCAACATTACTATATGGGGGACAGAAGGATGTTATTACTATATGTGTCACAGGGGGCTATTGTTACGCCGAATGCTCCGGGTCCCCGCTCCTCCCCGGAGCGCTCACGGCGTTCTCCTGTTCGCAGCGCCCCGGTCAGACCCGCTGACCGCGTGCGCTGCGATTATGTCCCCAGCCGGGATGCGATTCGCGATGCGGGACGCGCCCGCTCGCGGTGCGCATCCCGACCCGCTTACCAGACTCGTTCCCCATCTGTGCTGTCCCGGCACGCGCGGCCCCGCTCCCTAGGGCGCGCACGCGCCGGGTCTTTGCGATTTAAAGGGCCGAAGCGCCACTGATTGGCGCATGGGTTTTAATCTGTATCTTCACCTGTGCACTTCCCTATAATACCTCACTTCCCATGCACTTCCTTGCCGGATCTTGTTGCCATTGTGCCAGTGAACGCGTTTTCTTGTGTGTTCCTAGCCTGTGTTCCAGACCTCTTGCCATGGCCCCTGACTACGATCCTTGCTGCCTGCCCTGACCTTCTGCTACGTCCGACCCTGCTCTTGTCTACTCCCTTGTACCGTGCCTATCTCAGCAGTCAGAGAGGTTGAGCTGTTGCCGGTGGATACGACCTGGTTGCTACCGCCGCTGTAAGTCCATCCCGCTTTGCGGCGGGCTCTGGTGAAAACCAGTAGCAACTTAGAACCGGTCCACCGACACGGTCCACGCCAATCCCTCTCTGACACAGAGGATCCACCTCCAGCCTGCCGAATCCTGACAGTAGATTCGGCCATGGATCCCGCTGAGGTCCTGCTGCCAGTTGTCGCTGACCTTACCACGGTGGTCGCCCAGCAGTCGCAACAGATAGCGCAACAAGGCCACCAGCTGTCTCAACTGACTGTGATGCTACAGCAGCTTCTACCACAGCTTCAGCAACCATCTCCTCCGCCAGCTCCTGCATCTCCTCCGCAGCGAGTGGCCGCATCCAGCCTCCGTTTATCATTGCCGGACAAGTTTGATGGGGACTCTAAACTTTGCCGTGGTTTTCTCTCGCAATGTTCCCTGCACTTGGAGATGATGTCGGACCAATTTCCAACTGAAGGGTCAAAGCTGGCTTTCGTGGTTAGTCTTCTGTCTGGGAAAGCCCTGTCATGGGCCACACCACTCTGGGATTGCAATGATCCTGTCAATGGCTCAGTTCACTCTTTCTTCACGGAGATTCGAAGTGTCTTCGAGGAACCAGCCCGAGCCTCTTCTGCCGAGACTGCCCTGCTGAACCTGGTCCAGGGTAATTCTTCTGTTGGCGAGTACGCCATCCAATTTCGTACTCTCGCCTCCGAATTATCCTGGAATAACGAGGCCCTCTGCGCGACCTTCAAAAAAGGCCTATCCAGT
This sequence comes from Hyla sarda, assembly GCF_029499605.1. Classification (NCBI taxonomy): domain Eukaryota; kingdom Metazoa; phylum Chordata; class Amphibia; order Anura; family Hylidae; genus Hyla; species Hyla sarda. The sequence continues at coordinate 260,231,242 of NC_079193.1, forward strand.
AACATCAAAGATGTGCTGGCCGCACGAGAAATCAATGCTAACCTGCATGAACTTATTCATCTGGCCACCCGCATTGACATGCGTTTTTCCGAAAGGCGTCAGGAGCTCCGCCAGGATATAGACTTTGTTCGCACGAGGCGGTTTCTCTCCCCGGCTCCTCTCTTCTCTGGTCCGCTGCAATCTGTTCCTGTGCCTTCCGCCGTGGAGGCTATGCAAGTAGACCGGTCTCGCCTGACACCTCAAGAGAGGACACGCCGCCGCATTGAGAACCTATGCCTGTACTGTGCCAGTACCGAACACTTCTTGAAGGATTGTCCTATCCGACCTCCACGTCAGGAAAGACGCACTCCGATTCCGCACAAAGGTGAGACAGCTCTAGGTGTGAACTCTGCTTCTCCACGTCTTACTGTGCCTGTGCGGATTTCTTTTTCTACCTTCTCCTTCTCAGCTGTGGCCTTCTTGGATTTCGGATCTGCAGGAAATTTTATTTTGGCCTCTTTTGTTAACAGGTTCAACATTCCAGTGACCAGTCTCGCCAGACCCCTCTACATCGCCTCTGTTAATGGTGAAAGATTGGACTGTACTGTGCGGTACCGCACGGAACCCCTCTTAATGTGCATTGGACACCATCATGAAAAGATTGAATTTCTGGTCCTCTCTAACTGCACTTCAGAAATTCTTCTTGGACTACCTTGGCTTCAACGCCATTCCCCTACCCTCGATTGGACCACCGGGGAGATCAAGAACTGGGATACTACTTGCCACAAAAAGTGTCTTATGTCTGCTCCCAGTCCTGTCAGTCAAAACCCTATGGCTCCTCCGATACCTGGTCTCCCCAAGGCCTATCTGGACTATGCTGATGTTTTTTGCAAAAAAGAAGCAGAGACTTTGCCTCCTCACAGGCCTTATGACTGTCCTATTGATCTCCTCCCTGGTACTTCTCCACCCCGGGGCAGAATCTATCCCCTGTCTGCTCCAGAAACACAAGCTATGACGGAGTACATCCAAGAAAATTTAAAAAGGGGATTTATCCGCAAGTCTTCCTCCCCTGCTGGAGCTGGATTCTTCTTCTTCTCCAAAAAAGACGGCTCCTTACGACCATGCATTGATTACCGCGGTCTTAATAAAATCACTATAAAAAAAACGCTATTCCCTACCTCTTATCTCGGAACTCTTTGACCGCCTGCGTGGCGCTAACATCTTTACTAAATTGGATTTAAGAGGTGCATATAATCTCATCCGCATCAGGGAGGGGGACGAGTGGAAGACCGCATTTAACACCAGAGATGGACACTTTGAATATTTGGTTATGCCTTTTGGGCTTTGCAACGCCCCTGCCGTCTTCCAGGACTTTGTAAATGAAATTTTTCGTGATCTATTATATACCTGTGTTGTGGTCTACCTGGACGATATTTTGATTTTTTCTTCCAACCTAGAAGAACACCGCCGGCATGTCCGCATGGTTCTTCAGAGACTTCGGGACAATCAGTTATATGCCAAAATGGAAAAATGTCTCTTTGAATGTCAATCTCTTCCCTTCCTAGGATATTTAGTCTCTGGCCAGGGACTCCAAATGGACCCGGACAAACTATCAGCCGTATTGGATTGGCCACGCCCCTCTTGGGGTTTGCCAATTACTACAGACCGTTCATTCCACATTTTTCCACTATTGTGGCTCTAACCAAGAAAAACGCCAACCCTAAGTCCTGGCCTCCTCAAGCGGAAGAGGCGTTCAACCATCTTAAAACTGCCTTTTCTTCTGCTCCCGTACTCTCCAGACCTGATCCATCTAAACCCTTCTCACTGGAGGTAGACGCCTCCTCGGTCGGAGCTGAAGCTATACTCCTACAGAAAAATTCTTCCGGACATGCTGTTACTTGTGGTTTCTTTTCTAGGACCTTCTCTCCGACGGAGAAAAACTACTCCATTGGTGATCGAGAACTACTGGCCATAAAACTGGCTCTCGAGGAATGGAGGCACCTGCTGGAGGGTTCCAAATACCCAGTTATTATATACACCGATCACAAGAATCTCTCTTATCTTCAGTATGCCCAACGGCTGAACCCTCGCCAGGTTAGGTGGTCGTTGTTCTTTGCCCGTTTTAACTTTGAGATTCATTTTCGCCCTGCTGACAAGAACATTAGGGCTGACGCTCTCTCTCGTTCCTTGGATGCCTCTGAAATGGAAGCCTCCCCGCAACACATTATTCCTCCAGACTGTCTGATCTCCACTTCTCCAGCTTCCATCAGACAAACTCCTCCAGGAAAGACCTTCGGCCCTCCACGCCAGCGCCTCAGGATTCTCAGGTGGGGACACTCCTCACACCTCGCCGGCCATGCTGGCATCAAGAAATCCGTCCAGCTCATCTCTCATTTTTATTGGTTGCCTACCCTGGAAACAGATGTCGCTGATTTTGTTCGGACTTGTACAGTCTGTGCCCGGGACAAGACTCCTCGCCAGAAGCCTACCGGTTTCCTCCATCCTCTGCCTGTTCCTGAGCAACCATGGTCTCAGATTGCTATGGACTTTATTACAGACTTACCTTTATCCCATGGCAACACAGTTATTTGGGTGGTCGTTGATCGTTTTTCTAAGATGGCACATTTTATTCCTCTTCCAGGTCTTCCTTCTGCGCCTCAGTTGGCGAAACAATTTTTTGTACACATTTTTCGCCTTCACGGGTTTCCTACGCATATTGTCTCGGATATAGGCGTTCAATTTGTGTCGAAATTCTGGAGGGCCCTCTGTAATCAACTTAAAATCAAATTAAACTTCTCGTCTTCTTATCATCCCCAATCCAATGGGCAAGTGGAAAGAGTTAATCAGGTTCTTGGTGACTATTTGCAACATTTTGTTTCCTCCCACCAGGATGACTGGGCCGATCTCCTACCATGGGCCGAATTCTCGTACAACTTCAAAATCTCTGAGTTTTCTGCTAAATCCCCATTCTTCATGGTGTACGGCCGTCACCCTCTTCCCCCCCTCCCCACTCCCATGATTTCTGGTTTGCCCGCTGTTGATGAGGTGACTCAGGACTTCTCCACCATCTGGAAAGAGACTCAAAAATCTCTCCTACAGGCCTCATCCCGGATGAAGAAACATGCAGACAAAAAAAGAAGAACTCCTCCTGTCTTTTCTCCTGGAGACAAAGTGTGGCTCTCCGCCCAGTATGTCCGCTTCTGTGTCCCCAGTTATAAACTGGGACCACGTTATCTTGGTCCTTTTAAAGTCAAATGCCAAATCAACCCTGTCTCCTACAAACTCCTTCTTCCTCCTTCTCTCCGTATTCCTAATGCGTTTCATGTCTCTCTCCTTAAACCACTCATCCTTAACCGCTTTTCTCCTAAGGTTGTTGCTCCTACTCCTGTCTCCAGGTCCTCTGACATCTTCTCGGTTAAAGAAATTCTGGCATCCAAGACGGTCAGAGGTAAAAGATTTTTTCTTGTAGATTGGGAGAATTGCGGCCCGGAGGAGAGGTCATGAGAACCCGAGGACAACATCCTTTACAAGGACCTTATCCTCAAGTTCTCGGGTTCTAAAAAGAGGGGGAGACCCAAGGGGGGGGGGGGTACTGTTGCGCCGAGTGCTCCGGGTCCCCGCTCCTCCCCGGAGTGCTCACGGCGTTCTACTGTTCGCAGCGCCCGGGTCAAACCCGCTGACCGGGTGCGCTGCGATTATGTCCCCAGCCGGGATGCGATTCGCGATGCGGGACGCGCCCACTCGCGGTGCGCGCCGGGTCTTTGCGATTTAAAGGGCCGGTGCGCCACTGATTGGCGCATGGGTTTTAATCAGTATCTTCACCTGTGCACTTCCCTATAATACCTCACTTTCCCTGCACTTCCTTGCCGGATCTTGTTGCCATTGTGCCAGTGAAAGCATTTCCTTGTGTGTTCCTAGCCTGTGTTCCAGACCTCTTGCCGTTGCCCCTGACTACGATCCTTGCTGCCTGCCCTGACCTTCTGCTGCAAGTCCATCCCGCTTTGCGGCGGGCTCTGGTGAAAACCAGTAGCAACTTAGAACTGGTCCACCGACACGGTCCACGACAATTCTTCTCTGACACAGAGGATCCACCTCCAGCCTGCCGAATCCTGACAGGTATATTTACTATATGGGGGAACAGGAGGACAGTATTACCATATAAGGGAACAAAAGAACAATATTACTTTATGACCCACAGGAGGGCATCATTACTATATTGGGGCACAAGAGGGCATCACTACTATCTAGGATCATAGGAAAGCATTATTAATGAGTAGGTGTACTGATGATACATTATTTGTAAATGGGATCAAAGATGGGACAATATTTTTGTGGATATTATTATCATTAATAGGGGAAGCAGAAGGCCCACAAAACAGTTTGTTAAAGACAAGCAACCTACGAATGTGGATTACTCCACAGATAAAGTTATTTGTTTAAATGGTGTCAAGCTTTTGTGGTGTCAACCAGATGAGGAGGACAAAGAAAAGTGTGTCTTGACTACAGTCAAGGATGGTGGTGGGAGTGTTATTGTTTGGCACTGCACAAGTGCTGCTGGCACTGGGGAGATACAGCTCATTAAGGGAACAAGAAATATGAACATCATCTGGGGGGCATCCTTAAATGTCACTCCCATGTCATGGAAAGGGATGGCCGGGGGCGGAATATAGATGAGGCAGGGGAGCTGGACGAGCCGCTCTCCACCTACATTGCGCACTTGAGTGCAAAGGCAAAGCAATTGTAATGGGCAGAACTTAGGACATACTTAACCTAAACTTGTAAGTTACCCTTCTTTTTAAAGCTATTCCCCTGCACTACAACCCAGTATATTGGGTTAAGTGTTGCCAAAATAGCATTCAGATTCTCATTAAGTTGTGGGAATACCACTTTAAGGACAAAAATCCATGTAGGAAGAATAGAATGGACTTATGCCTCCTTCTTCCCAACAGATAACCACAATGCCATTGACCATATATATCAGCATATAAAACACATTTTTAAAGTCTATCTGCGTGTTATACACCGATAAACTCTTTCTGGCCCCACAAAGGCTGCTGCTGTCCAATGATTTAAAGCGGCCACTTTAAATCATGTAACTGCAGTGGTTTCTGCAGGGCCAGGATCCCACCACTTGATTCCCTCTACATCCATGGCTTTCATATTTACCTGTCCTGAGGCTCGCTCCTGCAGGCTCCGGTCCCAGTGGCATCCTGTGCTGTCGCTGTACACTGACTAGCGACGTCCTCAACGCAACGTCACTCGTCATTGCGCAGCACACAGCATCAGCGTAGGACGCAGCCGGAGCCTGCAGGAGTGAGCCCCAGGACAGGTAAATATGAAAGCTGGGGATGGGGAAGGAATCGGGCAGTGGCGGCAGGACTCTGGACCTGCAGAAGCCGCTACACTTACATGATTTAAAGCGGCCGCTTTAAATCATTGAACCACAGCGGCTTTTGCAGGGCCAGAGTTTTATTGGGTTATATACGCACCCACACGCACCTTCATTATTACCAATACTGGCAGTTAGAGTATTGCCTACCTAATTTTTTTCTGTTTGAGTCTAGGGAGAGATCTATCAAGCAAGGCTGGCTGGGTGGGGTAAAAGCCACGAGCGATGTCCTGATGACTTGGGGTGCAGGTAGCATAAAAGTGATGACAGATCCCCTTTAAGAAGGATGAGATGCCACAGTTTGTAATATACCATCTGGTGACAGGATTATGTGAGGCTATAGTAGGTCTTGTACTGATGCTTAAACTGAATTTAAAGGGTCCGGTGAAAACCTTTTTTCTTTTAAATCAACTGGTGGCAGAAAGTTAAACATATTTGTAAATTACTTCAATTAAAAAATCTTAATCCTTCCTGTACTTATTAGCTGCTGAATACTACAGAGGAAACTCTTTTCTTTTTGGAATTCTCTCTGATGACATCACGAGCACAGTGCTCTTTGCTGACATCATTGTAATAATAAAAACACTTTTGTTGTCCTTAGTGGGATTTGAACCCAGTTGTCCTTAGTGGGATTTGAATCCAAGTCCCCAGCACTGCAAGGCAGTAGTGCTAACCACTGAGCCACCATGCTGCCCTTAGCATACATCTGCTATGCATGGTATGCATGGACAGAGATGTCAGCAGAGAGCACTGTGCTCGTGATGTCATCAGTGTTCCAAAAAGAAAGGAATTTCCTCTGTAGCATTCAGCAGCTAATAAGTACAGGAAGGATAAAGATTTTTTAATAGAAGTAATTTACAAATATGTTTAACTTTCTGCCACCAGTTGATTTAAAAGAAAAAAGGTTTTCACCGGAGTACCCCTTTAATATCAATAAACTAGAATGCATTGCATATGTTTTAATGTGACATGCCATTATCATTGAAATACACTTATGGTTTATAACCAGAATGATAAAAATAACTTTAAATATTCTTTATTCAAAGCATGCCTGGCACCTACAGTAGAGATCAACTGAAAGTCATCCTCATATTTCTTTAACCTTATTCTCATTCATAGTTGATAACATGGGCCCCGTAATTATTTATTTATTTGTCACTTCTACAGCCATTTTGAACTCTTAGAGAAACAGTCTCAGTCTGTCTTTTGCCCGCTTTAAGATGCAGTCATCAAAAATGGAACAGTTCTTTAGGTGAGACCTCATAAATAGTTTGTAAAGTGGTATCGCTGTATCCTTTTTTTTATCTTTTCCCTACTTCTTTCAATATATTAAATCTCATAAAAATTGCAATTTTTATTAAATATTCTCACTGTATTCTTCAGAACAGAACAGGAAAAAGAGACTCCTTTATTACATGTCATACAAGTGCAATAAATTCATTGCTATATCCCTGGTTTTTGTGGCAGTAATATTACTGTTTAAATTCTCATCGTGCTGATAATAACATTATATGCTTTGCTTCGATGAGCTCACTGAACAGTTTTGTATTCCACAAATGTTATTTCTATCATGAATCCATAAAACAAATCTATGTCTTTAAAGAATAAAATCGGGCAGGGTTTGAAGGTAATAGAACTATGTGAGTTCTCAAGATTAACAGATGCTTTTAATTAAAGTTCGAGATCCTTATGTATAATTCACTCTTCAAGCACTTAGCATCATGTTTTAAAGGACAATCAGTTAATTAGGAGGTCATATTACAAGGGTAGACATAATTTAAGTCCTTCCTGAGACATTTTATCTTTAGATGGCACAAGCTTGAAAAACCTAGTATTACCAAGTCTAGCACTATAACAAGGACAAATCTATTTAAAATTCATTCAACCTGTTGGAATTCAGCATAGAAATCACCTTCTACTGAAGCTCATAAGTAGACTCTATCAAGGTCATCTGCAATCACATTCGGTAAACATAAATAAAACCAGCTTTATTCCTTAAAGTAATATTCACATCTCATCAAATGGACCTGTAAAGATCCACCTAGCCATAATAAGTACCATACTTTTGTACTATACTTTCATTACATAAATACTTTTGGTACAGATTCACAGGTCTCCCTTCCCCAAATTCAATTCAATTGTTGACAGATGGTTTCCTGTGGTCAAGACCTGTGCTACGCTTGCACAGTGGATGCTAGCTCGCTTATTACTGGGGATGGTTAGGATTCAGGAGCATGCATTCTCCTGCAGTAGCCTCCATTCCAACAGTCCCTATGATTCCTGTCTACAGCTACTTGGCACCAGTGTAGCAACACTTTGCTTGATCTTGATGCCACTGTAAGTACTCACAGCAGCATTGGAAGCATGCACATTCAGGTCAGTAGCGCTGCTGGCCTGATGTGCCAATCAAGTTAGAATGTCCTGACCCTACACCAGGAAGGAAGGGCGGGACAGAGCACTGAGCTTCTAGGAACCAGGCAAGTGGAAATGCCCCTTTAAATCACCATAATAACACTGTAATTGCGTACCTTATTTCTATTCAGCTTTTACCTTTTTGTATTTCTATTCTTTATTTATTAAGTTGCTAAAATATTTCTGACCTGTCTTAAGCTACCTTGAAATACACACAGTGCCCTTGTTTCATGCAGGACGTCTTGTACTAACAATATATCCTTTAAATCATTACCGTCAGCGATCACAAAACATCCAAACAGTTATTATTGCAAGACGTTTTCCTAGGTCACCTGTCATTTGGAAAAACAGTTGAAGTTTAGAGTAAATAGGAAATGGACACTTTGAGACTGTCATGTTAAATAACATACAGATGCTTTTATGCAATAAATTCAACAATGCAATTCAAGGTCAGGGTCACTGGACGCAAGTGTTATACACTTGTCTTTTATTCATATAAAATATCATTTAAAGCTGTCTTTCAGCTAGCAACAATTTCTCATTCACTTTCTTATGTACAATTTCTCCTTCACCAACGGAATATGGAGTTGGCTAAGAATGTTTCACTGTGCTTTTCACAAGTAGAAAAAAAATTAATGTTTAAGAGTACCTGTCACCAAATAAAACTTTTAATTTAGTGTTTCTTGTGTATTTAGCAGACACTTTCCTATTCACTTGCTTTTAACTAGGTGGCTCTGTTTTGTTCCCTGACACAATTATTACAGTGCATTTGGTCTCCTCCCAGCCTGGCAGGAGACCAAACTAGTGAACTATTCCTCTGCGCTGAGCTTGATTGACAGCTGGACACAGCCTCACTGAAAGCTGCACAGAGCCTCATCGAAAGCTGCACATAGCCTCATTGAAAGCTGCACAGAGCCTCATTGAAAGCTGCAAAGAGCCTCACTGAAAGATGCATAGAGCCTCATTGAAAGATGCATAGAGCCTCACTGAAACATGCAAAGAGCCTCACTGAAAGCTGCAAAAAGCCTCATGAAAGGTTGCAGAGAGCCTCACTGAAACATGCATAGAGCCTCACTGAAAGCTGCACGGAGCCGGAGGTCTTCTATTCATCACAGCTCTGCAAAGATGTGAGGGCAGAAGTGGTCCCCCAGCAGGCTTCAGTGATGTCATGCCTACTGGGAAACACCCAGTTTCTCCTGCTGGGATATTGCACTATGTGAGCAAGAAAGGTAAGATACACAGCTTTAAGGGTGGGAGTAGTGTTAAGAGTAGTAGGGAACATAGCCTGAGTTAGTTTAGAAAGTTTATTTGGTGACAGGTACTTTTTAAAGAATGGCTCTCCTACAAGAATAACATTTTTACCAATTCAACAAAACCATAAGCTCTATGCACATTCCATGTCTACTTTATCTTTATCTGCATTTCATCCCTAGTCCAAGGATTTGGATGTGTTTCTTGGCTTGGGCTACCTGCTATAACTGCTTTTGGCTATTCTTTCTCAGGCTCCAATGTTAGCTACTGTATGTGGTTATGGGAACATATGTCATTTGATAGACAGTCAACTGACACTGACACAGTTATGTCAGTTGTATGCAATGTTATATCTGTTACATATGTCACATCAGTCATTTCCGTCATGCAAACTAATGGCTCGACATCCTCTTTATGAAGAAATAGTTAAATATCAGTTAAAACCAATTTGAAGTCTATTTTTGCTAAAATCAGCATAATGATCTTTAAGAAATATAGATCCATTCCTTCGTTCTCATCCTTGGCAGCTAGAGGAACACAACGTGTCCCTTAGCATTTAGATATGATCTATGGTAAACCTGGCAGTCATAGTTCAATCTCTCCACAGCACCATCAGAGGAGAAATTAGACATTACACTATGCCCATTCAAATCAATAGGCTGCACTTTGTTAAGCAGAACAGGACAGGTCTTCAGTAGAAATTTTCTCTTCACTCTGGCTGACAGATGAGGATCCTAATCGATGACTGTATTATTTGATCCATAATTATTTCAAAGAGTCCAAAATATATTAATACAGTGATCCCTCAATGTAAATGGCCTCAACATTACTCTTTACCTGTACCACGGTTAGCTTCTCCCATGGACACCAGGTAACGGCAGCTCCATTTTACCATGTTGGGACACTGTGTGTACTTTACAGGGCCCTAAAGAAGCTTTTCTTACTTTAATATGTAAGTACTTGCTTTATCTGTATCCATGATCTATTTATATTTATTTAATCCTCGCTTTTTCCTATTAGTGGATGACATTTTGGGGAACGAATTACCAGTTTTCCATGAAGTTACAGTCTCAAAATACAATGGTTTTAACATGGTCATCCTGTTACTCTAGGGACCACTGTAATACTAAAAGTTATAATAGTTTATAACTATCGTATCATACCTGGTCACACGTAGTAGTTATTAAAGTTTTAAGACCATTTAATAGAGATTTACTTTATTTTCCTAGCTGCCAAGATCTCTAAAACCTGGTCAAAGATGATACTGAGCACTCACCAGTAATGGACAGTAAATATTTATTATGCCATTGTGTAGTACAAGGACACGTTTTGGCGTGGGAGCCTTCCTCAGCTATCTGCCATAGGCAGACAGCTGAGGAAGGCTCCCACGCCGAAATGCATCCTTGTACTACACAATGGCATAATAAATATTTACTGTCCATAACTGGTGAGTGCTGGGTATCATCTTTCTTCTACCTGTGGCTTTACCCTACCCTGTGCATCACTGCAGATTCCACAGAAGTGCCAACATATCCTTATATTAAACCTGGTCGAGTCCAAGTTACATTGATTTATGGCAAATGAAAATAAAAATTTGCCTTTTGAATGATCCACAAAAAGCTGTTGATGCAATTTGGCAGCCATAGATGGTGATAATGTTTGCTACAGGTTTTAACAACTCTATGTCATACTAAGGTAATCTGCTGGGGACCATTGTTCCTACCCTATTGACATGACCGCTATTTGTTCACGGTTAAATATGTCTAATGGATATTTGTTGAATTATGTCTAAACCCTTGTCTTATGTCTATATCTGTTACCTAATGTTTCATATACAGTAAAATTGCTCTCCGTTAAGCCTTTGTGAAAGAAAGGCTTTTCTCCCCTTCTAGCAAATATAAACTCACATAAATGCTGTGTTTGATTTAACTAATAGTGAAGAATTATTCCTACAAACACTGCGGCGGTTTTCATTAGGTAGATAATTAATTTTTTTTACTGAACCTGCAAGCAGCAAGCACTTAATTCATTGTACAAAGATACATAGACCTAGGTGTCAAAAGCTTCAGACTATTCTGTCACTAATGTACAGCACTCTAATTTATAATACCACAAATAACAGCTCTTTATTCACTTACAACAGAAAATTCCTACTATTCATCTCCATTTAGTTAAATTATTATCGAAACCTATAAATAATAACTACCTTCAAGTACAGAAGCCCATCACAAATGAAGCACAAATGAGGCAATGTGCTATCAGGTAAAGGTTTAAATGGCAAATATAAATTTGTTAATGCAAAACAACCATAACGTCAAACCAAAACAAATCTGTGTGTAGTATATATAGAAACAGGAATAGGAGTGGAAAATCACAAAGCTCCAAATAAAAACTAAAAACAGTCTATCTATCTATCTGTCTCGCTTCCATTCATCTTTGGATATCTGGGCAGTCATTAGAAACTCAAAACTGTCCTCAGATCTAAAATACACAATATGATAGGAACCTGCTAGACAACCTGGTGGAAGATAACTTGCAGATGGTCTTAGTAGAACGAGTCACATGCTGGGCCGGTGCAAGGTTTTGTCTATATCGGTGAAGATGACTCTCTACTGCTACCAGCGGACCCCACCACAATTGCTCCTAACCACACCAAATCTCCTTACAAATCTCATAACACACCAGAGCCAACATTCCATTCATTGTTTATAGAGCAGTGTCACTCTATAGAGAATGAATGAAGTGCTAGTCCACTTTCTTCATTTTGGGGGACATTCCTCCTCCATGTTTGTGATTGGTGGGGGTCGCAGTGGTCAGGCTTCCACTGATTACCTAGTTATCCCCTATTTCTCCCTTATCCTCTATAGGGTATAACTTTAAAAAATGGAGATACCTCTTTAACCCCTTCCCACTATTGGACGTATACATACACCCAAGCTGCGAATATGTTTGTGCAACTGGACCTATGCATACATGCTGTGTCTCTCCTGCACGGCGCAGGAGAACAACAATGAGATCCAGCTGTCAATCACAGCCGTGATCCCGCCGCAGCTGCTGAGACTGGGATCGTGCCGGCCTCAGCAGGATTAACCCCATAGATGGTGTGATCGGTACTGATCACGGTATCTATGAGAATGACAGGGGGAGAAGGCTCCCCCTGTTTCCCAATCTTAGGGTCCTGTTGGTTGCCATGGCAGCAGGAGGCCAGCTGATGATCTCCTGTATGGCAGCCTGTGTGATACTGACAGTTATGCTGTGCTGCAGTACAGATGTAAAGTAAAAAGTGAAAAATATAAAAATAAAAGGTTTATCAATCAGTAAATAAAGTGTTAAAAAAAAAACTCTCATCTACACCCCCCTCTCTCTCACCTGCACCCCCTCTCACCTACACCCCCTCACCTGCACTCACCTGCACCCTCGTCCCTCTCACCTGCACCTCTCCTCACCGGCACCCACATCCCTTTCACCTTTACCCCCCTTTAGATGCCAGGACGATAAAAAAAAAAAAAAAACTTTACTCACCGTTTTCCCACACAGGGATCTCCTGGGCAGCACAAGCTGGCTGTGTTCTTCTCCTGCTACAGTGCAGGCACCGATGAGTGATATCATGAATGCCTGCACTGCGTGAGGGCAGAGGTCACAGGTCTTCTCTCAGTGAAGCCGCAGGTCCTGTGGCTCACTCTGAGCGCCTCTGCCTGACAGGCCCCCTCTCCACCCAGGGCCCCGTGTGCCACTCAAAAGCACTCCGAATGCCGTGAGTGGCACGCGTGCCAGGGGTTGCTGACCCCTGGAAGTAGACTATGCAAAGCATTACAAGGCAGTTATTGTTCACTTTCCTTGTTCTTCTTTATCCAGCCTACACTCCCATGACAAGTTCTTTTAGCCACGACTCGTCTCTGCAGAACCAGTGGGACAAATGTCTTAGGCTCCAGACTTTTCTGACACCCAAACAGTAATAATTCCCCCTTGGTGTCCTACTATGTGGAAGACCATTGGGGAATTATTACTGTTTGCATGTCAGAAAAGTCCAGAGCCTAAGATGTTTGTCCCACAGGTTCAGAAGAGACAAGTCGTAGGTATGTAGATAAGTGGGTTAGGGAGTAGTTAGGTTCCATCCCATTAGATAGTTAGGATGCTCCAATAAGTAGACAGGCCACTTTAGGTGGTTTCCCCTATTGCATAGGTGCCCCAAGTAAGTAGGTAGATAAGTAGCCCTAGGAGGTAGTTGTCCCCTGTAGTTAGTCCCTCTGGAGATAGTTGCCCCCTGTAGGTAGTTTTCCTTCTGTAGGTAGGGACACTGTAGGTTGTTTTCCCCATGTAGATATGGCCCCCTATAGGCAGTACTTCACCTTCTATAGGTAGAACATCCCTGTGGGTAGTTTGCCTCCAGAATGTAGGACCTCACTGTAGCTAGGAACCCCTGTAGTTAGTTTGTCCTCTGGATATAAGACTTCCTGTAGATAGTTTGCCTCCTGTAGGTAGTTTTGATCCTGTAGGTAGGACCCCTTTAGTTAGGTAGTTTGCCATTTGTAGGTGCCCCCCTGTAGGTTGTGTGCCTCCTGTAGTTTACCCCCTCATAAGTAGGACCCCCTGTAGGTATTTTTCGCCTTGTACACCTCTCTATAGGCAGTCAACCGCCCTTGCAAAATAAATCTATATATATAAAACTCAACGTGTGTGTGTGTGTATGTATGTTTGTATGTTCCACAAAAACTTTCAAACAGCTAAAGATATTAACATGAAACTTGGCACACATGTTACTTATATGTCAACAACAAACATAGGATAGGTAATTTAACCCTTACTCACCCCCATTTTCCAGGGGCGGGGCTTATGTTTAAAGTCCCATGCAAGTCAATGGGAAATATATGTTACTGCATAACTTCCAAACGGCTGAAGATATTTCGATAATACTTGGTCACATGTTACTTATATGTCCACTTAAAATATAGGATAGTTAATTTAACCCTTAACTACCCCCATTTGTGAGGGTCAGGTTTTTTTTTAAAGTCCCATGCAAATCAATGGGAAATGTATGTTCCCATCTAATTTCCGTTAGGCTGGAGCTATTTCATTACCTGCTACACATATTACGAGTCAGGATATGAGGACGGGATGGGAGGTCGGGATAGGAGCACGGGATATGAGGACGAGATATGAGGTCAGGATAGGAGGTTGGGTAGGAGGTTGGGATAGGATGTCGGGATAGGAGGTCGGGATAGGAGGACAAGATAGGAGGACGGGATATGAGGTCAAGATATGAGGTCAGGATAGGAGGACAGGATAGGAGGTCTGGATAAGAGGTTGGGATAGGAGGTCGAGATAGGAGGACGGGATAGGAGGTCAAGATAGGAGGTCAAGATATGAGGTTGAGATATGAGGACGGGAAAGGAGGTCGGGATAGGAGGTCGGGATAGGAGGTCGGGATAGGAGAACAACATAGGAGGACGGGATATGAAGACAGGATAGGAGGTCTGGATAGGAAGTTGGGATAGGAGGTCGAGATAGGAGGACGGGATAGGAGGTCAAGATAGGAGGTCGAGATATGAGGACGGGAAAGGAGGTCGGGATAGGAGGACGGGATAGGAGGTCTGGATAGGAGGTCAGAATAGGAGGTCGAGATAGGAGGATGGGATAGGAGGTCAAGATATGAGGACGGGAAAGGAGGTCGGGATAGGAGGTCGGGATAGGAGGACGGGATAGGAGGTTGAGATAGGAGGTCGGGATAGGAGGACGGGATAGGAGGTCGGGATAGGAGGTCAGGATAGGAGGTCGGGATAGGAGGTCAGGATAGGAGGTCGGGATAGAAGCTCGAGATTGGAGGACGGGATAGGAGGTCGGGATAGGAGGTCGAGATAGGAGGACGGGATAGGAGGTCGAGGACAGGATAGCAGGACGGGATAGGAGGACGGGATAGGAGGACGGGATAGGAGGTCGGGATAGGAGGACAGGATAGGAGGACGGTATAGGAGGTCGGGACAGGAGGTCGGGATGTGGGGTCGGGATATGACAACAATATATGAGGACTGCATATGAAGTCAAAAGCTTCCTCCTTTGTTTATTTTCCTCCCCAAAAAGGATTAGGAAGGAAAAACCGGGCAACGCCGGGTACTCAGCTAGTAAATAAATATAAAGCAACATACTTTCTTTCCTTTGGCTTTAGGCTTCCAGTTGCCATGGAATGCACCAGCACAGCTTCTCTTACTCCTTCTCTTGCTCTACAGGAATGCGATGATGGCATCATAATGCACTGGAGGGCATTACTTCCAGTGATGGAGGAAGGAGCAAGTATTTTACTGTAAGTGCATCATAAGGATACGCTTACCAGCTGACTAAGTGGCTTTTTGTTACTGCCGGCCCATGATTAGCAATGTTCAAGAACATCTGTTAAAAAACTCATGTTTTTACATGATTACTGCAAAGATGGTATGTGTAAAAGCTTCCACATTGGGAAAGGTTTGGACTCACACGTGACATGTGTGACATCTTCTCTTATTGGAATCATTATCTTTCCTTTTCTTTTTTATCTGGCTCAGACTGCTCTGAAGATTTATTTCTAGACGTGACTCGTTTCTGCAGAGTTGTCAGGCCAACATCCTATCTATAGCTGTTTTCTAGCATTCTTGGCACCTCTATACAAACTCCCTATCTATAGCACCCCAAATGGTAATAATGCCTCCATTGGTACCCCCATACAGTAGGTAGGTATACCACCACATGCCTCTTAGAACCCCTATTAAGTAGACAGGTAGGAAAAGCCTGCATTATTGATCCCTTTGTGCCAATAATCCCCCATTAGGTAGGTTCTCCCTCCACTTAAATAGTGCCCCCTTTGCAATATTACTTTCCCCCTTTTTCATTAAAATCACACCACCACTAGATTGGCAGCCTCCACATTAGATAGAAAGGTAGACTCCCCCATTAGACAGATAGGATGACTCCCCTAAATTATGTAGATAGCCCCTCCTTTAGGTAGGTAGCCTCATCAATTTGGTATTTAGCCCCTTCTTGATGTAGGTAACTCCATTCATTAGGTAGCTAGCTCCTCCATTAGACAAATAGTCCTTCCGTTATGTAGGTATCCCCTCCATTGGGTAAAGAGTACCCACCCTTTACTATAAATTGCCCTTATCACCTCAATTAGCTAAATATCCCTTCCATAAGGTAAATAGCCTCACAACCAATATGTAAGTATCCCTTTCCTTAAATAAATATCCCCCATGCGTTTGGTAGGTAGCTGCCATCTATTCGTTAAAGGGGTGCTACCATGCCGACAACTTATCCTCTATCTAAAGGATAGGGGACAAGTTGCCTGATCACCCGGGGTCCCGCCGCTGGCGACCCCCGCGTTCTCGCATGCAGCACCCCGCTCTCATGAGGCCCCGGAGCGAACATCCGCTCCGGGTCTGATGGCGGGGCCAGTGATCGTGACGTCACAGCTCCGCCCCCTCAATGCAAGTCTATGGCAGGGGGTGAGACAGATGTGTGATGTCACATGGGGCGGAGCTATGATGTCACGATACTCCAGCCGTGTGATCGACAGTCATCAGACCCGTTTGCTCTGGGGCCTGATGAGAGCGGGGTGCTGCGTGCGAGATCGCGGGGGTCCCCAGCGGTGGGACGCAGCGCAATCAGGCAACTTTTCCCCTATCCTTTAGATAGGGTATAAGTGGCCAGCACGGTAGTAGCCCCTCCATTAGATGTAACCCCTTAAGGACGCAGCCCTTTTTCACCTTAAAGGGGTATTCCAGGAAAAAACTTTTTTATTTATATCAACTGGCTCCAGAAAGTTAAACAGATTTGTAAATTACTTCTATTAAAAAATCTTAATCCTTTCAGTACTTATGAGCTTCTGAAATTAAGGTTGTTTTTTTCTGTACTCTGATGACACGTGTCTTGGGAACCGCCCAGTTTAGAACCAAATTCCCATAGCAAACCTCTTCTAAACTGGGCGGTTACCGAGACACGTGTCATCAGAGATTACTTAGACAGAGAAGAACAACCTAAACTTCAGAAGCTCATAAGTACTGAAAGGATTAAGATTTTTTAATAGAAGTAATTTACAAATCTGTTTAACTTTCTTCAGCCAGTTGATATTTAAAAAAAAAAGTTTTTTCCTGGATAACCCCTTTAAGGACTGAACCCTTTTTCGCTATTCTGACCACCGTCATTTTACGCATTAATAACTCTGAAACGCTTTTACCGAATATTATGATTCTGAGAAAGCTTTTTCGTGACATATTTTACTTTATTTTGGTGGTAAATTTTCATCGTTACTTGCATCCTTTTTTGGTGAAAAATCCCCAAATTTCATGAAAATTTTGAAAATTTTGCATTTTTCTAACTTTGAAGCTCTCTGCTTGTAAGGAAAATGGATATTCCCCAAAATTTTAATTTTTATTCCCAAATACAATATGTCCACTTTATATTGGTATCATAAAATTGAAATATTTTTACTTTTTTAAAAAAATTAAAGGGCTTCAAAGTAGAGCAGCAATTTTAAAAAATTTCATGAAAATTGCTAAATCTGAAGGGACAGATGTTACAGAACTACAACTCCCAGCATGCCTGGGCAGTCTAGGCATGCTGAGAGTTGTAGTTGGGCAACATCTGGAGGACTACCATTTGGGCACCACTGTAACAGTGGTCTCCAAACTGTGACCCTCCAAATGTTGCAAAACTACAACTCCCAGCATGCCCAGACAGCCTTTGGCTGTCTGGGCATGCTGTGAGTTGCAGTTAGGCCTTCCTACTGGTTGCCACAATAAAGATCGCTTTACTGTAACTTTCCTTCCTCACCCCCCCCCCCCCACCACCGCCGCTTCCCTACCTGCGCAGTGATCTCCGCTGATGTCTCTGGTGATCAGAGGTCCCCATGCCATCTTCTTTGCAGGTTCCCAGCCTCTATCTTCTCCCCCCCGTTCTGCCCGACATCCAGGGGTGGGCAGAACCCATGGCAACCCACTGTCCTGCCCTGCAATTGGTCAGAATTAATTTCTGACTAAGGGCAGGGGATAGGAGGAGATTGCAGCACTGCGACCTCGCTCCTATTCCTTTAGGATGATCGGGGCTGTCACTGACAGCTCCGATCATCCCTATTTTCCGGGTGATCGGGTCACCAGAGACATGCGATTTTCTGCGATCGCCAACATGGGGGGGGGGTCTCAGGACCCCCTCAGCAATGTGTCGGGATGCCTGCTGAATGATTCCAGCAGGCATCCCGGTCCGGTCCCCAACTGACTAGCGTCGGGGACCGGAATTCCCACGGGCGTATGCATACGCCCTACGTCCTTAAGGACTCGGAATGCAGGGCATATGCATATGCCCCACTTCCTGAAGAGGTTAAAGCCCCCATCCATTAGGTAAATAACCCCCATCTATTAGGTAAATAACCCCATCCATTAGGTAAATAACCCCTCCATTAGCTAAATAGCTCATATATTAGGTGGATAGCAGACCACCTTAATTCACCTGAACCTTAATTCACTGTGCACAAAGAAAAAATTAAAAAGCTACTACCCTTATCTCCCATGTAGCTCCTATTTTCTCTTCTTACAATGCTGGAAAAAGCAGGGTGATGATGTTATCATGTGGCTGGTGTGATGCTGACATGCCCTCTTGACCTCTTGTAGGCTTGAATAAACTTATGGCCTTCAAGAGTAAGCAGCAGGATAGGGAGCACATGACTCTCTGTTTCGCCACTCTTTAAGTGGGGCATGGCACTGATCATTCCCTGCTTTTGTCTACCAAAGTTTTCAATTTTACCTGTGTCCGAGGGATGCGGATAAAGTGGAAATTCATGCCACAGCTGGACCAAATAGTGGTCCCAATGCAGGTTCACCAATTGTTAATGCTGCCTTTTAAGTATATTGATTCAGTAGATCAGTAGATTGAAATAATCACTTTGGTTAGAAACCACTTTGGATAGGACTGGTTAATTCTGGGTTTTCGTTATCTATGTTGGAGTATATGACCATGTGGCCCATGCTTTCTGTTGACTCTGCACTCTTTCCTTGAATGCTTTATGGTATTCAAAATGTAGAACAGTGAGTTCTGTCCCCATCATGCCGTGAGTCAGAAACCATTTTTGGGGTGACAGCTGCATTATACAGTTTACACATGTTCTTAAAGCTGGTACTAAAAATAACTCATATGCAAATCATATCTCTAACAGATACTGGCTGGTGTCTGGGTTTCCACCCTTAACCCCTTGGGGACGGAGTCCATTATGACCCTAAGGACGGGAGCATTTTTTGCAAATCTGACCACTGTCACTTTAAGCATTAATAACTCTGGAATGCTTTTACTTATAAATTTGATTCCGAGACTGTTTTTTCGTGACATATTCTACTTTATGTTAGTGGTAAATTTTCGGCGATACTTGCATCCTTTCTTGGTGAAAAATTAGAAAATTTCATGAAAAATTAGAAAATTTAGAATTTTTATAACTTTGAAGCTCTCTGCTTATAAGGAATATGGATATTCCAAATAAATTATATATTGATTCACATATACAATATGTCTACTTTATGTTTGCATCATAAAATTGATGAGTTTTTACTTTTGGAAGACACCAGAGGGCTTCAAAGTTCAGCAGCAATTTTCCAATTTTTCGCAAAATTTTCAAAATTGGAATTTTTCAGGGACCAGTTCAGGTTTGATGTGGATTTGAAGGGTCTTCTGGTTAGAAATACCCGATAAATGACCCCATTATAAAAACTGCACCCCTCAAAGTATTCAAAATTACATTCAGTAAGTGTGTTAACCCTTTAGGTGTTTCACAGGAATAGCAGCAAAGTGAAGGAGAAAATTCAAAATCTTCATTTTTTACACTGGCATGTTCTTGTAGACCCAGTTTTTAAATTTTTTACAAGGGGTAAAAGGAAAAAAATCCTCTCAAAATTTGTAACCCAATTTCTCTCGAGTAAGAAAATACCTCATATGTGTATGTCAAGTGTTCGGCGGGCGCAGTAGAGGGGTCAGAAGCGAAGGAGCAACAAGGGGATTTAGGAGAGTGAGTTTTTCTGAAATGGTTTTTGGGGGGCATGTCCCATTTAGGAAGCCTCTATGGTGCCAGGACAGCAAAAAAAAACACATCGCACACTATTATGGAAACGACACCCCTCAAGGAACGTAACAAGGGGTACGGTGAGCCTTAACACCCCACAGGTGTTTGGACGTCAAGTGCACTGCGAGCCAACTACAATGCTCAGATGAGAAGGAGCGCCATTGAGCTTTTAGAGAGATAATTTGTTTGGAATGGAAGTCGGGGGCCATGTGCATTTACAAAGCCCCCCGTGGTGCCAGAACAGTGGACCCCCCCACATGTGACCCCATTTTGGAAACTACACCCCTCACGGAATGTAATAAGGGGTACAGTGAGTATTTACACCCCACTGGTGTTTGACAGATCTTTGGAACAGTGGGCTGTGCAAACGAAAAAATGTAATTTTTCATTTTCACGTACCACTGTCCCAAAAATCTGTCAGACCCCTGTGGGGCGTAAATGCTCACTGTACCCCTTATTACATTCCGTGAGGGGTGTAGTTTCCAAAATGGGCTCACATGTGGGTATTTATTTTTTTGCATTTATGTCAGAACCGCTGTAAAATCAGCCACCCCTGTGCAAATCACCAATTTCGGCCTCAAATGTACATAGTGCGCTCTCACTCCTGAGCCTTGTTGTGTGCCCGCAGAGCATTTTACGCCCACATATGGGGTATTTCCGTACTCAGGAGAAATTGCGTTACAAATTTTGGGGGTCTTTTTTTCCTTTTACCTCTTGTGAAAATAAAAAGTAAAGGGCAACACCAGCATGTTAGTGTAAATTTTTTTTTTTTTTTTACACTAACAGGCTGATGTAGACCCCAACTTTTCCTTTTCATAAGGGGTAAAAGGAGAAAAAGCCTCCGAAAATTTGTAGTGCAATTTCTCCCGAGTACAGAGATACCCCATATGTGGCCAATAAACTGTTTCCTTGAAATACGACAGGGCTCCAAAGTGAGAGAGCGCCATGCGCATTTGAGGACTAAATTAGGGATTGCATAGGGGTGGACATAGGGGTATTCTACGCCAGTGATTCCCAAACAGGGTGCCTCCAGCTGTTGCTAAACTCCCAGCATGCCTGAACAATCAGTGGCTGTCTGGAAATGCTGGGAGTTGTAGTTTTGCAACAGCTGGAGGCTCCGTTTTGGAAACACTGCCGTACAATACGTTTTTCATTTTTATTGGGGGGGGGGGGGGACAGTGTAAGGGGTGTATATGTAGTGTTTTACTCTTTATTAGGTGTTAGTGTAGTGTAGTGTAGTGTTTTTAGGGTACATTCACACTGGCGGGTTACGGTGAGTTTCCCGCTAGGAATTTGCCGCAGCTCATACTTGAAGCAGGAAACTTGCTGTAAACCCGCCCGTGTGAATGTACCCTGTACGTTCACATGGGGGGGGGGGGGGCAAACCTCCAGCTGTTTCAAAACTACAACTCCCAGCATGCACGGTCTGTCAGTACATGCTGGGAGTTGTAGTTTTGCAACAGCTGGAGGCACACTGGTTGGAAAACCTTCAGTTAGGTTCTGTTACCTAACTCAGTATTTTCCAACCAATGAGCCTCCAGCTGTTGCAAAACTACAACTCCCAGCATGCACGGTCTGTCAGTACATGCTGGGAGTTGTAGTTTTGAAACAGCTGGAGGCACACTGGTTGGAAAATACTGAGTTGGGTTCTGTTACCTAACTCAGTATTTACCAACCAGTGTGCCTCCAGCTGTTGCAAAACTACAACTCCCAGCATGTCTGATCACAGAAGGGCATGCTGGGTGATGTAGTTATGCAACAGCTGGAGGTACGCAACTACAACTTCCAGCATGCCGAGACAGCTGTTTTCTGTGTGGGCATGCTGGAATTTGTAGTTTTGCAACATCTGGAGTGCTACAATTTAGAGACCACTGCACTGTGATCTCCAAACTGTGGACCTCCAGATGTTGCAAAACTACAACTCCCAGCATGCCCAGACAGCAAACAGCTGTGTAGGCATGCTAGGAGTAGTAGTTTTGCAAGATCTGGAGGGCAGTATAGAGATCACTGTGCAGTGGTCTCTAAACTGCAGACCTCCAGCTGTTGCAAAACTACAAATTCCAGCATGCCCACACAGCAAACAGCTGTCTGGGCATGCTGGGAGTTGTAGTTTTGCAACATCTGGAGGGCTACAGTCTAGAGACCACTATAGTGGTCTCAGACTGTAGCCCTCTAGATGTTGCTAGGCTACTACTCACCGGCTTCCGTCACATCCGGGAGCCGTCCTCTTCTGCCGCACGCAGCCGCAGATCTCCGTCGCCGACCGCCGATCCCCGTCGCTCCGCTGTCTCCGGAGGGGTAAATGGACTCCGGCGCCGCTCCTCTTCATTTTCCCCATTCTGCCCCGCCTATTGTGGGAGGGCAGGACGGGGAAAACGAAAGTAAACCCCTCCGCCCCTAATCTGCTATTGGTGGTCGCGTCTAGACCACCAATAGCAGAGATAGGAGGGGTGGCAACTCTGCCACCTCACTCCTATCGCTTTAGGGGGATCGTGGGTGTCTTAGACACCCGCGATCCCCCTTCTATTCCGGGTCACCGGGTCACTATAGACCCGTAATGACCCGGAATCGGCGCAAATCGCAAGTGTGAATTCACTTGCGATTTGCGCCGATCACCGACATGGGGGGGGGGTCTAATGACCCCCCTGGGCATTTGCACGGGGTGCCTGCTGATAGATATCAGCAGTCACCCCGGCCTGGTCCCCTCCCGGCGCGCGGCGGGGGCCGAAATTCCCACGGGCGTATGGATACGCCCTTCGTCCATAAGTACCAGGACGCAAGGGCGTATGCATTCGTCCTTCGTCCCCAACAGGTTAAGTACACCAACCAATCTGTTTTTAATTTGTTTTGAAAGATTTTTTATAGATAAGTCCTCATGATAGTGTAATGTCCCAGTACAGGACAGAACTGCAGTTAGGCCCTGTCAGGTTGAGTCCCTCGGTGACCTGGGGGCTCCCCTGCAGGGTCACCCCTGCTGTTTCTATAATGTTATTTATCCTACCTTATGTGTAGCCAGTGTCCTAATGTATAGCTAATCTAAAGGACTTGCGAGTCATCTAAAGGACCTGTGAAATGTCACGTTATGTTACGTTGTCACATGATGTTACCCAGAGAGCACCAGCTTAATCTATGACCCGCAGCTTGATCAATGTGCCTTAGTCCAGCCCCCACTATATAAAGGGGCAACCATTACTATTTTCTCTCTCCTCTCTTACCACCTGCTACTGAGCACAGCAACCACCAGAGATCTCAGTGCTAGTGACCAGCATCTGGAAGACCACAAAGCTACAGTCATTCCAGTAAGTCAAAAGTCCATGTCTGCTGTTACTACAAATAGTCAAGTCTTGCATATAGTCAAGCCTCAAGATAATTGTCTCAAGTCTATTACAAGTATAGTTGGTCCCAGCAAGCTGCAAGGTCCTTCTGGGTTCCTGGCCACCTCTCTGGGAATCTGGCCTAGCTGTGAAGATAATTCCATCTGTCTTAAGTCAGTAAAGCCTCCGTTAAACCATATTTGGTTATGGACTCTCCTTTCCTTAACTAGCCATTAGAATAGCAGAGATAGTGTTTGTGTGGTCCCGGTACCCAAATACCACTCTGGCGTCACGAACACTAGGGGTTAATAACATCTTGCCCCAGGGGTTAATACCATCTGGCCCCACCACCTCCACCACTACACATGTGGTCCCACCATACACCGGTGGTCCACCACAATAGTGACGGTTGGTGTCTTGGTGGTCATAATGACCCAAGGGATTTTACAGGGACTCCTCACATTCTGTAGGCTGGCACACTGAAATGAGGGTTGTATTAGAAATGATATTACTTGTAGTTCCCTTGGGGTACACCCTGTTAGAAAGTGGTGGCTGATGGTGTTTTTGTGTAAACACGATGATTGTATGCAAAAATTGAGCCAGACACTGTTGTAACAATGACTTATTTTTCTTACAAAGAAGAAAAACCCTATACATACTTGGTACTGACAAGTTTGAAACGTCCCATAGGATAATCACATTATTTATCCTGCACAGTTAACACCGATAAAAATAAATACAAATTCTAAAACTGATTTAATAGTTTTTTATAGAATAAAAGGGGATCAAAAACTACAAGTTGTAGTGGACTGTCAACTTTTATTTGTAGAAAACAAGCCATCATGCAGCTCTGTCCATGAAAAAAATAAAAATGTGTTCTAGTTCTTTGAATGCTGCAACAACAAAAAAAAAGTTATCTTCTAAAAAAAAAAGTGTTTCGAATTTGCAAATTTGGCATTGCTGTAATCATAATGAACTGCAGAATACTGTTAGTCCGTAAACTTTTGCAGAACAAAGATTAAAAAAAGAATGGTGAAACTATTGGTATTTAACCTCTCCCCAAATAAAAGTTAAAAATATATTATATACACAGTAAAATGATGTCCCTCTTACTTTGAAAATATTACATACACAACTAAATGTAAACGTTTATTGTTAGAAAACTCATAATATAATGTACAGCATATGATAATAAAGGTATTACAGTTCTTTTTGATTGATACATTATTATAGTGGTGCACAAAAAAAAAAAAAAAAGGGTGAAGGGTGAAGCCAACCTAAAAACCAGATGATATTGTGCAAAAGTATTAATAAGTGTAATTTTTATAAATCCTGTTTATTTATCCATTATTTAACTACACAAACATTATAGTTTTTGTAAAAGTTCTGGAGATGGTGGGATTTTGTTAAGAAAGAAGGACTACATGTTACAAAAAAGACAACTCTCTTTTTTGTAAGATGTCGCCTACTCCATCAACTCAAAGGAGTTTCCCCACCATAACTACTCCTATCTCCAGGTGCTCTCATAAAAATGCATGTTTTTTTAAGTATTGATGCACATGCGTGTCTGCCGCTTCATTCCTTGTCCAAAGATAACGGGGGCTCCAGCAGTTGGACCAGGCCAGTTTTTTTCTGAAATGAACCTGGAGCCTGTGTGTCACACAAGACAATTACTCTATGGACCCCTTCTCTAAGAAAAATTGGCTTCTACTGATGGCTGATTAGTGGGTCCTTCCTAAATCTTAGTGAGTCCCTAACTTGACTGACTCCATAACTTCCATGGACAGGGATATGGCTATGAGTAAACTACCTGCTCTATATGTGCCTGTGATAGATAGTCAAGTGGGTGCATTATGGGCTTTCACTCATCCCCCCCCCCCCCCCGGGGGACTCTTCAAAACTTAATTTGGCCAGCAGATGTACACATATGTACTTTTTTATTAGTGTTGAACGTGAATATGAATATTTATTGAGAATTTTGCATATTCGCGAATATGGCGAATATAGCACTGTATATTCACAATTACAAATAATTGTAATTTTCTTTTTTCCCACAGAACAGATCACGGTGATCTCATCCCTCCCTGCTGCCAGCTTGAGGTCTAAAGAAGGCTCCTATACTATTTACTGTATTAGACTGGAGAGTGAATTTTTGCAAATATGAGAATATGCGAATATTTGCGAATATCCTCATATTCGTGAATATCGTCACTAAAGAATATTAGGAGATAGAGAAATAGATAGATGGATAGATAGATGATAAAGATAGATAGGCAGATAGTTATCCGGATGCGCACATGTGCATGAGCATGCACATATGCGCATGCAAAAATAACCGCAAATATATTGAATATGCAAATTTCACAAATATAGGACAAATATCCTATATAGGGCGAAATATCGCGAATTTGAAAATGGCAGATGCCGCTCATCACTACTTTTTATCTGTGTAGCATTACACTGGATCTCACTTCTAACTATGAGTCTTTCATATAATATACAACTGTGCAAACATTTTTCCTCCTTATGTATAATTTTCCTAACTGGCCATACACATAAAATAGCAGGATTCCCACAATCTCCTGCCTGGCACCCTGGTAATCCGCATGCAAGAAGCTAGTTCCACTTCATGCCAGATTACTGGCGATGTCTAGTGATGGAGTACCTCTTTAAGGGCTGCAATTTATGAAAATCAGAACACTGAAATGACTTAATTTACATAACAACCACTGGGCGTCACAAAATCATGTTGTTGTGAACAGCTGGTAATCTCACACCATACATCTTAGCATATATAGAGTTTAGAGATAAGTTAAGTTAGGACACATCTGTACCTGTATGTAATACAGTATGTATTTTTGAATTACAGATTCAAAGCACAATATAAAATTATGATGATCATTATAGAAATATGTGGTGAATGTCACACTCCAATTAATTAAGCAAGTTATCCTTTCACTGAACTGAAGGCCACTTCCTGATGTGTGCAGACAAACAAAGACAAATGAAGACTGAGTGCACTGATAATTCAAGGTAACTGTGCATCATATTTATGTGACAGCGGCCGGCCAGGATGAAGTCACCAATTTACCAGAGATGGATTACACTGCGAGCTGTTAAGTGCCAAGAAAACTGTAAACAAAAAAGACTTGACAACATCCATTTGTTTACATGTTGCTATCAATTCAATGTAACAAGAAATATATTTGGGTTGTCATACAAATACAGCAGCACAAAGACAGAGGCCTTTTTGACAAGGTTGTTCATAAAAAAAAAAATGTATATATATATATATATATATATATATATATATATATATATATATATTTTCTTCTTCTAGTTTTGGTTACTAGGTTTTGATACTAATATAGTTACAGTTCTGAATACACACACACACACAGCATGTACAGCTGTTTATGGGCCCTGTATTCCTCCCCCCTCTCTTCATTACAGAGCAGGGAGAAGAGGAATAGGCGGAGGGAAAAGAGGAATATTGATGAGCTGGGCGGCGCTGTGGCCAGAAACGCTGACGTCAGAGTGCCAGTTAGTCTGGCTGGTGCAAGTTGGCACCCAATTAGCATATACCGAAAATAGAAGATTATGGCCGAACGGTGAGGCAGATCTGGGCACAGTATACATCAAACTGATTAGCGTCCCCCGCACTACCAGCCAGTACCGGGGGGGGGGGGGGGAGGGGGGGGTAGCAAGCTGACAGTTTTCCCTTAAAGAGGTGATCAGTAAAAAGAAATCATGGTTTTATACCAATCCCATGTAAGTGTTTTGGTTTAAAGGGGTACTCCGCCCCTAGACATCTTATCCCCTATAAGGGATAAGGGGATAGGGGATAAGATGTCAGATCGCCGGAGTCCCGCTGCTGGGGACCCCGGGGATCGCTGCTGCAGCACCCGATATCATTACTGCGCAGAGCGAGATCGCTCTGCACGTAATGACGGGCAATACAAGGGCCGGAGCATCGTTACGTCACGGCTCCGCCCCTCGTGACGTCACGGTCCGCCCCCGTCAATACAAGTCTATGGGAGGGGGCGTGGCGGTCGTCATGCCACCTGCCATAGACTTGCATTAAGGGGACGGGCCGTGATGTCATGAGGGGCGGAGCCATGACTTCACGCTGCTCTGGCCCCTGTAACACCCGTCATTACACACAGAGCGAACTTGCTCTGTGCAGTAATGATGGCGGGGTGCCGCAGCGGTGATCCCCAGGGTCCCCAGCAGCGGGACCACGGCGATCTAACATCTTATCCCCTATCCTTTGGATAGGGGATAAGATGTCTAGGGGCGGAGTACCCCTTTAAGGGGTTATAAATGAAATTGTTTCAAAGTCATACAAATATATCTAACAAGCAGAATATCGGTGAGCAAGTGTACATGTGAGGATATCGTTTTAGACCACTTCTGGGAAGTACACAGGAATCTTTTCTCTCTGAACTTTGTAGAAAGCCTCTAAATAATAATCAACAGTTACTAAGCCACCATATAGTGTCTAAATAACAGTATCACCATACTTTTAGCAAATCTTTAGAACTTTTGAACCTCATATTACCACCATTTAAAGAATGAACAAAACCACAGACTGGTATTACAACCACACAGTGACCATACAGTGTCAAATATCAGTTCTACATAGGCAGCCTTCAAACTATACAAGTGATCAGTGACAATTGATGTCTTTGTTAAATGGAATTCTTAACTTTCCTTTTTCCTTCTCCATTTTACCCAGACCGTCATAAAGACGTTTCCTGGTCTATCGGCCATGAATAATCTCTGCAGCGTTTGCTGTCCAGATGTCATCCTTCTGCTTCGCCCAACACTATGCCTTCTATTTCCCCCCCATCCCCCCCAAAAAAAAGAGCTTAACAGATAGTTCCCTCAGATACTAACAGTGCACCTTTGTGTCCTAAACAGTGATAGTAACTCCCTTTGTGCACTAGTAATAGTGCCTTTCTATGTGCCCCATTTAGTTATTGGGACCCTCTTAGTGGCATCAGCACATTAATAGTGCCTTTTGTGTGATATTACATTATAGTGTCCCTTGGAATCTAATAAATTATGTCAGACTGCACTCATAGGGCTCAAGCACTTTGCCTGCAGATTCAACTCTAAATACACCGCAAGGATGCAGATAGAGTTCAAAGGGGAGTAAAGATGCAATTTAAACACATATTCATACCCTTACATATGCCCCAACTGGAGTTTTCAATTTATGAGTCATCGGGCACCAGGGAAGAACTTCTACCTATGCACCCCTGTAAGCTAAGCCTGTGATGAACTATATTTATATTGACATTTTGCGGGCAATAATGTGAGTGTGATTCTATAGGAGCATTTTGGTACTTGGGCTTTGAGTAGACTTTGAAAATCCCCAAAATTTGTTTTTCGTTCAAAGGTTTATAAGTGAAACAGTTTCAAAGTCAGTGTTATATGGAACCCAATATGAAGGCAGCATAAGATAGAAGAAGAATATCTAAGCATGGCAGTAAGTAGTTTTACATAGTTCCTTGTTTTTAATAATGAGAAGCCCTATATTTACCATCCACCCTCACAGAAAAAGCTGGTATAAACCGAAGTAGGATACCAACCTATATCAATCCAAATGAATACAACTATAACCAGGTATTGTACCATCAGTTTTAGCTGGAGACAGGGCGAGGCTACTGGAAATGGGAGAATTATTCTGGATTATGAAATCACTTTTAGTTCTGACATGTTTTCATATATCTGATCAGATAGAGTACTTTACTGCATGGGTCATCTCTCTTTACACCCACAAAAATTCCAGATTTTCGAGCAACTCCAAATAAACCTTATTACTAGAGATGAGCGAATTGAATCTGACAAATCCAAATTCGTTACGAATTTCATGAAAAATTTGGTTTGCAATAAATGCGAATATCACCTCAAATCGCTTAATTAAACTCCCATATAGTGCAGTCCGGGCTCCAGGGCATCTAAAATGGTGGATCCACATGTCAGTACATAGGGCAAGGAACGCTGGGAAGGCGAAAGGCAAGGCAGGAAGGCAGGTAGGCAGGATGACCCTGAATCACATGCAGGATACAGCCTATCAGCAGCCAGTCCCCCCTGTGATGTCACATCCCTATATAATCGTCATCCATATTCCGGCTTGTCACTTCATTCATTACACTGCAGAGAGATAGGAAGGACAGCCTGTGTGTGTGTTACACAGAAAAGCTTTTTCCAGTAGCGTTCCACCTTCTAGTGACGTCACCGTTCAAATGGACAGCGACTCAGAGACCAGTGCTTTTTTTCACTGAAAGGGATTTTTACTGCAGCCATTAACCTCCCAGTGACTTTCCACAGCATTATATTACAGAGAGGGGCAGAGAGCTGTGTGTTGCCTCATACATTTCAACAAGCTGCCTCAACTTCCTAAGCCTTAGCAGAGGAGGCAGGAATAATATTTCAGCGCAATTCTGTGTCTTTGTTCCACAACAAATCAGCTGCTGGTTATATTAGTCTGTAGACGGTGTAACACCTAGTAGTCCATTCCTAAGAGTCTTTGGAAGAATGTCCCCAATTTACATCTTAGTTTAACATGCACAGAAGATATCACAGGGGAAACAAGACAGTGATCTTGGCAATATTGTCCCTAACAAGTGATTTCACCAGATTTCCAGGCATGTTGTGGAGAATGACGTTGAAGCCAAGGAAGATCAAGAAGAAGTTCCACACAGAACAAAATGTTTTCCTTATGCAAATTTCCTACTTGCATGACGAGGAGTTCGGTGCGAAATTGCACCTTACAGTTCATATTTTGTCTAGGCAAGATGCATCACTGGAAGACAGTGTTTATGGACCAGGGAGGCACCAATGAAGTTACCAGCGGAACCAGAGTCCAAAAGAGCAGAAGCAATAAAAGATGTCTTCACAGAGGAAAATACTGGAACCGGGGTGGTCAAATGAGGAGAGGTAATATTAACATCTAGGGAAGCCACTCCTACTTGTCTAAGTTGAGAGCAATCTCCCGGACCCGGAGGAAGTATAGAACAGTCTTTGAGAAAGTGCTCCGGACTGGCACAATATAGGCACAAATTCTCATTGCATCAACATTATTTTTAATGCTGCGTTAAGTGAAAACGGTCCACTTCCATAGCCTCTTCGGCAAGAGGCAAAGTAGAGAGTAGGGGAACACAGGGGGCCAGACGAGGTCATGTTTGGGCAGGTTCTTTTTCCAAAGGAAGGTCCTCCTGCCTCTCGGCAAACGCACATCACTTCGAGTGGCTAAATGGATAAGTTCGTTTAGGTTATCTGGAGAATCTTGTGCAGCGGGAGCATCCTTGATTCGAGAGGAAAGCCCTTTTTTAAAGGTAGTACACAAAGCCTCATCATTCCAAGAAAGTTCAGAGGCAAGAGTGCGGAACTGAACTGCATAGTCTCCAGCGGAGGAGTTCCCTTGGCAAAGGTTCAGTAGAGCTGTCTCGGCAGAGGAGGCTCGTGCGGGTTCTTCAAATGCATTGCGGAATTCTGCAAGGAAGGCCGACAGGTTTAAGGAGACCCGATCTTTACGATTCCAGAGAGGAGTAGCCCAGGCTAAAGCTTTTCCAGACAGTAGACTAAACACAAACGTAACTTTAGCATGCTCCATCGAGAACAGTTCAAGATGGATAGAACACTGTGTCACAAAGCCTCTACACAGCTTTGGATCTCCGTCATACTTTGAAGGCAAAGAGAAAGTTTGGTCCCGGAGGAAGCTGCAGACACAGGAGGTGGCTCAGGAACAGGTGGCTGCTGCCACCCCGGGCATCACTCATCCATACAGGTAGCTGGGAGGTGGCAAGGCACAGAAGGAGACTGGTAGGACATGGCAAGATGGCAATAGGTCAGGGCTGATAACACACAGGGTAGCAAGGAACAGGTACATGGTAACAGGGACACAGGACTTTCACTATTGCACAAGGTAACCAAAGATCCAGCAGGGAACCAAGGGAGGAGCTGATATTTAATGACAGGGTGCAGGTGTAGACACTTATTTAAATGAGCACTGGCCCTTTAAGAGTAAGAGCTCCGATGTGCACGCCGGGGCTGTGAGGACACGAAGAGGCGGAAGATGAGGAAGGTGAGCGACAGGCTGGGATTCGCATGCGGCCGCGTCCCACGATGCAAATTCCAGTCTCGCCGGCACCGGGGACATGAGTAAAGAGCACTCACGCCCAGCGTGTCCGGCCGAAGCGCAGGCGTTACATTTTGTACCTGTTAACCCCTTAACGACCAAGGACGTATATTTGCGTCGTTGGCCGGCTCCTGCGATATAGTGCAGGGTCACGCGGGGACCCCGCGTTATATCGGGTCGGTCCAGGCATGTATCTGAAGCCGGGAATAATAGCGCGCGGCATTGTTCGCGGTGCCGCGCTATTAACCCTTTAGACGCGGCGTTCAAAGTTGAACCCCGCGTCTAAAACGAAAGTTGCAGGGCTGATCGGGAACACTGCAGTGAAAATGCGGAGTCTCGATCAGCTGGGACATGAGCGGAGGTCCTCTTACCTTCCTTCGGCGTGTCCCTTCGGCGATTGATTGCTTCAAACCTGAGATGCAGGCTTGAGCAATCGACCGCCGATAACACTGATCACTGCAAAGCTATGGCTTTCCAGTGAACAGTGCTGGCAATCAGTGCGTGCAGTGTTATAGCCCCCTAAGTGTAAAAAAAAAAGTTAATAAATGTGATTTAACCCTTTCCTTAATAAAAGTTCAAATCACCCCCCTTTTCCTATGAAAAAAAACCACCATGTAAATAAAAATAAATATAAACATATGTGGTATCGCCGCGTGCATAAATGTTCGAACTATAAAAATATATAATTAATTAAACAGCACGGTGAATGGCGTATGCGAAAAAAATAACAAAGTCCAAAATAATGTATTTTTGGTCGCTTTTTATATCATGAAAAAATGAAAAAAAGCGATCAAAAAGTCCGTTCAATACAAAAATGGTACCACTAAAAACGTCAGATCACGGCGCAAAAAAAAAAGAGCCTCATACCACCCCATACGCAGAAAAATAAAAGAGTTATAGGGGTCAGAAGATGACAATTTTTAACGTATAAATTTCCATGCATGTAGTTATGATTTTTTTCCAGAAGTGCGACAAAATCCAACCTATATAAGAAGGATATCATTTTAGTCGTATGGACCTACAGAATAAAGATCAGGTGTCATTTTTACTGAAAAATGTACTGCATAGAAATGGAAGCCCCCAAAATTTACAAAATGGCGTTTTTTCTTCAATTTCATCGCACAATGATTTTTTTTTCCGTTTAGCTGTAGATTTTTGGGTAAAATGACTAATGTAAGCCATCATATGGATTTTTAGGTGCAAAATTGAAAGGGTTATGATTTTTAAAAGGTGAGGAGGAAAAAACGAAAGTGCAAAAACCGAAAAACCCTGCGTCCTTAACCCCTTAAGGACGCAGGACGTAAATGTACGTCCTGGTGAGGTGGTACTTAATGCACCAGGACGTACATTTACGTCCTAAGCATAACCGCGGGCATCGGAGCGATGCCCGTGTCATGCGCGGCTGATCCCGGCTGCTGATCGCAGCCAGGGACCCGCCGGCAATGGCCGACGCCCGCGATCTCGCGGGCGTCCGCCATTAACCCCTCAGGTGCCGGGATCAATACAGATCCCGGCATCTGCGGCAGTTCGCGATTAAAATGAACGATCGGATCGCCCGCAGCGCTGCTGCGGGGATCCGATCATTCATAACGCCGCACGGAGGTCCCCTCTCCTTCCTCCGTGCGGCTCCCGGCGTCTCCTGCTCTGGTCTGTGATCGAGCAGACCAGAGCAGAAGATGACCGAAAACACTGATCTGTTCTATGTCCTATACATAGAACAGATCAGTATTAGCAATCATGGTATTGCTATGAATAGTCCCCTATGGGGACTATTCAAGTGTAAAAAAAAATGTAAAAAAATGTAAAAGTAAAAGTAAAAAAAAAGTGAAAAATCCCCTCCCCCAATAAAAAAGTAAAACGTACGTTTTTTCCTATTTTACCCCCACCCCCAAAAAGCGTAAAAAACATTTTTTATAGACATATTTGGTATCGCCGCGTGCGTAAATGTCCGAACTATTAAAATAAAATGTTAATGATTCCGTACGGTGAACGGCGTGAACGAAAAAAAATTTAAAAAGTCCAAAATTCCTACTTTTTTAATACATTTTATTAAAAAAAAATTATAAAAAATGTATTAAAAGTTTTATATATGCAAATGTGGTATCAAAAAAAAGTACAGATCATGGCACAAAAAATGAGCCCCCATACCGCCGCTTATACGGAAAAATAAAAAAGTTATAGGTCATCAAAATAAAGGGATTATAAACGTACTAATTTGGTTAAAAAGTTTGTGATTTTTTTTAAGCGCAACAATAATATAAAAGTATATAATAATGGGTATCATTTTAATTGTATTGACCCTCAGAATAAAGAACACATGTCATTTTTACCAGAAATTGTACGGCGTGAAAACAAAACCTTCCAAAATTAGCAAAATTGCGTTTTTCGTTTTAATTTCCCCACAAAAATAGTGTTTTTTGGTTGCGCCATACATTTTATGATATAATGAGTGATGTCATTACAAAGGACAACTGGTCACGCAAAAAACAAGCCCTCATACTAGTCTGTGGATGAAAATATAAAAGAGTTATGATTTTTAGAAGAAGAGGAGGAAAAAATGAAAACGTAAAAATTACATTGTCTGAGTCTTTAAGGCCAAAATGGGCTGAGTCCTTAAGGGGTTAAGGGGTTAAAGGGCCTGCATACTGTGAAATGCCAGGGAAAAGTAATCACCGGCTGGTGTTTTACGAAGATACATTTTTTTAAGCATACTGTAGTGCATTTGTCCACCCTACAGTATGTGGTATGCACTTACTAGTAGTGTACTATTTTGTACCTGTTAATCTGTCAAGGGCTTAGATCAAGGCTAGACTGGGACCAAAAATAGGCCCGAGCATTTTAGAATAAGCAGCCCTTTTTTTTTTTTTGGTGGCGGTCCGACTGGTGAGACCCCCAACTGATCACCTCAGTTTGGGTGGCTATCCAGCTGTTTGCTTTAACTCCCATCATGTCTGGAGAGCCTCAACAATTATGGGAGTTGTAGTTTTGCTACAGCTGGAGAGCCACATATTGGGGCACAGTTTAATCCATCATCACTGCGGAACTTAAAATTGACTACAGCTCTGAGACAGGCAGGAGAATACACAATATCAGTGCCTACATTTGATGGGACAGTCAGGAGAATACACAATGATATCAGTGACCTGAATGATGTCTTCTCTGTTGATCCAGACACCAGGACTTCATCCAGCTACATCTTCTCTGCAGAGTGTGATATCCGGACATTGTTGGCACCTCACTGTGTCAGCAGATCTGTATCCTCTACATGAAAAGAATAATTAATATAAGGCTGGGTTCACACTACGTTTTTCAACTAAGGTTCCCGCATACGTTTTCTATCAAAAACCGTATGGGGAAAAAAACGGATGGAACAGTATGGGAAAAAGTAAACCGTATGGGTTTTTAAACAGTATACTGTTTTTAAAAGTGCATACTGTTCCGTCCGTTTTTGTAGAAAAAAACCCCATACGTTTTTGAAAATTTTGTCCATTTTTAATGGGAGGGGTCTTGGGTGGGGACTTTAGGATTCAAATGCGCATGTGCAAAGTAAAAACATATACGTTTTTCCCGTATGGAACCGTATATATGTGCGTTTCCCATTGACGTCCATGTTAAACAAAACGTATGCGGTTGCAGTACGGTTTTTAAACCGGAGACAAAATCGTGGTCAACCACGGTTTTGACTCCGGTTTAAAAACCGTACTGCAACCGCATACGTTTTTTTTAACATGGACGTCAATGGGAAACGCACATGTATACGGTTCCATACGGGAAAAACGTATACGTTTTTACTTTGCACATGCGCATTTGAATCCTAAAGTCCCCACCCAAGACCCCTCCCATTAAAAATGGACAAAATTTTCAAAAACGTATGGGTTTTTTTTCTACAAAAACGGACGGAACAGTATGCACTTTTAAAAACAGTATACTGTTTAAAAACCCATACGGTTTACTTTTTCCCATACTGTTCCATCCGTTTTTTTCCCCATACGGTTTTTGATAGAAAACGTATGCGGGAACCTTAGTTTGAAAACGTAGTGTGAACCCAGCCTAACACTGCCAAATACTGTGCTCCCTGAAAAGAACCCTGGATACACATTGTACCCATTATAATAATACTGTCACACACTGTACCTGTAATACTAATACTGCCACACACTGTTTCTTCTCAGATCGGCTGAATCCCACCCTTGCACCTTGTCTTCCTCCATCCCCCTCTTCAGACCCCTCTGTCCTCCTCCAGACCCCACTGTCCTCCTCCAGACCACTCTGTCCTACTCCTTCAGACCCCTCTGTCCTTCTCCTCCATCCTCCTCTGTCCTCCTCCAGACCCCTCTGTCCTTCTCCATCCTTTGTCATTCTTCATCCTCCTCCTCCAGACCCCTTTGTCCTCCTCCATCCTACTGCTCCAGACCCTCTGTCCTTCTTCTCCAGACTCCTCTTTCCTCATCCACCCTCCTCCCCGAGACCCCTCTGTCATTCTGCATCCTTCTCCTCCAGACACTTCTTTACTCCTCCATCTTCCTCCTGACCCCTATGTCCTCCTCCTCAATACCATTTTTTCTCTTCTCCTTCTGACCCCTCTGTCCTCCTCCTTCAGACCACTCTTTACTCCTCCACCCTCCTCCAGACCCCTCTGACCTCCTCTATTCTCTTCCTCCAGACTCCTCTTTCCTCCTCAACCCTCCTACTCCAGACCACTTTGTCCTTCTCCATCCTCCTTCTCCAGACCCCTCTTTACTCCTCCATCCTCCTCCTGACGTCTCTGTCCTCCATCCTCCTCCTGACCTATCTTTCCTCCTGCATCCTCAATACCTCTCTTTTCTCTTCTTCTCCAGACCCCTCTGCCCTCCTCAATCCTCCTTCTTCAGACCCCTCTGTTCTCCTCTATCCTTCTCCTCCAAACCCCACTTTACTCCTCCATCCTCCTTCGTCCTCCAGACCTTTCTTTCCTCCTCCTACAGACCCCTCTTTTTCCCACACTTCCTACACCTCCAAACTCCTCTGTCTTTCTCCGTCCACCTTCTCCAGAGCTCTCTGTCCATTGCAGACCCCTGAGGTCATGTTTAAATGGTGTTAATTGTGCTGAATGGCCGCACATAAAAGGCGTGTGGACATTCCACACATTTTAATAATCTGGCGGGCACTAGGACCTGCAGATGCTGGAGGCAGGATTTCCGCAAAATCCACTATGTAAACAATGTTGCAGAATCCCATTGAAATCAATGGGACTCTGCTGCAGCGAAATGTCCGTGTGACACACCCTAATTCTTCCTCCCTGCTCCTCTGTTACACCCACCACCCCTAACCCAAATGTATGCCAGACTCCTCTGTCATTTCCCCCCCCCCCAAACCCCTAACTGAGTCCTTTCCAGGCTCCTCTGCCCCCCTCCTCCAGACCCTTAAGCATATTAGATGTATATATGACTATTGTAAGTATCATAAATGTGTATATGACTGTTGTAAGTATCATAGATGTGTATAGGTATGATAGATGTGTTTAAGTACGATAGATGTGTGTATGATATAAACATCTGTCATACATAAATACACACATCATACATACATACACACACATCTATCATACACACGTCTAACATACATACATCTATTATATATATATACACATGTATCATACACAAATCTATCATACATACACACACATCTATTTTACAGGCATCTATTATACACATTTCATACATACATCTATTATACATGCAAAACACATATACAAACATCTTACATACATACATACATAACACACAGATACACATCATACTTACATCTGACTAGCTTACACAGATCATACATTCACACATCCTACTTATACACATCATGCATATACACACACATCATACATGCACCTGCCGCCGCACCCCCCTCCCATCATTATATAATACATGCATACACTATATACATACATGCATACTGCCCGTTCTTTTTGTCTGCCCACACACACTGCCTCAATATGTAAATTTTTATGTTGCATTAAAGTTCTACGCTTACTGCAAGTTCTGCTGAGTCATTTGCACTTACCTTTTGAAACGTTGAACACCACCAATTGCATATATATATGCAGCCTAGGCACAATATACATTTATTATCCACTCCCTGAAACCGGCATAGGATCTGCTCACATACAGTATATAGCAGTAGCAAGGTGTATTCTATATCTTGCATGAGATACACACATTCTACATTCATCATACATATATGTACACATCATACATAAACATACACATCCTACACACATCATACATACACCCGCTGATTCCCCCTACATCATACAATACATACATACACATACATTATACATACACTTTATATATACACACAGAACGTACATACACACACATTATACATACACACACACGTGAAATAATACACACACATAATACATAAACGCACACATCAACCATACATGAATACATCACACTTACACACATCTATCATAAATACATGAAGCCTACCTAACTGAACCCCTTTCTAACTCCTATTCCCTATTACATCCTGTAAACTATCTAGGCAGTCAGAGTTATGCCATATACTGCCGCGTAGGAGTACACCTCAAATATAGAGGGCAAAACTCATAATCAGAACAAAGCGCTATTAACACGCGTAATAACCCCGTGACCAATGACTGAAATGCATCGTGCATTACCGACTATGGAGTGGGGGTTTGATGCATGTAGTACCGACTTCCCAGCAACCCTATTTCCTAACCATGTATGCTGGCACACCATGATGTGACGTCGGTGCAGCAGCCCCAATGCTAAGGGAATGACTGGATATAATGGACGGATCGCTATAAAGTATTTAACAAGAATACGAACATGTTTGACAAACAACGTAGCATTGAGTGCCGACCCTAAACAATGGTAGCTGCTGATCCCGTTGGACCCTTGACATGTGGAAGCGAAGCTTGCAATACTCGAGGTAAGCATCACTCATGGGACTTGGGAGAATACCGTATGATGATAACCTGACAATAACATTCATCTGCTATACAATTTCAATACGGATTTATTTACATCCCTACAAAGTTATTGTAACTACGGCCATGCATCTGCATGTAATTCCCAAATATCACGTAAGTATTCCAGGCTACGTGTTGGAAGCTCTCTGTGAGCTGTGAACGTGAAAAGTCCCAACAGAGAACAACCCTATGCCCGTATACACAACTCCAAGTGCTAACAACATGTATACACAAAATAGTCACCAACCTAAACCTGTGTCAGGTTACCACTGTAACCAACCTGTGGACGAGAACGGCAATGAAACCACTTATGCAGCAACATGATGATGAGACTCAACCAACACGTGATTACTATCATCGTCAATAGACTTGTGCACTAGAAAAATTTTCGTTTAATTTCGTTTCGTTTTTTCGTTTTGGAAAAAAATTTCGGTTCGGCAATATTTTCGGTTTAGATTTTTCGGATACATTCGGTATTCGGGTTGTTTTTTTCGGATACATTCGGTATTCGGGTACATTCGGTAAATCTTTTTAGTTTTTTTGGACTTTAGCGATCCTAAAAAATTATGGAGATACCTTTTTTATTAAAATTTTGCAGGGTATCACAAAAAAATCATAATAAAAAAGATACAGTGGTGATGGAAAAAATTGGATCTAACGAAATGTATCTTTTTTATTATGAAATGTTTATTCATTTTTAAACAGGGATCAATTTATGTGAGCGGGTAAAGCACTAAAAATGTAGCCGTCAATAATGAAAATGTAGTGTGTGCGTGTTTTTCACTTTTTTTTAAAACATTTTTTAGGTAGTACTACTACTCCCAGCATGGAACACACTCTTCCATGATGGGAGTAGTAGTTACCTGTACTAATTGACAGATCGCAGGGGTCCCTTGTGATCCTCTTGTATAATGTATAGATGCGCCGGCTGCTCTTCTATGGTCCCCTGCACTCACATATATATACACATATTCATATTTCCCGCAGAGCTGTGATTGGCCAGATGGTTCCAGCCAATCACAGCTCTCTGTGAGAAATAGGAATATGTGTATATATACGGCCGTGCAGGGGACCATAGGAGAGCGGCCGCTGCATTCATACATTATACTGGAGGATCGCAGCGGCTGTCAGGAGTGATACCCGAAGTGATCATTCCTTTACTACAAGTACTACCACTCCCAACATGGAGTACACTCTGCTCCATGCTGGGAGCTGTAGTACCTGTATTAATAGACAGATCGCAGCGGGTGTCAGAAGTTACACTCGCTGCTATATGTCTATTAATGCAGGTACTACAGCTCCCAGCATGGAGCAGAGTGTGCTCCATGTTGGGAGTATTAGTACCTGCAGTAAGGGACAGATCCCAGGGATGTCACTTCTTCTGACACCCGCTGCCATCCTACTGATGTGAGTGTAGGGATCAGCTGTTCTCAGGGCTACAGAGCCGGGAGAACAGCTGACGCTGAGCCATAGGTATACATCGTATATCTACTGCCCAGCAAGAACTTACAGTGAGCCTGCAATGTGTATACAGTATACACATTGCTGGCTCACTTAACCCCTTGCTGAGCTGTGCGCTATGCGCAAGCCCAGCAAGGGAAGAGTTAACTTAGACTGCTGGACAGTGTAGGTTAACCCTTTGGGCGGTATACACTTTATACAGCTATCTATAGATAGCTGTATACAGTGTATACAGAAGACGAAGTCCAGCTTACTTCCCTCGAGTCCCGGGCCGGGTTTGTGTAGCTCCGCCCCCTAGTGATGACGTCATTGGGGGCGGAGCTACAGAAGGGAACAAGGCTAGTTAATCTGAAGCTCTGTTCACATTGTACATTTTGTATAATGTGAACAGACCCCTCTGGCAGTGTCTACCCAGACAGGGAGACTCCAGCTGTTGCTAAACTACAACTCCCAGCATGCCCAGACAGCCAAAGGCTGTCTGGGCATGCTGGGAGTTGTAGTTTTGCACCAATTGGTGGCTCCCTGTTTGGGTAGACATTGCATCATGGGTGCTCTCCCCAGCGGACAGCGCCAAAAATGTAATAACCAATTTTTTGTGTTTTTTTTTCTTCTCTTTTCAGATCCGTGTATGCAGAGGATTACTGCGGATTCGATGGATTACGACGGATTATTTATTTTTTCCTTTAATAAAATGGTTAACGAGGGCTGTGGGGGAGTGTTTTTTTAAATAAAATAATTTTTCCAATGTGTTGTGTTTTTTTTTATTTTTATTGAATTTTCAGGGTTAGTAGCGGAAGCTGTCTTATTGACGGAATCCATTACTAGGCCAGGGCTTAGTGCTAGCCCCAAAAACAGCTAGCGCTAACCCCCAATTATTACCCCGGTACCCACCGCCACAGGGGTGCCGGGAAGAGCCGGTACCAACAGGCCCGGAGCGTCAAAAATGGCGCTCCTGGACCTAGGCGGTAACAGGCTGGCGTTATTTAGGCTGGGGAGGGCCAGTAACAATGGTCCTTGCCCACCCTGGTAACGTCAGGCTGTTGCTGTTTGGTTGGTATTGTGCTGAGAATGAAAATACGGGGAACCCTATGCGTTTTTTTTTTTTTATTTAAATTTAAAAATTTAAAAAACAAAACGCATAGGGTTCCCCGTATTTTCATTCTCAGCACAATACCAACCAAACAGCAACAGCCTGACGTTACCAGGGTGGGCGAGGACCATTGTTACTGGCCCTCCCCAGCCTAAATAACGCCAGCCTGTTAACGCCTAGGCCCAGGAGCGCCATTTTGACGCTCCGGGCCTGTTGGTACCGGCTCTTCCTGGCACCCCTGTGGCGGTGGGTACCGGGGTAATAATTGGGGGTTAGCGCTAGCTGTTTTTGGGGCTAGCACTAAGCCCTGGCCTAGTAATGGATTCCGTCAATAAGACAGCTTCCACTACTAACCCTGAAAATTCAATAAAAAAAAAAAAAAAACACAACACATTGGAAAAATTATTTTATTTAAAAAAACACTCCCCCACAGCCCTTGTTAACCATTTTATTAAAGGAAAAAATAAATAATCCACCGTAATCCATCAAATCCGCAGTAATCCTCTGCATACACGGATCTGAAACGAGAAGAAAAAAACACAAAAAATTGGTTATGACATTTTTGGCGCTGTCCGCTGGGGAGAGCACCCATGATGCAATGTCTACCCAAACAGGGAGCCACCAATTGGTGCAAAACTACAACTCCCAGCATGCCCAGACAGCCTTTGGCTGTCTGGGCATGCTGGGAGTTGTAGTTTAGCAACAGCTGGAGTCTCCCTGTCTGGGTAGACACTGCCAGAAGGGTCTGTTCACATTATACAAAACGTACAATGTGAACAGAGCTTCAGATTAACTAGCCTTGTTCCCTTCTGTAGCTCCGCCCCCTAATGACGTCACCACTAGGGGGCGGAGCTACACGAACCCGGCCTGGGACTCAGGGAAGTAAGCTGGACTTCATCTTCTGTATACACTGTATACAGCTATCTATAGATAGCTGTATAAAGTGTATACCGCCCAAAGGGTTAACCTACACTGTCCAGCAGTGTAAGTTAACTCTTCCCTTGCTGGGCTTGCGCATAGCGCAAAGCTCAGCAAGGGGTTAAGTGAGCCAGTAATGTGTATACTGTATACACATTGCAAGCTCACTGTAAGTTCTTGCTGGGCAGTAGATATACGATGTATACCTACGGCTCAGCGTCAGCTGTTCTCCCGACTCTGTAGCCCTGAGAACAGCTGATCCCGACATTCACATAAGGACGATCGCAGCGGGTGTCAGGAGAAGTGACATCCGCTGGGATCTGTCCCTTACTGCAGGTACTAATACTCCCAACATGGAGCACACTCTGCTCCATGCTGGGAGCTGTAGTACCTGCATTAATAGACATATGGCAGCGAGTGTAACTTCTGACACCCGCTGCGATCTGTCTATTAATACAGGTACTACAGCTCCCAGCATGGAGCAAAGTGTACTCCATGTTGGGAGTGGTAGTACTTGTAGTAAAGGAATGATCACTTCGGGTATCACTCCTGACAGCCGCTGCGATCCTCCAGTATAATGTATGGATGCGGCGGACGCTCTCTTATGGTCCCCTGCACGGCCGTATATATACACATATTCCTATTTCTCACAGAGAGCTGTGATTGGCTGGAACCATCTGGCCAATCACAGCTCTGCGGGAAATATGAATATGTGTATATATACGTGAGTGCAGGGGACCATAGAAGAACAGCCGCCGCATCTGTACATTATACAAGAGGATCGCAAGGGACCCCTGCGATCTGTCAATTAGTACAGGTAACTACTACTCCCATCATGGAAGAGTGTGTTCCATGCTGGGAGTAGTAGTACTACCTAAAAAATGTTTTTAAAAAAAAGTGAAAAACACGCACACACTACATTTTTATTATTGTCGGCTACATTTTTAGTGCTTTACCCGCTCACATAAATTGATCCCTGTTTAAAAATGAATAAACATTTCATAATAAAAATGATACATTTCATTAGATACAATTTTTTCTATCACCACTGTATCTTTTTTATTATGATTTTTTTATGATACCCTACGAAATTTTAATAAAAAAGGTATCTCCATAATTTTTTAGGATCGCTAAAGTCCAAAAAAAGAATAAAAAGATTTACCGAATGTACCCGAATACCGAATGTATCCGAAAAATCAAACTATCTGTATCCTTTTTATTATCTTTGTTATCAGAACGAATTCTTCACATTCGTTTACGGATAACGAATGCATTCGTTATTTACAGCATATGGTCGGGAAATAACGAATGTATTCATACTTTGCTATTCGTATTATCGTGGCTATTCGGGAATGTTCAAAATATGTTTTTGTGCATTCGGATCGGTCCGAATGCACGAAAACGGTAAAATTCGGTAATTTAGACATTCGTGCCGAACCGAATTGCACATGTCTAATCGTCAACCAAAGCCAAGACAAACAAAACCAAGCACACAGAACCAAGCTATGTCCCTAATGCTAAGTAAACATATGGACACATTATGACGTTGCCGCCGACCTGTAGTCATGTCAGGTCGCAACTGAACTGACCTGTAGACGTGACAGGCCGAAACATGAATGAAAGACTCAACCAAATCTGTAACTAACAGTATGACCGTCACCCTGAACCAAAACAGGTCGTTACCATGATATACCATGATGGCAATTAACAATGGAAACATAATGTTATCCCCGTAGCATAACCTGCTGAAAAAACACAACGTATACAAAGACTATCGCCAACCTAAAGTTGTGTTAGGTTGTATCCAGACAGACCTGTAGATGTGACTGGTCTAGCCGAATTAAAAGCTTCAACCAACATGTGTGACTACTAGTATCGACGTCAACCTGAAGCCGAGACAGGTAGTGACCATGACTGACCTATAGACGTGACAATTCACAATTGAAAATAAAGCAATATCCCTGTGCATAACCCAACAACTGAATAGCACAACGTATGATGACATTGTCGCCAACCTGAAGTCGTGTCAGGTTGTATCCGGACTGACCTGTAGATGTGATTGGTCTAGCCGAATTTAAAAGCCTCAACCAATGTATATAACTATTAGTATCGACGTCAACCTGAAGCTGAGACAGGTCGTAACCATGCTTGACCTGTCGACATAGCAAGTAATAAACCGAACCCCAGCTATATTTTCGTATGCACTACTCAATGTTAATAAAATGGTAACCCACAGAATTATCCATGCAGATTCACCCAATGCCATGAAACCTGCGCAGTGTCGAAGACATGGGTGTATGGTCTATATACCATAACATAGCACAGCAAAACATCATGAAACATGTGTACCTAATGAACCTATGAATCTATACCGAATAGAACAATCCTGCACCATAAATGTATACCTAGCATGACTTCTTGATCCATATGCAGACCATGAAAATATAAACGTGGGCCTGGCATAATCATCAAGGCCAGATGCACCTCACTAACACCACAACCACATGCTCAAACAACCTACGACCGTTTACACAGTCAAAACTATATGGGCGTATGAATAAAGCTTTGAGCGCGTGCACCGAACAAACTATGAACGTGTGGCTAGAATGAACTGCATAAGCGAGCATATACACTGAACAAACTATATGAACAGATGCACAGAGCATCTTATCCACACATATGCCCAGTACAACTATATAACTGCAGGAAGCACTGA
Source organism: Hyla sarda (assembly GCF_029499605.1). NCBI lineage: Eukaryota > Metazoa > Chordata > Amphibia > Anura > Hylidae > Hyla > Hyla sarda. The sequence continues at coordinate 260,275,965 of NC_079193.1, forward strand.
TGTATGATACAACACATGAATTTATTCATATGGCATCTGTCCCACTGTACAATAACTGGAAAGCACAGATGTGAGACGATTTTTCTCTCTCTTTTTTTTTTAATATAGACGCATCAGGTATAATGGGTATATCACCGCCTATGTGTCGTAATGTTGTTGCTCTGAAGGCGTATGCAATGTATCCCCCTGCAGACGTGGCAGGCATAATGGGTATACACCACCTATTTGTCATAATGTTGTTGCTCTGAAGACGTGTCAGTAACAACAATTATGCAACGTACCCCCCCCTGCAGGCGTGGCAGGCATAATGGGTATACACCGCCTGTGTGTCGTGTTATTGTTGTTCTGAAGAGGTGTCAGTAACAACAACTACGCCATGTATCTCCCTGCCTATATACAGATGAGTAAAGAACGACTATGTGCGAAACTGTCGTATAACAGATATGCGTGGCTGTACCACCAAACTTGATGAACCTATACACAGGCCAACTATATGCGCGTATGCACCACCAAAGAGTACGCGCGTGTGGCCAACCACAACTGATCACAAAGAACATGCATGCATGTAGTAACTATTATGACCACATACCTGCGCACAGGGCCACACCCCATGCGCTGTACAAGCATGTGCGCGGCACAAACACTGCGAGCGCGTTAACCTCACAAACACCGCAAGCGGATGTACAGCACACATGTCACGAGCACACGCATAGCATGATTCCCATGAGCACATATATAATACAACCCTACGAGAATGGACGGTATAAATCCAACGAGCGGGTGTGCAGGACAAGTCTTACGAGTGCATGTATAGTATGAATCCTACGAGTGTGAGAACCGTATAAATCTACGAACGTGTGTACAGTATAATTCCTACGAGTGTGTGCACAGTATCATTCCTATGAGCGCGTGTACAGCATAAATCGTACAAGCACGTGTGTAGTATGAATCCTACAAGCGTGTACAAGCGTGTATACAGTATAAAACCTACGAGCGAGTGTACAGTATTAATGCTATAAGCGTATATACCGTATGAAACCTACAAGCGTGTGTACAGTATAAATCCAACAAGCATGTGTAAAGTATAAATCCTACAAGCGTGTCCAAGCGTGTGTACAGTATAAATCCTGCGAGTGAGTGAACAGTATAAATGCTACAAGCGAGTGTACAGTATTAATCCTACTAAGGTGTGTACCATGTGAATCCAACAAGCGTGTGTACAGCATAAATCCTACCAGTGTGCGTACAGCATAAATCCTACCAGCGTGTTTACAGCATAAATCCTACAAGCGTATGTACAGCATAAATCCTACCAACGTGTACAAGCGGGTGTACAGTATAAATGCTACAAGCATGAATCCTACAAGCGTGTACCAGCGTGAGTACAGTATAAATCCTTCAAGCGAGTGTACAGTATAAACACTACAAGCGTGTGTACAGCATGAATCCTACAAGTGTATGTACAGCATGAATCCTACAAGTGTGTACAAGTGTGAGTACAGTATAAGTCCTACAATCGAGTGTGCAGTATAAACACTACAAGCATGTGTACAGCATGAATCCTACGAGCGTGTGTACAGTACAAGTCCTAAAAGCGTGTGAACAGTATAAAACCTACAAGCTTGTGTACAGCATAAATCCTGCAAATGTGTGTATAGTATGAATGCTACAAACGTGTGTACAGCAACTAAGAGGGCATGCGCACAGAACAACTATATGATCGTATGCGTAGGATAAATTATTGGGGCGAACAAATTATATGAACATGCACATAACAACTATATGCACAGCAGATGGACTAAATAACAGTGGACATTTTTTTTTTCACTAGCATGAAGCACGGCAAGCCCGAAGGGAGGAGCGTATGAACAGAGCTTCAAATATACTAAGACATGCAATACTGGTGGCCAGATACAGTTATATACAGTTTTATATTGCCACACACAGTTTATACATCAAATAGCCTGGGTTCAGGAAAGAGAGAGGGGGGGGGGGCTGGAAATGCAGTGACCCCCGACGTGACCCCCCCCCCTTGCCAATACCGCTCACGCAAAATTGGGACACCTAGGGGGTATGTGTGTGTGTAGAGTTGCAAGCGCTCGCCCCCGGATGAAATGACGCATTCCCCCCTCAACCCAGATAACCAGGACTTGTGGGGGGGAGCGAGGTCTTGCCATAAGACATCCCCCTCTAAATACATAAGTGCAGGTGCCCGTGACAACTCCCGCTGCTGGATTACACGCGCTGTCAGGCTGCCAAAGGGGCGCACGTATGGGCCATGAAGCACGTGCTGAAACCGGGGCCGGGGCTGACCGAGGGTGCCCTCCATACTCCGGTTTACCTCCGAAAAGAGGGCTGCGGCGGACCATTGCGCTGAAACCGGAACTCCTGTGCATCAGCTGACTCAAGTGCCAGCTGATCCCCTGTCACGTGACAAACCCGTGGCGTCAGGCACAGGTACTGCCACGGGTTCTTATAGCGAATCCCCACCCCTCCCACAAATACAGGCTAATAAATTAGCCTTAAAACAATTTACATACATACCCTCATTCTACAAGCATCATACATACACATCATACTGATACACATCATACAAACACACACACATGATACATACACGTCATACATACACCCGCCGCCGCCAACACATCATACATTACATACATACATACTCACACACCTTACACACATCATACATACACACATAAATACACACACCATACATATACACACGCAATAATATAGACACACATAATTCATAACATCACACATACATACATGCGAACCTCATACATACACATGATATATAACCTCCCCCCAGGTCCTCGGCCTCCTTACCTGCATATGCCGGGAGTTCAGTGTGATCAGTTCCAGGGGATCCAAAGTAGGAGGCAGCAGGAAGCGCTAAGCCGCTGACAGCTACGCAGCACGGAAGCTTTAGTGCCCTGGGTAGGCCAAAGGCCCGTGCCACAGCAGCGTGGCCAGTGGGGGGCGGGAGGTGCCTGGGGGTTGGGGTTCCGGGTTATTTTTGGTTTTATGGGCACTGCTGGGGGCCCCTACACAAACAGGCTGGGCCTCCACAGAGGCTGCAGGGGCATCCGCTATGCCACTGCCTACTGGCCATGAGGCCGCCGGCCGCCATGAATATGTTGCCGCGGGGTCAGAAGCAGATAGGCAGTGCCGACTCCCATCTGCTTGTCAGCCTCCACTTCTTCCTTGGTGCCAGGAGCAAGCAGATGTGCGTTCCTACGCGGCGCATGTTTGCTTCCAGCAGCCAATGCGCTGCAGCAGGAGGAGGGGTAAGAGCGGCTGGAGCCGCAAATGTAAAAAAAAAGAAGTTTTCAAACATTGCGTGGAGGCAGACGGCCCACTGGACAGCCCAGCCCACCGGGAAAATGCCCAGTGTACCCGATGGCCAGTCCGGCCCTGGCATAGATACTGTGAAAGTCCAGGCAAAATTAATCACCGGCTGGTGTTTTACTCCAATATGCATACTGCAGTGCATTTTTCTGCCATCTTTGTTCCACAACAAATGGTCTGGTGGTTATACTAGTCCGTAGACGGTATAATACATACCCAGCAGTTCATTCCTACTAGTCTGTGAGAGAATGCAATTTTGGGTTTAGTACACAGCGACTGTGTGCTGCAGCACTGTTGTGTACTGCTGGTGTTGTGCAAAAATACATATTTCTAAGCATACTGTGGGTACTTTCTTGTAACTGTTTTTTGGTTTTAAATTAAGTTATTTTTGTAACTGTTTTTAAACCCATGCTTGTTGTAATCCCTCCCGCCTCTGACGTCACCTGTTGTAGGTAGTGATATACAGGTGAGGGAAGCGTTGAGAGGGAGGGTCTGTTGAAGCGTGCAAGCATGAAACAATTGTAACCCAGCAAGCGAATGGACTGTTGTCCCGGTCCGGCCGGATCTGATGCCGCCCATGTCACTGCACTTTCTAATGGAATAAAAGTAACCGATGAAGCAACGAACTTGGTGAGTGCCACTACATTCTTTCTTTACCTGTATGTTCTAAGCATACTGTAATGCATTTTTCTGCTCTCAGAAGTGCATAACACATACATATATCTAAGTAGTGTAATATTTTCTACCTGTTAAACTGTGAAAGGCCAGGGAAAAGTAATTGCAGGCTGGTGTTTTACTAAAATAATTTTTTTTTTTTAAGCGTAATGTAGGCATTTCTGCCTTCATAAGTGCATACCACATACCAACATCTAAGTAGTGTACTATTTTGTAGCTTTTAATTTGTCAATGGCCTAGATACTTTGAAAGTCGAGGCAAAAGTAATCACCAGCTGGTGTTTTACTCCGATACCTTTTTTTAAGCATACTGTAGCGCATTTTTCTCCCTTCATAAGTGCACACCACATAAGTACATCTAGGTAGTGTACTATTTTGTACCTGTTAATCTGTCAGGGGCCTAGATACTGTGAAAGGCCAGGGAAAAGTAATCAACTGCTGGCGTTTTACTAAAATATGTTTTTTTAAGCGTACTGTAGCGCATTTTGCTGCCCTTTATAAATGCATACCACATACCTACATCTAAGTAGTGTACTATTTTGTATCTGTTAATAATCAAGGGACTAGATACTGTGAAAGGCCAGGGAAAAGTAATCACTGGCTGGTGTTTTACTAAAATAAGTTTTTTTAAGAGTACTGTAGGGCATTTTTCTGCCCTCTTTGTTCCACCACAAATGGTCTGCTGGTTATATTAATCTATAGATGGTATAATATATACCCAGCAGTCCATTCCTAATAGTCTGTGAGAGAATGCAATTTTGGGTTTAGTACACAGCAAATGTGTGCTTCAGCACTGTTGTATACTGCTGGTGATGTGCACAAATACGTATTTTTAAGCATACTGTAGCACATTTTTCTGCCCTCATAAGTGCATACCACATACCTACATCTAAGTATTGTACTATTTTGTACCTGTTAATCTGTCAAGGGCCTAGATACTGTGAAAGGCCAGGGAAAAGTAATCACCAGCTAGTGTTGTACTCAGATACGTTTTTAAGTGTACTGTAGCACATTTTTCTGCCCTCATAATTGCATACCACATTCCTACATCTAAGTAGTGTACTATTTTGTACCTATTAAACTCTCAAGGGCCTAGATACTGTGAAAGGCCAGGGAAAAGTAATCATTGGCTGGTGTTTTACTCAAACACTTTTTTAAGCATACTGTAGCACATTTTTCTGCCCTCATAAGTGCATACCAGATACCTACATTTAAGTAGTGTACTATTTTGTACCTGTTAATCTGTCGAGGGCCTAGATACTGTGAAAGGACAGCCAAAAGTACACACCTGCTGCTGTTTTAGACAAATACTGTTTTAAGCATAGTGAAGTGTTGTCACGATTCGGCTGGCAGGAGCTGGATCCTCTGTGCCAGAGAGGGATTGGCGTGGACCGTGCTAGTGGACCGGTTCTAAGTTACTACTGGTATTCACCAGAGCCCGCCGCAAAGCGGGATGGTCTTGCAGCGGCGGTAGCAACCAGGTCGTTTCCACTAGCAACGGCTCAACCTCTCTGACTGCTGAAGATAGGCGCGGTACAAGGGAGTAGACAAGAGCAAGGTCGGACGTAGCAGAAGGTCGGGGCAGGCAGCAAGGATCGTAGTCAGGGGCAACGGCAGGAGGTCTGGAACACAGGCTAGGAACACACAAGGAAACGCTTTCACTGGCACAATGGCAACAAGATCCGGCGAGGGAGTGCAGGGGAAGTGAGGTATACATAGGGAGTGCACAGGTGAACACACTAATTAGAACAACTGCGCCAATCAGGGGCGCAGTGGCCCTTTAAATCGCAGAGACCCGGCGTGCGCGCGCCCTAGGGAGCGGGGCCGCGCGCGCCGGGACAGGACCGACGGAGAGCGAGTCAGGTACGGGAGCCGGGGTGCGCATCGCGAGCGGGCGCCACCCGCATCGCGAATCGCATCCCGGCTGGAGGCGGTATCGCAGCGCACCCGGTCAGTGGATCTGACCGGGGCGCTGCAGTAGCGAGGATGTTGCGAGCGCTCCGGGGAGGAGCGGGGACCCGGAGCGCTCGGCGTAACAAGTGTATTGTACTCCCCTCACATACGCACTAAGTGTGTCAGGCAGAGAAGCACCAGGACATGCACAGAGGAGTGGTAGAGGCCTAAATTCATCAGGCACAGGCAGAGGTCACAGTAGACTAGGGACGAGTGGCAGCAGGAGTTGCAGCGAGAGGCCTGAGCTCCCGATATCAGCTAGCGGTCGTGTCTCCACCAGCAACCCACCTGCTGTTATTGATTGGTTAACACAGTCATCCACTTAAGCACAAGTGATATATGGTACCCCCAGCCAACAGTCGGTGGGTTCCTCAGACAAAACCCTCAGTTGCCATGGCTCGGGAGCAGTTCCTGTCCTCCCATTGCCTCTGTCCTATGCTGTTCCCTCCCCTAAAGAAGCATCTTATGAGTGGGTTCAGCTCTTCTATTCAGTGAGGACGATCTAATAGAGGACAGTCAGCAGCTACTGCCCAGCCAAGAAGTGGAGGAGACATCCGCCGCTTTCTCCACTAGGCGGGCAAGTTCCTCTACTAGGCAGGTTTTCAAGCTGTTCCTGAAGTGTTCCCCCATTTGCAAGACATCCTAACAATGGGAAGGAAACTTTGCATGCAATTCAGCCACTTGTACACTGCACAGCACACCCTCCTTGAGCTGCAGCGTCAGAATGGTATCCCCCAACATAGTCTGATTTGCGACATTGCCACACGTTGGAATTCCACCCTCCATATGTTGGACCGACTATATGAACAGAAGAAAGCCATTACCGATTTCTTGATGATCCAACCGGATGGGGGTACTCCCCTGTGTAACTTCAATGTCAACCAGTGGCAGCTCATACGTTACACCTGCCATTTGCTCAGGCCCTTTGAGGAAGCCACATTATTAGTAAATTGCCGGGATTAGGGGATGAACAATGTCATTCCACTGCTTCATTTACTATAACACGTGTTGGAAACAATGGCTGGTCAGGGCAATGGAGACGTGGCGCTTACATCTCATAGCCCTGTGGGGGCTGAACTGGAGGATAAGGAGGGGCACAGTGGAGCACAGTTTAGGTTTCGTCAAATGGCCGGTTTTTCTAATAACTTGACAGGAGAAGAGGAGCAGGAGCAGCCAGAGGAGCTAGAGTGTTATGAGGAAGGCGAGACAGAGGACCCAGACACACCGTGGCAGTATGCAGTGGAGATGGAGGCAGGGAGTCCATCCTACTCACTTGCACAAATGGCACGTTGCATGCTCACTTGTATAGTAACAGCCGAATTGTCACCATTTGGCAGCAGGATGACTTCTGGCTCTCCACCTTATTGGACCCTCGCTACCGCCACAAAATAGGGGCCGTTTTCGACACCCACTGAGAGGGAGGACAACTCCAGGCTGTGCCATTCAGCCACTTTATGGTCTCCTCATGCTTCAGCCAACTCCAGGCTGTGCCATTCAGCCACTATATGGTCTCCTCATGCTTCAGCCAACTCCAGGCTGTGCCATTCAGCCACTATATGGTCTCCTCATGCTTTAGCCAATTCCAGGCTGTGCCATTCAGCCACTATATGGTCTCCTCATGCTTCAGCCACCTTCAGGCTGTGCCATTAAGCCACTATATGTTCTCCTCATGCTGCCACAAACTCCAGGAGTCCTTCAGCCACTATATGGTCTCCTCACACTGATGCCACCTCCAGGCTCTGTCATTGTGCTGCCATGGGATATGTGAGTCCTTGTTAGATTTGGTCCTTTGTAACCACACACCGGGGCCCGGGACATTAAAATTTGGGAGTGTAATCTTAAATTTCATTTTCAAAATCTTCAATTTCAATTTAAAAAAATCGATGTAATCTTTTAACCTCTTAAGGACCCAGCCATTTTACACCTTAGGACCTGGCCATTTTTTGAACATCTGACCACTGTCACTTTAAACATTAATAACTCTGGAATGCTTTTAGTTATCAATCTGATTCCGAGATTGTTTTTTCATGACATATCCTACTTTAACATAGTGGTAAATTTTGTAACTTGCATCCTTTCTTGGTGAAAAAAGTGAAAATTTTATGAAAAATTTTAACATTTAGCATTTTTCTAACTTTGAAGCTCTCTGTTTGTAAGGAAAATGGATATTCAAAATATTTTACATTTTTTTTCACATATACAATATGTCTACTTTATGTTTGCATCATAAAATTGACAAGTTTTTACTTTTGGAAGACACCAGAGGGCTTCAAAGTTCAGCAGCAATTTTCCAATTTTTCACAAAATTTCCAAACTCACTATTTTTCAGGGACCAGTTCAGGTTTGAAGTGGATTTGAAGGGTCTTTATCTTAGAAATACCCCACAAATGACCCCATTATAAAAACTGCACCCCCCAAAGTATACAAAATGATATTCGGTCAGCCTTTTAACCCTTTAGGTGTTTCACAGGAATAGCAGGAAAGTGAAGGAGAAAATTCACAATCTTAATTTTTTACACTCGCATGTTCTTGTAGACCCAATTTTTGAATTTTTACGAGGGGTAAAAGGAGAAAATGTATACTTATGTTTGTAGCCAAATTTCTCTCGAGTAAGCACATACCTCATATGTCTATTTAAAGAGTTCGGCGGGCGCAGTAGAGGGCTCAGAACCGAAGGAGTGAAAAGGGGATTTTGGAGAGTACGTTTTTCTGAAATGGTTTTTGGGGGGCATGTTGCATTTAGGAAGCCCCTATGGTGCCAGAACAGCAAAAAAAAAACACATGCCATACCATTTTGGAAACAAGACCCCTTGAGGAACGTAACAAGGAATAAATTGAGCCTTAATACCCCACATGTGTTTCACGACTTTTGCATATGTAAAAAAATAAAATAAAATTTCAATAAAATGTGTGATTCCCCCCAAATTTCACATTTTTGCAAGGGTTAATAGCAGAAAATACCCCCCAAAATTTGTAACCCCATCTCTTCTGAGTATGGAGGTACCCCATAAGTTGATCTGAAGTGCACTACGGGCGAACTACAATGCTCAGAAGAGAAGGAGTCATATTTGGCTTTTTGAGAGCAAATTTTGCTCGTGGGGGCACGTCGCATTTAGGAAGCCCCTATGGTGCCAGGACAGCAAAATAACCCCCACATGGCATACCATTTTGGAAACTAGACCCCTTGAGGAATGTAACAAGGGGTACAGTGAGCATTTACCCCCACTGGTGTCTGTCAGATCTTTGGAACAGTGGTCTGTACAACATTTTTAATTTGCACAGCCCACTGTTCCAAAGATCTGTCAGACACCAGTGGGGGGTAAATTCTCACTGCACCCCTCATTACATTCCGTGAGGGGTGTAGTTTCCGAAATGGGGTCACATGTGGGGTTTAGTTTTTTTGCGTTTGTCAAAACCGCTTTAACAATCAGCCACCCCTGTGCAAATCACCTCAAATGTACATGGTGCACTCTCCCTTCTGGGCCTTGTTGTGCGCCCCCAGAGCCCTTTGCGCCCACTTATGGGGTATCTCCGTAGTCGGGAGAAATTGCATTACAAATTTTGGGGGGGCTTTTTTCCCTTTTACCTCTTGTCAAAATGAAAAGTATAGGGCAACACCAACATGTTAGTGTAAAAAATTTTTTTTTTTACACTAACATGCTGGTGTAGACCCCAACTTCACATTTTCATAAGGGATGAAAGGAGAAAAAGCCCCCCAAAATTTGTTAGGCAATTTCTCCCGAGTACGGCGATACCCCACATGTGACCCTAAACTGTTGCCTTGAAATACGACAGGGCTCCAAAGTGAGAGCGCCATGCGCATATGAGGCCTAAATTAGGGATTTGCATAGGGGTGGACATAGGGGTATTCTACGCCAGTGATTCCCAAACAGGGTGCCTCCAGCTGTTGCAAAACTCCCAGCATGCTTGGACAGTCAACGGCTGTCCAGCAATACTGGGAGTTGTTGTTTTGCAACAGCTGGAGGCTCCATTTTGGAAACAGTGGCATACCAGACGTTTTTCATTTTTATTGGGAAGGGGAGGGGGGCTGTGTAGGGGTATGTGTATATGTAGTATTTTTTACTTGCAGCCTGATACTCACTGTAAGACCCCTGCCCATGTGAATGTACCCTGTACATTCACAGGGGGGGACCTCCAGCTGTTGCAAAACTACTACTCCCAGCATGTACAGTCTATCAGTGCATGCTGGTAGTTATAGTTTTGCAACAGCTGGAGGCACACGGGTTGGGAAACACTGAGTTAGGAAACAGACAATGTTTCCCAACCAGTGTGCCTCCAGTTGTTGCAAAACCACAACTCTCTGCATTCTCAAGCATGCTGGGAGTAGTAGTTCGGTAACATCTTTAGAGCCAGATGTTGCCGAACTACAACTCCCAGCATGCTTGGAGTTGTAGTTGTGCAACATCTAGAGGACTACAGTTTGCAGACCACTAATACAGTGGTTCACAATCTGTGCCCTTCCAGATGTTGCAAAACTACAACTCCCAGTATGCCCTTACTGTCCAGGAATGCTGGGATTTGTAGTTCTGCAACATCTGAAGGGCCAGATGTTACAGAACTACAACTCCCAGCATGCCTGGACAGTAAGGGCATGCTGAGGATGTGTAGTTTTGCAACATCTGGAAGGGCACAGTGGTCTCCAAACTGTGAACCTCCAGATGTTGCAAAACTGTAACTCCCAGCATGCCCAGACGCCAAGGGCTGTCTGGGCATGCTGGGAGTTGTAGTTTACAGGGTCCCAATACAGCAATGCATGTCGCTTTACGGCGACGTGCATTGCTGTAAAGGGCCCGACCGCGGCTGAAGATCCACTCACCTGTCGCCGCCGCCTTCATCGCAGGGATCCGGGTCTTCAGGGACGAGGTAAGTACCGGGGCCGGGCCCCAGCACTCCCCCGTCCCCCGCAGCGTCCTCCGGTCTTCCTCCCGTCCTCTCCGGACTTCCAGGGGCCGGGCAGGACGGGAGGAAGTAACCGCCCCCCTCCTGCGATTGGTCGGTTAACTAACCGACAGATCGCAGGGTATAGGAGGAGGTGGCCGGCTTGCCACCTCGCTCCTAGCCTTCAGCATGGTCCTGGCTGTCTTTGACAGCCGGGATCATGCGAAATTACTGGGTGGTCGGGTCCCAGAGACCCGATCAGCCCGGTATCACCGCAGATCGCAAGGGCGATTTCCCTTGCGACTTGCGGCGATCGCCGACATGGGGGGCCTACATGGCCCCCCTCAGCGTTTGCCCTGGATGCCTGCTGAAGGATTTCAGCAGGCATCCAGTTCCGATCTCTGACCGGCGCGCGGCAGAGACCGGAAAACGCCAGGGCGTATCCATACGCCCTGGCGTTTTCCGGTCTCTGCCGCGCCGGGCAGAGATCGGAACTGGAGGCCCAGGGTGTGAGGGCGTATCCATACGCCCTGTGTCCTTAAGAGGTTAAAGACTGAGGTCCTATGGTCATCGACGTCATATAATTGCTGTGGAATTACCACAAGAATCCAATGAAACAGGTTGGAGCAATCACAATGAACCATTACTGATTAAATGAAACATTTGCAGTTCCACAAAAGAGTAAGACAGTGTGTGTGTGTGTGTGTGTGTGAGGGGGGGGGGGGGGGGCAGTGAGAGTTACGGGCTGAAACAGGAGGTAGGTCGCCTCTTGGTGAACCACCAGCTCGATGCTCACCAGAATGGGTACTCTAAAAAATTTAAATTAATAAATAAAAAACAAAATAAAATTAAAATTACATTACGTACTACTTACTCTCTTCAATTTTGATGCCATAGGGTCTCCCTGCTGCCACATTCAGATGCTGTTCCGCAGTGATTCTAATAGCGATGCCTGCAATCTGCATGTCATACTGAATAACATCTACTGCTCAGGGAACATTTAAACAACACAATGTAACTCCAAGTCAATCACACTTCTGTGAAATCACACTGTCCACTCAGGAAGCAACACTGATTGACAATCAATTTCACATGCTGTTGTGCAAGTGGAACAGCAACCGGTGGAAATTATAGGCAATTAGCAAGGCACCCCCAATAAAGGAGTGGTTCTGCAGGTGTGACCACAGACCACTTCTCAGTTCCTATGCTTCCTGGCTGATGTTTTGGTCACTTTTGAATGCTGGTAGTGCTTTCACTCTAGTGGTAGCATGAGATGGAGTCTACAACCCACACAAGTGTCTCAGGTAGTGCAGCTCATCCAGGATTGCACATCAATGCGAGATGTGGCAAGGTTTGAAGTGTCTGTCAGCGTAGTGTCCAAGACATGGAGGCGCTACCAGGAGACAGGACAGTAAATCAGGAGATGTGGAGGAGGCTGTAGGGGGCGACAACCCAGCAGCGGGACCGCTACCTCCACCTTTGTGCAAGGAGGAGCAGGAGGAGCACTGCCAGAGCCCTGCAAAATGACCTCCAGCAGGCCACAAATGCGCATGTGTCCACCCACATGGTCAGAAACAAACTCCATGAGGGTGGTATGAGGGCCTGACATCCACAGGTGGGGGTTGTGCTTACAGCCCAACACCGTGCAGGACGTTTGGCAGTTGTCAGAGAACACCAAGATTGGCAAATTCACCACTGGCGCCCTGTGCTCTTTACAGATGAAAGCAGGCTCACACTGAGCACATGTGACAGACGTGACAGAGTCTGGAGATGCCGTGGAGAATGTTCTGCTGCCTGCAACCTCCTCCAGCATGACCTGTTTGGCGGTGGGTCAGTTATGGTGTGGGGTGACATTCCTTTGGGGGGGGGGGGGGGGGAAACGCACAGCCCTCCATGTGCTTGCCAGAGGTAGCCTGACTGCTATTAGGTACTGAGATGAGATCCTCAGACCCCTTGTGAGACCATTTGCTGGTGCGGTTGGCCCTGGATTCCTCCTAATGCAAGACAATGCAAGACTGCATGTGGCTGGAGTGTATCAGCAGTTCCTGCAAGAGGAAGGCATTGATGCTATGGGACATCTGGACATCATGTCTCACTCTATCCACCAACGCCACTTTGCACCACAGACTGTCCAGGAGTTGGCGGATCCTTTAGTCCAGGTCTGGGAGGACATCCCTCAGGAGTCCATCTGCCACCTCATCAGGAGCATGCCCAGGCATTGTAGGGAGGTCATATGGGCACGTGGAGGCCACACACACACTACTGAGCCTCATTTTGACTTGTTTTAAGGATATTACATTAAAGTTGGATCAGCCTGTAGTGTGGTTTTTCCACTTTGATTTTGAGTGTGACTCCATATCCAGACCTCCATGGGTTGATAAATTTGATTTCCATTGATCATTTTTGTGTGATTTTGTTGTCAGCACATTCAGCTATGTAAAGACGAAAGAATTTAATACGATTAGTTCATTCATTCAGATCTAGGATGTGTTGTCTTAATGTTCCCTTTCTTTTTTTGAGCAGTGTATATGTGTGTGTGTGTATATATATATAAAATATATATATATATATATATATATATATTTATACACAGTGGTCCCTCAACATACGATGGTAATTCGTTCCAAACGACCCATCGTTTGTCGAATCCATCGTATGTTGAGGGATCCGTGCAATGTAAAGTATAGGAAGTTATACTCACCTGTCCCCGCCGCTCCAGACCGCGTCCTCACCGCTCCCAATGCTGTGCCAGGGGCTCCCGATGCTGTCCCGCTGCTCCGGTGTCTTCTTCGGGATCCACCGGCTTCTTCCGCATCTTCTGCATTGTCCGGGCCTCGCTTTCTGATGATGTTATTACGCTGCTGCGCCGGCACGGCATGCGTAGTGACGTAATAACAACGCTGGAAAGCGAGGCCAGGACCCTGGAGAAGATACAGAAGACGCCGGAGGATCCCGAAGTGGACCCGGAGCAGAGGGGATAGGTAAGAGAGCCTGTTCGTGATGCTTAAACTGCTATCCGACAGCAGCTTAAGCATTTTGTGCTGTCGGATAGCAGTTAATGTGATGGCCCCGACATATAAAAGCATTGTATGTCGATGCTGACATCGACATGCGATGGCCTCTGAGATGCCATTGTATGTCGATTTTATCATATGTCGGGGCCATCGCATGTCCGGGGGTAACTGTATATATATATATATATATATATATATCATACATATATTACTTTGCTACAAATATAACTAGATTTTAAAGTGATGTTAGATTTGTCCTCCATACTAGGGTAAATGCTGCATTTATTGATTGGTGGTTTTATTGGAGTAGAATAAGAACTTGCATACCTAGCAAACAACACCCAGAACTGTCTCTTCTGCTGAAATAGGATAGGAAGTCAGGCTAAACAGAATTGCTAGTTCTTTCTTTCTTTAACCTAGGGTATGAGTAAAGTGCAAATTAATGACAGACACTTCCTTTGCAGTGAAAATATATATTACTGCATACATAGTTTATTTATGTCATTATTTCTCTTTTGGTTTTTAGAGGTATATTGATAAGTCCCTTCTGACTATTTAATATATATGTAAGTACATATTATCTTTTCCATCACAAATTTCAAAAACCATGCAGGAGATTTATTAATAGTGTCATAGGATGTTTGCATCTACTTGGCAAAATTTGCACAATTTGTATCAAGTTTAATAAAAGGCATGCATTGATTTTAGTGCTAAGTCATACACACTTCTCTTATATGTGCCACCTTTTGGTTGATGCATTAATATTTTGTACCAAATATTATATTGTAAAGAATTTTAACTAATTTGGCTCCTTTTATGACTCGTAAAAATGTTAAATATTGTCCAGGTAGGAGCAGAAAGTAAGAAAAAACTGTACTCTTTCATTTGGGCACAATTTAAATTCTGCATTTGGACGTGGTGGATCTCCTTCATTGTCATCCTTCATTTTAAAATAATGAGTGAGCCATGCAAATCTGCAGATCTATATTTATTTGTGTCCATGTTGCTTTATTTCTTTTCAGTACAAATATATATATTTTTTTACCCTACAAGCTAACCTTACTCAGAGTTGTTACGTCTATCTCTTGATTTTGCTCAATGTGCTCCATGTTCCATTTAATTGCTCTCCCTAGTTATGCCCATAGAGTTCCTCAAACTGTGAAGTAAATAATATTTTTCCTAGTTATATTCAGGTTTGCAGCAGAAATGTCTGTGTTTGTCCCCTAGAATGGGGTTTGGTATCTGGAGGTACGTGCAGATAAATCCATTCCATGAACAGACCATGTAAGGGGTACACTGTATTGCCCTACTGAAATGTTGAAGACATTTTAAACTGAACAAAGAAAAATTAAGAAGATGTACACCGCTTGTTAGGGTCTCTCAAACTTAGTGGGCACAGTCTCTTACACAACTGAACAACAGAACAGTTACAGATGCATGTAAAATATCTTTGTAGGCATTAGGTCAGAATGACCTTCTCCTGCTGTTCCCTTTCCCAAAGGCTCCTCTTAAAGGGGTTGGCTGGCAAAATTATAATTATTATTATTTTTTTTTTTATGAAAATGCCCAGGCTGCCTGCTAAATGTAAAAAGTCTATACTTCCCTCCTGTGCTCTCCCGAAGCCTCCATTGTTGTGGCGCCCGGTTTTCGCTGCACTGCACTTCCTGTAATTGTGGTTTATACATCATATTGGCTGAAGCTGGACACCTCTTTGTGACACCTTTAGATGGCTTATGGTCACTCATGTGCTTGCTGTGCACAGACTACTTGTTGAACGGATCCATAGGGCTGTATTTGACAGGGAACAATTCTGTTTCGGACCAATTCTGTGTCCGTTTGGCCTTCTTTTGCAAAAAATTTTAACCATGTGGTATTAATTTCCTTTTTATATGAGAGCATATTCTGCCGTATGTCAGAGATAACTTCTGGATGAATATGTGGGGAATCATTTTGATGTATACCAATCGAAGATGCCCAATAAATAATATATACCTTTTTATGACCTTGGCATGTCTTCTTTCTCCATTTCAAGTTCACAACAGTCTTATCGTTAGTTCCTATAATATACATTATACTGTATGTGATATCACTGCAAAATTCGCTAATATTTTTCTGTAGTAACCATTCCTCTTAAACGTGTACTCTGCTATCCTGTAATTGCCTAATCTGGAAGCAGCAGCTGTGTTATTATTAGCACTGTAGTAGAGGTCCCATCTGTTTGGACTCAGTAAAGTATTTTCTTTTAAACATTTTAGTCTGAAAGTTTTGTAAAATGATGCATATGGATAGCAATATGTTTTTCTACGTAATTTTATTGAGATATCAATCCCAACCAACAGTGAGAACCTTGGAAAGCAATCTGAGCTTGTGAACCTTAAGCTAGATAAACCAGAATGTAGAAAACAAAATAGGGTCTGGATATGTGACTGTTATTCTTAATATAGAGATAAGCAACGGTGTTTCAATTTAAGCTATGTGAATTTTGTTATCTAAAATTGCATTCCGAAATTGAATATATATATGTGATATGAAATGTGGAATGTTTAAAACCGGCATCCTTTCTCCTAAAGCAAAGATGTTATTGGTTTAACACCAAATAATGCACGAGTTACTCGTGCAGCAGCCTAAGGTTTATCGGACAATTAGTTTGGTGAACAAAGATTTGAAATAGGAAAGTATTTATATTATTAGAAATAGGCACATTAAATATTTCATTTTTGTAAATATGGGTTTTAACATGCTTAGAAACTTTACAGTGATTTTAATCCAGACAATGTAAACGACAATGATTTTATTTCAGATTTCTAATTTGTATAAAAAATTATAGTGTGGGGGGTTCATTCCATATGTGTAGTCTATTCAGTTATAGGTGAGGCAGGGGTGCTGTTCAGAAAAAAAAATGAACCCCTTAATGCACCACTGTACTATGTAGTGCTGTTAATGGGGCATGGCGCAGGATTGGTAGTTGGACTAGTTGCTCTGAGCAGCTGACAGTCCTCACTAATAGCAGCCACAGAGCGATCTCTATTGCTGGCTATTTAATTGTTATGCACCATATCCTTGGTGGTATAGGGGTATGATTTGCTCTTATCAGATTGGTCCATGTTGCAGGGAGCTGACTTTACAATTCTATTTTTGTTCATTCATGTTGCAGGTAGCCTATCTGTTGTTATGGCAGCCTGAGGATGAATGGAGTGATAGATAGGGATGAGTGAATCGAATCTGATGATCCTGAATTTGTTTCGAATTTCAGTAAAAATGAATCCGAATAAAGCCACAAATCCCTTCATTTAACTCCATTTAGTGTGGTCCAGGCTCCAGGGCATCTACGATGGCGGCTCCACATGTCAGGACATGAGGCAAGGAACTCTGGGAGGGCGGGAAGACGGGTAGGCGGGATGACCCTGAATCACATGCAGCATACAAACTATCAGCAGCCAGCCACCCCTGTGATGCCACAGCCCTATATAATCGGCAGCCATCTTGCGGCCAGTCACATCAGTGTTTTATTGAGAGAGAGAGAGGGACAGAGAGCAGTGTGTGTTGCACAGAAAAGCATTTTTAAAGCAGCGATACACCTCAAGGCCAAATCCAGCCTAGAAGCACTGATAGGGAAGGGAGAGAGTTTGAGAGAGAAAGTGCAATTTTGGGTGTACTACACAGCGACTGTGTGCTGCAGCACTGGTGTGCACAACAACTGAAAAGCTAATAGTTGCCAGCCGATTAGGGTTAGCAGAGCACTGAAAGCCATAATCCCCTGCTATTAGTGCCTAATATAATACAGGTTGCGTGGCAGAGCGTATTGTCCTCTATTAAGTGTAACCTGTGCGTACATAGGTGGTGTACGATTTAGTTCCTGTTAAAGTCTTAAGGGCCTAGTTACTAAGAAAAGCCAGCCAAAAGTACACAACTGCTGCTGTTCTAGACAAATACTGTTTTAAATGAAGAGGAGCATATTGTACTCCTCTCATAAGTGCATACCATGTACAAACATCTACATGGTGTACCGGAGCGTATTGTCCTCCCCTCATATACGCACTAAGTATGTAAGGCAGAGAAGTGCCAGGACGTGCACAGAGGAGTGGCAGAGGCCTAAATTCATCAGGCGCAAGAAGAGGTCGCAACAGACTAGGGGCGAGCCGCAGCAAGAGGCCTGAGCTTCCGGTATCAGCCTGCAGTCGTGTCTCAACCAGAAACCCATCTGCCGTCATTGACTGGTTAACTCGTTCATCCACTTAATCACAAGTGACATCTGACATCCCAGTCAACAGTCAGTGGGTTTCTCAGACACAATCCTCAGTTGGCATGGCCCGGGAGCAGTCCCTGTCCTCCGATTGCCTCTGTCCCATTCTGTTCCTTCCCCCATAGAAGTGTCCTATGCTGTGGGTTCAGCTCCACTTTTTAGTCAGGACAATCTACTAGAGGACAATCAGCAGCTACTGCCCAGCCAAAAAGTGGAGGAGACATCCTCCGCTTCCTTTGTTAGGTGGGCAAGTAGTGATGAGGAGAGTGGTGGGTGTTGGGACTGTTCAGGCTCCTGAAGCACACACTGTTGAGGAACCTCAACCATCAGGGACGTGCAGACACAACTCGATGGTGATGAAACCAATCGCACTTGGGAGCTGGGCACAGAAGGGGCTTCATCATCATCAATCATCAGTAGAAGAAGGTGGCAGGTTACCCGTGAGGCAAGCAAGGTGGTAGCATGGTTGGGAGTCAGCATGTTGGCAGCAGTGGAAAGTCTGGAGCCAAACATGCCCGGGGTAGACCGCCTGCTTTGTGGCAGCCTACCTGCCCAGGAGGTAGTGGAACAGGGGCCCCTGGAGTCGGCAGCAGTAGCAGTCAGTCAGTGCGGACTGCTACTCTGCTGTGTCGTAGTTTTTCATCAAGTATCTGGAGTATGTTAACATGGCCACATCCAATTTTAAAAATATCTTTAATCTTTTCAATTGTGAGGCCCTATGGTCTCGTTAGGCTGCTGCCACCTCCAGGCTGTCTCATTCTGTCAACATATGGTCTCCTCTTGCTGTTGCCACCTCCAGGCTTGGTCATTCTGCCACATTTTGGTCTCCTCATGCTGGTGCCACTTCCAGGCTTTGTCATTGTGCTGCCAATCATGTCTCCTCATGCTCAGTATGCTGTCTGCTCACATCTCCCCTAGCATTAGCAAAACTACAACTCCCAGCTTGTCCTTACTGACAGTAGCGGGACACAAGCGGACAGTGGGATGATTTTTCCTCCAGCTGTGAGCCCTGCGCTCACAGCTGTCAATCAAGGAATGACGCATGGACACAGCAGGACTAGTATGTGTCCAATGAGGCAGGGGAGGTAGTAGGTTGACTGGCTTTTACAGTATGAAATGCAGAATTTTTTGTAATGAAAGCAATTGCAAAACCTATTGGTTTTGCATTCTTTATAACATATCAAAAGTTTTTGTATCTGACAGTGCCCATTTAAAATATATATTTAATCTTTTTAATTGTGAGGCCCTATTGTCTTGTCAGGCTGCTGCGACCTCCAGGCTCTGTCATTGTGCTGCCATGTGACTCCTTGTTAGATTGGGCTTTGTGGTCATACAGTATTAGTTCAAAGTAAACACTTCGGGATGCTGGGGTAAGGCCTAGCGGCATGATGTGAGGACCGCACCTCCAGAACCTCAGAGCCTTCCCCCTTGCTGACCCCTCCTTCTCCTACCCTACTTATATAGGTTTTATTTTGTCGTACTTTTGGAAAAAATCATAACTACATGCACGAAAATTAATACATTTAAAGTTGTCCTCTTCTGACCCCTATAACTTTTTTTTTCTGGGTACGGAGTGGTATGAAGGCTCATTTTTTAGCGTCGTGATCTGAAGTTTTAATCGGTACCATGTTTGTTTTGATCAGACTTTTTGATGGCTTTTTATTCCATTTTTATGATATGAAAAGTGACCAAAAAAAACATTATTTTGAACTTTATAATTTTTTTGCGCGTACGCCATTGACCGTGTCCTTTAATTTACGATATATTTTTATAGTTCGGACATTTACACACGTAGCGATACCATATATGTTTATTTTTATTATGTTAATATATTTTTTATATGGAATTTGGGAAAAGGGTGGTGATTTAAACTTTTAATAAGGAAGGGGTTAATGTGTGTGTTTTTAAACTTTTTTAAAACTTTTTTTTTACACTTTTAGTCCCCTTAGGGGACTTTTAAGATGAATCATTTGATTCCTCATACAGATCAATGGGGTAACATGTAATCCCATTGATCTGTGTGCTCTGCGCTCGATTGATAAAGCCTGGTCCTGCCAGGCTTTATCATTCTGAGCACCGGAGCCGCCGCAGCAGGAGAGGTAAGCCCTCAGGCTACCTCAGCAGGATACAGGCACCTTTAGACGCCGCTATCAACTTTGACAGCGGTGATCTAAAAGGTTAATAACTGCCCGCGGCGATCGCCGCATGTCGGCTATTAACGCTGGCCCCCAGCTACAGGAATCAGCTGGGGGCTAGCCGATAAGACGCGGGCTCGAGCCGGGAGCCCGCGTCATACCCCGTTAACGGCCATTGGATGAGCATAGACGTCCATGGTCGTTATCGGGTTAAGCTGTGTGTATATCTGTATATGTTTGTTTGTTAAAATATAAGATGTAAAATTACAAGTGGAAATACAGTTTGTATGTTGGAATTATAAATAAAAGAATAAAAAAAAAATAAACGCTTCGGGCACCTGGGACATAAAACATGGGGATCTAATCAAAATCTAAAATTTACATTTTTAAAAAAATCTCTTCAATCTTTTCAATTATGAGGCTCTATGGTCGTCGTCATATTTTACCTGTGGAATTACCACAAGAATCAAATGAAACAGGCCTATCACTGGCCGAGCCGGGACATAACTGGAGGACCAGGACACCGATATCGGCGTGATGGGGGAACATAGGAAGGTGAGTTATAGTTAGTTTTTTAAATTTTTGCAGCCCAGGCACAGAGCTAAAGGAAAATTCTTCACTACAGTTTTCCTTTAAAGAGTACCTGTCATCAACAAAAACTTTTAATATGTTGTTCATAATCATTAATGAAGAGATATTGTAATATATCTTCATTAACCCCTTAAGGACCCGGGCTTTTTCCGTTTTTTCATTTTAAATTTTTCCTCCTTAACTTTAAAAAATCATAACTCTTAAAAATTTTCACCTAAAATTATATATAATGGCTTAATTTTTGCGTCACTAATTCTACTTTGTAATGACATTAGTCATTTTACCCAAAAATCTACGGTGAAACGGGAAAAAAAATCAATGTGCGACAAAATTGATGAAAAAACACTATTTTGTAAGTTTTGGGGGCTTCTATTTTTACGCAGTACATTTTTTGTCAAAAATGATACCTTATCTTTATTCTGTAGGTCCATACGGTTAAAATGATACCCTACTTGTATAGGTTTGAATTTGTATCACTTCCGAAAAAAATCATGAATACATGCAGGAAAATTTATACGTTTAAAATGGTCATCTTTTGACCCCTATAACTTTTTTATTTTTCTGTGTTCAGGGCGCTTTGAGGACTCATTTTTTGTGCCGTCATCTGAAGTTTTTAGCGGTACCATTTTTGTTCTGATCAGACTTTTTGATCACTTTTTATTCACTTTTTTGTGGTATAAAAAGTGATCAAAAATGCGCTATTTTGGACTTTGGAATTTTTTTGCGCGTACGCCATTGAACGAGCGGTTTAAAAAGCGGTATATTTTTATAAATCGGACATTTCCACACGCGGCGATACCACATATGTTTATTTTTATTATTATTTACATAATGTTTTTTTTATTTTTGGAAATGCCGGGTGATTTAAACTTTTATTAGGGGAAGGGATAATTGAAAGGGTTAATGATTTTTTTACACTTTTCTTATGCAACATTATAGCTCCCATAAGGGGCTATAACATTGCATTTACTGATCTTTTACACTGATTGATCCATCTCCATAGGAATGGATCAATCAGTGTTTTCGGCGATTGAATGCTCAAGCCTGGATCTCAGGCTTGAAGCATTCATTCGGCGATCGGACAGCACAGGAGAAGGTAAGAGACCTTCCTCCTGTGCTACAGCTGTTCGGGATGCCGCGATTATACCGCGGCGATCCCGAACAGCTCCCTGAGCTAGCCGGGCACTTTTACTTTCGTTTTTAGCCGCGCGGCTCAGCTTTGAGCGCGCGGCTAAAGGGTTAATAGCGCGCGGCACAGCGATCAGTGCCGCGCGCTATTAGAGGCGGGTCTCGGCTTCACTATGACGCCGGGCCCGCCGCGATATGATGCGGGGTCACCGTGTGACCCCGCGTTATATCGCAGGACCGGGACCCATGACGTATGCATACGTCATGGGTCCTTAAGAGGTTAAAAAATATTAATATATATACCAGTTTTTTCATTTTATACTTTTGGCCACTAGGGGTCACTCTTCTATGCCTGGTCTGTAGGCAGCTTCCTATGCTTTTCATAGTAAGTGTACAGCTTTTAGGACTAATGCTGAAAGGGTTCTGGTCCTTCCACCGGAAGTTCAGTACTCTCAGCTCAGGACTCGCTTCCAGCCTGTGAGCTGAGAGTACTGAACTTCCGGTGGAAGGACCAGAACCCTTTCAGCATTAATCCTAAAAGCTGTACACTTACTATGAAAAGCATAGGAAGCTACCTGCAGACCAGGCATAGAAGAGAGACCCCTAGTGGCCAAAAGTATAAAATGAAAAAACTGGTATAAATATTAATATTTTTTAATGAAGATATATTACAATATCTCTTCATTAATGATTATGAACAACATATTAAAAGTTTTTGTTGATGACAGGTACTCTTTAAATGTTAACCAGAAACTATTTAACTCTATGTATTTCGGATATTAGCCCATAACCACTGTAGCCCACCATGTATCCAAACTCTTTTTCCTTAGACCTTCAGAAGTTTTAATCACAAAATGACACTAGTATACCAGTATACTGTATAACATGAACCCTAAACCACCATTTGTGATGTTATTTTTATAGAATTTGCCAATATTTATATAATTAGAGTAATTTTGCCCTCTTGGACCTACCCTTTTTTAAAAAAAAACCCTGTGTTGGCTTCTGAGAGGTTTCACTCACGATAGAAACAGTTTGGCTACTTTTTCTAGTCATTCTTTATTTTTAGATATAGCCTCTGCCTGTAAAACTGGTAGTCTAATGTATAGTACGTACATACTATACCTACTGTATACACAGATTGTGCTACTATGTATACAGAATCCGATTAATATCTGTAAAATCTTTGAATTTTACCATCTTTACCTATACCTGAAGCGTTCTGATGTCATCACTTGTATTTGGAAATAAATTGTGCATTGTAAGAGATAATAAAACTGCCACTGCAAATGAATGCAGATGTTAGCAGTCACCTTAGGCTTAGACAGTTTTTATGAATAAAAGGCAGTCCAACAAAGATAATGAAAAATCCAGCCCTGAGGTAGCTCCCCTTGTGCTCATAACCAACAGTGTCAATCCCAATGTATACAAAATGGAGAAAATGATAACAGAATCACAAGAAAATGTTCGCAATAAAAAGCTATATACACCAGGATTTGCTTATGATACTGTAACCTTCGTCTACATTATGAGTCAAAGGGATTGTCTGAATGTGCAGAATAAATATACATAATAGCCATTTTATGTAAACAATGAAGCACCAAAGGCTATTATTTCATCATAGTTTCCTCTTATGCTTAATACAGCTATAAAGAATGAGCACCTGCTTACTTAACAAAATTTTCTGCAGGGGTTGCAACATTATGAATGATTGTAGAAGAAAGTAAATATTTCTGAAGACAAGCGAGCAGCTTGACAGTTCTTATTTATATTTATATTACAAGTAATTATTTCCCTTATTCTCTTTCCTGAGAATAATAAATAACTCAACTTCACACTTCGATTGACTTTAATATTGGTAAGAACTGCTGTACTTTTTAACATTGATTTAGCAAAAAGAATTTAATGAAAATTAAAGGTCTTCTACTTCACAGGAAAACAAAAACATTTGGAGCTAGAATTTAAATATCGGTCTGTGACAATTTTCTTCTAATCCTTTTCATTTCAGTACAATCAATAGAAGAGCATAACCCTATCCATCACAAAGTAAGGGCGCATCCACATGAATCAACTTCTAGCAATACCTGTACAGCATACATCAGGAAGCTCCAATATGTGAGAAAAAATATCTAAATACTGTAAAGCAATTCCTGTTTTCTGACTTATGCCGTTATATTAAATAGAACTGTAGCAAACAACCCACAGCAACACACAGCAATTGACCCTTGTTTGTAACATACACTGCTCAAAAAAATAAAGAGAACACTTAAACAACACAATGTAATGCCAAGCCAATCACACTTCTGTGAAATCACACTGTCCACTCAGGAAGCAACACTGATTGACAATCAATTTCACATGCTGTTGTGCAAATGGATATTAGCAAGACACCCCCAATAAAGGAGTGGTTCTGCAGGTGGAGACCACAGACCACTTCTCAGTTCCTATGCTTCCTGACCAATGTTTTGGTCACTTTTGAATGCTGGCGGTGCTTTCACTCTAGTGGTAGCATGAGACGGCGTCTACAACACACACAAGTAGCTCAGGAAGTGCAGCTCAACCAGGATGGCTCATCAATGGGAGCTGTGGCAAAAAGGTTTGCTGTGTCTGTCAGCGTAGTGTCCAGAGCATGGAGGTGCTACCAGGAGACAGGCCAGTACATCAAGGGACGTGGAGGAGGCTGAAGGAGGGCAACAACCCAGCAGCAAGACTGCTACCTCTGCCTTTGTGCAAGGAGGAGCAGGATGACTCTGCAAAATGACCTCCAACAGGCCACAAATGTGAATGTGTCCACTCAAACGGTCAGAAACAGACTCCATGAGGGCCCAACATCCACAGGTGGGGGTTGTGCTTACCGTCCAACACCGTGCAGGATGTTTGGCATTTGCCAAAGAACACCAAGATTGGCAAATTCGCCACTGGAGCCTTGTGCTCTTCACAGATGAAAGCAGGTTTACACTGAGCATATTTGACAGACGTGAAAGAGTCTGGAGACGCCGTGGAGAAAGTTCTGCTGCCTGCAACATCCTCCAGCATGACCGGTTTGGTGGTGGGTCAGTAATTGTGTGGGGTGGCATTTCTTTGGGGGCGCCGCACACCCCTCCATGTGCTTGCCAGAGGTAGCCTGACTGCCATTAGGTACCGAGATGAGATCCTCAAACCCCTTGTGAGACAATATACCACCTACACTCTTCTTGGGAATCAATCCTATAGTACCAGGTAACAATACAACCCAATCTATATAACCTACACTGGTCACCTCAAGAATAAATACCATTTTTTATCCCAAAATTTTACTTTATTGACAAATTCAATGTGCAAAATCACAGACAACCTCTATTCCCATAAAAAAAAACATGCAACCCATATAGCACTAGAAATCCCTGCCACATATAATACAATAAGGGGAATATGCACAATCGCTTGATCCATCTCCGTTGCCTATTACCTATTGCCGGCATATTACCCGTGGCCTTCTGGGGATCCAGTGCACCCTCAACGGACGTTGTTTCGTGGGTTGCCCCACTTCATCAGGAGGTCATGTGCTTGCCAGAGGTAGCCTGACCGAGATGAGATCCTCAGACCCCTTGTGAGACCATATGCTGGTGCGGTTGGCCCTGGGTTCCTCCTAATGCAAGGCAATGCTAGACCTCATGTGGCTGAAGTGTGTCAGCAGTTCCTGCAAAAGGAAGGCATTGATGCTATGGACTGGCCCTCCCGTTCCCCAGACCTGAATCCTATTGAGCACATGTGGGACATCATGTCTCGCTCCATCCACCAATGCCACTTGCACCACAGGCTGTCCAGGAGTTGGCCACCTAATCAAGAGCATGCCCAAGTGTTTTAGGGAGGTCATACGGGCACGTGAAGGCCACACACACTACTGAGCCTCATTTTGACTTGTTTTAAGGACATTACATTACATAAGTTGGATCAGCCTGTAATGTGGTTTCCACTTTGATTTTGAGTTTGACTCCATATCCAGACCTCCCATGGGTTGATAAATTTGATTTCCATTGATAATTTTTTTGTGATTTTGTTTTCAGCACATTCAACTATGTAAAGATGAAAGCATTTCATACAATTAGTACATTCATTGAGATCTAAGATGTGTTATCTTAGTGTTACCTTTATTTTTTTGAGCAGTGTAGATGTTATGATGTGATGATATTTGCCCATCCAATGACAATTATGAAAAACAACTGTTTATCAATTTTTCTTTTGGTTTTAATGCTAAAATGTGGGTTGCATTACTACTGTCCAATGTCAATAGCAACCATTTAGTATCACTGACATGTCTGTAGCTCTGCTTTAATCTATGGAGAAGCAGAATGTTGATGTTTGCTTCTCTTTTTTTTTTTTTTTTTTTTTTTAGGACCAAAAAAATTATTCTTACCAGTCCGTGGTGGAGATCTCAATAATACTATTAGGGTATATTCACACGTACGCAGCTTTGATGAGCAGGATTTGAAGAACAGGATATTCTGCTGCAGATTTTAATGTAAACTAAATAACTGAGCACAGCTTCTAATCAGCAGTTACAAATCCTGCCCATCAAATCTGTGCAGGATCCTGTACGTGTGAATGTACCCTTAATAATATTTGTTTATATGGTGCCAACAGATTCCCTAGCACTTATCACAATGGATTACTAATCATTTGTTGGGTATACTGGATCTTGATATGAGGAAGTTGTATCCTTGTTTAAACAAGAGACAGAATGTTATTTTACACAGTTAGTGCTTGTTCACAAATAGCACATTTTTTTTTGTGGATTTCTGCAGTTTTCCAGTGTAACCGGGAAATTGATAAATGCCCCAGTCACAGAGGAAAACTCCCCTTTGCTGACATTAGTCACTGACAGAGCTGATCTGTTCTGCTCAGCTTAACAGCTCTGCTACATGAAAAGGAACCAGGGATCCTGTGATCACCAAATCAAACAGATAGATGTATAAAAACAAACCTGTGAAGAGGAAAAGTTAACCATTTTCCCATATTAACCAATAAGATTACGTCTTTAAAGGGGTACTCTGCTGCCCACTCCAAGTGTTTTTCCGAACACTTGGAGTGGGAGTCAGGTGTTGCGAGGTCACGATCATGCCCTTCGGCCGCTATACCCCCTCCCATACACTTGCATTGAGGGGGCATGGTGTGCCATCACGGTGGGCTTGGTCGTGACCTCACGACCCCTGACGCCCGCCGCCAGCATTCTAAATGAACGGCAAGTGCTGCACAGCTGCGGGACCCCTGAGATCAGACATCTTATCCCCTATCCTTTGGATAGGGGATAAGGTGTCTAGGGGTGGAGTACCCCTTTAATATTTCAAAATGGCTATCGA
This sequence comes from Hyla sarda, assembly GCF_029499605.1. Classification (NCBI taxonomy): domain Eukaryota; kingdom Metazoa; phylum Chordata; class Amphibia; order Anura; family Hylidae; genus Hyla; species Hyla sarda. The sequence goes on from NC_079193.1 coordinate 260,303,301, forward strand.
AATTAAAGAAGCAATCTGATTTGTTGCTAAGGGCAACAGGTCAACATTTCCTGTGCACAGGTGCTAAATCTCCCCCAATATCTCTAGTTACTACGTACGCTTACTGAAGAAGCCAGCAAAGCAGAAAACATGAGAGGTTACAAATCTTTTGTATCTTTGTCTCCGCGTCCCCCATTGTCTCAAACGGTAGAGGGCCTGACCTCTTCCTGCTAGATTACTGAAGCTTTAAACCTATTTTGTCCATTTACAATGATGCTAATTTAAAGTCCAGTATCACGTGCCATGTATATATGCAATGTAAAATATTGTGAATTAATGCAAAAGTGAAAGAAAAGAGACACGCAGTTTGTACATAATGACACATCCCACTCGCCCCTTTTGCAGATTATTTATAAAAATATTTGGCTTTTAATATTACACTAAGAGAAGAATTATATTGTTCACTCATTATGTCTTAAGGCACTTTATTACATAATAACAAGCTGTAGAAAATTGTTTTACATACTAGTTAGTTGACACATTGACATTTATAAGTTTTTTTATTTGGTTAAAGGTTTTACCATAAGTCTAGTTACATACTACTGGTCCGTTCTATGTAGATTTTCAACTTCATCCAATGCACTTCAAGGGGTATTTTCCATGCCATCTGGTCTGCCTGCTGTTGAATGGAGGCAGGAGGTACAATTAAATGTAGATATCCACTAACATAACAAATAACTTGACCTAGGATGTGCCTGGCAAAGCAAGCCTGTGAGTCTACAGGTAGAAAACATGATGAGCACTGAACCAGGTGGCTCTTCTTCATGTAGTCAGTCAGAAATATTGCCACAGATTAAATGACTTCCAACTAAAAAAAAAAAAGTTCCCTTGAAAAACAACAGGTGTGTAGAGGAAACTTCTAATCTCAATTTTGTATCAAGATTAACGTTTGCATATTGTTCAAGGTGAATGTCAAGAGCCCATTAATCACGCACCAAAACTTGTGCAAAGGCCAAAAAGGCCATAAATTGTGAAGTTTTTTCCTTCTAGACTTTGCAGAAACTGCTCTACTAACTTAATGCACTTTATGAATTTATGTATTCTAAACAAAAACTTGACTGCAATATTTTCTGTAATGTTTTCATTTTAAATGGAATGAAATCTTTTCATAGTCTGAAGAAAGGAAATATGCACAGAAGAGATTTACTCACCTAACCTTGTTAAAATGAAAAGTAATAAACACCACATTTTACATATTTTCCCCATCATAGTGTCTTAATATATTTGGATTCATTTTGTTTCAGCAGTTAAGACGGTCTAGTTTATATTTGCTAAGATTTTAGCACAAGTTTATGTTTCAGATTAGTTATATGACATATTACTCCTGGCTTTCGCAGTAGATTCACAGTACACGATTTACAGTGTACGGAGTGTCCTAGATAGAAATTTCAGTTTCTTCCAGGACTTTTATTCATCTACTCCTTGAAAAAACGTGTATACTAGGGTGTTTCATTTCTCCAAAGATTAGATTTTCATATGACTTTGCCTACGAGTCTCAGTGATGTAAAAGACATATACATGCCAAATTTCAAGAAGATAGGGGTTGCACACATTGATCACTTTTATCTCAAACTAGTGAAATTTCTAATATTCAGTTTCAGGTTCCCAGGGGCTCTGCATCAAGCAAGGTGGATGGCAAAGGCAGGGTATGCACTTAACCCCTTAACGACGCAGGACGTATATTTACGTCCTGCGCCGGCTCCCGCGATATGAAGCGTCAGTCCCGGCGCTCATCAACGGCCGGGACCCGCGGCTAATACCACACTTCGCGGTACTGTGCGGTATTAACCCTTAAGAAGCGGCAGTCAAAGCTGACCGCCGCTTCTAAACTGAAAGTGAAAGTATCCTGGCTAGTCAGTCGGGGCTGTTCGGGACCGCCGCGGGGAAATCATGGCGTCCCGAACAGCTTGCAGGACACCGGGAGGGCCCTTACCTGCCTCCTCGGTGTCCGATCGACGAATGACTGCTCTGTGCCTGAGATCCAGGCAGAAGCAGTCAAGCGCCGATAACACTGATCACAGGCCAGTGATCTGTGTAAGAGATCAGTGTGGGCAATGTTATAGGTCCCTGTGGGACCTATAACACTGCAGAAAAAAAAAAAAAGTTAAAAAAAAGTGTTAATAAAGGTCATTTAACCCCTTCCCTAATAAAAGTTTGAATCACCCCCCTTTTCCCATAAAAAAATAAAACAGTGTAAATAAAAATAAACATATGTGGTATCGCCGCGTGCATAAATGTCCAAACTATAAAAATATGTTGTTAATTAAACTGCAAGGTCAATGGCGTACACGTAAAAAAATTCCAAAGTCCAAAAAAGCTTATTTTGGTCACTTTTTATACCATTAAAAAATGAAGAAAAAGTGATTAAAAAGTCCGATCAAAACAACGATAAAAACTTCAGATCACGGTGCATGTAGTTATGATTATTTCCAGAAGTGCGACAAAATCAAACCTATATAAGTAGGGTATCATTTTAACCGTATGGACCTACAGAATAACGATAAAATGTCATTTTTACCGAAATATGCACTGCGTAGAAACGGAAGCCCCCAAAATTTACAAAATGGCGTTTTTTCTTCAATTTTGTCGCACAATAATTTTTTTTCCCGTTTCGCCGTGAATTTTTGGGTAAAATGACTAATGTCACTGCAAAGTAGAATTGGTGGCGCAAAAAATAAGCCATAATATGGATTTTTAGGTGGAAAATTTAAAGGGTTATGATTTTTAAAAGGTAAGGAGGAAAAAACGAAAGTGCAAAAACGGAAAAACCCTGAGTCCTTAAGGGGTTAAAATTGTCCTCATCACTAAACAGTTGAATATTCCTCAACAAGAATTGAAAGGAATGAAATGGGTTGCACATTTTGTCAGCCTCATATATATTCACTTTTGGCCCGAGGCAATTGTAAGTCGATGGGCTCCAAAGAATGATTTGGATATGCTACAGCTTCTGAGCTCTTACCCAGATGCAGACATAAAAAAAGTGCTCTCACAGTTGCTAAGAGATACCTTTGGTATCTCTCAGAAAAAATGCAGGATTGGCTTTTTTGGACGATTGTATTACTCTGATAAGGAAATAAGGCTAACAAGGAAAATATGACTAAAAATTAAGAAACCAAACCTGCAAAGAAAAAGTAAATGAAATGATTAGAGGGTAACAACCTAGTTTTGAAGGAGACCTGAGCCATTTCATTACTAATAAAACAAAGTTGTTCTTTGAATAGTTTGGGATCCATGATGTGACAGAATACTGCAGTGATTCTCTAAGAATCCATGTGAACGGTGTTATTGGGGTACTCCAGTGGAAATTTTTTTTTTAAATCAACTGGTGCCAGAAAGTTAAACAGATTTGTAAATTACTTCTATTAAAAAATCTTCATCCTTCCAGTACTTATTAGTGGCTGTATACTACAGAGGAAATTCTTTTCTTTTTGGATTTATTTTCTGTCACGACCACATTGCTCTCTGCTGACACCTCTGTCCATATCAGGAACTGTCCAGAGCAGGAGAAAATCCCCATAGCAAACATATTGTGCTCTGGACAGTTCCTAAAATGGACAGAGGTATTAGCAGAGAGCATTGTGGTCGTGACAGAAAAGAAATTCAAAAATAAAATAATTTCCTTTATAGTAAGTATATAGTCGCTAATAAGTACTGGAAGGATTTTTTAGCCTCCGACTCCGAATCTGCCAGTGAGGACGAGGAAGATCCGACTTTTTTGTGTTCTTACTCGCCCTCCTCATCATCTAGTAGTGATGATGAGTCCCCCGTACGGCGGCGAAGACGCCGCCAGGCGAGGCCACGCACCCCCCATGAGAGTGACCCAGTGGCCGACACTAGTATGGGTGGCAATGCCGCTCGTAATAGGAGTCCGGGCTCCCAGACAAGTGCACCGGAGCCCCCTTCCAGTGACCCTGTCTGGAGCCCCCCAGAGGGTTATCAGCCACGGATTCCTGAGTATGTTGGCGACTCAGGAATTCGGATTGACCATGATGAATTCACTGATCTGGACTTTTCAATGTTTTTTTTCAGTGACAGCCTGGTCAATCTAATGGTGGAGCAAACGAACTTGTATGCCCAGCAGTTCATTGCCCACCACCCTGATTCGTTTTTGGCCAATGAATGGTACGCCATTGATGCAGCGGAAATGAGGACATTTTGGGGCCTCTCGCTGCATATGGGCCTGGTCAAAAAACCAAGTGTCCGTCATTACTGGAGCGGGGACGTGCTCTATCAGACCCCGCTTTACAGTATGGCGATGACACAGAGGCGGTACAAGGCGATTCAGAAATGCCTGCATTATGCAGATAATGCGGCATGTCCGCCCCGAGGTGATCCCGCCTATGACCGGCTTTACAAAGTGAGGCCAGTCATCGATCACTTTGAGGCCAAATTTTTGAAGGCCTGCGTACCACTCAGGGACCTCTCGGTAGATGAGTCTCTCATCAGTTTTATGGGGAGACTCAGCTTCCGCCATTATATTCCCTCGAAGCGGGCGCGGTATGGCGTGAAACTCTACAAACTTTGCGAGAGTACCTCCGGGTACACTTGCAAGTTTAGAGTATATGAGGGACGATATTCCCGTATTGAACCCCCAGAATGTCCCCCCACTCTGGGTGTTAGCGGGAAACTCGTTTGGGACCTTATGCACCCATTGCTGGATAATGGTTTCCACGTATACGTGGATAACTTTTATACCAGCATCCCTCTGTTCAAATCCCTTTCCGCCAGATCCACGTCCGCTTGTGGGACCGTGCGGAAGAACCAGAGAGACCTCCCTCTAAATTTTGTTAAGACGCCTATCCCCAAGGGTGAGTCCCGTGCCGTTACCCATGATAACCTGTTGTTGGTCAGGTATAAGGATAAGAGGGATGTCCTTATACTCACCACTATTCATGGGAACGGCAGCACCCCTGTCCCTGTGCGAGGTACCGTGGGACCGGTCTGCAAAACCGATTGTATTCTGGACTACAATCGGTATATGGGGGGAGTTGATCTCTCAGATCAAGTCCTCAAGCCATATAACGCCATGCGGAAAACACGGGCATGGTACAAAAAAGTTGCGGTCTACTTGGTACAGGTTGCCATGTACAACGCTTTTGTACTATCCCAGTACGCTGGCAACACAGGGACATTCCTCCAGTACCAAGAAGAAGTCCTAAGGTTCCTGATCTTTGCTGACCGGGAAAGATCAGGCCAGACTTCCCAAGGGTCTGAAGTTATAGGTGCCAGGATCGTCCCTGGCTAGCACTTTCCAGGTGTGATCGCCCCCACTGGAAAGATGGGACGATCCCAGAAAAAATGCAGAGTGTGTCGCAGGAAGGGTGTCAATGCGACACTTGCCCAGATAATACGGGCCTCTGCATAGGCTGCTTTACGGAGTATCACACTTCCATTGAGCACTAAATTTTCCCTTTTCATTAGAATTTTCCATAATTTGACCAATGTACCAAGTCCAGAGTACATTCAAAATTGTTAACCCCTTAAATCACTAAATTGCCCAAAAAATCTATAAAAAAAACCTGATAAGACCTCTGGGGGTGTTTTTTCAGAAATGGGTCATAGGTCACTGAGTCAATATCATCGGGGACTTTTTATGTTGCCTCAAATGCGCAGCGCTCTCTCTCCACCTGAGCGGGTGCGCATTTGAGGCAACAGGTTAGTGGCGGCCAAACACATCACATTCCCAGAATGATGATTCAGAGCATAGGGTTTGGGGCGGGCATATTTTTTTTAGTTTTGGCTATGCTCTGGGTCATCATTCTGGGAACATATCCTATTTTATTATTTTATGATTTATAGTTTTCTGGCCCACTGTCCCCATATTACGGGCCTCTGTACCCCACCTGTCTACCCCAGTTACGGCCCGTTGTCCCCCATAGTGTTCCCCTATTTTAGGGCTCAGTGCTCCCCCCATTAATGCTCCTTGAGGGGGGGTCCCACATCCTGGCTGCTATAATAAGCTCAAGGCCCCTGACTGATCTCCCACTCCAAGACCTGGTGTGCACCCACGGTGCGAAAATCATCAAAAATTAAGGTATGTCCTTACTCCAAAAAAATGTATTTACAAATTTTGGGGGGGTCTTTTCTGCTATTAACCCTTGTAAAAATGTTAAATTTTGGGGAAAACCCACATTTTAGTGATTTTTTTTTTTTTACATATGCAAAAGCCCTGTGGGGTATTGAGGCTTACTTTACCCCTTGTTACATTCCTCAAGGGGTCTAGTTTCCAAACTGGTATGCCATGTGTTTTTTTTTTTGCTGTCCTGGCACAATAGGGGCTTCCTAAATGCGACATGTCCCCCCCATTTCAGCAAAGTTTGCAAATGTGACTCCTTCTCTTCTGAGCATTGTGGCGCTCCTGCAGTGCACTTCAGGTCCACTTATGGGGTGCCTCCATACTCAGAAGAGATGGGGTTACAAATTTTGGGGGGCTATGTTAAAGTAGAATATGTCACGAAAAAACTGTCTCGGAATTAGAATGATAACTAAAAGCATTCCAGAGTTATTAATGTTTAAAGTGACAATCAGTGGTCAGATGTTCAAAAAATGGCCGGGTCCTAAGGTGTAAAATGGCTGGGTCCTTAACCCCTTAAGGACCAGGCCATTTTACACCTTAAGGACCAGAGCGTTTTTTGCAATTCTGACCACTGTCACTTTAAACATTAATAACTCTGGAATGCTTTTAGTTATCATTCTGATTCCGAGATTGTTTTTTCGTGACATATTCTACTTTAACTTAGTGGTAAAATTTTATGGTAACTTGCATCCTTTCTTGGTGAAAAATCCCAAAATTTGATGAAAAAAATGAAAATTTTGCATTTTTCTAACTTTCAAGCTCTCTGCTTGTAAGGAAAATGGATATTCAAAATAACACATTTTTGGGTTCACATATACAATATGTCTACTTTATGTTTGCATCATAAAATTTATGAGTTTTTACTTTTGGAAGACACCAGAGGGCTTCAAAGTTCAGCAGCAATTTGGAAATTTTTCACAAAATTTTCAAACTCGCTATTTTTCATGGACCAGTTCAGGTTTGAAGTGGATTTGAAGGGTCTTCATATTAGAAATACCCCATAAATGACCCCATTATAAAAACTACACCCCCCAAAGTATTCAAAATGACATTTAATAAGTGTATTAACCCTTTAGGTGTTTCACAGGAATAGCAGAAAAGTGAAGGAGAAAATTCACAATCTTCATTTTTTACACTCGCATGTTCTTGTAGACCCAATTTTTGAATTTTTGCAAGGGGTAAAAAGGAGAAAATTTTTACTTGTATTTGAAACCCAATTTCTCTCGAGTAAGCACATACCTCATATGTCTATGTTAATTGTTCGGCGGGCGCAGTAGAGGGCTCAGAAGGGAAGGAGCGTCAAATGGTTTTTGGGGGGCATGTCACCTTTAGGAAGCCCCTATGGTGCCAGGACAGCAAAAAAAACCACATGGCATACCATTTTGGAAACTAGATCCCTCAGGGAACGTAACAAGGGGTAAAGTGAACCTTAATACCCCACAGGTGATTCACGACTTTTGCATATGTAAAAAAAAAAAAAAAATGTTTTACCTAAAATGCTTGGTTTCCCAAAAATATTACATTTTTAAAAAGGATAATAGCAGAAAATACCCCCCAAAATTTGAAGCCCAATTTCTCCCGATTCAGAAAACACCCCATATGGGGGTGAAAAGTGCTCTGCTGGCGCACTACAGGTCTCAGAAGAGAAGGAGTCACATTTGGCTTTTTGAAAGCAAATTTTGCTCTGGGGGCATGCCGCATTTAGGAAGCCCCTATGGTGCCAGAACCGCAAAAAAAAAACACATGGCATACCATTTTGGAAACCAGACCCCTCGGGGAACGTAACAAGGGGTGAAGTGAACCTTAATACCCTACAGGTGTTTCACGACTTTTGCATATGTTAAAAAAAAAAATTTTTTTACCTAAAATGCTTGGTTTCCCAAAATTTTTACATTTTTAAAAAGGGTAATAGCAGAAAATACCCCCCAAAATTTAAAGCCCAATTTCTCCCGATTCAGAAAATACTCCATATGGGGGTGAGAAGTGCTCTGCTGGCGCACTACAGGTCTCAGAAGAGAAGGAGTCACATTTGGCTTTTTGAAAGCAAATTTTGCTCTGGGGGCATGCCGCATTTAGGAAGCCCCTATGGTGCCAGAACAGCAAAAAAAAAAACACATGGCATACCATTTTGGAAACTAGACCCCTCGTGGAACGTAAAAAGGGGTAATGTGAACCTTAATACCCTACAGGTGTTTCACGACTTTTGCATATGTAAAAAAAACACATATTTTTTTACCTAAAATGCTTGGTTTCCCAAAATTTTTTCATTTTTTAAAAGGGTAATTGCAGAAAATACCCCCCAAAATTTGAAGCTCAATTTCTCCCGATTCAGAAAACACCCCATATGGGGGTGAGAAGTGCTCTGCTGGCGCACTACAGGTCTCAGAAGAGGAGGAGTCACATTTGGCTTTTTGAAAGCAAATTTTCCTCTGGGGGCATGCCGCATTTAGGAAGCCCCTATGGTGCCAGGACAGCAAAAAAAAACACATGGCATACCATTTTGGAAACTAGACCCCTCGGGGAACGTAACAAGGGGTAATTTGAACCTTAATACCCCACAGGTGATTCACAACTTTTGCATATGTAAAAAAAAAAAAAAAAATTTTTACCTAAAATGTTGGTTTCCCAAAAATTTTAGATTTTTAAAAAGGGTAATAGCAGAAAATACCCCCCATAATTTGTAACGCAATTTCTCCCGAGTACGGCGATACCCCATATGTGGCCCTAAACTGTTGCCTTGAAATACGACAGGGCTCCAAAGTGAGAGCGCCATGCGCATATGAGGCCTAAATTAGGGATTTGCATAGGGGTGGACATAGGGGTATTCTACGCCAGTGATTCCCAAACAGGGTGCCTCCAGCTGTTGCAAAACTCCCAGCATGCTTGGACAGTCAACGGCTGTCCAGCAATACTGGGAGTTGTTGTTTTGCAACAGCTGGAGGCTCCATTTTGGAAACAGTGGCATACCAGACGTTTTTCATTTTTATTGGGAAGGGGAGGGGGGCTGTGTAGGGGTATGTGTATATGTAGTATTTTTTACTTGCAGCCTGATACTCACTGTAAGACCCCTGCCCATGTGAATGTACCCTGTACATTCACAGGGGGGGACCTCCAGCTGTTGCAAAACTACTACTCCCAGCATGTACAGTCTATCAGTGCATGCTGGTAGTTATAGTTTTGCAACAGCTGGAGGCACACGGGTTGGGAAACACTGAGTTAGGAAACAGACAATGTTTCCCAACCAGTGTGCCCCCAGTTGTTGCAAAACCACAACTCTCTGCATTCTCAAGCATGCTGGGAGTAGTAGTTCGGTAACATCTTTAGAGCCAGATGTTGCCGAACTACAACTCCCAGCATGCTTGGAGTTGTAGTTGTGCAACATCTAGAGGACTACAGTTTGCAGACCACTAATACAGTGGTTCACAATCTGTGCCCCATATATGTTCCATTTCAAACGCCCCCATAAATAGATTGGCGTAGGCCGGCGCCACCTTGGCCCCCATAGCGGTGCCCTTCTGTTGATGGTATATTCCGCCGTCATACAGAAAGAAGTTGTTTTCCAGTATAAACTGGAGACCTTCCAATAGGAACTCTCTCTGGGGTGTGGTAATTTCTGAAGGGCACCGCTATGGGGGCCAAGGTGGCGCCGGCCTACGCCAATCTATTTATGGGGGCGTTTGAAATGGAACATATATGGGGCCACAGCAACATCATGGAGAACATCATTCTCTATCGGAGGTACATCGATGACCTAATTTTCATCTGGCGAGGTCCAGAAACATCTACCAACTACCTCTTAGAACACCTAAATGCAAACCACTGGGGTATTACCTTCACCATACATACCAGCAATACATCCATTGAGTTCCTAGACCTGATCATATCACATGATCACAGCAAATTCGTCACCTCTACCTTTTTCAAAAAAGTCGATACTAACAGCTATATTGACTTCTCCAGTGGGCATCACAAGAAGTGGCTTGAGAATATCCCCTACTCTCAATACAAGAGAATAAGGAAAAACTGCTCTAACCAAAAAGATTTCTGCACTCAGGCTGGGATACTCAAGAAAAGATTCACGGCCAAAAAATACCCCCCGAAACTACTATCTGACGCCTACGAAAAAACTAAAAATCTGACACAAGAGGACTGTCTTAAACCGAAGACAAAAAGAACCACCACCAAGAATTGGGAACTCAACTTTATCACCACCTACAGTTCAACCTCAAATCATATCAAGAAAATTCTCCAACAACACTGGCACATCCTTGAGAGCGACAAACTTCTCTGTGATAATCTACCTGAACATCCAGGAGTCACGTTCCGTAGGGCCCCCACCATCAAAAACCTCCTTGCTCCAAGCCAGCTCAGACAACTACAACCAAGACCAACTCAAAAAGGAAAACCAGGTAGTTATAGATGCGGAAAAACCAGATGTCTATGCTGTGCTGAAATTATGCATAACCGTCAAGAATTCCGCTCAAAAACCTCGGACGAAATCCTCCAGATAAAATACCATCTTACCTGTGAGTCGGAATTTGTCATCTACCTGATTGAATGCTGCTGCGGCCTGCAGTACATTGGGCGGACTACTCAAAAGTTACGCAGCAGGATAAATAAGCACAGGTTCAATATAAGGACGGGATTCCTTTTACATGGACTTTCCAGGCACTGTGCCTTGGCCCACAAAGGGATTGCTAAACCTTTCAATGTTACCCCTGTTGATCATGTTCCTAAATCCCGTTTGAATAGATTTGAAATACTGAAGAGATTAGAAGTCTTCTGGATTTTCAAGTGTGGATCTCTCCAGCCTACTGGACTCAACGAAGTCTCTGAAACTATCCTTGTGTAATCCTTATTACACACCCTAAATAATACTTTAAAATACTGCCTGCTCCTTCAATCCCAACTTTCACACATCACCAGTATGCCACACCAACTACTGACAGTCCTACATACCTCACACGGTATACTGTACACACTGTATTATATGCTAACAGCCCTACATACGGCATACCTGAGTATACCTGGGATACTACCATTCCCACCCTCCCCTACCCCAGGCAATACATATATATTTTTTCCCAATAGGGGCTAAAAAATACTGTCCCCATCTCTACCATACCACATACCTCATACGGCTGCTGCATACCCTACCCAGTAGATTCTAACCATTGTCCACCTAGCTAGGTGCCTCACAGCACATCTAGCCGGTCACACTACTCCTCTACCCTAATCCGTGATAGTTCCTCCTATCAAGCCGGCCACACTACCCTTCTAGTTTTTCCAAAATAGGTCCGCCCCTTTTCTGTGTCATTTTCTTCCAACACTGGTCCGCCCCTTTTCAACACTGCCACTGCCGCATATCGCCCCGATGTATATGTTCCAAAATAGGTCCGCCCCTTTTCTGTGTCATTTTCTTCCCACACTGGTCCGCCCCTTTTCAACACTGCCACTGCCGCATATCGCCCCGATGTATATGTTCCAAAATAGGTCCGCCCCTTTTCTGGTCATTTTCTTCCAACACTGGTCCGCCCCTTTTCAACACTGCCACTGCCGCATATCGCCCTGATGTATATCGCCCCCTTTCCAATACCGCTGCATATCGCCCCGTTTCCAACAAAGGTCCGCCCTTTTTCTACTCCACCACCGCTGCATATCGCCCCGCTGTGCGATAGCAGACTCACCCGCACTGGTACAGCACCTTTGTAGATCCGCCCCTTCTCAACTCCGCCACCGCTCCATATCGCTAAGGGTTCTGACAGCTCAATAGTCAGAGTGATACGCACGGGACATAGGTCTCCGCCCCCTGACCTATCAGGAGCATCTCCAGCTACGCTTACCAAATCAGCCTTACTCCCTCAGCCGCAGTAACTAAAAAGGATATCAATCTCCGGCCGATATTATTTCCCAGTAAGGCAATCCCTACACATACATATATCAGATTGCCCTTGCAAGTTGCTGACGTCCTGGCCGGCTAGTGCAGATATAGCAATGCACTCGTACGGGACCGAGTTCCAGCTACAGATGTTCTACTTACCCACGCTACTTGCGTAAACCATGTCTGTGAATTGCCAAATGAACGTAACCTTTATGGTTGCGTAAGGAATGTATTTTAACCGCATCTGTTCACTATGTTGTATGCACACTGCCAGACGAAGGGTCCAGTTCGGACCAGAAACGCGTTGCTTTCTGTGCTAATAAAACCACATTTAGACACTGAGAAGGGTCTACAGAGCTTTCTTTTCATCAGGACCAGCGCCACCAACGGCCCAACTTTTGCCTTTTTCTTGTTATTTACACTGCTGGGACATCACCTTTGCTTCAGAGGACCGTGGCTGCAGACCTGAGACATCACCTAAGGCTATCACAGATGTTGTGCTCTCAGCACAACGAAAATAGGTGAGTGTTGCAACTTAACTTGTTTTCATCTCACCTATAAACATCCTTCACTAGGGGCGCATATCCCTGTTTTTTTCTTCTACTTTCTATAGTAGTTTCTTGCTGGCAGTTTGAGCAGCGGCAGAAAATTTGCCGCAGCTCAAACTTGCAGCCGGATACTTACTGTAATCCTCTGCCCATGTGAGTGTACCCTGTACATTCACATTGGGGGGGGGGGGAACATCCAGCTGTTGCAAAACTACAACTCCCAGCATGTAGGGTCTATAAGTGCATGCTGGGAGTTGTAGTTTTGCAACAGCTGGAGGCTACGTTTTGGAAACGGTGGCGTACCAGACGTTTTTCATTTTTATTGGGGAGGGGGGCTGTGTAGGGGTATGTGTATATGTAGTGTTTTTTTACTTTTTATTTTATTTTGTGTTAGTGTAGTGTTTTTAGGGTACAGTCGCACGGGCGGGGGTTCACAGTAGTTTCTCGCTGGCAGTTTGAGCTGCAGCAGAAAATTTGCTGCAGCTCAAACTTGCAGCCGGATACTTACTGTAATCCTCCGCCCATGTGAGTGTACCCTGTACATTCACATTGGGGGGGGGGTACATCCAGCTGTTGCAAAACTACAACTCCCAGCATGTACGGTCTATCAGTGCATGCTGGGAGTTGGAGTTTTGCAACAGCTGAAGGCACACTGGTTGTGAAACACCGAGTTTGGCAACAAACTCAGTGTTTTGCAACCAGTGTGCCTTCAGCTGTTGCAAAAGCTACAACCCCCAGCATGTACGGACAGCGGAAGGGCATGCTGGGTGTTGTAGTTATGCAACAGCGGGAGGCATACTACTTTGGCTGGGGATGCTGGGGATTGTAGTTATGCAACAGCTGGAGACACACTGGTTTGCTACTTAACCCAGTGTGCCTTCAGCTGTTGCAAAACTACAACTCTCAGCAGTCACCGACAGCAAACGGGCATGCTGGGAGTTGTAGTTATGCAACCAGCAGATGCACCACTACAACTCCCAGCATGCACTTTAGCTGTTTGTGCAAGCTGGGAGTTGTAGTTACACAACAGCTGAAAGTACACTTTTCCATAGAAAGAATGTGCCTCCAGCTGTTGCAAAACCATAAGTCCCAGCATGCCCATAAGTGCATGCTGGGAGTTGTGGTGGTCTGCCTCCTCCTGTTGCATAACTACAGCTCCCAGCATGCCCTTTTTGCATGCTGGGAGCTGTTGCTAAGCAACAGCAGGAGGCTGTCACTCACCTCCTGCTGCTGCTTGATCGCCGCACAGGTCAGTCCCGCCGCCGCCGCCGCCGTCGCTCCTGGGGCCCCGATCCCAACATTAACGCCGGGGATCGGGGTCTCCAGCACCCGGGGTGCACGTCCCGCACCCTCTCACGTCCTCCGGAAGAATCCGGGAATCCGGCCGACGAATCAGGGCGATCGTGAGGTGGCACCAGTGCCACCTCACCCCTGCAGGCTCTGGCTGTTCGGGGCCGTCTCTGACGGCCCCGATCAGCCAGTAATTCCGGGTCACCGGGTCACTGGAGACCCGATTGACCCGGAATCGCCGCAGATCGCTGGACTGAATTGTCCAGCGATCTGCGGCCATCGCCGACATGGGGGGACATAATGACCCCCCTGGGCGATATGCCGCGATGCCTGCTGAACGATTTCAGCAGGCATCGGGCACCGGCTCCCCTCCGGCTAGCGGCGGGGGGCCGGGAATGGACAGAACGTACTCCTACGTCCTCGGTCCTTAAGGACTCGGAAACGGGGGCGTAGGAGTACGTCCATTGTCCTTAAGGGGTTAAGGGGTTAAGGTGGTCAATGATACAGCAGAAAGAGGAATTGCTCTGATTAAAAAGTTTAACGAATTGATCAGGGACGAACAACAAGAACAATACTTGTTGAGGGTAGTCGAGCATCACATAAAAGTAGTCACCAAGCGAACAAAAGAAGGGATTGCATCGTTCAAAGTTTTGGCTCATGCTACCTATTAATCTTAGTGTCTAGTTTTAATATTTTAAGTTTGGGATTTCTAGTTTTCCCAATAAAAGTAAATAACATTGAAAAATCATATTTCTTGCTTACTTTTACAAGACTGATCAAAGTGTGCAACCTTTAAATATTATCCGGTCTTGAAATTTGGCATATATATCTTTTACATCACTGAGACTCAGGGCATAAGCAAAGTCTGCAAAAATGTTACATTTAATTTTTTGCCTTGCAAAATGAAACACCCCATTGTATACATTATGTAACCAGATATTATGATTTCATGGGTTCTGTTCCCTGGTTAACTATTGTGAACCCGACCTTCAGATGTCAGGTTGTGCACTAAAATGTGGCGCAATGCCTCTAAATAAACCTATAAACTCTTGCATGTGGCCAGCCAGAAAAAAGGGGCATGTTCTTACAACCCGACTTCTTTACTATTGAATTTACACAAAATCCTGTTAATAAAGGGCTGGAAATATCCACAAAGAAAAAGCTGGTCAGAAATGTTCTGACCTATGTGTCCCAATAGTGAATGCAAGTCTGAAACAACATTCCACATTAAAGGGGTACTCCTGGGGTTAATATTTTTTGGCTCTATTGCATCTTCTCTTAATGTTCATGTTTTTTGCAATTGAAATGTATTATATGTTTGCGTAGCATGTGTCTTTTTTTCTTACCTGTTTGTGGGTCAGAAAGTTCTGTAGTTCTGTGTTGGATCTTTTACTGTTGTCCACAACGTTGGCCATGTTAGGATTAAGCTGTGGATAACACGTCAGGGCTGTGGACAACACGCAGGTCTGCATGAGAGAAATAAGCCACACCCTCTCATCTCCCCCTCCCGGAGGACGCAGGTCTGCATGAGAGAAAGAAGCCAGAGCAGGGGGAGAGAGAGGACATACACAGCTCCTCATCCTCCCCCTGCTCTGTCTTCTGAGGACGCAGGTATGCACTGAAAGAAGACAGAGAAGATAAGAGTGTTATGTGAAGGGGAGGATAACAAAGTGCACGGGCTGGGGATGTATAGACTGCAGGGGAATAAATCCTGAACAGGGGATGATTTCTGTGTTTGAAGGGGGGGGGGGAGACTCCTGAATGACACATGCTGGGAGTTGTAGTCCCTGTTATGTGTGTGTGTATGCTAGTGTTTACAAACCAGTGTGCCTCCAGCTGTTGTAAAACTAAAACTCCCAGCATGCCCTGACAGCCTTTGGGCATGCTGAGAGTTGTAGTTTTGCAATAGCTGGAGGCACACTGATTGGGAAACACTGGTCTAACCTATTCAGTATATTACAAACAAAGTGCATTGTTTCCCAACCAGGGTGTCTTCAGCTGTATCAAAACTACAACTCCCAGCCTGCCCAGAACAGCTTTTGGCTGTCCAGGCATGCTGGTAGTAATAGTTTTGCAACACCTGGAGGCATCCTCGTTAGGAAACACTGGTGTATGCCCTAGAGAGGTGTGGTGAAGTACAACCCCCAGGAGACTACAGAGGCAGCATGCTGGTGTTATACCACAGACTGAAGACTCCTGAATGCCACATGCTGGGAGTTGTAGCCCCTTGTGTGTGTGTTTGCCAGTGTATCCCAACCAGGGCTGATTATATCAGTGTGCTGTGTATAAGGGGGTCGACCTGGGAAAATAGTAGGGTGGGTAAAGGGCGGAAAAAAAAAAAAAAAAAAAGGACCCGCCCCAAACCACCAAGGCATGTGGCATGCTGGGATTTGTAGTTTCCAGCACTGCAAGAAACAGGAAATAGAAGCAAAAGATAGGAAAACAAAGTGGGGGATAAAAAGACAACAAAGAACGGAAATAGAGTCGCCTAAACAACAAGAATAGAAATGAAACAAAATAAATAGGGTAAGTCAAAAACGGAAAAACAGGTTGACCACCGGAGTACCCCTTTAATAAAAACTTAACACTATTAATAAATCAGGGCCATTATGTGTCTTTACTAGATATAAGATCTTTATATTGATGACCAAGCAGGTCAATACTTGTACTGTGAATTTGAATAAACAGGAAGAATGATACATGCATTTTTGGAGAATCCATGTTAGTACTTTTTACGTGCTCTAAAAATCTTATAATAATTGTTGAAGGATTTTTCAAGGTGTATACATAAATTTGTTGCATTGTTAAAAAATTTGCGACCTTTTGTTCCTTATCCCAACGAATGCTGGAGTGAGTGCCCCACATGAAAGTACTCTTTGGCCGATAAGTATCACTTACAACCGTTGCATATTTTTGCACAATGTGACTTCATCTTGGAGAACACTTAAAGTCAAAAGAGAAATATAGTCTTTTGTTTCTCTGATAAATACTGAAGTTTAATATATATAACAAATTCAGTAAATGTTATGGGACTGCTTGAAAAAATTGTTGCATGTAAGTACATTACTTACAAGCATAAATACTGTAAATATATATAAATATAAACTTTTCTTTAAGGCTCTAAATCTAAGTAAATAAAGTGTAATATTGTGTTTACAAATTCTTGTTAAAATTTAAATAGACTGTGACTGTCTGCAGAGACACACATTTTACAAAAAAAAATAAAAAAATTACAAGAGCTCCAAAAAAAGATGCTCTAGAATTGATGTTTTACAGTATTGGCTTAAAAATAGCAAAGACTTTTGAGACAAATGATTGGCTTCAAAGTCAGCTTGTAATCTGTTTTTTTTTCCTGCTAGATATTTGTGGCTCTAATCTAATATGGTCCTATTATTTCTGTGTAAGAACCAGTGCCCAACAGGGGATTCTCTGGCATATCAGTAGGTGAGTCCTGTCCTGTGTCAAGTATGGACAGGGAATTAGTGAGGCCCTACATTCACCCGCAGCCCCTATCCCTGCCTATTGAATATCCGCCCTAAGCAACAGATTCACAACCCATGAAGTTGGTCCCTGTCTGACTAAATGCTGGGAGCATCCAGACAAAGTAACAAACTGGAGATCTGGAGACTGGCTAGGCCGCTCCAGGACCTTGAAATGCTCCTTGCGAAACCACTCCTTCGTTGCCAGGGCAGTGTGTTTGGGATCATTGTCATGCTGAAAGACCCAGCCACATTTCATCTCCAATGCCCTTGCTGATGGAAGGAGGTTTTCACTCAAAATCTCATGTTACATGGCCCCATTCATTCTTTCCTTTACATGGATCAGTCATCCTGGTCCCTGGATCAAGCATTCTTTCTCCTCCAAACAGGACGAGTTGAGTTTTTACCAAAAAATTCTACTTTGGTTTCATCGGACCATATGACATTCTCCCAATACTCTTCTGGATCATCCAAATGCTCTATAGCAAACTTCAGATGGGCCCGGACATGTACTGGCTGAAGCAGGGGGACACGTCTGGCAAGGCATGATTTGAGTCCTTTGCGGCGTAGTGTGTTACTGATGGTAGCCTTTGTTACTTTGGTCCCAGCTCTCTGAATGTCATTCATTATGTCCCCCTGTGTGGTTCTAGGATTTTTGCTCACCATTCTTATGATCATTTTGACACCACAGGCTGAGATTTTGTGTGGAGTCCCAGATCGAGGGAAATTCAAAGCAGGGTCCTGGAACCAGCCAGGAATACAAAAGGCAAATGCACATTATAACAATGCTCAAGAGAGAGACAAACAAACACAAAGCATTGTTAATAAGTCGAGTCGTAAACCAAAAGGACAGATATAAGCATAGACGAAAACCAGATAGAATATCCTAAGACAAAGCTGAGGTCACAAAACACCAGGTAATCAAGATGAATGCAAAAGCAGGATAGAAATGGTAGCTGCAGGAACCAAAGTTCTTTCACAGGCAAAGTGCACTAGCCCACTGCAGGCTTAAATAGGCAGCTGAACAGGTGTGGTGGAACAAGTTATCAGATTGGCCACAGAGACAGGACCCTGGATAGGTCAGAGTGAAACCACAGCAATCTAACTCAGAAAACTAACAGAACATTTAAAGAGACACCGCTCTTACACCCTGTATACACACATTTATGAATTCATTTGTTTCAAATAAATGACATAAGTTTAGCAACAAACAATATAAAAAGGAAACTTAATTGTCTACCTTGTGGTTGATCATAGAAGGAACTACTAGTCCAGTACCTCAGCAACTGCATTTCCCACATCCTAACCATGTCTCCCAGCACTCAGATATCCCCAGGACTTACTGTATAGTAGATAAAGAGTTAAACCAGTCAGCAGTTGCACAAGAAAACCCATACAAGTTTATATCAAATGTCATTAGTAAATACCAAAGCAACTCACCATAGTTTTACAGTGGGGCAAAAAGGTATTTAGTCAGCCACCAATTGTGCAAGTTCTCCCACTTAAAAAGATTAGAGAGACTGTAATTTTCACCATAGGTATACCTCAACTATGAGACACATAATGAGAAAAAGAAAATCCATAAAATCACATTGTCTGATTTTTAAAGAATTTATTTGCAAATTATGGTCAATAACAAAAGTTAATCTCAATACTTTATGTTATATACCCTTTCTGTAAATCTTCACAAGGTTTTGACACACTGCTGCTGGTATTTTGGCCCATTCCTCCATGCAGATGTCCTCTTGAGCAGTGATGTTTTGGGGCTGTTGCTGGCCAACACAGACTTTAAACTCCCTTCAAAGGTTTTCTTTGGGGTTGAGATCTGGAGACTGGCTAGGCCACTCCAGGACCTTGAAATGCTTATTGCAAAACCACTCCTTCGTTGCCCAGGCGGTGTGTTTGGGATCATTGTCATGCTGAAAGACCCAGCCACATTTCATCTTCAATGCCCTTGCTGATGGAAGGAGGTTTTCACTCAAAAGCTCACGTTACATTGCCCCTTTCATTCTTTCCTTTACACGGATCTGTTGTCCTGGTCCCTTAGCAGAAAAAAAGCCTCAAAGCATAATGTTTCCACCCCATGCTTCACAATAGGTATAATTGGTGTTCTTTGGATGCAACTCAACATTCTTTCTCCTCCAAACACGACGAGTTGAGTTTTTACCAAAAAGTTCTACTTTGGTTTCCCCCGACCATATGACATTCTCCCAATAATCTTCGCAATTCTTTTCACCGTTCTCACAATCATTTTGACACCACGGGGTGAGATATTGCATGGAGCCCCAGATCGAGGGAGATTATCAGTGGTCTTGTATGTCTTCCATTTTCTAATAATTGCTCCCACTTTCACACCAAGCTGCTTGCCTATTGCAGATTCAGTCTTCCCAGCCTGGTGCAGGTATACAATTTTGTTTCTGGTGTCCTTCGACAGCTCTTTGGTCTTGGCCATAGTGGAGTTTGGAGTGTGACTGTTTGAGGTTGTGGACAGGTGTCTTTTATACTGATAACAAGGCCTCTTCAGGTGCTGCTCTGAGCTGGTTATTTCACCTGTTAATCAGGCCAAGTTTTCATTATTTTGCTATGTTTGTGAGTACACTAATGTCTTGAGTTAGCCTTTACATTTAGAGGAAAGGAGGCTTCTACACCAGCACAGATGGGGGTTCTTTACTGTAAGAGCAGTGAGACTGTGGAATTCTCTCCCGGAGGAAGTGGTCATGGTGAACTCCGTAAAAGAGTTCAAAACGGGTCTGGATGCATTCTTGGAGAGTAATAACATTGCAGGTTATGTATACTAGATTTATAGGGACAGAACGTTGATCCAGGGATTTATTCTGCCATATTTGGAGTCGGGAAGGAATTTTTACCTCTAGTATGAGGGTTTTTTGCCTTCCTCTGGATCAACTCAGTAGGGACTCAGTAGGGATATAGGTTGAACTTGATGGACTCTGGTCTTTTTTCAACCTCATGAACTATGTTACTATGTTACTAGCCTTGGCTAACCGTTTGCCTTGTTTTAGCACCTTTGTCGGGTTTTAGTATTCTTGTATTGTTCGTTCTGCTTTGTGTTGCCTAGTCCGTGTTCACACTGCATTTGTCAGTCCTGTTTTGACCTTGTTTGAGCCTGAATATAATAGTATAGAATTCTGTTTTGATCCTTGTGTTAATCCATTTATCTAAGAGTTAGTTAGTCTTGTGTCTGTACCCGTGTTTGCTTGTATTTAGGATTTTTGTTTCCTCCTTGGCTAGTATCCTGTACACACTGTGCCCGCTAGCTAGGAGCCTATTTGGCTTTAGTACTGATGTCCCTCCATGACTGGAGTGGGGTGCCTAGTGTGTTACTTGTTCAGCTTCCAGTGTGAACAGTGCTCTTGATTTCCTGACCCGTTAAGCGTTCTGACATTCAATTAACCTGTTCATCACCTGCATATCTTGGCTTTGTCTGCTGTAAACTTACCCTGGTGTCTAGTCTTGTTTATATTATCATATACTTATCGTCATATCCAGTCTTGTTCATATTATTATATCTCCCATTAATCTTGATCCTGGTTCTTGAACTGTTTGTTAGAATGCTATATCTGGCCTGGTATATCTGTTTTTAGCTTTTTAGTATTCCTGTTATGTTCCTTACTTGTTTCCCAACATGTTCAGTTTGTTTTGTTTGACTCTGAAGCCCATGCACTTTAGCGCAGTACAGGGTCCATCCTCGTGGCTTTCGATCTGTCATTTAGGGCAGATGGGCAATAGGAACGGACATCGGTTTAGGGACAGTTAGGGCTCACTATCTTCCTGCTCCCTGCCCCCTTTCATGACAGACAGGACCAAAAAGCAAACAGATATTAACAGACTGAACAAAATAGAGATATGGCAGCAGAGACTAGCATATGATATTTCCAGAACCCGAGGCTAGCTGCTGGACCCTAAAGCAGAAATCTGGCATGAACCAACACTCCAGCAAAAACTAACTATGCTGCCAGAAACTGTCTGATGATTAAAGGACTAGAGGAATTGCCATGCATAGCAAAGAGGACATTTTCTTAGTTTTCATTGCAATTCTCCCAGATAAGTTCTGACAGTTTAATATGAAGTTTTAGAAAGTGCCTTGAATCAAGAGTAAGGTGTATTTTTCCTTCAATATTGATAAATAGATTGAAGGAAGTGCTCAACTGCGTATTGTAAGTTTTTTCTTTCTCCTCCAAACAAGACTTATAACAAATCAACCATTCCACAAAGACTTTATTGTATTCCAAAATCACACAACCCCTGGTAGACAGTGACAACTTTTGCTTGTTGATGCTTCTGCTTATACTATC
Source organism: Hyla sarda (assembly GCF_029499605.1). Lineage (NCBI taxonomy): Eukaryota > Metazoa > Chordata > Amphibia > Anura > Hylidae > Hyla > Hyla sarda. Next base: position 260,324,927 of record NC_079193.1, read on the forward strand.
ACCAGACAACTAGCTGCGGCTACCTTTACTGGTGCTGGTACTGTCACCATTCTTATTGGTAAAGGACATGAAGGGGTGTTGTGTCCTAAACCCTGTCCAACAATACCTTTACTATATTTTTTATTGAAAAAGATTTGGGGGTTAATTTTATGATTTGGGGTGATTTGTCACTCATCTTCTAGCCAACTTTCACTCAATTTTATAAATGCGTATTTATGTTAAAGTCAGCTACAAATGCTATGTTTTTATTAAACCCAGAAAATACACATAACTTGTCATTAGAAGGCTTTTCTGTAGTAACTCTTAATGCTTTTATTTGTGTAGTCAAGTTGAAACCCAGATGGAAATACTATATGTTCCCACAAAATACCCGTAATTTAGCATTAAATGGCTATTTCTCTTCCACTCTTAATGTGTTAAATGCATACTTATGTTAAGCCCAGGTAGAAATATTATATGTTTGAGCAAACCCAGAAAATATACATAACTAGTCCTTAGATGACTACATCAAGTTCACTCTCAACATGTTTAAATTAATAGATATGTTAAAACAAGCTGGAAGTACTGTATGTTTCAATAAACCCAGAAAATACACAATTTTTAAATGCATAGTTATGTTAATCCTGTTCAGAAATACTGTATGTTCGGTTAAGATGCAGAAGATACATGTAACTTAACCTTAGATGGCTGATCTGTGTTCACTCTCAACACTTTTAAATGCATAGTTATGTTTAATCCAGGTAGAATACTGTATGTTTTATAAAACCCAGAAAATACACATAACTTTAGATATACAGCAACAGAAGACTGCAGCAGCACACTGCCAGCACAAAGATATAGATGAAACATGAATATGCATTTAAAACATGGAGAGCTATACAGCTATGGTGTAATAGATGCAAATGTGAAACTATGAAATAGTGAGGACCCTACACTGTGAATATGCCTCTGTGTGAACAGTTCAGTAAGCATGGCAGGGTCTGGAACTTCCAAGACACCTTATATACACACCTGATAGAGGTGGGTGGGGTGCAAGGCCAACATGGAGGTAGCCACTCCCCCGTATGTGCAATACAGACAAAGAATAAGTCAGCCAGCACTTTAGTTGATACCAAACTATTATATGGACCTGGCCTACAGGTGCACGCTACTAGGCTAGATATACAGCAACAGAAGAATGCAGCAGCACACTGCCAGCACAAAGATATAGATGAAACATGAATATGCAGTTAAAACATGGAGAGCTATACAGCTTTGGTGTAATAGATGCAAATGTGAAACTATGAAATAGTGAGGCACTTAGCTCGCAAATTTGTCTCCGCCGGTGGTCAAATAGCTTGGACCGTCCCACCGCGATAAGGTGACCTCATTGGGACGGACCCTACACTGTGAATATGCCTCTGTGTGAACAGTTCAGTAAGCATGGCAGGGTCTGGAACATCCAAGACACCTTATATACACACCTGATAGAGGTGGGTGGGGTGCAAGGCCAACATGGAGGTAGCACCTGCCATGCTTACTGAACTGTTCACACAGAGGCATATTCACAGTGTAGGGTCCATCCCAATCAGGCCACCTTATCGCGGCGGGACGGTCCAAGCTATTTGACCGTCGGCGGAGAAAAATTTGCGAGCTAAGTGCCTCACTATTTCATAGTTTCACATTTGCATCTATTACACCATAGCTGTATAGCTCTCCATGTTTTAACTGCATATTCATGTTTCATCTATATCTTTGTGCTGGCAGTGTGCTGCTGCATTCTTCTGTTGCTGTATATCTAGCCTAGTAGCGTGCACCTGTAGGCCAGGTCTATATAATAGTTTGGTATCAACTAAAGTGCTGGCTGACTTATTCTTTGTCTGTATTGCACATACGGGGGAGTGGCTACCTCCATGTTGGCCTTGCACCCCACCCACCTCTATCAGGTGTGTATATAAGGTGTCTTGGATGTTCCAGACCCTGCCATGCTTACTGAACTGTTCACACAGAGGCATATTCACAGTGTAGGGTCAGTCCCAATCAGGCCACCTTATCGCGGTGGGACGGTCCAAGCTATTTGACCACCGGCAGAGACAAATTTGCGAGCTAAGTGCCTCACTATTTCATAGTTTCACATTTGCATCTATTACACCATAGCTGTATAGCTCTCCATGTTTTAACTGCATATTCATGTTTCATCTATATCTTTGTGCTGGCAGTGTGCTGCTGCATTCTTCTGTTGCTGTATATCTAGCCTAGTAGCGTGCACCTGTAGGCCAGGTCCATATAATAGTTTGGTATCAACTAAAGTGCTGGCTTACTTATTCTTTGTCTGCATAACTTTAGATAGCTAGTCTGCGTTCACTCTCAACACTTTTAAATGCTTAGTTATGTGAAAACCAATACTGTGTGTTCAGTTAAGCGCAAATAATAAACATAACTTAACCTTAGATAGCTATTCTGAATTCACTCTCAATGCTTTTAGACGTGTAGCTATGTTAAACTCAGGTCAATGTCTGAGATCAGCACACTGATCATTGCTTTGCTCCGCTTGTAATGGGAAAGCTTATATGGTCTTGTTCACTGCTGGTTAGGATTTGCAGTGCGTCAACTGGACATAACACTGCAGGTGACAGAAGGTCACTGTCTCAGGTCAGTCCACTGATAAATGCTTTGCTCAGCTTGATTTAAAATTCTATTGGATTTGCAAGGCTTTCTGGGATCGATAGTTCTCCAGTAGCTCTCTCATATACACTGCTCAAATAAATAAAGGGAACACTAAGATAACACCCTAGATCTGAATGAACTAATCGTATGAAATACTTTCGTCTTTACATAGATGAATGTGCTAACAGCAAAATCACACAAAAATTATCAATGGAAATCAAATTTATCAACCCATGGAGGTCTGAATATGGAGTCACACTCGAAATCAAAGTGGAAAACCACACTACAGGCTGATCCGCCAACTCCTGGACAGTCCGTGGTGGCGTTGGTGGATGGAGCGAGACATGATGTCCCACATGTGCTCAATCGGATTCAGGTCTGGGGAACAGGCGGGCTAGTCCAAAGCATCAATGCCTTCCTCTTGCAGGAACTGCTGACACACTCCAGCCACATAAGGTCTAGTATTGTCTTGTATTAGGAGGAACCCAGGGCCAACCGCACCAGCATATGGTCTCACAAGGGGTCTGAGGATCTCATCTCAGTACCTAATGGCAGTCAGGCTACCTCTGGCAAGCACATGGGGGGCTGTGCGGCCCCCAAAGAAACGCTACCCCACACCATTTCTGACCCACCTCCAAACCGGTCCTGCTGGAGGATGTTGCAGGCAGCAGAACATTCTTCACAGCGTCTCCAGACTCTGCCAAGTCTGTCACATGTGCTCAGTGGGAACCTGTTTTTATCTGTGAAGAGCACAGGGCGCCAGTAGCGAATTTGCCAATCTTGGTGTTTTCTGGCAAATGCCAAACATCCTGCATGGTGTTGGGCAGCAAGCACAACCCCCACCTATGGACATCGGGCCCTCATACCACCCTCTATGGAGTCTATTTCTGACAGATTGGACACATGCACATTTGTGGCCTGCTGGAGGTCATTTTGCAGGGCTCTGGCAGTGCTCCTCCTCCTTCTCCTTGCACAAAGGTGGAGGTAGCAGTCCTGCTGCTGGGTTGTGGCCCTCCTACGGCCCCCTCCACATCTCCTGATCTACTGGCCTGTCTCCTGGTAGCGCCTCCATGCTCTGAACACTATGCTGACAGACACAGCAAACCTTCTTGACACAGCTCGCATTGATGTGCCATCCTGGATGAGCTGCACTACCTGAGCCACTTGTGTGGGTTGTAGACACCGTTTCATGCTACCACTAGAGTGAAAGCACCGCCAGCATTCAAAAGTGACCAAAACATCAGCCAGGAAGCATAGGAACTGAGAAATGGTCTGTGATCACCACCTGCAGAACCACTCCTTTATTGGGGGTGTCTTGAAAATTGCCTATAATTTTCACCTGTTGTCTGTTCCATTTGCACAACAGCATGTGAAATTGATTGTCAATCAGTGTTGCTTCCTGAGTGGACAGTGTGATTTCACAGAAGTGTGATTGACTTGGAGTTAGATTGTGTTGTTTAAGTGTTCCCTTTATTTTTTTGATCAGTGTATTTTCCTCTGAAATTAGCTGTGGCTAAATTAGCTGTAGCTGTGTCCTGTGGCTTGTGAACTGTATGACACATAATGCAAAGCAATGATTGGATAACCTGTGGTCATGTGATCTTGCTGATAGCTGCAAGGTATTCTGGGCTACCATGACATCGTCTCATTGTTTCCAGTAAATCTTCCTTTGATTCAGGTGCCAAAACACCATGTGTTCCTTATCCCGTCTGCACTTATTTCCGGCGTTGCCAGGCCAGCGCGAGCTGAGCCTCTAAATATTTGAAAGTTTGGTGCACGACTGTAAACCCAAAGTTCCGAGCAGGACCAGGTTCACCAGGCTCGACTCACTCATCTCTATTTATAAATTAATAAAATATAATTTTGTAATACGTATAGCAGTGTATTAAATATTTAAATCATTAATATATGAGGCGATACAAAGCTATCAATAACATTTTAATTATGTCACAGGAAAAGGCTGACATTCTACATCAGACTTGAATGCTCCAAAGGGCATTTTTCCCACCATCCGTTTAATTATTAATTTGATAATTACATTAAACAGCAAATAAATTGCCCATTAATACATCCTAATTACAGGTATTTCTTCTGAATATAAAATGGAAATTTTGATGAGCTCAGCACAAAATATTGCTGTCGCCATTTAAACTGCTGATCAAACTTTTACATAATGATTAGGAGCCATTTATTTTAGGACCCTACTATTCAAAACTTCCTGAAATGCATCAGGAGCATTTATTTAAGTAGACAGTAATTACAAAGTTTCAGATTTCGATTTATCAGTGAGAGCTTATACAAATGATTCTCTAACACAACACTAACACAACAGTTATCAATGTATTCATTATTAATAGGTTAGTCTTCTTTTATAAACAAATACAATAAAGTAGACATGGATATGTTAGGGGTTGTGTTCCTCTGATGTTTTTTCTTTCTATGTTTGATGACAACAATAGCAGAGTACTGTTGCTGCTTTCAAAAATACCAGAACCTCAAATGAAACCTGATGGACCCGATATGAGTCTGTGCAATCCATCAGAATTTATAGGGATCAACAGGGATCTAGCATAGCTGAAGAAATAAAAAAATCACTCTTCTGTAAGTGAATTTTTTTGCATATTTTATAAAAAAAAACTATATACTTAAATCTGTGATTAACATTTTGGGGGCAATTCAAGGAGATTAATTTAATTTAACTGCTACAGATAATGAGATGCTAGAATCCCTGATATTGCAAGGACTGTAATTGAGGAAAACCAGAAGGTCATCAAAAACTCTCCAAACATCAAACCCCTAGGACCTGAGGGATTATCTTTCAGGGTATATAGAATTATTATTATTTTTTTTTAAAGAACCTTCTTGAGGCACATAGTGACTTGTACATTTTTTGGGGAACGTCTACAAAATCTTTGGAAGGCTTAAATAGTTTTTTTGTAACTAAGAAAAGATTCTATTTTGGCAAATACAATGACAAAAAGCACTATATGAAATAATGTTATGCTTTTCAAATTGACTATTTATATCTGAAGGAGCATTAAAAAAATTTGGTTTGGCCACTTCTGTCGTACATCAATTAAAAGTGTGGTTCTGACAGAACTAGTTCTGTCTGAACGTGTTGCTGCTTTCACTTTATATTACTTTTAATAGATTCCCCCAGCCAGGTGCATTGTGCATGACCTGGGGAGTCTTTTCCCAGCCCCACAAAGCTAACCCTGTTATTTACAGCATTGGCTTAGTGCTAATTATTGACAGCTACAGAGTTTCCCACCTAAATTCCCTATTTTTTGCTTTTCCCTACATTTTGCTTTTATTTCAACTGCTCTGAGCTGTTGTGTTTTTCAGAGCTCAAATCCACTACATTTTATGTAGAAACTTTAGAAAATATGTTGGAGACAGGTCAATTTTGTCGGGGTCATGCCCTTTTTCTTGGGGATATCTCCCCCCCACCCCAGGATTTCTGAGAAAAGTGGAGAGTTTATTGGATTTTTTTTTAGCACAAATTATGCTGCTAATTCAGCTGCAAAACCAGGTAAAAAGCCATTGGGAACATGTTAGTATATAACTCCCTATATGTATATTTGTTATAATTTTGGAGAAAAAATACTGTCTTGCCCTGGAAGTTAATGCCTGTGTGTCTCTGTGTGGAGACAAAATACAGGAAGTAAGAGTGGGACAAGCAGACAGGATCTCACAGCAGGCTGGCTGACTGACTGCACTAGCTACAGGGACAAGACAAAAAATTTTACCCAAAAATATACACATTTTTATACCAATGTATATTACCAATTTGCACATATTGTTATTACCTGCATTATAAAAAAAAGTTTTTTTTTCAAATGACAGGTACACTTTAAGTTTTACATCAGATCATTGAGGCATTTATCTCTTCAGAACTGTTCAAAATGAAAATATGCAGGGAAGTAGCGCAAAAATAAAAAGTTCATTTGTAGTACCCAATAGGGAAATCACCCACGGATCCATAGATTCTCTGTTTCTTTTATTTCTTTAAAACATAGTGTAACAAACTTTCTTAAATAGTCGATACAGATGCCTCTGTCTGACTCTCCCAGCCATGGTCGCATCCAGCCGTATCTGTATCTACTATTTAAAGAGTACCTGTCATCAAAAAACTTTTTATATATGATGTATTAATGTATGGTAAACAACTTCCTAATTGAATGTAATGTAATTATTATTTTTTTATTTCTGTTTGAAAAAGCTGTTTGATTTACTGTTTGAAAAAGCCCCCTCTAGGGTCCGAAATCTCAATCAGACAGGCGGGAGCGACGTGCCAGCAGCTATTGGTTGTGGGGGAGAGTCACCGTGGCGGAACCCCCCCCCCCCACTCACCACGGCTGAACCCCCTTCACTCGCAAATGCGGGCTAACTCACATACCCCAAAAGGCTCTGTGCAGTGAGGACAAGCAGGGCTCTGTGCAGTGAGGACAAGCAGGGCTCTGTACACTGAGGACAAGCAGGGCTTTGTGCACTGAGGACAAGCAGGGCTCTGTGCAGTGAGGAAAGCAGGGCTCTGTGCAGTGAGGGCAAGCAGGGCTGTGTACACAGAAGATAACCAGGGCTCTGTACACTGAGGATAAGCAGGGCTCTGTGCATTGAGGACCTCACTCGCAAATACAGGCTCACTCACACGCAATCCCTCCCCCTGCAGCCTCACTCGCATCCCTGCTGCCTTAAGCCCCACTGCTCCGCTCTCACAGCTGTCAGCCCTGCACTCGGCTGCGGCCGTCAGCCACGCTGCTCTCTGCTCACAGCCATGGGCACTGTGAGTGGATAGCGGGGCTGTGCAGCTGGAGGCAATGAGGATGATAGTCGTCAGTAGCCGCAGGCTGTTGACAGGTGACAGAGTGGTCTTACCTTCTCCAGGCCGGTGTAATGAACCCTGCAGTTTCTTATTCCACTGCTCTCATTGGCAAAGTTAGGGCAGAAGCAGTCCACCCCAGCAGGCTTTAGTGACGTAGCTCTTGCCGGGGCACGCCCACATCCTCCTGCTGGCAGCTCAACATGTTTTTTAAGGGTGCCCCCGTTAGGTGTAGTTAGGGAACATAGCCTGGGATAGTTTAGAAAAGTTTATTTAGTGACATGTACTCTTTAAGAAAGTTTGATGTACTACGTTTAAAAAAAAAAATATATAAACAAAAAAGGAATATCCATAGATCCGTGAGTGATTGCCCCATTGGGTACTGCATATGAACTGTTTATTTTTGTGCTACTTCCCCACATATTTACATTTTGAACAGTGATGCCTTTGAGAAATTAAGTGGAGCTCCAAAAGTGGGTTAAAAGTCTATGCTACAAGTTGCAGGTTGTGTTGATTGTTGTTACTGTTCTTTCCTCCAAGGACCCCCAACTTTTCAGTGTTCCACTGCATAACAGCAGGAGTCACTTCTCTACAAAAGGATCTGAACAACTACTAGCAATGTGTACCTGCAGTTAACAGAGTCATAATAATTGATATTGATATTTAAGCAGTTGAATTATCGCCATAATATTTTACATGTCAGGGATACTGAATCAATGCTCTGTATAATAATGCTCAGTGTAATAATAGACATGAGACATGCATACAGATTATTGCAGGTTGTAATGCAAATGTAACACATATAAGGCATGGAGAGTAATTTAAATTTTACAGAAAGACGAGTTTTCACAGAGCAATGTCATACTTCGCTATACAAAGGAACATAATAATGTCATAAATAATTAGAGACAAACACTTAATATGAACACTTACTTATGAAACCACTGAACATTGTTCCGTATGTTTTATGACCAATTTCCTCTACTTCTGAGAAAAGGACAGCATTTCCTAGTGCAGTAAATTGTTCCCTGCTGATAGTGCACTTATCACAGATCATTGGAAGCTGAAAAGTATTATTAAGTTTTGTATCCAGAAAGTTCTTTTCTATTGAAAACGAAGAGCAGGGTGTTCTGCCCATGTGCCCAACTGCATTCTCACCTCAGTTTTTTACTTTGTACAAGGTCACCTCTTACGATGCTCTGTATTTTTAGAGTCCATATTTAAAATCTATGTAATAATAATGAAATACTATGTCAGCCACAGATTTTCAGTATGATATCAGTTTATATAGTATATTGTTTAGAAAATACATTCTATTGTTGTTGCAAATAATTATTAGGCATGATTTTGATAAATCAATTGTGGCTTTTTTTTGTTTTTTTACAGTCATCTTTTAATTTGGCACCAAAATGGTACAATTAGTCAGTTTTAAACATGATAAATACTATCTTTTATGGTAAAATGCCCATACATCTTAGACTAACGTTTTCTAACCTTAATGACATTGGTGGGTTCACTCTCCACTGGCAGATTATATCAATAAAGAGAAGGGTTGGACATTTTTTTCAGCCCAACCATGTTGTTCTGCGATAGATAAGTCACTGCCAGAACTGTCTGGCTGTGGCTTACCCCATTTCCTACCCACAGAGGAAACATGACCTTTAACATGCTGAATGTTTATGTGCATAGGGGGTCGGCAGACAAAACTGTTTGTTGGTTGGTGCAGCCAATGCTGTATTTTAGGCCTTTTACCCTTAGAAAAACTTTTTGCATGTCAAAAGTTTTGATCACTTGGGGTCTTCATGTTCTAGATATCACTTGGAGAAGTGCATTGTAGTATGCTTCACTCCCCTGTCTGTGTGACATGTTTTTCTAAATAAAACCAGATAATTCCTCCAACAACAGGCGCTGAGACCAAGGTAGGAGCAAGGGATATTTATTACCCACAATGCAATGCGTTTCGCGGAGAATCCGCTTCCTCAGGTATGTAGACTGAATGCAGAGGTTATGTTGGGAGAATCCTTAACCCCTGAATGGGATAAAAGATTGACCCTTTACAAACAACCACACAATCTAATAGATACATAATAAAAAGCAGGTCACTCATCATAAGATGTGACTGCTACACACAAAAAAATAACACTAGAGAATATTCATATAAAAACAGTGTACAAATATATATCTACACAGCAAATAGAAAAATATAAAAAGATGGGAATAAAAATTATAAAAAATTCCTTTCATTTTTATAAATACTAATGGGCATTTTCTAATGTCTCATTTAATCCGTTCGGGAATAACAAGACTAGGGAACATTTCAAAAAAGCTTCTCTATTGTTTAATTTTTGTACATGATTATGGATGTAATATGGAATGTTTTCAAGTATTGTGAGTTTTAAATTATTGATACATTTATCATGCTTAGTGAATAAATGATGAGAAATGCTGTGAAGCATAAAGCCATTTTTTATATTTGACCTGTGCTTGTTCATATGCGACCGCACTGTCTGAACAGTGCGGCCCACGTACTGAAGTCCACAAGCACAGGTCAAAAGGCAAACAGCAAAAGAGCTATCACGGGTGTAATGATTTTTTGATAGTGAAAGTTTTTTTTGTAACATGAGACGAAAAGGAAAAAGTGGTATCTCCTATCATGGAACAGTACATACACCGGGCACGTTCATAAGCGAACGTGCCTGGAGTACCCGCCGGTCCACCATTATCCACCTTGGGAACATCTGATTTAAACATATTCAGTGCTGTCATGTTTCTTAAATTGGGAGATTGACGGAAAGCAATCCCAGGTTGCTGGGGTATTATGTTTTTCATGATTGGGTAGACTGCCAGGATTGGCCAATATTTATTCAGAATTTTTCTGACACTACCTGCAGCACAACTATAATCAGTTATGAAATTATATTTATAAGGATTATCATGAACAGAAGTTACAGATGCCGTAATGTTTTTTTTTCTTAACAAGTGTTTCCTGAGATATATCTTTAACTCAATTGAATGCATGTGTCAAAATAGATTTGGGATAACCCTTATTACGGAAGCGGTTGCGAAGAACACCAGACTGTCTAGCAGAATCATGGTCGCTGGTACAATTTTGCGAACATGCAAATGCTGCCCATAGGGCACATTTTTTATCCACTTAGGATAGTGTGAACTATTGTAATCAAGTAGACTATTAAAGTCAACCTTTTTAAAAAAAAAAAAAAAGTCTCAGTAATAATCTTTCCGGAGTTATCTTTTTTTTATGAGTAGATCTAAAAATTTGATCTCACTATCCGAATGGTGTAGTGTGAAGGAAAGACCTTAGTTATTAGAATTGAGGTACATAACAAATTGTTCAGCTAGTTGAGGGGTGCCAGTCCAAATAAGGATTAGGTCGTCTATGAAACACCTATAGAAGGCCATATATGGACTAAATTGGGAGGACTGCAAAATATATAGGGACTCACCAGATTGGCGAAATTGGAGGCGAAACGAGTCCCCATAGGGCAGCCCCAAATCTGCCTGTAAATGGTATTGTTAAATTGAAATGCATTGTGCTCTAAAATAAATTTCATGGCTACAATCAAAAACGAACTCTGAATAGGGTCTAGTAAAGAATCATCAAGTAAATTATCATAGATGTTTTTTAAGCCTATCTGGGTTGAAATATTCGAGTAAAATGTGCAAACATCTAACGTGATGAATGAAAAATAAGAAGGTAAAGTAACATCATGTAATTCTCTAATGAGCTGTGTAGAGTCCTTTAAATATGAAGGTAACTGTAACACAAAAGGTTGAAGAAATAAATCAATATAATGGGACAAATTACTAGTGAGGGAACCTACACCAGAAATAATGGGACGTCAGGGGGTGTGTGATGGATTTGTGAAGTTTCGGTAAATAATAAAAAAATAGGTAATGAACAGAGTTTTACTAACAAAAAATATTGAGCGTTACCATTTAACCTAAGGTATTACACCATGGAGCGCATCCTGCTGTTCTTTTATCTTTTCATGTTTTTCTAAATGACAGAAACACATTAAGACTTAGTTTTGTTTCACGTTTTAGGGTACGGTTCTATGTAGCGCTTATGCAGCATATTTAATTCTATGCTGTTACGCCTAGCGCTCCGGGCCCCCGCTCCTCCCCGGAGCGCTCACGGCGTCTTTCTCCCTGCAGCTCCCCGGTCAGTCCCGCTGACCGGGAGCGCTGCTCTGTCATGGCCGTTGGGGATGCGATTCGCACAGCGGGACGCGCCCGCTCGCGAATCGCATCCCAGGTCACTTACCCGTTCCCGTCCCCTGCTGTCATGTGCTGGCGCGCGCGGCTCCGCCCTCTAGGGCGCGCGCGCGCCAGCTCCCTGAGAATTAAAGGGCCAGTGCACCAATGATTGGTGCCTGGCCCAATTAGCTTAATTGGCTCCCACCTGTTCCTGGCTATATCTGAGCTCCTCCCTTGTCCTCCCTTGCCGGATCTTGTTGCCCTTGTGCCTAGTGAAAGCGTTTTGTGTGTTTAAAGCCTGTGTACCAGAACTTCTGCTATCTCCCCTGACTACGAACCTTGCCGCCTGCCCCCGACCTTCTGCTACGTCCGACTTTGCTTCTGCCTACTCCCTTGTACCTCGCCTATCTTCAGCAGCCAGAGAGGTGAGCCGTTGCTAGTGGATACGACCTGGTCACTACCGCCGCAGCAAGACCATCCCGCTTTGCGGCGGGCTCTGGTGAAAACCTGTAGTGGCTTAGAACCGGTCCACTAGCGCGGTCCTCGCCATCCCTCTCTGGCACAGAGGATCCACTACCTGCCAGCCGGCATCGTGACAGTAGATCCGGCCATGGATCCCGCTGAGGTTCCCCTGCCAGTTGCCTCTGATATCACCACGGTGGTCGCCCAGCAAGCCCGACAGATCGCCCATCTAACCCACCAGCTGTCGGAAGTGTCCACCATTGTGCACCAACTTCAGTCGCAACTTCATCAGCAATCATCTCCTCCGCCAGCTCCTGCACCTCCTCCGCAGCGAGTGGCCACTCCTAGCCTCCGCCTGTCCTTGCCAGACAAATTTAATGGGGACTCTAAGTTTTGCCGTGGCTTTCTTTCGCAATGTTCCCTGCACTTGGAGATGATGTCGGACCAGTTTCCCACTGAAAGGTCTAAGGTGGCTTTCGTAGTCAGCCTTCTCTCTGGAAAAGCCCTGTCATGGGCCACACCGCTCTGGGACCGCAATGACCCCGTCACCGCCTCTGTACACTCCTTCTTCTCGGAAATTCGAAGTGTCTTTGAGGAACCTGCCCGAGCCTCTTCTGCTGAGACTGCCCTGCTGAACCTCGTCCAGGGTAATTCTTCCGTTGGCGAGTACACCATACAATTCCGTACCCTTGCTTCTGAACTATCCTGGAATAATGAGGCCCTCTGCGCGACCTTTAAAAAAGGCCTATCCAGCAACATTAAAGATGTTCTGGCCGCACGAGAGACTCCTGCTAACCTGCATGAACTCATTCATCTAGCCACTCGCATTGACATGCGTTTTTCTGAGAGGCATCAAGAGCTCCGCCAGGAAAAAGACTTAGATCTCTGGACACCTCTCCCACAGTCTCCACTGCAATCTGCGCCTAGGCCTCCCGCCGAGGAGGCCATGCAAGTGGATCGGTCTCGCCTGACCCTGGAAGAGAGGAATCGCCGTAAGGAAGAGAATCTTTGTCTGTACTGTGCCAGTACTGAACATTTTTTTGTGGATTGCCCAATCCGTCCTCCACGTCTGGGAAACGCACGCTCGCACCCAGCTCTCGTGGGTGTGGCGTCTCTTGATGCTAAGTCGACTTCTCCACGTCTCACGGTGCCTGTTCGGATTTCTACTTCAGCCAGCTCTCCCCTCTCAGCCGTGGCCTGCCTGGACTCTGGAGCTTCTGGGAATTTTATTCGGGAGTCCTTAGTGAATAAATTCCGCATTCCGGTGACCCGTCTTGTCAAGCCACTCCACATTTCCGCGGTCAACGGAGCCAGGTTGGATTGCACCGTGCGTTACCGCACGGAGCCCCTCCTAATGTGCATCGGACCTCATCACGAGGAAATTGTATTTTTTGTCCTTCCTAATTGCACTTCCGAAATTCTCCTTGGACTACCCTGGCTTCAACACCATTCCCCAACCCTGGATTGGTCCACTGGGGAGATCAAGAGTTGGGGTCCCTCTTGTTCCAAGGACTGCCTTCAACCGGTTCCCAGTACTCCCTGCCGTGACCCTGTGGTTCCTCCTGTATCCGGTCCCCCTAAGGTCATTAAGGACTCTGCCTGCCACAGGAAATGCCTCTCCCCCCCTCCCAGTCCCATCAGGCAAGCCTCTGTGTCCCCTCATGGCCCTCGTCCTGGTGTCACACTGCCCCGTGCCAGGTCTCGCCCTCTGCCCTCTCTCCCCATTCCTACTCCTGCTGTTCTGCCTGCCGTTGAGGAATCCCTCCATCCTTTCCCGGTGTCCTCATCCCAGGGGAGGCAGTTACCGGACAAAGAGAAGGGGAGACCTAAGGGGGGGGGGGTACTGTTACGCCTAGCGCTCCGGGCCCCCGCTCCTCCCCGGAGCGCTCACGGCGTCTTTCTCCCTGCAGCTCCCCGGTCAGTCCCGCTGACCGGGAGCGCTGCTCTGTCATGGCCGTTGGGGATGCGATTCGCACAGCGGGACGCGCCCGCTCGCGAATCGCATCCCAGGTCACTTACCCGTTCCCGTCCCCTGCTGTCATGTGCTGGCGCGCGCGGCTCCGCTCTCTAGGGCGCGCGCGCGCCAGCTCCCTGAGACTTAAAGGGCCAGTGCACCAATGATTGGTGCCTGGCCCAATTAGCTTAATTGGCTCCCACCTGTTCCTGGCTATATCTGAGCTCCTCCCTTGTCCTCCCTTGCCGGATCTTGTTGCCCTTGTGCCTAGTGAAAGCGTTTTGTGTGTTTAAAGCCTGTGTACCAGAACTTCTGCTATCTCCCCTGACTACGAACCTTGCCGCCTGCCCCCGACCTTCTGCTACGTCCGACTTTGCTTCTGCCTACTCCCTTGTACCTCGCCTATCTTCAGCAGCCAGAGAGGTGAGCCGTTGCTAGTGGATACGACCTGGTCACTACCGCCGCAGCAAGACCATCCCGCTTTGCGGCGGGCTCTGGTGAAAACCTGTAGTGGCTTAGAACCGGTCCACTAGCGCGGTCCTCGCCATCCCTCTCTGGCACAGAGGATCCACTACCTGCCAGCCGGCATCGTGACATATGCAAAGGGAAATATGCTGCATATTATCCAATCCGCATACACACATGGGTACCAGGTGGTAGCCCTGTGTGTTCAGTGAGGTTTAGAGGTGGGGTCGCATGTCACAGTCAGACCGGCGTGCCACTAAACCTCACTGTGCGCACAGAGCTGTCGCCACGGGTAGCCCTTTGTGTATGCTGACCGGAGAATACACAGCATATTTCCCACTGCGGAGCTGATTTTGTGCAGCATGAAATACACTGCGTAAGCACAACCTGGGACTTTACCCTCAGAGTTTTATCCAGTCAGCTGATTTTTGTATGAGCCAGGGTAGAACTTTTATAGAAGTTGCGCACATGTCCTGCACCCATAGCTGGACAGAGAAACATGCCATTACTGAGCTGGTTTAGCAATAAGAAATTGTGGTTGACTATAACTCAAGTCAAATGCAATAGGAAAGCTAGACAAGTAAAAATTCTTCTCATGTTCAACTTCCAGTGAAAGAATAACTTCTTCTGTCGTGAATTTATAGAGCAGAAAAGTTACTTTAAAGTCAAGTTCTGATACAAAGAATGAAAGAAAACCTATATCACCACCCTCTGGAGAATAATGGGGCATGTTCTGAAATATATCAGCAGCTAAGAGTATCTTTCAGACATAACTGGATTGGATTTGAGGCTTGTGTTATTGTTTGTGCTCCTATCTAGCCCCTTTTATAAGTAACAGTTACATGAAATGGGAAGATCAAGTATTCATACCTAGCAACTGAGAGTTCTTTTAAATCACAGAAACATGATCAATGGGAAAAAAATCACTTCTCACATGCCCATAAATTACACAGCAAGTGTATGGTCACCCGCAGAATATCTGATTTACATGCAGCTGTATAAGAAGCCAAATTCTAATCTATTCCAAAGGGTTCAATATGTTCCTTGGTATTACAGGAAGATTTATTTCACGGAGACTAGAGGATTATTTACAGATAGCTGCAGGGTCATACTGTAAAATTGGCCAAAAGTACCTCACCGTTGCCCTAAGTGCATTTGGACATTGTTACGCCGAGCGCTCCGGGTCCCCGCTCCTCCCCGGAGCGCTCGCTTCACTCTCCCCGCGGCAGCGCTCCGGTCACGTCCTCTGACCCGGGGCGCTGCGATTCCGCTGCCAGCCGGGATGCGATTCGCGATGCGGGTAGCGCCCGCTCGCGATGCGCACCCCGGCTCCCCTACCTGACTCGCTCTCCGTCTGTTCTGTCCCGGCGCGCGCGGCCCCGCTCCCTAGGGCGCGCGCGCGCCGGGTCTCTGCGATTTAAAGGGCCACTGCGCCGCTGATTGGCGCAGTGGTTCCAATCAGTGTGTTCACCTGTGCACTTCCCTATATCACCTCACTTCCCCTGCACTCCCTTGCCGGATCTTGTTGCCTTAGTGCCAGTGAAAGCGTTCCTTGTGTGTTCCTTGCCTGTGTTTCCAGACCTTCTGCCGTTGCCCCTGACTACGATCCTTGCTGCCTGCCCCGACCTTCTGCTACGTCCGACCTTGCTTTTGCCTACTCCCTTGTACCGCGCCTATCTTCAGCAGCCAGAGAGGTGAGCCGTTGCTAGTGGATACGACCTGGTCACTACCGCCGCAGCAAGACCATCCCGCTTTGCGGCGGGCTCTGGTGAAAACCAGTAGTGGCTTAGAACCGGTCCACTAGCACGGTCCACGCCAATCCCTCTCTGGCACAGAGGATCCACTACCTGCCAGCCGGCATCGTGACAGTAGATCCGGCCATGGATCCCGCTGAAGTTCCTCTGCCAGTTGTCGCTGACCTCACCACGGTGGTCGCCCAGCAGTCACAACAGATAGCGCAACAAGGCCAACAGCTGTCTCAACTGACCGTTATGCTACAACAGTTACTACCACAGCTTCAGCAGTCATCTCCTCCGCCAGCTCCTGCACCTCCTCCGCAGCGAGTGGCCGCTCCTGGGATACGCTTATCCTTGCCGGATAAATTTGATGGGGACTCTAAGTTTTGCCGTGGCTTTCTTTCCCAATGTTCCCTGCATCTGGAGATGATGTCGGACCTGTTTCCCACCGAAAGGTCTAAGGTGGCTTTCGTAGTCAGCCTTCTGTCCGGAAAAGCCCTGTCATGGGCCACACCGCTCTGGGACCGCAATGACCCCGTCACTGCCTCTGTACATTCCTTCTTCTCGGAAATCCGAAGTGTCTTTGAGGAACCTGCCCGAGCCTCTTCTGCTGAGACTGCCCTGTTGAACCTGGTCCAGGGTAATTCTTCCGTTGGCGAGTATGCCGTACAATTCCGTACTCTTGCTTCAGAATTGTCCTGGAATAATGAGGCCCTCTGCGCGACCTTCAAAAAAGGCCTATCCAGCAACATTAAAGATGTTCTGGCCGCACGAGAAATTCCTGCTAATCTACATGAACTTATTCACCTAGCCACTCGCATTGACATGCGTTTTTCCGAAAGGCGTCAGGAACTCCGCCAAGATATGGACTCTGTTCGCACGAGGCGTTTCTTCTCCTCGGCTCCTCTCTCCTCTGGTCCCCTGCAATCTGTTCCTGTGCCTCCCGCCGTGGAGGCTATGCAGGTCGACCGGTCTCGCCTGACACCTCAAGAGAGGACACGACGCCGTATGGAGAACCTCTGCCTGTACTGTGCTAGTACCGAACACTTCCTGAGAGATTGTCCTATCCGTCCTCCCCGCCTGGAAAGACGTACGCTGACTCCGCACAAAGATGAGACAGTCCTTGATGTCTACTCTGCTTCTCCACGTCTTACTGTGCCTGTGCGGATGTCTGCCTCTGCCTTCTCCTTCTCTACAGTGGCCTTCTTGGACTCTGGATCTGCAGGAAATTTTATTTTGGCCTCTCTCGTCAACAGGTTCAACATCCCGGTGACCAGTCTCGCCAGACCCCTCTACATCAATTGTGTAAATAATGAAAGATTGGACTGTACCATACGTTTCCGCACGGAGCCCCTTCTTATGAGCATCGGATCTCATCATGAGAGGATTGAACTTTTGGTCCTCCCCAATTGCACCTCGGAAATTCTCCTTGGACTTCCCTGGCTTCAACTTCATTCCCCTACCCTGGATTGGTCCACTGGGGAGATCAAGAGTTGGGGGTCCTCTTGTTCCAAGAACTGTCTACCGGTTCCCAGTAACCCTTGCCGTAACTCTGTGGTTCCTCCAGTAACCGGTCTCCCTAAGGCCTATATGGACTTCGCGGATGTTTTCTGCAAAAAACAAGCTGAGACTCTACCTCCTCACAGGCCTTATGATTGCCCTATCGACCTCCACCCCGGGGCAGAATTTATCCTCTCTCTGCCCCAGAGACTCTTGCCATGTCCGAATATGTCCAGGAGAATCTAAAAAAGGGCTTTATCCGTAAATCCTCCTCTCCTGCCGGAGCCGGATTTTTCTTTGTGTCCAAAAAAGATGGCTCCCTACGTCCATGCATTGACTACCGCGGTCTTAATAAAATCACGGTTAAGAACCGCTACCCCTTACCCCTCATCTCTGAACTCTTTGATCGCCTCCAAGGTGCCCACATCTTCACTAAATTGGACTTAAGAGGCGCCTATAACCTCATCCGCATCAGAGAGGGGGACGAGTGGAAAACGGCATTTAACACCAGAGATGGACACTTTGAGTATCTGGTCATGCCCTTTGGACTGTGCAACGCCCCTGCCGTCTTCCAAGACTTTGTCAATGAAATTTTTCGTGATCTGTTATACTCCTGTGTTGTTGTATATCTGGACGATATCCTAATTTTTTCTGCCAATCTAGAAGAACACCGCCAGCATGTCCGTATGGTTCTTCAGAGACTTCGTGACAACCAACTCTATGCCAAAATTGAGAAATGTCTGTTTGAATGCCAATCTCTTCCTTTTCTAGGATATTTGGTCTCTGGCCAGGGACTACAGATGGATCCAGACAAACTCTCTGCCGTCTTAGATTGGCCACGCCCCTCCGGACTCCGTGCTATCCAACGCTTTTTGGGGTTCGCCAATTATTACAGGCAATTTATTCCACATTTTTCTACCATTGTGGCTCCTATCGTGGCTTTAACCAAAAAAAATGCTGATCCCAAGTCCTGGCCCCCTCAAGCAGAAGACGCCTTTAAACGACTCAAGTCTGCCTTTTCTTCGGCTCCCGTCCTCTCCAGACCTGACCCTTCCAAACCCTTCCTATTGGAGGTTGATGCCTCCTCAGTGGGAGCTGGAGCTGTTCTTCTACAAAAAAATTCTTCCGGGCATGCTGTCACTTGTGGTTTTTTCTCTAGGACCTTCTCTCCAGCGGAGAGGAACTACTCCATCGGGGATCGAGAGCTTCTAGCCATTAAATTAGCACTTGAGGAATGGAGGCATCTGCTGGAGGGATCAAGTTCTCCTGTTATTATCTACACCGACCACAAGAACCTCTCCTACCTCCAGTCTGCCCAACGGCTGAATCCTCGCCAGGCCCGGTGGTCTCTGTTCTTTGCCCGATTTAATTTTGAGATTCACTTTCGTCCTGCCGATAAGAACATTAGGGCCGATGCTCTCTCTCGTTCCTCGGATGCCTCAGAAGTTGAACTCTCTCCGCAACACATCATTCCACCTGACTGCCTGATCTCCACTTCTCCTGCCTCCATCAGGCAGACTCCTCCAGGAAAGACCTTTGTTTCTCCTCGCCAACGCCTCGGAATCCTCAAATGGGGTCACTCCTCCCATCTCGCAGGTCATGCGGGTATCAAGAAATCTGTGCAACTCATCTCCCGCTTCTATTGGTGGCCGACTCTGGAGACGGATGTTGTGGACTTTGTGCGAGCCTGCACTATCTGTGCCCGGGATAAGACTCCTCGCCAGAAGCCCGCTGGTTTTCTTCATCCTCTGCCTGTCCCCGAACAGCCTTGGTCTCTGATTGGTATGGATTTTATTACTGACTTACCCCCATCCCATGGCAACACTGTTATTTGGGTGGTCGTTGATCGATTCTCCAAAATGGCACATTTCATCCCTCTTCCTGGTCTTCCTTCTGCGCCTCAGTTGGCTAAACAATTTTTTGTACACATTTTTCGTCTTCACGGGTTGCCTACGCAGATTGTCTCGGATAGAGGCGTCCAATTCGTGTCTAAATTCTGGAGGGCTCTCTGTAAACAACTCAAGATTAAATTAAATTTTTCTTCTGCATATCATCCCCAGTCCAATGGACAAGTAGAAAGGATTAACCAGATCTTGGGTCTATTTGCGACATTTTGTTTCCTCCCGCCAGGATGACTGGGCAGATCTCCTCCCATGGGCCGAATTCTCGTATAACTTCAGGGTCTCTGAGTCTTCCTCCAAATCCCCATTTTTCGTGGTGTACGGCCGTCACCCTCTTCCCCCCCTCCCTACTCCCTTGCCCTCTGGTCTGCCCGCTGTGGATGAAATTTCTCGTGACCTTTCCATCATATGGAGAGAGACCCAAAATTCTCTCTTACAGGCTTCATCACGCATGAAGAAGTTCGCGGATAAGAAAAGAAGAGCTCCCCCCGTTTTTTCCCCTGGAGACAAGGTATGGCTCTCCGCTAAATATGTCCGCTTCCGTGTCCCTAGCTACAAGTTGGGACCACGCTATCTTGGTCCTTTCAAAATTTTGTGTCAAATTAATCCTGTCTCTTATAAACTTCTTCTTCCTCCCTCTCTTCGTATCCCTAATGCCTTTCACGTCTCTCTTCTCAAACCACTCATCCTCAACCGTTTTTCTCCCAAATCTGTTCCTCCCACTCCTGTTTCCGGCTCCTCGGACATCTTCTCGGTCAAAGAAATTTTAGCTGCCAAAAAGGTCAGAGGGAAAAATTTTTTTTTAGTGGACTGGGAGGGTTGTGGTCCTGAAGAGAGATCCTGGGAACCTGAGGACAACATCCTAGACAAAAGTCTGCTCCTCAGGTTCTCAGGCTCTAAGAAGAGGGGGAGACCCAAGGGGGGGGGTACTGTTACGCCGAGCGCTCCGGGTCCCCGCTCCTCCCCGGAGCGCTCGCTTCACTCTCCCCGCGGCAGCGCTCCGGTCACGTCCTCTGACCCGGGGCGCTGCGATTCCGCTGCCAGCCGGGATGCGATTCGCGATGCGGGTAGCGCCCGCTCGCGATGCGCACCCCGGCTCCCCTACCTGACTCGCTCTCCGTCTGTTCTGTCCCGGCGCGCGCGGCCCCGCTCCCTAGGGCGCGCGCGCGCCGGGTCTCTGCGATTTAAAGGGCCACTGCGCCGCTGATTGGCGCAGTGGTTCCAATCAGTGTGTTCACCTGTGCACTTCCCTATATCACCTCACTTCCCCTGCACTCCCTTGCCGGATCTTGTTGCCTTAGTGCCAGTGAAAGCGTTCCTTGTGTGTTCCTTGCCTGTGTTTCCAGACCTTCTGCCGTTGCCCCTGACTACGATCCTTGCTGCCTGCCCCGACCTTCTGCTACGTCCGACCTTGCTTTTGCCTACTCCCTTGTACCGCGCCTATCTTCAGCAGCCAGAGAGGTGAGCCGTTGCTAGTGGATACGACCTGGTCACTACCGCCGCAGCAAGACCATCCCGCTTTGCGGCGGGCTCTGGTGAAAACCAGTAGTGGCTTAGAACCGGTCCACTAGCACGGTCCACGCCAATCCCTCTCTGGCACAGAGGATCCACTACCTGCCAGCCGGCATCGTGACAGACATATTGTACAGCATAGATTTGAAGGCATCTGCAAAACAGTCTTTAACCCCATATGCCATGGCTTGCTGTATAGACACAGGATAATTCTATTTTGCATCTGCCTTCAACACATTTAGAAATCACACAGTGTCTTTGGATCTTTCGGAAATTTGTAGCTGCTGTTGCTTCTGACACAGTCATTTGCATCTCACTAGCATGAAGCATAATGCAGAATTGTCTCTGATTATTTTCTCTAGCAAGCTTAGTAAGGTCTCTGTGTATACCAGGTTACTGCTTATGAATCATGCATTCTGAACAACTGAAACTGTAGCACGACATACATACTTATCAGTATAATAAATCAGGCATATATATGTATGTTGAATAATGATGAAAAGGCCATACATTTTATTGTTTTGCCATTATCTAGCCATTGAGGAGGGTTGATCTTGTTTCATCTATTAATTAAATATTTTTGTATAACATTTTTTATTTTTCTTAATTGCAACCAAAAGTCTATTGATAACATGTAACAATAATAACTGTCACAGGACCAAAACATAAACCAAATACATAAAGAATGAGTGCTACCACAGGGTTTAAATAATACCATATTGTGAAAAAGCAAAGAAGGAAAAAAAACACTCTAAATTGGCGTACACATTGCAGCATGAGGAATGTATGTGTGGGCAAGCACCCCGCTAAGAAACGCCACGTGTTCCGTCACCTTGAGACGACTTCCTCAGTAATACTGTCAGTACTCCTGAGGAAGTTGTCTCAAGATTATGGAATGCGTGGAGTTTCTCAGTGGGATGCTCGCCCACACATACATTCCACATGTTCCACCATCTGGTCTAATGTCCACTTTTTTGGATTCCCTGTATCTGTGGGGTCGTATGTTGTACTTTTCTCATTTATAACACTATACTGGGATCTATTATCACTGATCAGAGGGCATTTGATGACACAGATCTACTTCATTGGTCACCTTATTGGGGTTAATTGACTACTGTTATTGCAGAGTGAATGCCCCTAAAATGGGATTCATGGTCCCCACCCTATGAATTGTGGAGTTTTGCTTTTCTATGGGAAAATTTTTAATTGGCTTTAGAGTTTATTTGTATGTTGAATCATGTGTAATTAATAAAGCATTTTTGTACCAGAATTAAGTAGTGTGCACCAATTTAGAGTGTTTTTCTTCCTTCTTTTCTTTTTCACATTTTTAGGGTGCATTTTGAAAACTGTATGCATCCGTATGAAAAGAGTATATTCATTTACATCACATTTAAAACCGTATGCAACTAGATGTATCTGGTCATGTTCGGTTTTGATCTTGTACATTTTTTTCCCGCGTGCAAAACAGTGGTCTACTACCATTTTGGGCATGTGACTGTCCGGTCTTGGGATCTTTTACGATGTTAAAAAACAGTATAAGTTTTTAAGAACATTGTACTCAATGCAAAACACATTGAGCATTAAAATACAATCGGTGATATCAGTTTTTTGTTTCCCATTTAGAGAAACATATAACTGATACAGTAACCGTATGTAACAAAGGTGATGTGAATGTTGCCATTGTATAACTATGCATGTACGCATGACACTTTTTACTCCATGGATGCACAAGCCTCAAGTTTTATTTACAAAGGGCAAATGTACTATCTATTGATTTATTTGTACACATAAATATGTAACAATGTACTGCAGCCCCAATTTTTTTTCCATTAAAGGGGTATTCCCATGGAAAACTTTTTTTTTTTTTAAATCAACTGGTGCCAGAAAGTTAAACAGATTTGTAAATTACTTCTGTTAAAAAAAATCTTAATCCTTCCAGTACTTTTTAGGGGTTATATACTAAATAGGAAATGCTTTACTTTTTAGATTTCTCTGTTGTCATGACGACAGTCCGCTCTGCTGACCTCTGCTGTCTATTTTAGGAACTGTCCAGAGAAGGAGAAAATCCCCATAGCAAACATATGCTGCTCTGGACAGTTCCTAAAATGGACAGCAGAGGTCAGCAGAGAGCACTGTGGTCATGACATCAGAGAAATCTAAAGAGTAAAGAATTTCCTCTGTAGTATTTAGCCCCTAAAAAGTACTGGAAGGATTAAGATTTTTTTTAATAGAAGTAATTTACAAATCTGTTTAACTTTCTGGCACCAGTTGATTTAAAAAAATAAAGTTTTCCACGGGAGAACCCCTTTAAAGTAGCAAGACGCCAATTTTGGCATGATCAGCTAACAATATTGGAGGAGATTTATCAAGGGATTTAGATTTTAATTTTTTTTGCTTACAAAAGTCGCACAAAAAGTCGCAAAAATCTACACTGTTCAAAAAATAAAGGGAACACAAACAACACGATGTAACTCCAAGTCAATAACACTTCTATGAAACCACACTGTCCACTCAGGAAGCAACACTGATTGACAATCAAATTCACATGCTGTTGTGCAAATGGAACAGACATTTGCACAACACCCCCAATAAAGGAATGGTTATGCAGGTGGTGACCGCAGACCACTTCTCAATTCCTATGATTCCTGGCTGATGTTTTGGTCACTTTTAAATGCTGGCGGTGCTTTCACTCTAGTGGTAGCATGAGACGGAGTCTACAACCCACACATGTAGTGCAGCTCATCCAGGATGGCACATTAGGGCGAGCTGTGGCAAGAAGATTTGCTGTGTCTGTCAGCATAGTGTCCAGAGAATGGAGGCACTACCAGAAGGCAGACCAGTACATCAGGAGACGTCGAGGAGGCCGTAGGAGGGCAATAACCCAGCAGCAGGACCACTACCTCCGCCTTTGTGCAAGGAAGAGCAGGAGGAGCACTGCCAGAGCCCTGCAAAATGACCTCCAGCAGGCCACATATATATGTGTCTACTTAAACAGAAACAGACTTCATGAGAGTGGCATGAGGGCCCGACGCCCACAGGTGGGCATTGTGCTTACAGCCCAGTACCATGCAGAACATTTGGCATTTGCCAGAGAACACCAAGATTGGCAAGTTCGCCACTGGCATTCTGTACTCTTCACAGATGAAAGCAGGTTCACACTGAGCACATGTGACAGACGGGACTGACTCTGTTTGGCGGTGGGTCAGTAATGGTGTGGGGTGGCAATTCTTTGGGGGGCTGAACAGCCCTTCATGTGCTTGCAAGAGGTAGCTTGACTGCCATTAGGTACCGAGATGAGATTCTCACACCCCTTGTGAGACTATATACTGGTGCAGTTGGCCCTGGGTTTCTCCTAATGCAAGACAATGCTAGACCTCATGTGGCTGGAGTGTGTCAGCAGTTCCTGCAAGACGTAGGCATTTTTGCTATGGACGGGCCCGCCAGTACCCCAGACCTGAATCTGATTGAGCACATGTGGGACATCATGTCTCACTCCATCCACAAACGCCAAAGACTGTCCAAGAGGTGGCGGATGCATTAGTCCAGGTCTGGGAGGACATCCCTCAGGAGACCATCTGCCACCTCATCAGGTGCATGTCCAGGTGTTGTAGGGAGGCATGTGGAGGCCACACACACTATTGAGCCTCATTTTGACTTGTTTTAAGGACATTACATCAAATTTGAATCAGCCTGTAGTGTGGTTTTCCACTTTGATTTTGAGTGTGACTCTAAATTCAGACCTCTATGGGTTGATAAATTTGATTTCCATCTATAATTTTTGTGTGATTTTGTTGTCAGCCCATTCAACTATGTAAAGACGAAAGTATTTCATATGATTAGATTATTCATTCAGATCTAGGATGTGTTATCTTAGTGTTCCCTTTATTTTTTTGAGCAGTGTACAAAAGAGCTTACCAAAGCAAATTACAGTTTTCACTTTGCAGTGGTCAGGAATTTATTAAGTGCGAAAGTTGCACAAAAAGTCACAACCGCCTCAAAAGCAGTGTAAATTTAAGCCAAATGTATGTTTGAAAAATTCGATTTGGCCGATTCGCTGTATTTTCCGAAAAAATTTGGTTCAGTCCGAAATTATTTGCGGTAAATCTGTATTAAAAACGGCTATTTCTGGCCTACAGAGAGCCACAATAGGGGTGTAGAACACTTAGCCTTGCTGTAACACGCATTGGGTGTGTGCTGGGTTAGTGGAATAATACTGGTTTTCAGTATGAAATGCAGATTAGAGGCATTGCTATTAGAATAACTCTCGCAGAGCGGCAGAATGAGACAGCCTGGAGGTGGCATCAACATGAGGAGAACATATGGTGGCAGTATGAGACAGCCTGGAGGTGGCATCAGCATGAGGAGGACATATGGTGGCAGTATGAGACAGCCTGGAGCTGGCAGGAGCATGAAGAGAACATACGGTGGCAGAATGAGACAGCCTGGAGGTGGCATCGACAGTATCAGGATTCCTGAAAGTGACCCGTGACATAGTGGTGTGGTGGGTGGCAATACCAGTACCCGGTGACGAAGAAGGGTGAAAAAGGAGAACTTGGCATCTGATGTGTGGCATCAGGCAAGTGGCAGGATCAGACTAGTAGCTGAGGCAGGTAGGCAGAAGAAAACAGACTCTTTTGTAAAAAGTGTTAGTGTGCAAAAGTAAGTATCGAGGATATGCATTACGTAAAATGTAACTTTTAATAACATTCTTAGGATAAAATATATGTACCCACACATTTTTTTAAATCAAATAAAAGGAAAGGTATTAAAAAAACACCATGTGCCACTTACACCACCAAGAATTGATGTGATGCAAAGACCTCTAAAAATTGGAAGGGAACAACGTGTGGTTCCTGGTAACCGGTGGGGGTAAAATCTTACCCTGTAAGGCCCTACTCTCACATTATTAATTCCCTTCTTGGCAAGTGTTACTCACCCTAAAAATGGAGCCCCACA
This sequence comes from Hyla sarda, assembly GCF_029499605.1. Classification (NCBI taxonomy): domain Eukaryota; kingdom Metazoa; phylum Chordata; class Amphibia; order Anura; family Hylidae; genus Hyla; species Hyla sarda. Next base: position 260,351,099 of record NC_079193.1, read on the forward strand.
CAGGAACCTCTCCCTATTTCCACCTGCAAACACTGCCATTTCCCAGGGTTTTTATGTGGAAATAGGGAGAGTTTCCTGTGTGGGGCAACCCTTTTTATGACGATTAACACTTTCCTCGATAAAGTGGAAAAGAAAAATATATTGTCCATTGTGGCAGGTGTGGGTAAAAAATTCCCCTGTAAGGCCCTATTCTCACTCTATTAATTCCCTTCTTGGCCAGTGTTACTCGCCCTAAAAAGGGCAGCCCCACACAGGAAACTCTTCCTATTTCCACCTAAAAACCCTGGGAAATGGCAATGTTTGTAGGTGGAAATAGGGAGAGGTTCCTGTGTGGGGCCACCCTTTTTTAGGGCAGGTAACACTTTCCAAGAAAGGAATTAATAATACGAGAGAAGGGCTTTACAGGGGAAGTTTTTACCCCCACCGGTTGCAATGCACCATACACTGTTCCCTTCCACCTTTTAGAGGGGGTATAGGTGGCACATGGTGTTTTTTGCACACCTTTCCTTTTGTTGATTTCAAAAAAAATTGGAGTGCATATATTTTATCCTAAGAAAAGTTACGTTTTAGCTAATGCATATCCTCAATACTTACTTGTGGTCTTATGCAGAGGAATGTCTGTAACTGAGGTGCAGCACCTTAAATATGTTTTGCACTATCCATATTTGTGAAGTGTTGGTGTGGCACCATGGTCAATCTACTCTAAGGCATCAGGCATTGGTGAGTGGAAATCCTGGCTGATCCATGCCTTATTCATTTTCACAAAGGTCAGTCTCTCCACATTTTTCATGGACAGACGAGTTCTCCTTGGGGTTACTATGACCCCCTGCTGCATTTAACACCCGCTCTGATAGCACAATATTGGCTGGGCAGGACAGCATTTCCAGGGCAAACTCTGCTAGTTGCGGCCACAAATCAAATTTGGCTGCAGAGAAGTCCAGTGGATATTCAAGGTGTGTTAGCATGGTCATGTCAAGGTATGCCATCACCTGCTTGTTCAGGTCCTGCTCCAGGTCTACATGCTTCTGATGAGTTGCTTCACTATACAGATGAAAAAAGCTACTTATCAGCGACTGTAGACTGCTGATGGAGCTGGTACTGCTCCTGCCACCCCACCTCTCCCCAGCAGCCATGGCAGTGTAAGGTGATCGCAGAGGGCCCCCCGATTCAGACCTCCGAGTGGATGGACAATTGCGCAGATATGCATCGGCCAACTGTCTACGTAGGATGTATCTGCAGTAGGTCAGTTTCTCCTCCCTCTCAATGGGTGTAAAAAAGGCCCCCATTTTGCAGCGAGGGTCCAATAAGGTGAAGAGCCAGAAGTCATACCGCTGCCAAATGGTGACAATTCGGCGGTCACTATACAAGTAAGTGGGCATGCATCATGCCATTTGTGCAAGTTCCTTGGGGGGACTCCCTGCCTCCATCTCCACTGCATACTGCCACGGTGTGTCTGGGTCCTCTGTCTTGCCTCCCTCATAACCCTCTAGCTGCTCCTGCTGCTCCTCTCCTCTCAGATGACTAGTAAAACCACTCATCTTGCGAAACCTAAACTGTGCTCCACTGTGCCCCTCCCCTCCTCCTTCTCCTCCTCCAGCTCAGCCCCGACAGGGCTCATGAGTCCGTGAGATGTAAGCGACAAGTCCCCAGTGCCCTGACCAGCCATTGTTTCCAACCCGTGTTGTAGTAAATGAAGCAGTGGAATGACGTTGTTCATCAGGTAATCCTGGCGACTGACTAATAAGGTGGCTTCCTCAAAGGGTCAGAGTAAACAGCAGGAGTCACGTATGAGCTGCCACTGGTTGACATTGAAGTTACACAAGGGAGTCCCCCTAATCGCTTGGATCATCAAGATATCGGTGATGGCTTTTCTCTGTTCGTATAGTCAGTCCAACATATGGAGAGTGAAATTCCAACATGTGGAAACATCACAAATCAGACTATGTTGGGGGATACCATTCTGACGCTGCAGCTCAAGGAGGGTGTGCTTTGTGGTGTACGAGGGGCTGAAGTGCATGCAAAGTTTCCTTCCCATTGTTAGGATGTCTTGCAGATGGGGGGAACACTTCAGGAACCGCTTGACAACCAAAATGAACACGCATGCCTCAGGCTTCCTTGTCACAGCGCAGACAAGATGTTCTTCCTGTTGACAGTCACCCTGGTTCCCATTTCCAGTTTTCGTGGAGTAAGCCATGATTTGATTTCTTGATGAATGATTTTTAGCAGTTTCTCCCCTGTGTGACTCCTTTCGCCAAGGCAAAGCATGTGAAGAACAGTGTGACACCGCCTTGCCCTGCACACATGGTATGCTGGAGGTGCCCTGAGACTTGTGCATGCAGTGGAGACTGAGGACACAGTGGAGGATGGGGAGGCGGAGTCGCACACTGTCACAGGACCAACGGCCTGAGAGCGTGGAAATGACGTGACCTGTCCAAGTTGCTGTTGAGCTGTGCAGGAACCACATTCACCCAGTGGGCTGTAAAGGACATTTATTGTCCCTGAGCGTAGTTACAGCTCCACACGTCGGTGCTGCTGTGCACTTTGGTACACACCGACAGGCTCAAGGACTGTCCCACCTTCTGTTCCACTAAATTGTGCATGGCTGTTACTGCCTTCTTCGCAAAGAAATGACAGCTTGGGACTCTCCACCTTGGCTCTGCACAAGTCATCAGTTCTCTGAAAGGTGCAGAGTCCATCACTTGAAAAGGGAGGGACTGCAGCACCAGCAACTATAAGCACATTCAGCTTCTGCTCCATTGGATGAGTGGGCGCACACTGTTGTCTCTTGGACATGGCTTCACCGATGTACTGCTGATGGAATGACTGACTTGAAGTAGGAGGAGCAGGACCATCTGGAGCAACAGAAGATGGGTGTGAAATACAGCTCCCTTCGGCTGAGGTGGTGGAGCCTTGGCTGGCTGAAACAGGGAGTGGCGTGCCACTGGGTGAAGCATCATGCTGTACCACCATATCGGAGCCAAGGTTCTCCCAGGCCACTTTATCGTGACGCTGCATATGTTGACTCAAATCCGTGGTGCCAACATTGGGACCCTGGCCATACTTCCCCTTCTGCTGACATATCTTGCATGTGTCCAGGTTAACATCCTCTGGTTGCTTGATGAAAAACTGCCACACCTCCGAGTAGCTGATTTTCCCACCAACAGTCCGCACCGAACCCCTGTTCCACTGCCTCCCGGAAAGGTAGGCTGCCACGAAGCAGGTGGTCTACTCTGGGCATGTTTGGCTCCAGACTGTCCACTTCTGCCATCATGCTACCACCTTGCCGGCTCAGCTGCTGCCTCACAGGCAACCTACAACCCCTTCTCCTGATGATGATGAAGCCCCTTCTGCACCCAGCCCCCAAGTGCGATCGGCTTCATCATCATCATCAAGTTGTTTCTGCATGTCACTGAAGTCCTCCTCAGGTTCCTCAACAGTGTCTGCTTCAGGAGCCTGAATGCTCGCAACACCACCTCCCATGACACTCTCCTCATCACTACTTGCCCGCTTAGTGGAGGAAACGGCGGATGTCTCCTCCACTTTTTGGCTGGGCAGTAGCTGCTGACTGTTGTCTAGTAGATCGTCCTCACTAAATAGTGGAGCTGAACCCACAGCATAAGATACTTCTGTAGGGGAGGGAACAGCATAGGACAGAGACAGTGGGAGGAACAGGAGCTCAGTCCTCTCGCTGCGACTGCTGATGCCACTCGCCCCTAGTCTGTTGCGACCTCTTCTTCATGAATTTAGGCCTCTGCCACTCCTCTATGCAGGTGTTTGCACTTCTCTGCCTGACATAGTTAGTGCATATATGAGGGGAGTACAATATACTCCACTATACTTATAACAGTATTTGTCTACAACACCAGCAGGTGTGTACTTGTGGATGGCCTTTCACAGTATCTAGGCACTTAAAGGGGTACTCCGCCCCTAGACATCTTATCCCCTATCCAAAGGATAGGGGATAAGATGTCAGATCGCCGCGGTGCCGCTGCTGGGGAGCCCCGGGATACCCGCTGCTCTGTGCGTAATGATGGGCGATACAGGGGACGGAGCCGCGTGATGTCATGGCTCCGCCCCTCGCGACATCACGGCCCGTCCCCTTAATGCAAGTCTATGGCAGGGGGCGTGACGACCGCCGCGCCCCCTCCCATAGACTTGTATTGAAAGGGGCGGGCCGTGACGTCACGAGGGGTGGAGCCGTGACGTAACAATGCTCCGGCCCCTGTATTGTGCATCATTACGTGCAGAGCGAACTCGCTCTGTTCTGTAATGATAGCGCAGTGCCGCAGCAGGGATCCCGGGGATCCCCAGCAGCGGCACCGTGGGGATCTGACATCTTATCCCTTATCCTTTGGATAGGGGATATGATGTCTAGGGGCGGAGTACCCCTTTAAGACTTTAACATGAACAAAATGGTACACCACTTAGATGTACGCACAGGTTACACTTAATAGAGGGCAATATGCTTTCAGTGCTCTGCTTACCCTAACTGGCTAGCTACTATTAGCTTTTCAGTTGTTCAGTCGCTGTGTACTACACCCAAAATTACACTTTCTCTCTAATTCTTTCTCCCTTATTTATCAGTGCTTCTAGGCTGGATTTGGGCTATAGGTGAATCACTGCTGTATAAAAGCTTTCTGTGCAATACACTGCTCTCTGTCCCTTTCTCTCTGCAATAGAACACTGATGTGACTGGCCGCAAGATGGCTGGCGATTATATAGGGCTGTGACAGGGGTGACTGGCTGCTGATAGGCTGCATGCTGCATGTGATTCAGAGTCATCCCGCCGACCCTTGTTCCCACCTTCCCAGGATTCCTTTCACCATGTCTTCACATGTGGATCCGCCATTTTAGATGCCTGGCCCCTGGAGCATGGACCACACTAAATTGAGTGATTCGCACGATCGAATGGCGGTGATATTGGCATTCATTATGAATCAAATCTTTCCTGAAATTCATAACAAAGTCGGAGTCGGCAGATTCTATTTACTCATCCCTAGTGAGTGGGATTTCATATTTCCCGCCGGGAGCCGAGACCATGGCTGGTCGGTCTAAGTCAATCACAGCTCATGCCGGGAAATATGAAATTACAGTGTGGTTTCATATTCCTTGCAGCCAGCAAGACACCGGCCAACTCCCCACACGGCAACCCAGCCACAACTACCAGCTGTTGCAACTACAACTCTCAGCATGTCCTCACTGTTAGGGCAAGCTGGGAGTTGTAGTCTTGCATCAGATAGCGGGCGGGTGGCTCCCCGCGGTTGGTGCCTCCAGCTGTTGCTAGACTACAACTTCCATGGTGGGAGTTGTTGTTTAGGAATGGGGTGCTTCCAGCTATTACTAAACTACAATTTCCATGATGGGAGTTGTAGTTTAGAAACAGCGAGACTCCAGCTGTTGCTAAATTACAACTTATAACTTTCCTAGACAACAAAAGGCTGTCTGGAAATGATGGGGTTTTAGTTTAGAAACAGCTGGAGGCTCCCTATTAGGAAATGCTGGTTTATGGTCGTTTTCTTTAACCCCTTAAGGACTCAGGATTTTTCAGTTTTTGCACTTTCGTTTTTTCCTCCTTACCTTTTAAAAATCATAACCCTTTCAATTTTCCACCTAAAAATCAATATTATGGCTTATTTTTGCCTCGCCAATTTTAATTTGCAGTGAGATTAGTCATTTTACCCAAAAATGTACGGCGAAACGGAAAAAAAAATCATTGTGCGACAAAATCGAAGAAAAAATGCAATTTTGTAACTTGTGGGGGCTTCCGTTTCTACGCAGTGCATATTTCGGTAAAAATTACACCTTATCATTATTCTGTAGGTCCATACGATAATGATACCCTACTTATATAGGTTTGATTTTGTCGCACTTCTGGAAAAAATCATAACTACATGCAGGAAAATTTTTACGTTTAAAAATGTAATCTTCTGACCCCTATAACTTTTTTATTTTTCCACGTACAGGGCGGTATGAGGACTAATTTTTTGCGCCGTGATCTGAAGTTTTTATCGGTATGATTTTTGTTTTGATCGGACTTTTTGATCACTTTTTATTCATTTTTTAATGGTATAAAAAGTGATCAAAAATGCGCTTTTTTTGACTTTTGAATTTTTTTGCGTGTACGCCATTGACCGTACGGTTTAATTAATGATATATTTTTATAGTTCGGACATTTACGCACGCGGTGATACCACATACGTTTATTTATTTATTTTTTTACACTGTTTTATTTTTTTATGGGAAAAGGGGGGTGATTCAAACTTTTATTAGGGAAGGGGTTAAATGACCTTTATTAACACTTTTTTTTTTACATTTTTTTTGCAGTGTACACACTGATCTTTTACACAGATCACAGGCATGTATTAACACGCCTGTGATCAGTGTTATCGGCGCTTGACTGCTCCTGCCTGGATCTCAGGCACGGAGCAGTCATTCGCCGATCGGACACGGAGGAGGCAGGTAAGGGCCCTCCCGGTGTCCTGCAAGCAGTTCGGGATGCCGCGATTTCCCCGCGGCGGTCCCGAACAGCCCGACTGAGCAGCCGGGTCAATTTCACTTTCGCTTTAGAAGCGGCGGTCAGCTTTGACATCTCCGCGATTGACGATGTGTGGTATTAGCCGCGGGTCCCGGACGTTCATGAGCGCCGGGACCGACGCGATATGATGCGGGATCGCGGCGGTGAAATCGTCCTGCGTCGTTAAGGGGTTAAGGGAGGGCATAATTAATGTACTAACCTGTTTTCCATTTTTTTATTATTTCAGATCCGTGTATGCAGAGGACTTCTTCAGATTCAGTGGACTACATCAATGACCAGCATTTTTTTTGTTTAATATTTATAAAATGGCTAACGCGGGCTTGTGGGGAAGTGTTTTTTTGGAATAAAAGTTTTTAAAAAGTGTTGTGTTTTTTTTGTTTAAATTTACTTTACAGGCTAAGTAGTGGAAGCTATCTTATAGACAAAATTCATTTCTAAGCCAGGTCTTTGCGCTAGCCACAAAAACATCTAGCGCTTACCCCCAATTATTACCCCGGTACCCACCACCACAGGGGTGCTGGGAAGAGCCGGTACCAACTGGCCCGGAGCATCAAAAATGATGCTCCTGAGCCTAGGTGGTAACAGGCTGGCATTATTAAGGCTGGGGAGGGCCAATAACAATGGTCCTCGCCCAACCTGATAACGTCAGGCTTTTGCTGTTTAGTTGGTATCTGGCGGAGAATTAAAATAGGGGAACCCCACATGTTTTTTATTTGTTTAATTATTTATGCAAAAAATATGTGGGGGTTATTCTTATTTTCATTTGTAGCCAGATACCAACCAAGCAGCAACATCCTGACATTACTAGGCTGGGTGAGGACTATTGTTACTGGCCCTCCCCATCCTAAATAATGCCAGCCTGTACCCGCCTAGGCCCAGGAGCACCATTTTTTTATCCTTTGGGCCTGTTGGTACCAGCTCTTCCTGGCACCTCTGTGGCGTTAGGAACCCGGGTAATAATTGGGGATTAGTGCTAGCTGTTTTTGTGGCTAGCGCTAAGCTCCGGTTTAGTAATGGATTCTGTCTATTAGACAGCTTCCACTACTAAGTCTGTAAAGTAAATAAAAAAATTTAAAAAACACTTTTTAAAAACTTTTATTTCAAAAAATAAACTCCCCCACAAGCCCTCGTTAACAATTTTATTAATATAAAAAAAAACGCTGGGCATTGATGTAGTCCACCGAATCCGAAGAAGTCCTCTGCATAAACGGATCTGAAATAATAAGAAAAAAACACAGAAAATTGGTTAGTACATTTATAGTGCCCTCCCTTATGGAAAAAGCCCATAAACCAGCTTTTCCTAACAGGGGGCATTCAGTTGTTGCTAAGCTATAACCCCATCATTTTCAGACAGCCTTTGGCTGTCTGAGAAAGATATAAGTTGTAATTTAGCAATAACTGGAGTCTCGCTGTTTCTAAACTACAACTCCCGTGATGAGAAAATGAGCCCTCATTTTCTAAGAATGTTAGCAGGGTCAGAAAAGGACAATTTTAAACATGTTAATTTTCATATATATAGTTATAATTTTTTGAAAAAAGCAAAACAAAATCAAATGTATATAAGGCCCCTTTTACACTGTCACAAATGTCAGTCAGGCACTTTTTTGTGTGTGCCCTAACGGACGTTATTTTTGATCAGGCACAACAAGAAAAAAATGGTTCCCGACAGATCCCATTTACTATTATGGGGTCTGTCGGATGCTGTTGTTTTTTGACGAAAGTAGCAGGAGGAAGAAACGTTGCATGAGGAATTTTTCTTCCAAATATTCTCCCCAGGTTCCCCAATGGACATCACAGGCAGTGTGAAAGAAGCATCATTTCACTTGTATGGACCCACAGAATACATTGAATGTGCCATTTTTACAGTAAAGTGCACTGGGTAGAAACGGAAGGTCCTAAAAGTTACAAAATGGCATTTTTTCCCAATTTTTTTTTTTGTTTCGCTGTTGATTTTGTGATGAAATGATTAATGTCATTACAAAGTAAAATTGGTGGTGGAAAAAACAAAGCTTTATAGGTAAGGTGGAAAATTGAAAGTGTTATGATTTTTAGAAGGTGAGGAGAAAAGAAACTAAAGTGCAAAAATAAAGAAAAACTGTGTACAAAAGGGGTTAAAAAATATTTATATATCGCACAATTTTTTTCACAACTGTGATTTTAGAGCTGAAAAGTCACAGAGGAGAGGAGGTGGTGTTACAAAGTGTTGTTCTGAAGTTATTTATTGGTTTTGGCTTATGTGTGCTAAAAAAAATGATATTCAAAAGTGATTTATTGTTTTTTGCTTCTGTGAGCCAAATTGATCAACCCACTGTGGTAGTATGATAAATATGCTACACATAAGAAAAAACAAAAACAAAAAAAAACTACAGAACTCGCTTACCAAAGAAACAATGATAAATGAGGAATCAGACATGTTGCATTTCAACATACCTGCCTATGATGCTGCATGAGATACGCTCCTGCTATTGAAAAACATTTACAAAATAGAACCCCCTCCCTCAGTATGCTGTCTTCTCACATTTTCCCTAGCATTAGCAAAAATACAACTCCCAGCTTATCCTCACTGACAGTAGCGGGACACAAGATGACAGTGGGAGGATTTTTCCTCCAGATGTGAGCCCTGAACTCACAGCTGTCAATCAAGGAAGTGTGTCCATGACACATGGACACAGCAGGACTAGTATGTGTCCAAGCAGGCAGAGGGGGCAGTTGTTTTACTGACTTTTTCAGTATGAAATACTGAAAATTTTCTAATGAAAGCAATTGCAAAACCAATTGGTTTTGCATACTTTACAACATATCACATTTTTTTGTATCTGACAGTGCCCATTTAAGTTTTTTTCAAAGACCTCTGAAAAATGAAGGAAGCAATCTGATTGGTTGCTATGGACGACTGGTCAATTTTTCTCTGCACAGGTTTTGAAAAACCTTCCCCATGTTTCCCCCATTGAAGTAATGTAAGCTTGTCCTACAAGTACTAAAAAATAGTAAGATACCATTTATGTGAAAAATATGAAGCAGTGTCCAACAAGCTCCATGTTCTTTTCCTGCTTTAGTTTAATACTAGTGACACTTTTTATTACATTTTTAAATTCATATTGATTCAGTGACTAGATTTGACTTGAAAAGATTTGGCTTTATGGGAGCTGACTAAAACTGACTTGAGCTGCTTTGCTATAGGAATTCCAATTTTGGTGCTTACTACCAGGGTGGACTATGATGGACAGAATCTTCACAACTTTATCCTTTGGCACTAAGGGGCCTGTCATATTCTTCTATTGTTCCCAAAGCTTGACTGGACTGACAACCTGGTTGCTGGGATCTGTGTGAAGAGTTTAGTCACTCTTAAACCGATAATTTAGCAACTGGGTCTTGAGCCTGTCCCCATGAGGTATGGGACAGGTCACACAAGAGAGGTCTAGTCTCTACCTTGACTAACTCTGCACTGACTCTACACTGACTGCACTAAACTCCTCACTGTCTGGTCAGACCCAGGTGGTGACATGGCAGTAGGCTCTGATTGGCTAGACTCTCTTGTGGTTTCCTATCCATCCTCGCACAGAACAACATTAACTCATTACATGACATTCAAGATACAATTACATAATTACAATTACACAATGACAAACAGGCATTTGCCATGATATAATACATTAAGACATGGAGCTGTGGTGGCAGAAGCTTGATTTTTCTAAATTTACTCATCTGAATAAGCCCAATCCATTCACAAACTGTTTGATTCCATATCAAAATCGGTGTTACATAAAAAGCCAGAATAACTATCAATATTAAATGAGCTTGCAACTCTGTAAGTATCATTCAAAATACATATATATATTTTTTTATAATTATTAACTGTGCAGTTAGAAAAAAAACTGAAAAATAAATATGTGGTAGATCACCGGTATATGGCGGGACCACGGGTGTAGCGGACTGAGTGGTGGGATCAGATGGTATTAACCCCTGGGGCAAGATGTTGTTAACCCCTAGTGTTCATGACGTCAGGATGTGGTTGTATGGTGTAGGGCACTGCCGACAACCAACCCAAAATGGCATATATTAAATGAGAGTCCAAAGCAGGATTTGAAGCAACTGGAACTTTACTGAAGAAGGCAGTAGAACAGTCTTTACAGATAGCCAACTTTCACAGAGGTGTCCGGGACACAGGGAACATCTCAGGCTTGCTTGGACTTGTAGTAGTAATAATGATGATGCAGGCCATTGTGCTACTGTTATGACTTTGGTAGGGACAGTAGAGACTTGTAGACATAGAAGACTTACGGATTAGATGTGGCTGCAGACTTGTAGGCTTTGGCCTAGCTGTACTGGACTGAACTTGTAAAGGACTTGTGCTTGCTTTCTTGTCCAGGAATCAAAGGACAAAGAGCTAGTGTGGAGACTACAGCCCCTTATATATCAGGGGCTGGACTAATGCCCATTGGTAGCTGGTTGCCTGTGGTTACCTGTGCCTCTGGAACTCTAGGTAACAGGTGATCACATATCACAGGACTATCACATGACCTTAGGAAGGTCCTACACAGTCTAAACATCCTTATAACCTTTACACATAGCTTGTATTCACTGTACAATACCTATAACAAATGTACATAATTAATATACAATAGAATACCATAATAGTGACCTAGGGGGATCCTGCAGGAGAGCCCTGTGGACTTGAGGGACTCTACCTGAAGGGACTTACAACTGTACAGAACCATGTTCTGTACCGGGACACGACAAATATAAGTAAAGCATTGCCCATCTTTTTCTTGTGTCTTATTATGTGACCAAAATGATTTTGGGCCCCTCAGATAGCAGGGCCCATGTGCAACTGCTACCTCTGTACCTCCTACATAAATCTTTGTATGCAGGTTTCTATATGTAAATTTTAGAGCTGGTGTTCCTGTGACATTTACAGTGACTATTATTTTAAGCAATAACTCTTATTTGTTTTATTGTTTTTATATTTCAGCATAATGTCTACTTAATACTTATGACATTCTGATTTATACCTGCCATTTTCAACACCTTGCTTTTATTGTATTGTGAAAATGTGTTTCCCTGTTCTCGTATTAAACTTATTTATTTCCCTGATAGTTAAAAGTAATTTCCGTGAAGCAGAAACATGTTGCTTAGTTTTATTACTTTAGTTAGTCCTGACCTTTAAATGTTTAAGAACATTTCTGAGACTTTTTTGATTGCCGAAACACTGTTTAAAAATATACTGCAATTAAATATTTTGGGAACAATGGGGGGGGGGGGGGGGCTGAGTCATCATTGATTTTACCCTGGTTTTGTGGTGTACATTTGTCTCGCTGTTTGTCTCAGTTGCTGTTTTAAGACTTTTCATTGTGACTTTTGCTTTAGAAGGTTTTTCTAAAGGAACATACCAAGTCATGATTTCAGGGCGATATCATGCAGTGGTCAGGAATTCAAGATGTGCGACTTTTCAGTTTGTCGCATCTTTTGTCGCAATTGTGCTTATTTAGGCGCAAATCTACACCAGCCCTGACTTAGCTTACAAAACTGAATGCAAACAGCATTATGAAAAAGTTGCACATTTTGTCATACGGGATAAAAAGTTGCAGAGAGACACTACACAAAGTGATGTACTGAAATAAGAAATGTTATCAGCACCAGATTCATCACATGCCCTGCACCATGTAATAAATTTGGTGCAAGTACACAGTTTCTACCACACAAATGAATGGGGTAAAAAGACGTACACCTACACCACTCTTGTTGAATTCCCCCAAATTACTTATTAGGGAAGCATTTAGACTGTTTCAGGCTTGAGGGCTATTGCCACTGCACCCTCTAAGCAGTGGCCTCCCACTGCTGCCCTCTGGATGCCCTCTGGATGTTGCAAAACTTCAACTCCCAGCCGTTGGCTGTCCGGGCATGCTGAGAGTTGAAGTTTTGCAACAACCGAAGGGCCACAGATTGGGACCACTGCTCTATAGCCATGCTTTTGTATGTACTTGTTTACAAAGTTACAGTCGATTCTGTTAAACATGTATAATTTTATTTACAAGATACTATATTTCCCTCTTAACCCCTTAAGGACCAATGCAAATAAACCTGTACGCCCCAGAAAGTCCAGGCCTGTTTTTTCAAATCGGGGATGTCTGTCTTTATTAGAGAATAACTCTGGTAACGTTTTGCCAATCAAGATAATTCTGACATTGTTTTTTTGTCACAAGTTGTCCTTCATGTACATAGTAAAAGTAAGCCGATATCATTTGTAGTTTTTTTTTATAATGCAAAAAATCATGAAATTTTTTGCTATTTTAACACTAATAGGGTGCATATATTTATATATACTGACCAAATAGTTTATGAAACTTATACTTTCAGATGTCTACTTTATTTTGACGTCATTTTTTTTGTTTTTAATTAACATTTGAAATTAGTTAGAAGCCTAACAATTTAACTTGAAATTTTGAAAATTTTGAAAATTTTAAAAGTACATCTTTTTTTGTGTGCTATGCAAGGTTTGCAGAAATTAAAAGGTAGTAGAACATAGGAACAACCCCCCAAATGACCCCATTTTAAAAACTAGACCCCTTAAGGTATTCGCTAGGGGGTACAGTGAGTATTTTAACACCATAGTTTTTTGGCAGGAATTATTACAAAGTCAGTGTCAAAAATTCGAAATTTGCAATTTTTCACAAATGCATCATTTGGGGGGCATATGTTTTGTACATCACTTCTGATATTGAAAGAAATGCACCCTATATTTTATTTAGCTGCTTGTCCCATGTTCGGAAATACCCCCGCTTTGGCCATATATGGTTCCTTGGCCGCGTGGTAGGACTCAGAAGGAGAGGTGCGCCATTTGGCTTTCAGGGCAGAACAGTACCCCCACCCCCACAAGTGACCCCATTTATATACCGCACCCCTACAAGTTATTGGCTGCACCAGGGACCACTCTGATTGGTCCTTGGTCGGCTGGGGGTATAACGCGTCTGTCTGTGACAGTTAAGGCTCCTGATGGATATATCCGCCATGTTGTGGGAATAAGCACCCGCTCATGGCGAATATATCCATCACTGCTGCGGCTGGGTAGCTCAGTGTGTCCGCTCATGACTGCTGGCGGGAAATCCGCCGCTATGAGTGGACACACAAAGCTACCCAGCCGCAGCAGGGAGCTCATTACCGTGACTGCTGCATAATGTGTAGGATCACATGGTGGACATCCGCAGCATATTACATGCTGGGGATGTCCGCCAATGCGATCCTACACATTATGCATTTTTTTCAATTAGATTAATTTAATAAATGTATTTTTAATATATATATATATATATATATATATATATATATATATATATATTATTTATTTATTTATTTATTTTTATTTATTTATTTATTTTTTTTACACTTTTATTACATTTTTATTTATTTTTACACTTTTATTTAATTTATTTATTTATTTTTTTTTACACTTTTTAATGCTTTGGAATACTTAGTATTCCAAAGCATTATAGTTATATGCTGCCTGCCAGTTTTCACTTGCAGGCAGCATATTAGGACGTGCTCTGGCACGTCCTTTCAGGCAATACCCAGGGCAGACCTGGGGGTCTTTGTAGGACCCCCGGCTGCCCAGGTATGCAGCAGCACCCCGCTATCGCGCTGCAGGGTGCTGCAGAGGAGACAGAGGGAGCCCCCTCCCTCTGTCAGAACTCCTTACAGCGCGCGGTCACTTCTGACCGCGGCTGTAAGGGTTAAACTGCCGGGAGTGAAGTGAACTTCACTCCCGGCAGTGCGGCAGGTCCCGGCCAGCCGCGTATTACACGCAGCACCCCACGATCGCTATGCGGGGTGCTGCAGGAGTGACAGAGGGAGCTCCCTCCCTCTGTCATAACACTTACAGCCCGCGGTCACTTCCGACCGCGGCTGTAAGGGTTAAAACTGCCGGGACCGAAGTTTACTTCAGTCCTGGCAGTGCAGCAGGGTCCCGGCTGTGTGATACAGCCGAGTCCCTGCCGCGATCTCGTTGGTGCACTGGGCAGCACCCACAAGAATAATGGACGAGTATAGACGTCCAGGTGCGGGAACGCCCGCCAAACCTGGACGTCTATACTCGTCCGTGGTCGTTATCGGGTTAAATAAAGTTTTGTACCCACTGGTAGTGTTGTTCGCGAATATTCGCAATGCGAATTTTATTCGCGAATATCGCATATTCGCGAATTCGCGAATATTCGCGAATATAGCACTATATATTCGTAATTACGAATATTGTTTTTTTTTTTTTTCCACAGTACACATCACAGTGATCATCCCTCTCTGCTTCCAGCTTGTGTGGTGTAAAGAAGTCTCTAATACTACTGTGTGAGACTGGCGTGCGAATTTTCGCATATGCTAACTTTTGTATATGCTAATTTTCGCATATGCTAACTATTGTATATGCTAATTGCCGCATATGCTAATTTTCGCATATGCGGAAAAATAAAACCCGAATATTACGAATATGCAAATTTAGCTAATATATGATGAATATTCGCCCATATATTCGCGAAATATCGCAAATTCGAATATGGCCTATGCCGCTCAACACTACCCACTGGCATAAAAGCTAGATAATGTGTATTTTCCTCACGCTATAGTATATTACAAACTGCTTTGTTTTCTAGTAACATAGAACCATAAAATGGGTCAATATCATGGTACAGCATTTTGCTGAACTAATTTTACAAATCTTATTAAAAAAATAAAGATTTTAAACAAAAAAATACAATTACAGCTGCACAGTGGCATACAAAATATGTTTATCTTTTTTTATGTGATTTGAATAAAATTGGTTTTACAAAACCTAATTACTGGTATACCGGGAAAAGACCAATAAAAGCAACACAGTGAAATCAAGTACAAGTAATAGACACATGACCACAGACATGGTATATTAACTATTCTGAAATGCATATTACACTGTTCTTGATCACTGTTAACTTTTCCTGCATGTCCTAAGTAACATGTTTAAAGGAAAACTGTCAGATATTTTCTCCCGCACTATCCACAGTACTGGTGGATAGTACGGGAGACGCTGATTAAAACGAGCCCTACATTACATGGATCCGCCCGGCCGTTCGCCCGCAATTATAGTTTTATTCTATGTGTATATCTTGCTGTAACTGGCACGGGCGGGGCTTCTGCACTGACGTCAGCGCCGCTTATGAATATTCATCCCCCCTCCCTCCAGTTAGGAGCGGCGAAGAGAGAGAGAACTGGAGGGAGGGGGGATGAATATTCATAAGCGGCGCTGACGTCAGTGCAGAAGCCCCGCCTGTGCCAGTTACAGCAAGATATACACATAGAATAAAACTACAATTGGGGGTGAACGGCCAGGCGGATCTGGGTAAGGTATGGCTCGTTTTAATCAGCGTCTCCAGCACTATACACCAGTACTGTAGATAGTGCGGGAGAAAATATCTGACAGTTTTCCTTTAAGTTGAAGGTTTCACCTGCCTGCTTAGATAAATAGGTTTGTCTGGTTTAGAAAGCCAATTTTAAAACTTCCTTTTAAATAGGTACTTAGGTGGGAAACTATTATTTTTCCATATCAACTGGCTCCAGAAAGTTAAACAGATTTGTAAACTACTTTTAACTACTCTTTTACTTTTACTTTTACTTTTTTTAATCAACTGGTGCCAGAAAGTCAAAAAGATTTGTAAATTACTTCTATTTAAAAATCTTAATCCTTCTAGTACTTATCAGCTGCGGTATGCTCCACAGGAAGTTCTTGTCTTTTTGAATTTCCTTTCTGTCTGACCACAGTGCTCTCGTCTGACACCTCTGTCCATGTCAGGAACTGGTTTGCTATGGGGATTTGCTCCTACTCTGGAAAGTTCCTAAAATGGACAGAGGTGTCAGCAGAGAGCACTGTGGTCAGACAGAAAGCAATAACAAGCAGAAAAGAACTTCCTTTGGAACATACAGCAGATGATAAGTACTGGAAGGATTAAGAATTTTAAAAAGAAGTAATTTACAAATCTGTTTAAATTCTTGGCACCATTTGATTTAAAAAAAATAATAAATTTCCAGTGGAGTACCCCTTTAATCCTTCCAGTATTTATAAACTGGTGTATACTACACAGGAAGTTGAGCGGTTCCTTTCTGTCTGACCACAGTGCTCTCTGCTGACACCTATGTCCATATCAGGAACTGTCCTGAGTAAGAGCAAATCCCCATAGCAAACCTCTCCTGCTCTGGACAGTTCCTGACATGGACAGAGGTGGCAGCAGAGAACTCTGTGGTCAGACTAAAAAGAACAACTCAACTTCATCTGTAGTATACAGCAGCTGATAAGTACTGGAAGTATTAAGATTTTTTTTTTATAGAAGTAATTTAAAAAAAGTGATTTTTCCACTGGAGTATCCCTTTAATGGTATATTTACACTACATAATTGTCAAGGGAAATTTCGTTGCTTATTTCCTTTAGGAACTTGCACCTTTCTGCTCCATGATAAACGAACCATACATTATACAGAATAAAATGGAAAGTGACATTACATATACTTCCCTGCCATTGTTAAAAAAAATAGCCATAGTCATACTGTATGCTGTCAGTTTGTTGGTGCACTGGGAACAGTCGCACGGATCACTCCTGTCTCCTCCTGAAGGCCCTCCTGACCACCGAGCCACCCCTTAGCTGTGACCTGGAGCCAAGGCCGATGCCAGATCTTGTGCATTTACTGTGTTTCAGTGGGACTGTCACAAGGCTTCATGTCACTGCTGAGAGGAGGCTCAGTTTCGGTGGTCTGGTGGGTCTACAGAAGGAGATGGTGGTAACACTTTCCCTTTAAACAAAGGGACTCTGCTTGTGGATTCAGCCAAATGTATGAACATGTTCATTTTTTTGGCAGATCAATTTCCGAGGCAGAAATTTAAGTTGCTGAAATTCTACAGGTCAGCCTAATTCCTGAATGGGATTCCGTTTTCAGAACTACTGGAGAGTAAACATACCCTAATATAACTTTTCATAAATTGATAGTACAAGTGAAGATAAGAAATTGAGTGTTATAGCTTAAAAGAAAAAAGAAAAATCTTTCTCACTTAGAATACACTGATGAAATCCATACAGCAAAGAGAAGACAGATTTTCTGCCTCACTAGAAATACAGGTTGCAGCTGACAATGGAAATATATGAAGAAGAGGAAAGGGGAAGAAAAGAGCAAAAACAGGAGACTAGCTGCTATGATGACTACCGGAGAGTGGGAGATTCTACTCCAAATCTGTCTTTCTCATAAAGTAGCAGCATTAAAGGGGTACTCTGCCCCTAGACATTTTATTCCCTATCAAGATGTCTGATAGCAGGGGATCCTGTCACTGGGGTTCCCTGCATCCTTGGCTGTGCCACCCCAGACAACTGGTGCACGGAGTGAACTTTGTGACCCTGCGTGATCCTGCGTCATTAAGGAGTTAACCTACTTTGCACTTGTGACGTTGCCCCTTGAGAAATAAAGAAGTGTTTATACCCACACATAAGTGGTGACTTCTGCCCATTATGTCTATGGGCTCATGTTTTATGGATACTTTGCTATTGGGGTACAAACACCCCTGAATTTGTATGGGGTCGAGCACAAGGGATCTGCCAATATTGAGCAACTAGCAGGGTTTTAAATGTTGCATCGGGGTTGGAGTGCCGACCACCCTGTATGCACATATTGATATTTTCATGATGTTTTGAAGATAAATCCTTTCTTTGTTATTAACCTCTTCAGGATGTGGAGCGTATGCATATGCCCTGCATCCCGAGTCCTTAAGGACATAGGGCGTATGCATACGCCCGTGGGAATTTCGGTCCCCGCCGCTAGCCGGTTGGGGACCGGACGGGATGCCTGCTGGAATCATTCAGCAGGCATCCCGTCCCATCAATTCAGACATGCAATTTTCTGCTATTCCGGGCTGATCGGGTCTCTGGTGACCCGATCACCTGGAAAATAGGG
Organism: Hyla sarda; assembly: GCF_029499605.1. Taxonomy (NCBI): domain Eukaryota; kingdom Metazoa; phylum Chordata; class Amphibia; order Anura; family Hylidae; genus Hyla; species Hyla sarda. The sequence goes on from NC_079193.1 coordinate 260,369,582, forward strand.
ATGTCAGTGACAGCCCCGATCATCGCGAGGGATAGGAGCGAGGTCGCTGTGCTGCGATCTCCTCCTATCCCCTGCCATTGGTCAGAAATGAATTCTGACCAATGGCAGCGCAGGAGAGTGGGTTGCCATGGAAACTTCCCTGGATGTCGGGCAGAACGGGGGTAGAAGATGAAGGCCGAGTACCTGCAAAGAAGATGGCGTGGGGACCACAGATCATCGGAGACATCAGTGGAGATCACGGCGCAGGTAGGGAAGCAACGGTGAGGGGGGGGGGGGTGGGAAGGAAAGTTGCAGTAAAGCGATCTTTACTGTGGCAACCACTAGGAAGGCCACTAGGAAGGCCGAACTGCACCACTGGAGGGTCACAGTTTGGAGACCACTGTTACAGTGGTGCCCAAAAGGTAGCCCTCCAGATGTAGCCAAACTACAACTCTCAGCAGGCCTAAACTGCCCAAGCATGCTGGGAGATGTAGTTCTGTAACATCTGTCCCTTCAGATTTTGCAATTTTCATGACATTTTTGAAAATTGCTGCTATACTTTGAAGCCCTCTAATTTTTCAAAAAGTAAAAATATGTCCATTTTATGATGCCAACATAAAGTGGACATATTGGCCCTCATTTACTATTGCAAAGCCAACATGCTTTGTTGGGTCGTGCGCCAGTTTCGGGCGCATTGCACCTGAAATTCGGTCTGCGCCTGAATTTGCGCCTGAAATTCTGTCTGCGCCTGAAATTGCGCCTGAAATTGCACCTGAAATGAAAAAACCCCAACTAACTCTCCATTTTGGTTGGAAAATCCAAAAAGGGGCATGGCCGTTGGGAAAGGGGGCGTGGTCGCAGCAAAGGGGCGTGTTCCTGACATGTTCACAAAATTACAACATATTTACCAAAGTTTCTATAGAAAATGTGGTGGATTTCAGCTGAGGAAAACCCTACAGGTCAGAGCATGTGTAAAAAAGCAAAGTGTAGGGAAAGTGGAAACTGTAGGGAAAGCTTAGTAAATACCGTGGAAAATGAATTGTAGGGAATTAAAACCCACAAAGAAACCTACACTCCACTCTTAGTAAATGAGGGCCATTGTCTTGTGAATAAAAATAAAATTTATTTGGAATATCCATTTTCCTTACAAGCAGAGAGCTTCAAAGTTAGAAAAATCTTAAATTTTCAAAACTTTCATGACATTTTGGGATTTTTCACTAAAAAAGGATGCAAGTAATGACAAATTTTCACCACCAAAATAAAGTAGAATATGTCACGTAAAAACTATCTCAGAATCAGAATATTCGGTAAAAGCGTTTGAGTTATTAGTTCTTTCTGTCTGACCACAGTGCTCTCTGCTGACACGTATGTCCATATCAGGAACTGTCCTGAGTAGGAGCAAATCTCCATAGCAAACCTCTCCTGTTCTGGACAGTTCCTGACATGGACAGAGATGGCAGCAGAGAACTCTGTGGTCAGACTAAAAAGAACAACTCAACTTCCTCTGTAGTATACAGTAGCTGATAAGTACTGGAATATCCATTTTCCTTACAAGCAGAGAGCTTCAAAGTTAGAAAAATGCTAAATTTTCAAAATTTTCATGACATTTTCAGATTTTTCACCAAAAAAGAATGCAAGTAACGACGAAAGCGTTAAAAGCGTTTTAGAGTTGTTAATGCGTAAAGTGATGGTGGTCAGAATTGCGAAAAAGGGCTCAGTCCTTTAGGTGAAAAATGGCTGCGTCCTTAAGGGGTTAATTATTTGTAAAAATTTCTAAAACAAAAATGATTATAGTGAACAAATAAATAAAATACTATAAGCGAAAAGCAGAAATGAGATACTAGCGGTGATTTATCAATCAGCCTGAAACCCTAATGGTCTGGTATTTCCCACAGCAACCAATCACAGCTCAGCTTTCACATCTTAACGAGCTTCTTGCAAAGTGAGTGGAGCTGTGATTGGTTGAAATGGGAAAAAACAGACAATTAGGGTTTCAGGCTGATTGATAAATCAGGGCCAATGTGTTTCTTAAAGAAAAGATGTATCACTAGTACCCTTTGTGTTTCGTATTTTCCTTTGCTCTGATTATGCAGATTCTTTATGACTTGCTTGTGTTGTGTCTTAGCATTAACATTCGCCTCCCTGTAGGTTCCTCCTTTTAAGTTAGTAGCATCTGTAATGAGACTGTTCTCCTGTCTCGCATATGTTTTGTGTTTTACAGACATGCACACACCTCATGCTCTGCTAATACTTCTGTGATGCCATCAGGGATAAAAATGTCAACTATGCAACTCAACTACACTGCATTTACAGATACCATAGACAGCAATGCACTGTATGCTCTATAGTGCTTTTCTTTAAATGTATGAACATGTTTGCACTTTTCACCCTTCAATGCTCACCTCATGTGATAAGATGGTTTATTACAATACATTAATTTATCTAACTACAACTTACAATTACAATAAAAAGTCTACACACCTAACATTTTAAGCAAAACATTTCAGAAATCCTTTATTTGAAAAATGACAATGGCAAGATTTTATCTTTTTTTGAAGAGAACCAGTTTTGGAAACAGAGATCCTTAAATGATAACACTGGGATGTAACAACTTATCCCTATCCTAAGGATAGGAGATAAGTGTTAGATTGCGGGGTATCCGACAGCTGCCTCCCCGCGATCTTTCAAACGGTGCCCCAGCTCCCGGCATAAAACGAGCATTTTTGACCACCGCAGGAAGCCGACGCGCCTCCTCCATGCAGCTCTATGGGAGAGCCATAGAACTGCATGGAGGGGGCGTATCAGTTGCAGCTTCGTGCTTTGGTCGAAAATGGTTGTTTCATGCAGGGAGCCGAGGCGCCATTCCCGAGATCCCCAATAAAATTTAGGACATAGTACCACCCGGTATTACAATGCCATGCCTTCATTTGAATGGGTGCCATGTAACACCACATTTCTCATGTCTATATGGGCCAACCCATGTGTCCTGTAAATGCTGCACTATTTTAAATCTTCAAAATGGTTTTAACTTCCCTTATGTTGTAAGAATAGCCCATTGATCTATTAATAGTGTAACACACCATCAAATGGGTGTAAACTTGTCAGTAAACATACATCATGTGGGTATTAAAATGTCATAGCCAGTACTAGATTTATTTACTAATGCAGAATAAATGCTGCCTCATTTACATGCCATTAATTTGGCTACACTGACTGCGGTGTTGTATGGTGTATAGAATAATACAGAGTTAAAGGGAACCTGTTACAGTAAAAATGTAGTCCAGTCCGAATGCAGCATGTTATAGATCTGGAGGAGCTGAGCAGATTAATATATCATTTTGTGGGGAAAGTTTCAGAATAACCAATTATTTATTCATGCAAATTCCTTTTCATTAAGAGCTAGTAGTCACATTGGTGGCCCTACTCAGTGATTGACACTCTCTCTGTGTATAAGTTTGCATATAAAGTGCTGTAAATCACTATGTACCACTGCCCACTTGACCCAGCCAGAATGAGCGACGGTGTCGGATGGGTGGTCCTATTTAGTGAATTGACAGCTCCCTACATGCACATATAGCTGTCAATCACTGAGTATGACCAGCCATATGACTACTTAGCTAAGAATGAGCAGATATTTACATTAAAAAATAACTAGTCATCCAGAAATTTTTTACATCAATCTGCCTAGCTTCTCTAGCTCTACAACATGATATCTGCAGAGTGGACTGCATCTTTAACCCCTTAAGGACCGGAGGTTTTTCCGTTTTTGCATTTTCGTTTTTTGCTCCTTGCCTTTAAAAAATCATAACTCTTTCAAATTTACACCTAAAAATCCATATGATGGCTTATTTTTTGCGCCACCAATTCTACTTTGTAATGACGTCAGTCATTTTGCCCAAAAATCTATGGTGAAGCGGGAAAAAAAATCATTGTGCGACAAAATTTAAAAAAAAACGCTGTTTTGTAACTTTTGGGGGCTTCCGTTTCTACGTAGTACATTTTTCGGTAAAAATGACACCTGATATGTATTCTGTAGGTCCATACGATTAAAATGATACCCTACTTATATAGGTTTGATTTTGTCGGACTTCTGGAAAAAATCATAACTACATGCAGGAAAATTAATACGTTTAAAATTGTCATCTTCTGACCCCTATAACTTTTTTATTTTTCCGTGTATGGGGCGGTATGAGGGCTCATTTTTTGCGCCGTGATCTGAAGTTTTTAACGGTACCATTTTTGCATTGATAGGACTTATTGATCGCTTTTTATTCATTTTTTCATGATATAAAAAGTGACCAAAAATGCACTATTTTGGACTTTGGAATTTTTTTGCGCGCACGCCATTGACCGTGCGGTTTAATTAACGATATATTTTTATAATTCGGACATTTCCGCACGCGGCGATACCATTTATGTTTATTTTTATTTTTATTTACACTGTGTTTTTTCTTTTATGGGAAAAGGGGGGTGATTCAAACTTTTAATAGGGAAGGGGTTAAATGATGTTTATTCACTTTTTTTTTGCACTTTTTTTTTGCAGTGTTATAGGTCCCATAGGGACCTATAACATTGCACACACTGATCTTTTACATTGATCACTGGTTTCTCATAAGAAACCAGTGATCGATGATTCTGCCGCATGACTGCTCATGCCTGGATCTCAGGCACTGAGCAGTCATTCGGCGATCGGACAGCGAGGAGGCAGGTAGGGGCCCTCCCGCTGTCCTGTCAGCTGTTCGGGATGCCGCGATTTCACCGCGGCTATCCCGAACAGCCCACTGAGCTAGCCGGCATGCTTTCGGTTTCACTTTAGACGCGGCGTTCAACTTTGAACGCCGCGTCTAAAGGGTTAATAGCGCGCGGCACAGCGATCAATGCCGCGCGCTATTAGCCACGGGTCCCGGCCGTTGTTAGAGGCCGGGCCCGACCCGCTATGTCGCGGGGCCACGCCGTGGCCCCGCGTTATAGATCGGGAGTGGACACATGACGTTCCAGTACGTCATGTGTCCTTAAGGGGTTAATGTAACAAGTTGACTTAAACCTGAAATTCATATATTTTGACCATTCTATGTATAGTACATCTTAGCCAACTCTAGAACTGCCATGTATAACTCCCTTATTGGTTACAAGCACACATACTCCCTCCCTGCTATTTGGACATGTCTACGGTGTCCATTTTAGGACATTATCAGTCGTCAGCCGTACCTCCATCCTTCATCAGGCGAAACAGTGTCCTGCCTCCTCCCTCGGACCAATCTCCATCAGGCGTCAGTCGCAACTCCCCCCTCCCTCCTTCCTGCCGTGTAACAGAGCAGAGTCAGTGTCGGCTCTCTGCTATACAGGTTACGCTGTACATGCTATTCAATGTCGGCTCTGCTATACAGTGCTGTGCAGCGTCGGCTCTGCTATGCATCTGAGGGAGAATCGTCTGAGGCATGACAGCGTTTTGGATGAGGGACTTTCGGATGAGGGAGTTGTGGCTGAAGGATGACAGCGATTGGTGTGAGGGAGGAGGCGGGATGCCGTTTCCCCTGACAGAGGACGGAGTTGCGGCTGACGACTGACGGTGATTGGTCCGAGGGAGAAGGTGGGACGCCGTTTCACCTGACGGAGGACAGAGGTATGGCTGACGACTGACGATGTCCTAAAATACACCATACATGTCAGCTTTTCTGACATATCATGTACATAACTAGAGATGAGTGAGCCGAGCCCACGAACCTGGATATGACCTGAATTTCGGGTTGGCCGCTGCTTCTTCACTTTCCAGACTCAAAACCTGTTGCTACTCTTAAAAAAGGATACTTTTTGGAACACTTGTAAAAATCCATGCCATCTTCTTCACTTGCCAGACCTCAAAACCTGTTGTTACTCCCAAAAAGGGATCATTTTTGAAACAATACCTCCATGTTTATTTCAATACTAGCAGGCATCATGACAACCAGGTATGCTGCTTTATTTCCGTGTTAATTATCCTTTAAACTCTGCAAGCCCATAAACAAGCTGTGAGTTACCATGGGTTACTGCATGTCACCATAACTGAGCCTTAACAACACAAATTCTTCTTCAAAACATTTCTAGCAATGTTATACAGGGATTTAGAGCTCTTAGGCAGTTTTATAAATCTATTAAAGGGCTTATTTCAATGCTGGTTCATCACAACCTAGTTTGTCACAAACCAAACATTTTCCGAAAGTGATCAAACTTTTCAAACTAGGGTATCAAACTTTTCGAACATTCACTCATCTTTATACATAACAATGTCTGTAATAACGTTATATATATTAAATCAGAAGGAAGTAGGAAAGAGGTCAATGGCACATCAGTTAGAGCAGGGAAACTCTAGCTGGGCAGCAACACATGACTTGCAACATTCATTGCAAGTATATAATCAATTATTGTCCTTAGACACTAGTTGTTTAGTTTTAGAAGACCCCTTTAACATAGAAAAAAAAAGTCTTACTATACAATTAAATAAAACCATGCACAGTTTGAAATATTTACCTTGGGCATAGGAGTATTTTTTTTATTTCTTTTATAGTTCACTTCCTGATATCATCTTCTTTTATAGTGCATTTTCTATATTTACACAGCTCTAAGCATGTGTTTAGCTTGTTGTTGCAGTCATCTCCAATTGTAAATGTAAATAGCACAACTCATGACAAAAAAGCTTTACCAAATGAGGCGCAGCTAGGTGATGTGCAGGGCTATTTGAACTCTATAATGGGATGCTCAGGAAGCTGATGATGCCCATTTATTCACAAGCCAGTGGCATTTAAATTCCCAGATTCGGCGATTGCTGTTACAAGAAAAAGGATGTAGCTTTTAAAAGCTGAAATGTTGTTTCTTTTTATTTTAACCAATAACCTCCTTGTTCAGTAAATGGCTCATGAATGGAAAACATTTTAGCATCTCCTTGCATTAAATGTAAAATGGATGAATTAAGACGGTGCGGGCAGCCATCCCTGTCAAGGCTTCATTTCAGAAAAAAACAGGCAAAACAGTGGTACCTTTAGATTTTCATTAGTAGCTTTTATGCTATAACACAAAAGACATATTTGTCTATGCAAATAGCTTTGTTTATACCATGGACTGGCAATTGCCTTTATTAAATGCACTTTCTGCTGGTTGAAAAAGACAACTGTTTAGCATTTCTAAGTTCCTCTGAAAGACCATTGCCATCTTCTTATAAAGGCAAGGAGCCTGGAATAAAAATGTATGCAATGTTTGGGATTAACAGGAAAAGGGAGTAGGTTATTTACCGAATATACTCAAGTATAAGCCGACCTGAATATAAGCCGAGGCCCCTAATTTCACCCTAAAAACACAGGAAAAGTTATTGACTCGACTATAAGCCTAGGGTTGGAAATACATAATCCCCCCTGTCATCATCCAGACCCCCGTCATTTTCACCCCCGTCATCCTCACCCCGTCATCATCACCCTGTCATCATCGCCCCCTTCATCATCACCGCCTGTCAATCAGTGGTCTTCAACTTGCGGACCTCCAGATGTTTAAAAACTACAACTCCCAGCATGTCCGGACAGCCATCGGCTCTCCAGGTATGCTGGGAGTTGTAGTTTTGAAACATCTGGAGGTCCCCAGGTTGAAGACCACTGCGGGCCTTCGTCATCATACAGACCCCCCTTTAGTTTTCTAATCACCTCCCCTCGGTGAGAAGGAAGGGTGAGCTGGTCCGGGCCATCTATGTTGCAGGGTCCGTCCGATGGGAAGGGTTAGTAGTGCCGGGCTGTCCATTTTCACCGGGATGCCCTCTTCTCCGCTCCGGGCCGGCCCCGGACTAGGGACGTTGCCTTGACGACTACGCACAGGGACATTCATGCGAAGGTCTGCAGGTTGAAGACCACTGAGAAGTGATTGACAGGTGGAGAGTTCACTCGAGTATAAGCCGAGGGGGGCGTTTTCAGCACAAAAAAATCGTGCTGAAAAACTCGGCTTATACTCGAGTATATACGGTAATTATTCATTGCTATTTTGATGAATAAGTAGCCAAAGTTTTATCATCTTCATAGAACTGCCATAGAGGTATATGGGACGTCTACTGCACCTTTATACATCACCATTTTCAGACAAAGGTTTTCTGTCTAATTCTATATGAATAATGGTAAAAACAAATAACAGCATCACCAGATAACAGCATCACTACTATAAGTACATATCAACCCTACATAGCATGGCAGGACTGAGACCCCTGGAATACAAACTCTACCAGCCCACATACATTATTGCCACACCCACTCTGAAAAAAAATAGTGGTCCGTAAGGCTTATTGTGACACATTTTGCTTTGTTTGTCCCCCTCCTCGCCATTCCCTTAAATGGTCAGCGTCAGATTGAAAAACTTTTTATATGTTGTACATCTTAGTAAAACAATGACCTTTCTAATATACTTCATAAGGAAATTGTATTTCCTTTTTATAGAAATCATGGCTTATAAAATCATGGCTTTGTCAAAGCTGAAGCACAGGCATTGAGAAAGTCCAGCAAGTGAAGATGGGCTAGCACTCCTCTGTGCTCTCTCTTGACTGATAGGACAGGAGAGAGCACAGAGGAGTGCTAACAGACAGGAGAGAGCACAGAGGAGTACTATCAGACAGGAGAGAGTACAGAGGAGTACTATCAGACAGGAGAGAGCACAGAGAAGTGCTATCAGACAGGAGAGAGCACATAGGAGTCCTATCAGACAGGAGAGAGCACATATGAGTACTATAAGACAGGGGAGAGCACAGAGGAGTACTATCAGACAGGAGAGAACACAGAGGAGTGCTATCAGACAGGAGGGGTCAGAGGAGTGCTAGCCCACCCTCACTTACTGGACTTTGCCCATGCCTGTGCTTCAGCTTGGTCAAAGCCATGGTTTTATAAGCCATGATTTCTATAAAAAGGAAATAACAATTTCTTAAAAAGTATATTAGAAAGTTTAATGTTTTGCCAAAAAGTTTATGTATCTGACAGTACCCATTTAAGGCTGTTTTATACAAGAATACAGTGGGGGTCAAAAGTTTGGGCACCCCAGGTAAAAATTTGTATTAATGTGCATAAAGAAGCCAAGGAAAGATGGAAAAATCTCCAAAAGGCATCAAATTACAGATTAGACATTCTTATAATATGTCAACAAAAGTTAGATTTTATTTCCATCATTTACACTTTCAGAAAACAAAAAAATGGGGTCTGCAAAAGTTTGGGCACCCTGCAGAATTAATAGCATGCACTGCCCCCATAGATTTTCAATTATGTTTAGGTCAGGAGATTGTGAAGGCCATGGCAAAACCTTCCGTTTAGGCCTCTTGATGTAATCCCCTGTGGATTTCGTGGTGTGCTTAGGATCATTATCCATTTGTAGAAGCCATCCTCTCTTCAACTTCAGCTCTTTCACAGATGGCATCAAGTTAGCATCCAAAATTTGCTGAAATTTTATTGAATCTATTTTCCTTCTACTCGTGAGATGTTCCCTGTGCCACTGGCTGCAATACAACCCCAAAGCATGATTGATCCACCCCCATGCTTAACAGTTGGACAGAGATACTTTTAATTAAATTCTGTTCCCCTTCTCCAAACGTACCTTTGCTCATTCCGGCAAAAAAGTTCAATTTTAACCTGCTCAGTCCACAGAACTTGTTTCCAAAATGCATCAGGCTTGTCTATATGTTCATTTGCAAAGTTCAAATGCTGATTTTTGTGGTGAGGACATAGAAGAAGTTTTCTTCTGATGACTTCCATGAAGACCATATTTGTACAAGTATCTTTTTATAGTGGAATAGTGTACCACAACTCCAGTGTCTGCCAGATCTTTCTAGAGGGATTGTGCAGTCAAACGTGGCTTTTGAATTGTTTTTCTCACAATCCTGCTAGGTGTTCTGTCTGATATTTTTCTTGGTCTTCTTAGTTTCTTGATCTTGCTTTAACTTCCACTGTTCCTGATAACTGCCATTTCTTAATTACATTCTGAACAGAGAATATTGATATCTGAAAATGTTTTGCTATCTTCTTATAGCCTTCTCCAGCTTTGTGAGCGTCAACTATTTTCAGTTTCAGATTTCTAGACAACTGCTTAGAAGAACCCAAGGTGCTGATTGTTGGAGCAAGGTCAGATGAGTCTGGGCATTTAAAACCTTTGAGATTGACATCCCCTGGTCTTCCCAGATGATGATTGAGAACAATCCATGACACTGGCAGGTCTCAGCTTTGCAAAGGAGGCAGTGCATGCTATAAATTATGCAGGGTGCCCTAACTTTTGCAGATACCATTTTTTTGTTTTCTGTTATTTTGAAAGTGTAAATGATGGAAATAAAATCTAACTTTTGTTGACATATTATAAGAATGTCTAATCTGCAATTTGATGCCTTTTGAAGATGTTTCCATCTTTCCTTGGCTTCTTCATGCATATTAATACAAATTTTTACCTGGGGTGCCCAAACTTTTGATCCCCACTGTGTCACACGCCGTCGGCCCTGTGGTCGCCGGTAATCAGACCCGGATAGGGGATAAGATGTCTAAGCACCAGAGAACCCCTTTAAGGTAAGAACAGGTTTCCCTTAGACTTAGCTATTGGTGTTAGAGATTGTATGGTTGTTAAATAAAACGGCATGGAACATGATATCATGTGCCTCTCCATTCTTGCAGTCATTTTTACACAACTGTGCAATATATGTAAGAAATTTTGTGGTAGCAGATAGATTTTTAAGGGGATATGACACACCGACATGCCCTACTTATCCCACACATAGTGATTGGCATGTGCACACTTCATGAACCAAATTAAAACTGTCCTCCCATTGGGCTCCCATGCTGCAGTCACAGAAAGTTTGCAGATATTATGACATGATATAATTTTCATATTTCAAGTAAGCCATTGTTTAAAACAAAAATAAATTATCATTCTTAATATCAAGTTTTTTTTTTTTAAAGAATGGGCCTGTTTTGCAGGTAATAACCACATACAGCATTATGAAATGTCAAAATTGGTTGAGGAAAAAGAAGAAGTGAATATGCTACAGCATTTTGAATTTTAACTACTATTTTTAATACTTACATAATCAGATATAAATATTCATAGTTAATAGATACTGATGCCGTGGGGGAAAACAAAATAGAGATTCTGCTTTGAAAAAAATCATAAAAAGGATCGAGAACAGTGTGTGACTTTAAGCTGTCAAATGTGATTCAATTCGGCTTTAGTATGGCTAAAGCTCAAAAATAAATCCTGTTAAAATAAATGTAAGACATATGTGTGAAAAACATAATCCTACACATATTACTCCTCCTTTCTCTATTAGTGCCCTTGGCAGCAGAATGTGGCTGAAAATATTGGGGCCACTTCTGATCCCTAGACTTGATTGCAGACTAAAGCAATCTGGAGATAGAGTTACCAAAAGTATTTGGGACAAGTCTTTGGGTACAAGTCTTTGGGAAATCTATAAACTCTGTCTCTAGATCGTGATAGTCTGCAAGCCAATCACAGGATCAGAAGCAGACCCAATATTTATATTTGGCTATATCCTACCACCTAGAGCACCATTAGAAATACCATTTAACAGCCAGTTTGGCTTGTTTGGTCCTTAATGGAGATGAGCGAATTTTTGAAAAATTTGATTCGGACAATTTGCAGAATTTTCCCCCAAAACTTTTTTGGGTCCGAATTTTTTCGCAGCAAATTGCTATTAAAAATGGCAATATATGGCATACAGAGAGCCTCAATAGGGATGCAGAACTCTTTACCTTGCTGTAACACGCATAGGGAGTGTGCTGGGTTAGTGAAATAATACTGTTATTCAGTATGACAGGCAGATCAGCACAATGACAGAGCCTGGAGGTGGCATTAGTATGAGGAGACCATATAGTGGCTAAATGACACAGCGTGGAGGTGGTGGCAGCATGAGGAGACCATAAAGTGGCTGAATGACACAGCCTGGAGTTGGCAGCAGCATGAAGAAACCATAGAGTGGCTGAATGACCAAGCGTGGAGGTAGTGGCATCATGAGGAGACCATATAGTGGCTGAATGAGACAGCGTGGAGGGGGAAGCAGCATGAGGAGACCATATAGTGGCTGAATGACGCAGCATGGAGGTGGCAGCAGCAAGAAGAGACCTTGTAGTGGCTGAATGACACAGCGTGGAGTTGGCGGCAGCATGAGGAGAACATATAGTGGCTGAATGACACAGCTTGGAGTTGGTGACAGCATGAGGAGACCATATAGTGTCTGAATGATCCAGCATGGAGGTGGCTGCAGCATGAAGAAACCATAAAGTAGCTGAATGACACAGCGTGGAGGTGGCGGCACCATGAGGAGACCATATAGTGGCTGAATGACACAGCGTGGAGGTGGAGGCAGTATGAGGAGACCATAAAGTGGCTGAATGACACAGTGTGAAGTTGGCGGCAGCAAGACGAGAGCATGTAGTGGCTGAATGACACAGTGTGGAGGTGGCGGCAGCATGAGGAGACCATACCATACCTGAATGACACAGTGTGGAGGTGGCGGCAGCATGAGGAGACCATATAGTGGCTGAATGACACAGCGTGGAGGTGGCGGAAGCATGAGAAAACCATATAGTACCTGAATGACACAGTGTGGAGGTGGTGGGAGCATGAGGAGAACATACAGTGGCTGAATGACACAGCCTGGAGTTGGCGGCAGCATGAGAAGACCATATAGTGACTGAATGACACAGCGTGGAGGTGGCGGCAGCATGAGGAGAGCATATAGTGGCTGAATGACTCAGCGTGGAGGTGACGGCAGCATGAGGAGACCAAATAGAGGCTGAATGACACAGGTTGGAGGTGGTGGCAGCATGAGGAGACCATATAGTGCCTGAATGACACAGCGCGGAGTTGGCGGCAGCATATAGTGGCTGAATGACACAGCCTGGAGGTGGCAGAAGCATGAGGAGAACATAAAGTTGCTAAATAACACAGCCTGGAGTTGGCAGCAGCATGAGGAGACCATATAGTGGCTTAAAAACACAGCCTGGAGTTGGCAACAGCATGAGTAGAACATATAGTGCCTGAATGACACAGCGTGGAGGTGGTTGGTAGCATGAGGAAACCATATAGTACCTGAAGGACATAGTGTGGAGGTGGCGGGAGCACGAGGAGAACATAAAGTGGCTGAATGACACAGCCTGGAGTTAGCGGCAGCACAAGGAGACCACATAGTGGCTGAATGACACAGCCTGGAGTTGGCGGCAGCATGAGGAGACCATATAGTGGCTGAATGACCCAGTGTTGAGGTGGCCACCGCATTAGAAGACCATATAGTGGCTGAATGACCCAGCGTGGAGGTGGAGGCAGCATGAGGAGACCATATAGTGGCTGAATGACAAAGCGGGGAGGTGGCGGCAGCATGAGGAGACTATATAGTGCCTGAATGACACAGCGTAAAGGTGGGGCCGCATGAGTAGACCATATAGTGCCTGAATGACACAGCGTTTAGTTGGCGGCTGCATATAGTGGCTGAATGACACAGCCTGGAGGTGGCAGAAGCATGAGGAGACCATATAGTGGCTGAATAACAGCCTGGAGTTGGCGGCAGCATGAGGAGACCATATAGTGGCTTAATAACACAGCCTGGAGTTGGCGACAGCATGAGGAGAACATATAGTGGCTGAATGACACAGCCTGGAGTTGGCGGCAGCATGAGGAGACCATACAGTGGCTGAATGACCCAGCATGGAGGTGGCGGCAGCATGAAGAAATCATAAAGTAGCTGAATGACACAGCGTGGAGGTGGCTAAACCATGAGGAGACCATATAGTGGCTGAATGACACAGCATGGAGGTGGCGGCAGTTTGAGGAGACCATAAAGTGGCTGAATGACACAGTGTGAAGTTGGCGGCAGCATGACGAGAGCATGTAGTGGCTGAATGACCCAGTGTGGAGGTGACGGCAGCATGAGGAGACCACATAGTGGCTGAATGACACAGGTTGGAGGTGGTGGCAGCATGAGGAGACCATATAGTGCCTGAATGACACAGCGTGGAGTTGGCGGCAGCATATAGTGGCTGAATGACACAGCCTGGAGGTGGCAGAGGCATGAGGAGACCATATAGTGGCTTAAAAACACAGCCTGGAGTTGGCGACAGCATGAGGAGAACATATAGTGGCTGAATGACACAGCGTGGAGGTGGTCGGTAGCATGAGGAAACCATATAGTACCTGAAGGACATAGTGTGGAGGTGGCGGGAGCATGAGGAGAACATATAGTGGCTGAATGACACAGCCTGGAGTTAGCGGCAGCACAAGGAGACCACATAGTGGCTGAATGACACAGCCTGGAGGTGGCAGAGGCATGAGGAGACCATATAGTGGCTTAAAAACACAGCCTGGAGTTGGCGACAGCATGAGGAGAACATATAGTGGCTGAATTACACAGCGTGGAGGTGGTCAGTAGCATGAGGAAACCATATAGTACCTGAAGGAAAGTGTGGAGGTGGCGGGAGCATGAGGAGAACATATAGTGGCTGAATGACACAGCCTGGAGTTAGCGGCAGCACAAGGAGACCACATAGTGGCTGAATGACACAGCCTGGAGTTGGCGGCAGCATGAGGAGACCATATAGTGGCTGAATAACACAGCGTGGAGTTGGCGGCAGCATGAGGAGACCATATAGTGGCTTAATAACACAGCCTGGAGTTGGCAACAGCATGAGGAGAACATATAGTGGCTGAATGACACAGCCTGGTGTTGGCGGCAGCATGAGGAGGCCATATAGTGGCTGAATGACCCAGCATGGAGGTGGCGGCAGCATGAAGAAACCATAAAGTAGCTGAATGACGCAGCGTGGAGGTGGCTGCACCATGAGGAGACCATATAGTGGCTGAATGACACAGCGTGGAGGTGGTGGCAGTATGAGGAGACCATAAAGTGGCTGAATGACACAGTGTGAAGTTGGCGGCAGCATGACAAGAGCATGTAGTGGCTGAATGATCCAGCGTGGAGGTGACGGCAACATGAGGAGACCACATAGTGGCTGAATGACAAAGGTTGGAGGTGGTGGCAGCATGAGGAGACCATATAGTGCCTGAATGACACAGCGTGGAGTTGGCGGCAGCATATAGTGGCTGAATGACACAGCCTGGAGGTGGCAGAAGCATGAGGAGACCATATAGTGGCTGAATAACACAGCCTGGAGTTGGCAGCAGCATGAGGAGACCATATAGTGGCTTAAAAACACAGTCTGGAGTTAGCGACAGCATGAGGAGAAAATATAGTGGCTGAATGACCCAGCGTGGAGGTGGAGGCAGCATGAGGAGACCATATAGTGGCTGAATGACAAAGCGTGGAGGTGGCGGCAGCATGAGGAGACCATATAGTGCCTGAATGACACAGCGTAAAGGTGGGGCCGCATGAGGAGACCATATAGTGCCTGAATGACACAGCGTATAGTTGGCGGCTGCATATAGTGGCTGAATGACACAGCCTGGAGGTGGCAGAAGCATGAGGAGACCATATAGTGGCCGAATAACACAGCCTGGAGTTGGCGGCAGCATGAGGAGACCATATAGTGGCTTAATAACACAGCCTGGAGTTGGCGACGGCATGAGGAGAACATATAGTGGCTGAATGACACAGCCTGGAGTTAGCGGCAGCACAAGGAGACCACATAGTGGCTGAATGACACAGCCTGGAGTTGGCGGCAGCATGAGGAGAGCATATAGTGGCTGACTGACACAGCCTGGAGTTGGCGGCAGCATGAGGAGTCCATGTAGTGGCTGAATGACACAGCCTGGAGTTAGCCGCAGCATAAGGAGACCATATAGTGGCTGAATGACCCAGTGTTGAGGTGGCCACCGCATGAGAAGACCATATAGTGGCTGAATGACCCAGCGTGGAGGTGGAGGCAGTATGAGGAGACCATATAGTGGCTGAATGACAAAGCGTGGAGGTGGCGGCAGCATGAGGAGACCATATAGTGCCTGAATGACACAGCGTAAAGGTGGGGCCGCATGAGGAGACCATATAGTGCCTGAATGACACAGCGTATAGTTGGCGACTGCATATAGTGGCTGAATGACACAGCCTGGAGGTGGCAGAAGCATGAGGAGACCATATAGTGGCTGAATAACACAGCGTGGAGTTGGCGGCAGCATGAGGAGACCATATAGTGGCTTAATAACACAGCCTGGAGTTGGCAACCGCATGAGGAGAACATATAGTGACTGAATGACACAGCCTGGAGTTGGCGGCAGCATGAGGAGACCATATAGTGGCTGAATGACCCAGCATGGAGGTGGCGGCAGCATGAAGAAACCATAAAGTAGCTGAATGACACAGCGTGGAGGTGGCTGCACCATGAGGTGACCATATAGTGGTTGAATGACACAGCATGGAGGTGGCAGCAGTTTGAGGAGACCATAAAGTGGCTGAATGACACAGTGTGAAGTTGGCGGCAGCATGACAAGAGCATGTAGTGGCTCAATGACCCAGTGTGGAGGTGACGGCAGCATGAGGAGACCACATAGTGGCTGAATGACACAGGTTGGAGGTGGTGGCAGCATGAGGAGACCATATAGTGCCTGAATGACACAGCGTGGAGTTGGCGGCAGCATATAGTGGCTGAATGACACAGCCTGGAGGTGGCAGAGGCATGAGGAGACCATATAGTGGCTTAAAAACACAGCCTGGAGTTGGCGACAGCATGAGGAGAACATATAGTGGCTGAATGACACAGCGTGGAGGTGGTCGGTAGCATGAGGAAACCATATAGTACCTGAAGGACATAGTGTGGAGGTGGCGGGAGCATGAGGAGAACATATAGTGGCTGAATGACACAGCCTGGAGTTAGCGGCAGCACAAGGAGACCACATAGTGGCTGAATGACCCAGTGTTGAGGTGGCCACCGCATGAGAAGACCATATAGTGGCTGAATGACCCAGTGTTGAGGTGGCCACCGCATCAGAAGACCATATAGTGGCTGAATGACCCAGCGTGGAGGTGGAGGCAGTATGAGGAGACCATATTGTGGCTGAATGACAAAGCGTGGAGGTGGCGGCAGCATGAGGAGACTATATAGTGCCTGAATGACACAGCGTAAAGGTGGGGCCGCATGAGGAGACCATATAGTGCCTGAATGACACAGCGTATAGTTGGCGGCTGCATATAGTGGCTGAATGACACAGCCTGGAGGTGGCAGAAGCATGAGGAGACCATATAGTGGCTAAATAACACAGCGTGGAGTTGGCGGCAGCATGAGGAGACCATATAGTGGCTTAATAACACAGCCTGGAGTTGGCAACAGCATGAGGAGAACATATAGTGGCTGAATGACACAGCCTGGAGTTGGCGGCAGCATGAGGAGACCATATAGTGGCTGAATGACCCAGCATGGAGGTGGCGGCAGCATGAAGAAACCATAAAGTAGCTGAATGACGCAGCGTGGAGGTGGCTGCACCATGAGGAGACCATATAGTGGCTGAATGACACAGCGTGGAGGTGGTGGCAGTATGAGGAGACCATAAAGTGGCTGAATGACACAGTGTGAAGTTGGCGGCAGCATGACGAGAGCATGCATTGGCTGAATGACCCAGCGTGGAGGTGACGGCAGCATGAGGAGACCACATAGTGGCTGAATGACAAAGGTTGGAGGTGGTGGCAGCATGAGGAGACTATATAGTGCCTGAATGACACAGCGTGGAGTTGGCGGCAGCATATAGTGGCTGAATGACACAGCCTGGAGGTGGCAGAAGCATGAGGAGACCATATAGTGGCTGAATAACACAGCCTGGAGTTGGCGGCAGCATGAGGAGACCATATAGTGGCTTAAAAACACAGTCTGGAGTTAGCGACAGCATGAGGAGAAAATATAGTGGCTGAATGACCCAGCGTGGAGGTGGAGGCAGCATGAGGAGACCATATAGTGGCTGAATGACAAAGCGTGGAGGTGGCGGCAGCATGAGGAGACCATATAGTGCCTGAATGACACAGCGTAAAGGTGGGGCCGCATGAGGAGACCATATAGTGCCTGAATGACACAGCGTAAAGGTGGGGCCGCATGAGGAGACCATATAGTGCCTGAATGACACAGCGTGGAGTTGGCGGCAGCATATAGTGGCTGAATGACACAGCCTGGAGGTGGCAGAAGCATGAGGTGACCATATAGTGGCCGAATAACACAGCCTGGAGTTGGCGGCAGCATGAGGAGACCATATAGTGGCTTAATAACACAGCCTGGAGTTGGTGACAGCATGAGGAGAACATATAGTGGCTGAATGACACAGCCTGGAGTTGGCGGCAGCATGAGGAGTCCATGTAGTGGCTGAATGACACAGCCTTGAGTTAGCCGCAGCATGAGGAGACCATATTGTGGCTGAATGACCCAGAGTGGAGGTGGCGGCAGCATGAGGAAACCATATAGTGGCTTAATGACTCAGTGTGGAGGTGGCCACCGCGTGAGGAGACCATATAGTGGCTGAATGACCCAGCGTGGAGGTGGGGCAGCATGAGTAGACCATATAGTGGCTGAATGACAGCGTGGAGGTGGCGGCATCATGAAGAGACCATATAGTGCCTGAATGACACAGTGTGGAGGTGGGGCAGCATCAGGAGACCATATAGTGCCTGAATGACATAGCGTGGAGTTGGCGGCAGCATATAGTGGCTTAATTACACAGCCTGGATGTGGCAGAAGCATGAGGAGACCATATAGTGGCTGAATAACACAGCCTGGAGTTGGTGGCAGCATGAGGAGACCATATAGTGGCTTAATAACACAGCCTGGAGTTGGTGACAGCATGAAGAGAACACATAGTGGCTGAATGACCCAGCGGGCAGGTGGCGGCACCATGAGGAGACCATATAGTGGCTGAACGAGACAGCGTGGAGGTGGCGGCATAATGAGAAGACCATATAGTGGCTGAATGACAAAGCGCGGAGGTGGCGGCAGCATGAGGAGATCATATAGTGGCTGAATGACACAGCGTGGAGGTAGTGCAGCATGAGGAGACCATATAGTGCCTTAATGACACAGTCTGGAGGTGGCAGAAGCATGAGGAGACAATATGGTGGCTGAATAACACAGCCTGGAGTTGCCGGCAGCATGAGGAGACCATATAGTGGCTTAATAACACAGCCTGGAGTTGGTGACAGCATGAGGAGAACATATAGTGGCTGAATGACACAGCCTAGAGTTGGCGGCAGCATGAGGAGAACATATAGTGGCTGAATGACACAGCGTGGAGGTGGGGCAGCATTAGGAGACCATATAGTGCCTGAATGACACAGCGTGGAGTTGGCGGCAGCATGAGGAGACCATATTGTGGCTGAATGACCCAGAGTGGAGGTGGCGGCAGCATGAGGAAACCATATAGTGGCTGAATGACTCAGTGTGGAGGTGGCCACCGCGTGAGGAGACCATATAGTGGCTGAATGACCCAGCGTGGAGGTGGCGGCAGCATGAGGAGACCATATAGTGGCTGAATGACAGAGCATGGAGGTGGCGGCAGCATTCGGAGACCATATAGTGCCTGAATGACACAGCGTGGAGTTGGCGGCATCATATAGTGGCTGAATTACACAGCCTGGAGTTGGTGGCAGCATGAGGAGACCATATAGTGGCTTAATAACACAGTCTGGAGTTGGCGACAGCATGAAGAGAACATATAGTGGCTGAATGACCTAGCGGGCAGGTGGCGGCACCATGAGGAGACCATATAGTGGCTGAACGAGACAGCGTGGAGGTGACGGCAGCATGAGGAGACCATATAGTGGCTGAATGACAAAGCGTGGAGGTGGTGGCAGCATGAGGAGACCATATAGTGGCTGAATGACACAGCGTGGAGGTAGGGCAGCATGAGGAGACCATATAGTGCCTGAATGACACAGCCTGGAGTTGGCAGAAGCATGAGGAGACAATATGGTGGCATAATAACACAGCCTGAAGTTGGTGACAGCATGAGGAGAACATATAGTGGCTGAATGACACAGCCTGGAGTTGGCGGCAGCATGAGGAAAAAATATGGTGGCTGAATGACCCAGCATGGAGGTGGCTGCAGCATGAAGAAACCATAAGGTAGCTGAATGACACAGTGTGGAGGTGGCGGCACCATGAGGAGACCATATAGTGGCTGGATGACACAGCGTGGAGGTGTCAGCAGCATGAGGAGAGCATGTAGTGGCTGAATGACACAGCGTGGAGGTGGTGGCAGCATGAGGAGACCGTACAGTACCTTAATGACACAGTGTGGAGGTGGCGGCAGCATGAGGAGACCATATAGTGGCTGAATGACACAGTGTGGAGGTGGCAGTAGCATGAGGAAACCATATAGTACCTGAAGGACACAGTGTGAAGGTGGTGGGAGCATGAGGAGAACATATAGTGGCTGAATGACACAGCCTGGAGTTAGCGGCAGCACAAGGAGACCACATAGTGGCTGAATGACACAGCCTGGAGTTGGTGGCAGCATGAGGAGAACATATAGTGGCTGAATGACAGAGCCTGGAGTTGGCAGCAGCAGGAGGAGACCATATAATGGCTGAATGACCTAGCGTGGAGGTGGCGGCAGCATGAGGAGACCATATAGTGGCTGAATGACAAAGCGTTTAGGTGGTGGCAGCATGAGGAGACCATATAGTGCCTGAATATCCCAGCGTGGAGTTGGCGACAGCATATAGTGTCCGAATGACACAGCCTGGAGGTGGTAGAAGCATGAAGAGACTATATAGTGGCTGAGTAACACAGCCTGGAGTTGGTGGCAGCATGAGGAGACCATATAGTAGCTTAATGACACAGCCTGGAGTTGGCGACAGCATGAGGAGAACATATAGTGGCTGAATGACACAGCCTGGAGGTGGCGGAAGCATGAGGAGACCATATAGTGGCTGATTGACACAGCCTGGAGGTGGCAGCAGCATGAGGAGATCATATAGTGGCTGAATGACCCAGCGTGGAGATGGCGGCAGTATGAGGAGACCATATAGTGGCTGAATGACACAGTGTGGAGGTGGCGGCAGCATGAGGAGACCATTTAGTGCCTGAAAGAGACAGCGTGGAGTTGGCGGCAGCATATGGTGGCTGAATGACACAGCCTGGAGGTGGCGGAAGCATGAGGAGACCATATAGTGGCTGAATAACAAAGCCTGGAGTTGGCGACAGCATGAGGAGACCATATAGTGGCTTAATAACACAGCCTGTATTTGGCGACAGCATGAGGAGAACATATAGTGGCTGAATGACACAGCCTGGAGGTGGCAGCAGCATGAGGAGAACATATGGTGGCGGTATGAGACAGCTTGGAGCTTGCATCAGTATGAGGAAAACATATGGTGGCAGAATGAGACAGCCTGAAGCTGGCATCTGCATGAGGAGAACATATAGTGGCAGAATGAGACAGCCTGCAGGGGACAACAGCAGCATCAGGAGTCCTGAAAGTGACCCGGTGACAGAGTGGTGGGTGGTTGGCAATACCAATACCCGGTGACGAAGGTGAGTGTAAAAAGGAGAACTTGGCATCTGATGTGTGGCATCAGGCGGGTGGCAGGATCAGAATAGTAGTTGAGGCAGGTAGGCATAAGAAAATAGTCTCTTTTGTAAAAGTGTTAGTGTGCACAAGTAAGTTTTGAGGATATGAATTACGTAAAATAACTTTTAATAATATGCTTAGGATAAAATATGTGGATTCAAATTATTATTTTTTTAAATCAAACAAAAGGAAAGGTGTGCAAAATACACGATGTGCCACCTACACCACCAAGTATTGATGTGAAGCAAAGACCTCTAAAAGGTGGAAGGGAACAACGCATGGTCCATTGTAGCAGGTGGAAGTAAAAACTTCCCCTGTAAGGCCCTACTCTCGCCTTATTAATTCCCTTCATGGCAATTGTTACTCACCCTAAAAAGGGCGGCCCCACACAGGAAACTCTCTCTATTTCCACCTAAATACCCTGGGAAATGGCAGTGTTTGTAGGGCGAAATAGGGAGAGGTTCCTGTGTGGGGCCGTCCTTTTTAGAGCGAGTAACACTTGCCGAGAAGGGAATTAATAAGTAGGGCCTTATTGGGGAACTTTTTACCCCCACCGGTTACTATGGACCATACGTTGTTCCCTTGCACATTTTTGAGGTCTTTGCATCACATCAGTACTTGGTGGTATAGGTGGCACATGGTGTTTTTTGCACACCTTTTATTTTGTTTTATTTAAAAAAAAATGTGGGTCCATATATTTTATCCTAAGCATATTGTTACGGAGCAGGATGTGGATCTTGTAACCTGTAACCGTAACCTGTGTGGCTGATGACACGGACCGTATCGGGGGGGGGGGGGGGGGGGAGCAGAGGCTAAGGTGCCGCTGGTCTTCAACAGAGCCTGCCGCAAGGCAGGACGGGCTTGCTGCGGCAGGCGAAACCCAGGTCGCTACCCCCGACACGGCTCGACCACACAGGTAGCTGGGCAAGGCGAAGTACCAAAGGATGAGACAGTAGCATAGTCAAATGTAACAGAAGGTCAAGGCAGACGACAAAGGTGCGAAGTCAATTAACGTAGCGGGAAGGTCTGGATAAACAGGTAAGGCAAACAGGCAATATGGAATGCTTAATCTCAAGCTAGGGGCACTGAGGATCCGGCAGGGAAGTGTGGGAGGTGCAGGGACTTCATAATGTAGTGTCAGTGTTACGCCTAGCGCTCCGGGTCCCCGCTCCTCCCCGGAGCGCTCACGGCGTCTTTCTCCCTGCAGCGTCCCGGTCGGTCCCGCTGACCGGGAGCGCTGCACTGTCTTGGCCGTTGGGGATGCGATTCGCACAGCGGGACGCGCCCGCTCGCGAATCGCATCCCAGGTCACTTACCCGTCCCGGTCCCCTGCTGTCATGTGCTGGCGCGCGCGGCTCCGCTCTCTAGGGCGCGCGCGCGCCAGCTCTCTGAGACTTAAAGGGCCAGTGCACCAATGATTGGTGCCTGGCCCAATTAGCTTAATTGGTTCCCACCTGTTCCCTGGCTATATCTAGTCTCCTCCCTTGCACTCCCTTGCCGGATCTTGTTGCCTTGTGCCAGTGAAAGCGTTTAGTGTGTCCAAAGCCTGTGTACCTGAACTTCTGCTACCCATCCTGACTACGAACCTTGCCGCCTGCCCCCGACCTTCTGCTACGTCTGACCTTGCCTCTGCCTAGTCCTTCTGTCCCACGCCTTCTCAGCAGTCAGCGAGGTAGAGCCGTTGCTAGTGGATACGACCTGGTTGCTACTGCCGCAGCAAGACCATCCCGCTTTGCGGCGGGCTCTGGTGAAAACCAGTAGCCTCTTAGAACCGGTCCACTAGCACGGTCCCCGCCAATCCCTCGCTGACACAGAGGATCCACTACCTGCCAGCCGGAATCGTGACAGTCAGGTGTAACAACTAATTATGGGCGTACTGGCGCACGTGCCCTAGGTGACGGGGATGCACGCGCCAGAGCTGAGACACAGAGGAGGAGGAGGCAGCGGAGCATAGTGAGTGACGGGCTGGGATTCAAATGTGGGCGCGTCCTGCAATGCAGCCAGCCGCACCAGCAGTCGGGGACACATGGACAATGCGCTCACGGCTCTTGCTTGCAGCCGGAGCGCAGTGTTACACATATTATTAAAAGTTAAGTTTTACGTAATGCATATCCTCCATTCTTACTTGTGGTCTGATGCGGAGGAATGTCTGTAACTGGGGAGCAGCACCATAAATATGTTCAGCACTGTCCATATTTTTGAAGTGTTGGTGTGGCACCATGGTCAATCTACTCTGATGCATCAGGCATTGGTGGGTGGAAATCCTGGCTGGGTGGAAATCCTGGCTGATTAATCTTCACAAAGGTCAGTCTCTCCACATTTTTCGTGGACAGATGAGTTCTCCTTGGGGTTATTATGGCCCCCGCCGCACTAATCACCAGCTCTGATCGCATACTACTGGCCGGGCAGGATAACTTTTCCATGGCAAATTTTGCTAGTTGTGGCCACAAATCAAGTTAGGTTTCCCAGAAGTCCAGCGGATCTTCAAGGAGTGTTGGCATGGTCATGTCAAGGTATGCCATCACCTGCTGGTTCAGGTCCTGCTCCAGGTCTACCTGCTGCTGTTGAGTTGTGGATGAAGAAAGCTACTCTTCAGTGACCGTAGACACAGGCTGCTGCTGATGGAACTGGTACTGCTACTGCCACCCCACCCTCTCCAGCAGTCATGGCAGTGGAAAGTGAGCGAGAGGATGGACGATGGCGCAGATAGGCATCGGCCAACTGACTATGTAGGATGTCTCTGTAGTAGGTCAGTTTGTCCTCCCTCTCCAATAAGAGTCAGAAGTAATCCCGCTGCCGAATGGTGACAATTCGGCGGTCACTACGCAAGCAAGTGAACATGCATTGTGCCATTTGTCCAAGTGACTCGGAGGGACTCCCTGCCTCCATCTCCACTGCATACTGCCATGGTGTGTCTGGGTCCTCTGTATCGCCTTCCTCATAACCCTCTAGCTTCTGGCTGCTCCTGCTCCTCCTCTCCAGTCAGATGACTAGAAAAACAGCCCATCTCGCGAAACGTAAACTATGCTCCACTGTGCACCTCCCCCTCCTCCTCCAGTTCAGCCCCCCATAGGGCTCATGTGGCAGTTAATTGTAGGTGCCACGTCTCCAGTGCCCTGACCAGCCATAGTTTCCAACACGTGTTGTAGTAAATGAAGCAGTGGAATTACGTCATTTATCCCATAATCCTGACGACTGACTAATAAGGTGTCTTCCTCAAAGGGCCTGAGCAAACGGCAGGTGTCACGTATGAGCTGCCACTGGTTGGCATTGAAGTGCTGCCACTGGTTGGCATTGAAGTTACACAGGGGAGTCCCCCTATCTGCTTGGATCATCAAGAAATCAGTGACGGTTTTTCTTCTATTCGTATAGTTGGTCCAACATATGCAGGGTGGAATTCCAAAGTGTGGAAACGTCGCAAATCAGACTATGTTGGGGGATACCGTTCTGACGCTGAAGCTCAAGGAGGGTGTGCTTTGCGGTGCATGGGTGGCTGAAGTGCATACAAAGTTTCCTTCCCATTGTTAGGATGTCTTGCAGATGGGGGAATGCTTCAGAAACCTATGTGAACATATGTGCCATGCAGGGCGCATGTCTCAGGCTTCCTTGTCGCAGCACAGACAAGATGTTCTTCCTGTTGTCGGTCACCATGATTACCATTTCCAGTTTTTGTGGAGTAAGCATTGATTCGATTTCTTGATGAATGACTGTGTGGCTCCGTTTGCCAAGGAAAACCATGTGAAGAACAGAGTGACACCGCCTTGCCCTGCACACGTGTTATGCTAGAGGGGCACTGAAACTTGTCCGTACAGTGGAGGCTGAGAACATGGGGGGGAGAATTAGGAGGTGGAGTCACACACTGTCACAGGACCAATGGCCTGAGAGCATGGAGGCGGAAGTGGTGTGACCTGTCCAAGTTGCTGTTGTGGCTGTGCAGGAACCACATTTACCCTGTGGGCCGTAAAAGACATGTATTGTCCCTGACCATAGTTACAGCTCCACACGTCGGCGCTGCCGTGCACTTTGCACTTTGCCGTGCCCACAGGCTCAAGTACTGTCCCACCTTCTGTTCCACAAAATTGTGCAGGGCTGGTACTGTCTTCTTTGCAAAGAAATGACGGCACAAGCCATCAGTTCTCTGAAAGGTGCAGAGTCCACCACTTGAAAAGGAAGGGACTGCAGCAAAAGCAACTTGGACAGGAGCACATTCAGCTCCTGCGCCGTTGGATGAGTGGGTGCATACTTTTGCCTCTTGGACATGGCTTTGCCGATGGATTGCTGGCGGGATGAATAACTCGAAGTAGGAGGAGCAGGAGCATCTGGAGAGACAGAAGATGGGTATGGCACACAGCTCCCTTCAGCTGAGGTGGTGGAGCCTTGGCTGGCTGAAACAGGGAGCGGCGTGCCACTGGGTGATGCATCAGGCTGGACCACCACATCAATGGCACTGTTCTCCCAGGCCGCTTTATGGTGACACTGCATATGTTGACACAGGGCCGTGGTGCCAACATTGGGACCCTGGCCACGCTTCACGTTTTGCCAATACATCTTGCATGTTGCCATGTTAACCTCCTCCAGAAGCTTGATGAAAAACTGTCACAACGCTGAGTAGCTGATTTTCCCACCAACAGTCTGCACTGATTGACTGCTACTGCCGCTGACTCCAGGAACCCCTGTTCCACTACCTCCCGGGAAGGTAGGCGAAACAGGTGGTCTACCCTGGACACGTTTGGTCCCAGACTTTGCACTTCGGCCACCCTGTTGGCTGTCAACCAAGCTACCACCTTGCTGGCTCAGCTGCTGCCTCAAGGGCAACCTGCAACCCTCTTCTCCTGATGATGATGAAGCACCTTCTGCAACCAGCTTCATCATCATTGAGTTGTGTCTGCACGTCACTGATGTCCTCCTCAGGTTCCTCAACAGTGTCTGCTTCAGGCGCCTGAATGCTCGCAATACCACCTCCCACGCCACTCTCCTCTTCACTACTTGCCCGCCTAGCGGAGGAAGCGGCAGATGTCTCCTCCACTTCTTGGCTGGGAAGTAGCTGCTGACTTCCCTCTAGTATATTGTCTTCACTAAATAGTGGAGGTGAACCAACAGCATAATATACTTCAGTGAGGAAGGGAACAGCATAGGACAGAGGCAATGGGAGGACAGGAACTGCTCTCGGGCCATGCCAACTGAGGGTTGCGTCTGAAGAACCCTCCGACTGTTGACTGAGGGTGTCAGATGTCCCTTGTGATGAAGTGGATGACCGTGTTAGCCAATCAATAACAGCAGATGGGTTGATGATCGAGACCCGACCGCTAGCTGACACCGGGAGCTCAGGCCTCTCGTTGTGACCCCTGCTGCCACTCACCCCTAGTCATAAGTTATATGAAATTATTAAGCCCGAGATGGTGAGATGAGCTTATTCTACCTCTATTATTTGATAAGGATCTCCTACATAGTGTTTATTTAGTGTAATTTTGTTAATTGTACTTAGAGACAATGTACTTGAAGTTTACATCTGATGTCTTTATACTGCCCCTTTTCTACTTGTAAGGGGTTAATTCCTGCCGGTCACATGACCTGTGACCGGCCGTAATTACCTCACTGCCTATTTAAGCCGACCTGTAACATGCATTTGTTGTATGACTAAGAGCGCCTATAGCGCTTGAAACGCGTTACTTGTTCCTTCCTTGTCCTATGGATTAAACCTGATTTTACCTGCATTGAGCTGGATCCGATCTCCTTCATTTTCCTGATATTGGATGGTGCCGTCCAGCACCTGGATCCGCGCTCTGCTGTCTGGGGCGGGGTGAGCTTGCTTTCACCTTGTTTGCCTTCCCATTGTCTGGACTTTCCGTGCTCCCCACGCCAGCTTGCAATACGCTCTAATTGCTACGGGCATTGCCACAGCATGTCCTCCAAAAGCACTTTCTTAAAATCTATGGAGGACCGGCAAGCACGAACCGACAGTATGCTGCAGACTCTTGATGCACTTAATCCGGAAACCAAGGAGTTGCTGGATCTTCGCATGCACATGTCGGATCTCGAGGCAGCACTCCTTCAAGAGACCAGGATATGGTTGGATTTATCTTCACTACAAAAGTATGTGTCTCAGAATATGATCCCTCGTGGCCTTAGATTGAAAAAATTTCCTACTACCGTTTATTCTGATTTGTTCAAGACTGAGTGGCAAGAACTTCTTTCAGATTCATCTATGAAGTTCGTCAACCTGATAATCCGGCACGAGCAAATGGCCCTTGAGGAGGTGAGAAATAAAATTTCTTTACAACAAAAAGATGTTGCTAAATATGCTGAACATAAGCTGTTCCAATAGTTGGACACTAAAATCAATGATAAACTTACATTAATGGAAAAATCTATTGCTGACACTAAACAGGTTAAATACCTTAGAGATGTTCAAGATTATCGTTCTAATAGTGTTTTTCCCTGGCCACAGATAACCACTCGGGCGAGTACTCCTCGTTCTATCCTAAAAAAACACTCTTCCAAGAGACGTTCTAACAAACAATACAAGAAACGTGGTACCACCAGGGTTAATTTCAGTTCAACAGAACCAGATACCTCTGACTCTGCCTCTGATCCTGGCGAATCAGTTACTAATGAGAATACGCCCAACCATGATTCCAAATCCAGTTCACACCCTGCGACTTCTACTTCAAAAAACGACGGGCGGGTCTTAAGCACAGAGCCAGAAAGACGCAGTCCGCGCAATCACAGGGACAGAAAGAAATGAACACTATTCCTATCTACAACATCTCAGCCAAGATTCTTACTACTTTCCAGATCTCGGTTTTGTCACGGGGACTGTCTTTCTCTCCAACTACAAGATTTGATTTATTCAGAACTTTGATCGATATCAATAGGTTTGTGAGGGGTATTACCATCCGTCGTCATTTCTCCAACATGCCTAAAATAGATGACTCTATTGTACCTGAATGTGACGATATTATTAGTCATGATTTTGTATCATCCCCTTCACCTAACCTTGTTGTTCCAGAATATGGATTAGCCACCAATTTTTCTTTTCAGGATATGATGTCCATTTCCTTTTTGGACCAATTGTGTGATCATAGCTCAACTGCCTTGGACACAGTTCCAAAGATTACTACACGGAATTCCAATTTTTATCCTGTCATGTCCAGAACACCTGTTCTGGACATGTTTCAGGAGGCAGTCCAGCGTGATCTAACAACCTTGGCCCACACGAGGGGTCATCGTGTCCCTAATCTTACCCGTCAAGAAAAAGCTGCTCTTGATAGCCTGTCCACAGCAGATGACATAGTTGTGAGACGGGCTGACAAGGGGGGCGCCGTTGTCATTCTAGATAAGGGGCTCTACCGTCAAATCAATTTAGACATGTTATCGGATCCCAACACATATCGTGTCCTCAGATCCGACCCTACTAGCATTTTCAAACAACGGTTAGCGGAGCTTGTGGATCTTGGGAAGGAGAAGGGTTTCTTTACTTCCCGCGAGGCAGATTTTTTCATTATCGATCACCCAGTGATCCCTATTACACACAGGTAAGTGATTTAAAACCTTAGAAAAGAAGAAAAATCTTTAAAATCAACACCCTCTACAAAATTCTATGACATATATGGACTTCTGTTTATAGAAATACACTAAAATCTAGCTTATCATTGAGTCCAAGATTACCTTGGGCATCCATGCGCAGAATGAACTCCGCCTCCGTGCGCAATAATAGCTTTTTCCTATCAATCCCTTCTTTGGGCATTATTCTCTTTATCCCAAAGAATTTTAATGCAGCTGGGTCATTATTGTGAATAGTTTTAAGATGTTCCAGGACCCGAGGACACCCTTTTCCTGAACGAACTGAAAAAAGGTGTTCTCTAAATCTGATGTTAAGCGATCTTGTGGTGCTACCTATATAGTAGCGACCACAGTCGCAAAACATGCAGTAGATAATATAATTCACTTTGCAATTGATGAATTCCCTCACTTTGATTTGTATGCCTCCAATAGTGAAGATTTTACCTACTTTGAGTTTAGGGCACCATTTGCAGTTCCCACAGCGGAAATTTCCGCATATTGTGGGGCCGCTTAGCCAGCTCGTGTTCTCCTTACTGGAGTATTTACTGCTAGTTAAGATGTCACCTAGATTTGTAACTCTTTTGTAGGAGATGAGGGGTTTATTATCAAATTGTTCAGATAGAATAGGGTCACTCTGGATTAAGTACCAATGCTTATGAATACTTTGCTTTATCTTCTCAGCCATCGGGCTGTGTGTGAATGTAAAGCAGAATCTTCTATTATTGTTTTTTAATTTATGCTGTTTTTTTTTTTAGAGTTTTTTGAACCACTATTTTGTAGAAGGGAGTTTCTATTTTGTCTGTTGGCCCTATTGTAAGCTGTCTGTAGAATCAGAGGTGGATAACCTCTTTCTAGTAGTCATGCAGTGAGTTCTTTAGCTTGCTTTTCAAAGCTACTCTGGGTATCGTTTATTCTTCGCAAGCGAAGAAATTGCCCATAGGGGATAGCGGTTTTGACGTGACCCGGGTGGTAACTCCTATAGTGTAGGAGAGAATTCCCCGCCGTCGGTTTCCGGTAGCCCTCTGTGCGCAATTTGTTTTCACTTATTCTTACTAGGACGTCTATGAACTCTATTTCTTCTTTGCTTGATTTGCTAGTGAAACTGAGACACATATTGTTGTTGGTATTAAGCCATGTGATAAAATTTGTGAACTCTGTTCCAGTACCTGTCCGGGTTATCAGGACGTCGTCCACAAATCTTACGTAACTGGCAATCAGTTTTCTGAAAGGATTAATTTCTGAAAAGATCCATCTTTTTTCCAAAAATGCTACATAAATATTTGCCAGGGTACATGCCACCGGTGTGCCCATGGCGACACCGCTTTTTTGTGTGTACCATGTGTTATTAAATTGAAACACATTGTTGGTAAGAATGAGATGTAAAGCTTCACAAATAAATGTGATATAAGAATCACCTTTGTCCGAGGACATCAACAATTCCCTCACGCACTGGATTGCTATATTCTGGTCAATGTTTGTGTACAAACTTTCGATATCAATGGCTCCCAGCAAATAGTTGGGCTGCCACTGTATGTCTTTCAGAGTTTCGAGGAACCCCAGCACTTCTGAAAATGAATGTTTGTTGGCTTTGACTGAACTGTTGGGGGTCAATGATGGCACTATAGGAGAAACCCCCACAGGCGAAGCTATGACTAGCAATCCGTTGGAACATGGCTTTTTCTCTGGTGGGGTAAAATCGACCTATAACCCCCCTATAGCACCAGGCAATAACCTAGATATTTTTCAACAAAAAGTCATGGAGCATATAAAAGCACTCATGTACCCACAAGACAGCCCTAATCTTACCTTAAAAGAAAAGGAAGCATTAAAATGGCTTAAATTACTGTTACGCCTAGCGCTCCGGGTCCCCGCTCCTCCCCGGAGCGCTCACGGCGTCTTTCTCCCTGCAGCTCCCCGGTCAGTCCCGCTGACCGGGAGCGCTGCTCTGTCATGGCCGTTGGGGATGCGATTCGCACAGCGGGACGCGCCCGCTCGCGAATAGCATCCCAGGTCACTTACCCGTTCCCGTCCCCTGCTGTCATGTGCTGGCGCGCGCGGCTCCGCTCTCTAGGGCGCGCGCGCGCCAGCTCCCTGAGACTTAAAGGGCCAGTGCACCAATGATTGGTGCCTGGCCCAATTAGCTTATTGGCTTCCACCTGCTCCCTGGCTATATCTGGTCTCCTCCCTTGCACTCCCTTGCCGGATCTTGTTGCCCTTGTGCCTAGTGAAAGCGTTTTGTGTGTCTAAAGCCTGTGTACCAGTACTTCTGCTATCCACCCCGACTACGAACCTTGCCGCCTGCCCCCGACCTTCTGCTACGTCCGACCTTGCTTCTGTCTACTCCCTTGTACCGCGCCTATCTTCAGCAGTCAGAGAGGTTGAGCCGTTGCTAGTGGATACGACCTGGTCACTACCGCCGCAGCAAGACCATCCCGCTTTGCGGCGGGCTCTGGTGAAAACCAGTAGTGACTTAGAACCGGTCCACTAGCACGGTCCACGCCAATCCCTCTCTGGCACAGAGGATCCACCTCCTGCCAGCCGGCATCGTGACAGTAGATCCGGCCATGGATCCCGCTGAGGTTCCCCTGCCAGTTGTCTCTGACCTCCCTACGCTGGTCGCCCAGCAAGCCCGTCAGATCGCCCAACAAGATCACCAGCTGTCGTACTTGACCACCATGACACAGCAACTCCAGTCACAACTACAGCAAGTTCAGTCACAGCTACAGCAGCAACAACCATCTCCTCCGCCAGCTCCTGCACCCCTTCCGCAGCGAGTGGCCACTCCTAGCCTCCGCCTGTCCTTGCCGGACAAATTTAATGGGGACTCTAAGTTTTGCCGTGGCTTTCTTTCGCAATGTTCCCTGCACTTGGAGATGATGTCGGACCAGTTTCCTACTGAAAGGTCTAAGGTGGCTTTCGTAGTCAGCCTTCTGTCTGGAAAAGCCCTGTCATGGGCCACACCGCTCTGGGACCGCAATGACCCCGTCACTGCCTCTGTACACTCCTTCTTCTCGGAAATTCGAAGTGTCTTTGAGGAACCTGCCCGAGCCTCTTCTGCTGAGACTGCCCTGCTGAACCTGGTCCAGGGTAATTCCTCCGTTGGCGAGTACGCCATACAATTCCGTACTCTTGCTTCTGAACTATCCTGGAATAATGAGGCTCTCTGCGCGACCTTTAAAAAAGGCCTATCCAGCAACATTAAAGATGTTCTGGCCGCACGAGAGACTCCTGCTAACCTGCATGAACTCATTCATCTAGCCACTCGCATTGACATGCGTTTTTCTGAGAGGCATCAAGAGCTCCGCCAGGAAAAAGACTTAGATCTCTGGACACCTCTCCCACAGTCTCCATTGCAATCTGCGCCTAGGCCTCCCGCCGAGGAGGCCATGCAAGTGGATCGGTCTCGCCTGACCCTGGAAGAGAGGAATCGCCGTAAGGAAGAGAATCTTTGTCTGTACTGTGCCAGTACCGAACATTTTTTGGTGGATTGTCCTGTCCGTCCTCCACGTCTGGGAAACGCACGCTCACACCCAGCTCTCGTGGGTGTGGCGTCTCTTGATGCTAAGTCGGCTTCTCCACGTCTCACGGTGCCTGTACGGGTTTCTACTTCAGCCAGCTCTTCCCTCTCAGCCGTGGCCTGCCTGGACTCTGGTGCCTCTGGGAATTTTATTCGGGAGTCCTTGGTGAATAAATTCCGCATTCCGGTGACCCGTCTGTTCAAGCCACTCCACATTTCCGCGGTCAACGGAGCCAGGTTGGATTGCACCGTGCGTTACCGCACGGTGCCCCTCCTAATGTGCATCGGACCTCATCACGAGAAAATTGAATTTTTGGTCCTCCCCAATTGCACTTCCGAAATTCTCCTTGGACTACCCTGGCTTCAACACCATTCCCCAACCCTGGATTGGTCCACTGGGGAGATCAAGAGTTGGGGTCCCTCTTGTTCCAAGGACTGCCTTCAACCGGTTCCCAGTACTCCCTGCCGTGACCCTGTGGTTCCTCCTGTATCCGGTCCCCCTAAGGTCGTTAAGGACTCTGCCTGCCACAGGAAATGCCTCTCCCCCCCTCCCAGTCCCATCAGGCAAGCCTCTGTGTCCCCTCATGGCTCCCGTCCTTGTGTCTTCCTGCCCCGTGCCAAGCTTCACCCTCTTCCCTCCCTCCCCATTCCTACCCCTGCTGTACTGCCTGCCATTGAGGAAACCATCCATTCCTTCCCGGTGTCCTCATCCCAGGGGAGGCAGTCACCGGACAAAAAAAAGGGGAGACCTAAGGGGGGGGGTACTGTTACGCCTAGCGCTCCGGGTCCCCGCTCCTCCCCGGAGCGCTCACGGCGTCTTTCTCCCTGCAGCTCCCCGGTCAGTCCCGCTGACCGGGAGCGCTGCTCTGTCATGGCCGTTGGGGATGCGATTCGCACAGCGGGACGCGCCCGCTCGCGAATCGCATCCCAGGTCACTTACCCGTTCCCGTCCCCTGCTGTCATGTGCTGGCGCGCGCGGCTCCGCTCTCTAGGGCGCGCGCGCGCCAGCTCCCTGAGACTTAAAGGGCCAGTGCACCAATGATTGGTGCCTGGCCCAATTAGCTTATTGGCTTCCACCTGCTCCCTGGCTATATCTGGTCTCCTCCCTTGCACTCCCTTGCCGGATCTTGTTGCCCTTGTGCCTAGTGAAAGCGTTTTGTGTGTCTAAAGCCTGTGTACCAGTACTTCTGCTATCCACCCTGACTACGAACCTTGCCGCCTGCCCCCGACCTTCTGCTACGTCCGACCTTGCTTCTGTCTACTCCCTTGTACCGTGCCTATCTTCAGCAGTCAGAGAGGTTGAGCCGTTGCTAGTGGATACGACCTGGTCACTACCGCCGCAGCAAGACCATCCCACTTTGCGGCGGGCTCTGGTGAAAACCAGTAGTGACTTAGAACCGGTCCACTAGCACGGTCCACGCCAATCCCTCTCTGGCACAGAGGATCCACCTCCTGCCAGCCGGTATCGTGACAATTACAAAAGGGTATTATTATCAAAAGATCTGACAAAGGGGGGAATATCGTGTTGATGAGAGAAAGTTACTATCTATCCGAAGCCAATCGCCAATTGTCTAACAAAAACAACTATGAGGTTCTAGAAATTAAACCTATACCTAAACCCTCCTCACACCTGCAGTCCTTTTTACGAAGGGCCGTAGAGATGGGGACAGTATCAAACTCCACTGCTACAAAATTGTTCCCAACTAAACCAACATATCCAGGGTGGTATTTCCTACCGAAAATACACAAAACACTGGAGACCCCACCCGGGAGATCCATTGTCTCCGGGGTGGGGTCTCTAATGGAACCCCTTTCAAAATACATTGATTGGGTCTTACACCCCATTTTGAAAGAAATCCCACATATGGTCAAGGACACCAACCATTTGCTCGAAACTCTGAAAGACATACAGTGGCAGTCCAACTATTTGCTGGGAGCCATTGATATCGAAAGTTTGTACACAAACATTGACCAGAATATAGCAATCCCGTGCGTGAGGGAATTGTTGATGTCCTCGGACAAAGGTGATTCTTATATCACATTTATTTGTGAAGCTTTACATCTCATTCTTACCAACAATGTGTTTCAATTTAATAACACATGGTACACACAAAAAAGCGGTGTCGCCATGGGCACACCGGTGGCATGTACCCTGGCAAATATT
Source organism: Hyla sarda (assembly GCF_029499605.1). Classification (NCBI taxonomy): domain Eukaryota; kingdom Metazoa; phylum Chordata; class Amphibia; order Anura; family Hylidae; genus Hyla; species Hyla sarda. The sequence goes on from NC_079193.1 coordinate 260,404,285, forward strand.
TATGTAGCCTTTTTGGAAAAAAGATGGATCTTTTCAGAAATTAATCCTTTCAGAAAACTGATTGCCAGTTACGTAAGATTTGTGGACGACGTCCTGATAACCCGGACAGGTACTGGAACAGAGTTCACAAATTTTATCACATGGCTTAATACCAACAACAATATGTGTCTCAGTTTCACTAGCAAATCAAGCAAAGAAGAAATAGAGTTCCTAGACGTCCTAGTAAGAATAAGTGAAAACAAATTGCGCACAGAGGGCTACCGGAAACCGACGGCGGGGAATTCTCTCCTACACTATAAGAGTTACCACCCAGGTCACGTCAAAACCGCTATCCCCTATGGGCAATTTCTTCGATTGCGAAGAATAAATGATACCCAGAGTAGCTTTGAAAAGCAAGCTAAAGAACTCACTGCACGACTACTAGAAAGAGGTTATCCACCTCTGATTCTACAGACAGCTTACAATAGGGCCAACAGACAAAATAGAAACTCCCTTCTACAAAATAGTGGTTCAAAAAACTCTAAAAAAAAAACAGCATGAATTAAAAAACAATAATAGAAGATTCTGCTTTACATTCACACACAGCCCGATGGCTGAGAAGATAAAGCAAAGTATTCATAAGCATTGGTACTTAATCCAGAGTGACCCTATTCTATCTGAACAATTTGATAATAAACCCCTTATCTCCTACAAAAGAGTTACAAATCTAAGTGACATCTTAACTAGCAGCAAATACTCCAGTAAGGAGAACACGAGCTGGCTAAGCGGCCCCACAATATGCGGAAATTTCTGCTGTGGGAACTGCAAATGGTGCCCTAAACTCAAAGTAGGTAAAATCTTCACTATTGGAGGCATACAAATCAAAGTGAGGGAATTCATCAATTGCAAAATGAATTATATTATTTACTGCATGTTTTGCGACTGTGGTCGCTACTATATAGGTAGCACCACAAGATCGCTAAACATCAGATTTAGAGAACACCTTTATTCAGTTTGTTCAGGAAAAGGGTGTCCTCGGGTCCTGGAACATCTTAAAACTATTCACAATAATGACCCAGCTGCATTAAAATTCTTTGGGATAAAGAGAATAATGCCCAAAGAAGGGATTGATAGGAAAAAGCTATTATTGCGCACGGAGGCGGAGTTCATCCTGCGCATGGATGCCCAAGGTAATCTTGGACTCAATGATAAGCTAGATTTTAGTGTATTTCTATAAACAGAAGTCCATATATGTCATAGAATTTTGTAGAGGGTGTTGATTTTAAAGATTTTTCTACTTTTCTAAGGTTTTAAATCACTTACCTGTGTGTAACGCTCCCCTGCTGATGTAACCGTGGGTGTGTATATAACCTGCGACGCATCATCAGGGGGCGTAGTCTACGAAGCGGGCTGTGTTCCCGTGAAACAGCTGTAACTACACCTCCTGTTCCCTGGCGTCCCTGCCGACCACTAGTCCTTCTGTGTTCCACGTTTATGTTCAACGGAATAAAGAAATCTGTGCACGTTGATCGGGTGAGTGCGGTTTTTTCTACATTGTTCCGATTGTGTCAAGCGATATGTGCTTTCCCCAACCAGCACCCCGACATAGCACACACCGTCTAGTCTCTATCCACACCTGAGAAAGCGGATACCATATTACTCAGTAAACTGCCTTCACCTGCATAGCAGTGCCGGACTTATACTTTTTCTACTTGCTTTAATTTACAAATCTTTCCGGAGCCAGTTGATATATAAAAAAAGTTTTTGCCTGGAATACCCCTTTAAGCTTTTTACAGAATGTGAAACTAAGAACAAAGACTAAGAGAGTAAAATATTATCTGTAAATAGGGATAAAGCTAAGTTAAGAAATATTTGTCACATGGTGAAAATATTCAATAACTATGTTAACCAAGAAGATAATAAGACTTGCAGCAGTTAAGATTTTGCTATACAGTGTGATGTGACAAGGCAGACTATGTCTGTGCTTACACATGATACTAATAGTGTGTCTCAAAGAGATTTTACGAATCAGTGTAGTGGTGACTTAAGGGAGAAGCAGTCAGCTGTTGACATTTGTCAAAGTGACAGGTTGATGCAAATTAAGGAGCAGATCTTAACTGTAACTGAGCATGCATATTTAATGAATCTAAAAAGTTAAATACCTGCATTTCAGGAGAACTTATAGCGAGAAATGCGGAGATATTTGAATCACATGTAACAAAATCTGGCCTCACACAGGAAAATATAAACAAACTTTTTCAAATGTGGACCCCAGTAGAGATGTGGAGAATCATAGAGTTAAATCAAATTATCCAAGGCGATGACTGTTTAGGATTTGATGATGTGGACAGACTGACAATACTCTGTACATGCATCAATAATGAGATTCCAACTATTGATATTTCAAGTACCCTTAAAATCAGCAGAAATGAATGTGTTTTCAAATACATGTGCATATTTGAAAGGACTTTCAAAATGCTTATGGGGAAAAATGATGAACCCCAAAATATGATAAAATCATTTATATGTAAATAAATTTTTTTGGATCAGGTAATTTTAGCCATAGCTTCAAAGAAAACAGCATAGTTTGAAGTTGCTAAATTTATTGACGTACTCAGTAAAAATGAGCAAAACAGCTAGTTAAAATTCCCATGAAACACAAGCCACAGATAACGCAGAGAGACTATAAACCAACAGATAGTTTAAATAATAAGACTTTGCCAAAAGAGAATATATAACCCCAACATTGTCTAATAAAAATTACAAAAAACAAGATAAAATCTATGAACAGGGCAGAAAAGCCTAACATGTTCAAATCAAGCCATATAAGATGATACAAACACTACTACTACTACTACTACTACTACTACTACTCCCATCATGGAATATACTTCTTTCCATGATGGGAGTAGTAGCTCCCTGGCTGCGGGAGTCTGCTGGTGGCTAGGGAAGCTGCATTAGTGTTTGTACTACTACCCCCATCATGGAACATAGTTTCTTCCATGTTGGGGGTAGTAGTACAGGGGATTGGCCGCAACGAGTCTCACTTCTGAGACCTGATGTGATCAGCAGTTGTACAGCAGGGGAGCGAGCGGCATGCTCCGCTCCCCTGCGATGTATATACTACTGTGTAAACTTTCATTTTTAAATCCCCCGCCGGGAACCCTGAATGGCCGGCACTGAGGAGCCATTCAGGGCTCTCGAAGGTTTTTTTTAAACTATTACTTTGTCCCCCAAATGTATGCCCACATGCATGTTTATAATAATTCATTGGCCCCAGTGTGTTTATAATAATTCATTGGCCCCAGTGTGTTTATAATAATTCATTGGACCCAGTGTGCTTATAATAATTAATTGGCCCCAGTGTACTTATAACACTGCATTGGCCCCAGTGTGCCCTCCCCTGCTGGTACTTGTCTATTCTCTGCTGCTCATTTCTGTACCCGACAGTGATGAGCAGCAGAGAATACACATGTCCCGGCAGTGAGCTGATTGCGCTAGGAGCAGGTCAGCAGCGGGGACATGTCGGGCGGCGGTGGCGAATGAATGAATGAAGCATACATGCGGGACATGTCGGCTTCATTCATTCACCGCCACTGGTTCCCGACTTGTCCCGCTGCTGCCCTGCTTCAAGAAGATGACGAGCAGGCAGCGGGAGGGGGAATAAGCACACTGGGGCCAATGCAGTATTATAAGCACACTAGTGCCAATGAATTATTATAAACACACTGGGGCCAATAAATTATTATAAACACACTGTGGCCAATGAATTATTATAAACACACTGGGGCCAATGAATTATTATAAAGATGCACGGGGGCATAAATTTGGGGGACAAAGTAATAGTTTAAAAACCTCGCTGGGAGCCCTGAATGGCTCCTCGGAGCTGAACATTCAGGGCTCACAGCGGGGATTTAAAAATGAAAGTTTACAAAGTAGTATATACATCGCAGGGTAGCAGAGAATGCCACTCACTCCCCTGCTTTAAAACTGCTGATCGCATTGGGTCAATTGAGACCCGGTGCAATCAATCCCTTATCCCCTGTACTACTGCCCACAACAAGGAACAGACTCTGTTCCATGATGGGGGTAGTAGTACAAACACTAATGTAGCCTCCCCAGCCACCTGCAGGCTCCCTCACCCGAACTACTGCTCCCATCATGGAAAGAAGTCTGTTCGATGATGGGAGTAGTAGTAGTCCCGGCTGCGGGAGTCTGCCGATGGCTGATACTAACGGATCAAAAACTTATGCAAATGGATGCCACTAAATGGCATCCCTATGCATCAGTTTGCATCCGTTATTAGAATGGTCCATTTAGGAGGCAATAATGGAGAAAATATGAACTTTAGCGATCCAAAAAAGTGATGGAGATACCTTTTTTAATCAAATTTCGTAGGGAACCATTAAAAAAAAATATTAAAGAAGATACAGTAGTGGTGGAAAAAATTGTATTTAATGAAACTTATTATAACGAAAATTTTATAAATTTTTAAAAAGGGATCATGTGAGCAGGCAGGGCACTAAAAATGTAGCCGACAATAATAAAAATGTAATGTGCATTCCCCTGTCCGGTGCCTTCCGGCGTGTCCAACCATACGGCGTCAAAATTGAGACACTGGATGATTGTGAACTGTCCCACTGAAATTAATGGTATAAGTTCTAGTATCAGTTTCCCTCTGTGCACGCTGGAAGGAAACTGTGCCGGACGCCTGACATATGTGAACCCAGCCTTAAAGAACCTTTACAGAAAATGTAAAAACTTACGAAAATTATTTTAATTATACTTTAGTATACCTTATAAACATCAGACTAACAGATCTAAATACTTCAAAGCAGCAAACTTTGTGAAAACAAATCTTTGTTTCAGTCTCAAAGCTTTTAGCTTATACCCATCTACCGATGTCTCTAATCTATCGCCTTCTTGTCATTTGTCAGTATTTTAAATTGGTCAAACCATTTAATTAGCTTGTAAATTTACATATATATAAATATATATAGTTCTTTATAAAAGCAAATTGGTCGATTGATTTGGCAGGCAGTGTAAATGTATTCCTGTATTTACAGTATCTGACAGGATAGAATCTCTCACCAACTTTGTGTTGCCCTCTTTGATCATGTCCCAACTGATCCCATGACCATTAATGGGGCGTGGTGTAGGATCTTTTGGTAATACTGCAACATACTGCTTGTAACCATGTCACCATAAATCATTCACATGTGAAACCAGTGGGATCCATGGTTTACAAAACATAACAGGAGCAAGGGTGTGGATGCTGAAACACCCACAATGTTGTTTTAATTATTTTTGGTAATTATAATAAACATTAAAAACACATGGAGCTTTCTATGAGTGCTGTCTACTCTGTGGATTTTTAGGTTCCCTTTTACCTCTACTAAAATGTCATTCTAGATAATCCCTTTAAATCACAAGTTTTGATGATAATTCTTGGTAATAATATTATTTAATGGCTCTAGTCTTGTACCAGCACTTGAGCACTTGGCTTGAATAAAAATAGAAAGTTAGGATTTTATGTCATTCCCCATCTAATTGCTATAAAATTTACACATTTTATGGATCCAAAAGTTTTCTGTTCTCCTCTGTGAAGATGAGATGGTCTGCTTAATAAAGCATGTTTATTATTGTAAGCTAATCCTTTGTTCCCTGTTCCAAAAGATAAAATGAATAAAACTTTGTTGCCCATAAGTATCCTTATTGTTTATTAGGTGGATGCAGCCTTGTAAAGCCCATTAATTTTATGTGGTCTGATTGATGAAATACTATTGTGCGTCTCAGCTTGCTCTTCTTCCCCCTCTCTCCCACCTTTCACTTGTCGAGAAGCAAGTGAACTTTATAGTCTGGACGGCTTCCATTGTAATTACACTCCACATAAACAGAAACAAGGTGCCTGCTTTAAACCAATTGGTCAGCAGGAAATATTTTCCAACATGCTATAAATGAACTTGAAACAAAGGCATAAACCTCCATGGTGAAAGCCGCAGTGCGTGCAGTGCTATGATAACATGGCTTGTCAAATGAAAAACAATAAACTGTTCATCATATGAATGGGGCACATTGAAATCTAGGTAAATGCTAAACATATAGTGAATCCATCCAAAACAAATGGCAGTATGGGAAATCTAAGCTGCACATTTAAGAGGTCTCCATTGAGTTCAGCTGGCTCACTTTGTGAAATCTATTGTCACATTTCTGAAATTGGATTCTGCAAGTAAAACAAATGAGAGAGAATCGGCATACAGGGAATTGGAAACCCAATTTCACGTCTGTCAGCTTAGTTGCTAAGGTGTATATAACCAGAGCTCTTCACAAGTTATTCAGAATATTGCAATGGGCTCATTGTGGGAATGTTATAGCAGGGTCAAAAAGTACATTGTTGTTTCTGTGTTTTAATCATATTTAAAAGATGGAAAAGGGTACATGACATTTTTTATGATCCCAATGGAAGATGAATGCTTTCATTTGCAATAATGTACTATCCATGTGGCAAATAATAGGATAGTTTTCTTTTTCATTATATGGACTTATAGAAACTTGGGCTTTCGTTCTTAAACTGTAGAACTTAGCTGGAAGTGTACCTGGAAGTGTGTGAAGTGTATTACTTGGAACAGCATGGGACACACTACTGGTATCTGCCAAGTAAACAGAAAAGGGCCAAGCCTCTATGTATTAATGTTGTGTGACTAGTAAGGTAACAAGCATTACGTGGTGTGGGAGAGAAGTGACTGCTACAAACATCAGACTATACATAGATATTAACGCATTCAAATTAGCATAACATTAAAACCTTATATTGTGTTGGCTCACCTCATACTGCCAAAACAGGGCAGACACCACAAGAACTCTGAAACTCTGAGGGTGACGTGTTGTTTTTGGCACCAAGACTTCAGCAGTAGATCCTGTAAGTTCTGTCAGTTGTAAGTTGGGCCTTCCCACAAATAACCGGTCAGACTAAAGCCTTCTTTACCCAGGGGGTCATAAAGTCCCTTCTCATACATTTTAAGACACACTTTATGGCATACATTGGAAACTCAGCTGACTACTTATACATCTGGGGAATCCATTAATTTAAAATTTTCCAAAAGCAGTATAAAAAATATGTTTAGCACATTTGTGAGCCTATACTGCTTTTTTGTGGAACTCTAGCATAGGTAACCACCCTTTTGAGCCATGAAAAAAAAATGTGCCAAAAGTAGTCATTTTTCGTTTACAGGAACAAGAAAAATGCAATCTAACAAGACATGGCCATGATTAAACCGTGTGTCACAGTTGAAAGACATTGGTTTTGTCTGTGTGCAAACCCTGTCTTTTATATAATCTGAATAAAGCATCTTGTTCTATGTTAATGCCTCGCTAAATTGCATATTCCTTCTTCCTGTCGATTTGCTGTGGTCAAAGGCCTCTAAACTGGGTGGAGTATACAGTATGTTGGCATACCAGTTGACTGATTTTTTAACATATTCCGCAAGTTTGGTTTTGTTCCAGGTGTAAATTAAGCCTATGAATGGGGAATTTCTGGAGTCCAAGCCAACACAGAGAACCCTCATATTTCTCAGACTATTCCTGATAATTTTTTGTGGCATGGCAGGATGCAATATACTGTTGTCATAAAGGGTTCCAATTTACTTGCAATAATGTTTCTGGTAGGTAGATGATCCATTGCAAAGTAACATCCATAGGAATTCCGGTGGTTTACAGCAGACTTTTCCCCACATCACGCTGGCTTTGCTAGCTTTTTTCAACAAAGTGCATTCTGGTGTCAGTGTGGTGTCCTAGTGCGGGATATGCCCTGTCAGGTAAATTCTGTCTCAAGTGCAACCCTAACGGCCTGTCCTGGGTCCTACTGATCCAACTACTGTATTGTATTATAGTCTAATTGACTGTACTATGATTTTTCAATGTATGTGTTATGTTACCTAGATTAAATGTTATTGTGCCTTTAAGTGGTGTAATGCAGAGAAACCATATGATTTTTATGCCCAATGGGATGCCCCCTGGCCTAGGCCTTAAGTAATATAAAAGGGAGGAGCTAGTTAGGAAGAAGTGGAGAAGGGTTAGGATAAGTCTGTGGTAACCTGAAGGAGTCCTGAGGAGAAGTCTAAAAGTCAGTAGCCAAACATCTACAAGTGTCCCGTCGTACAGGACTAGTCTAAAAGTCTAGGATAGCAGAAAATAGGAAGCATCAGGCAACTCTTGGTCCAAAAGTCTAAAGTCCAAATTCTGTGTGGGTTGTCTCAACTCACCAGTCATAGTCTTCAGCAACTAAACTCAGTTAAGTCCAAAGTCGGATAAGGATGTCTACCACAAGTGCCAGCAAGGCAAAATTATTTATTGGGTTACACTGCATTTCCCATGTTCTGATGTGCATTGCCAGGGATTGTAACATCTGTCCTGATCCTCAGAAAAGGCAGTTTTCTGTAATCCTGTGTCAGGAGTACTTATTTAAATGAGAGCTTGGCCCTTGAGGACAGAAACCTTAGTGAAATAATACTGTTATTCAGTATGACATGCAGATCAGAGGCGTTGCTATTAGAATCAGAGCGGCACAATGACAGAGCCTGGAGGAGGTATCAGTATGAGGAGACCATGTAGTGGCTGAATGACACAGCGCGGAGGTGACGGCAGAGAACATATAGTGGATGAATGACACAGCCTGGAGTTAGCGGCAGCATGAAGAGACCATATAGCCTCAATAGGGATGTAGAACACTTTGCCTTGTCCTAACACGCATAGGGAGTGTGCTGTGTTAGGGAAATAATACTGTTATTCAGTATGACATGCAGATTACAGGCATCGCTATTAGAATCACTGCCGCAGAGCCTCTAGATGTGGCAGCAGGGAGACCACATGGTGTCAAAATTGAAGAGAATAAAGAGATTTATTTTTTATGTAATTTTAATTTAATGTAATTTTAATTGTTTACATTTTTTAGTACTCATTCTGCTAAGCATCGAGCTGGCAGTCCTCTGCCAGGCGAGATACCAACTGTTCCAGCCCCTGCCTCTCGCGCCCCCCTGACTGTGAAAGTGAGAATGTTTCATTTAATCAGTTATTGTTCATTGTTATTGCTCCAACCTGTTTCATTGGATTCTTGTGGTAATTCCACAGGTAATATATGATGTCAACGACCATAGGGGCTCAGTCTTGAAAAGATTACATCAATTTTTTTAAATTTAAATGTAAGATTTATATTAGATTCCCAAGTTTAATGTCCCAACATTTACTTTGAACTTATTCTGTATGACCACAAAACCCAAACCAACAAGGAGTCACATGGCGGCACAATGACAGAGCCCAGAGGTGGCAGCAGCTCGACGAGACCATAGGGCCTCACAATAGAAAAGATTAAAGATATTTTGTAAAATTTAAATTGAAGATTTTAGATACATGAACATTTTAAAAGTTTAATCTAAGGTGCCAACAGAATAAGGAAACAATATGGTGGCACAATGACACAGCCTGGAGGTGGCAGCAGCATGAGGAGACCCTAGGGCCTCACAATTCCTAAGATTAAAAAATACATTTCAAATTTTAATTGAAGACTTATGGTAGCTGGTGCTACCATAAAATTGTTTAGGTGATGTCCCAGCAGCACGATGAGACCACATGGCGGCGAAATGACACAGCCTGGAGGTGGCATCAGCATGAGGAGTCCAAAATGTGGCAGAATGACTAAGCCTGGAGGTGGCAGCAGCAAGAGTAGACCATATGGTGACAGAAAGACACAGCCTGGAGTTGGCGGCAGCCTGCCAGACCAAGGGCCTCCCAATTTAAAAGATTAACCCTTTCCCGCTATGGGACGTATGCATACATCCCAGCATCTGACACGTTCGTGCACTGGGACATATGATCGGCGGCGGGACCAGGCTGTCAATCACAGCCGGAGTACTGCCACAGCTGCCAGAACTGTGATCGCGTCGGTCCCGGCAGCATTAACCCCATGGATGCCGTGATCAATCCTGATAATGGCATCTATGGTGTTGACAGGGGAACGCGCTCCTCCTATGCACCAACGGGTTGCCGTTGATTGCTATGGCAGCAGGAGGTCAGATCATGACCTCCTGTCTGTCTGCTACGGAAACCTGTGAGATCCAGCCACAGGCTGGATCGCACAGGCTGTAGTGTGTGCAGCTGAACGGGTCATACTGTGCTTTAGTACAAATGTATTGCAGCATAGTATAACCTGTAAAAAGTGTAAAAAATGTAATAAAAAGTTCTTCAATAAAAATATGAAGTGTAAAAAAAAAAAATGCCCCTTTCCCAATAAAAGCCCTGTATTATCACCAACAAATATCAAAAACAGAAATCATATACATAATAGGTATTGCCATGTCCATAATGAAATGTATAATAAAACTATAATGTAAATTATCCCATATGGTGAACGCCGTAAAAAAAAAAATACAACAAAAAAGTGCAAAATTCACCAATTTTGGTACAAATAGCGAAATGAAAAAGATCAAAAGGTAGCATGTATTGCAAAAATGATACCAATGAAAAGTACAGGTCATCCCGCAAAAAACAAGTCCTTACTCAATGTGTCGGACGAAAAATAAAAAAGTTACGGCTGTTGGAAAATGAATGGCAGAAAAATAATTTTGCTCAGAAAAAGGAACATAGAAAGCTATATAAAATGGGTATTACCATAATCGTGCTGACCCACAGAATAAATATAACATCACGTTTACCACACAGTGTACACCAAAAAAAAAAAAAATGACAGAAATTTTCCAGTTTTTCACAATATTTTGGAGTTTGTCACAAAAATTGCTGCGTGTGTCAACAAAAATGCAACACTTATATAAAGTCCAATATGTCACAAAAAAAGGATATCAGAATCACTCCGCTCAGTAAAAGTGTTCTAAAGTTATTACAATTTAAAGGGACACGTGTCAAAAAAAAAAAAAAAAAAAGCCTGGTCATTAAGGTAAAAAAATTTGTCCGTCCTTAAGGGGTTAAAGATATTTTTTTAAATTGCATGTGGCCATGTTAACATCCTCCGGATACTTGATGAAAAGCTGCCACACCACAGAGTAGCTGATTTTCCCCCCAAAAGTCCGCACTGACTGACTGCAACTGCCGCCGACTCCAGGAACCCCTGTTCCACTACCGGGCTGGTAGGCTGCCACGAAGCAGATGGTCTACCCGGGCACGTTTGGCTCCAGGCTTCCAACTGCTGCCACCAGTAGTGAAGATCACCGGGGCTCCGGTTCACATGGTAAAAATGGTGTGTTAGAGCGCTCACTCCTGTAGGTTGGCTTCGCTAGGATCGTGGCGGTATATAGGTAGCCGGACACGGTCAGGTTTAGGAATAATAACTGGATTTTATTTAGGTAGATCACAGATGACGTGTTTCGAGGGGTGGGACCCCCTCTTCGTCAGATCCAATGATGTGGCAGATGTGAGAGGCCACTAATTTATGCAAAAAAAGCCCGCAAAACTTAACAGCAGTTACTGGGTACAAGATAAAACACACATATGCAATATGCAATTTACACAGTGCTAGGGATATCTTTAAACAAAAACAGGAATAAATAAAAAATAGAACAAATTATTAAGATATATTTATTTCAAGTGAATCCTGGGTTGTGGATCTAATAGAGTATTTCTAACATTAGCCTGGCCTTCAGTTCAGGGAGCGGGGCAAGTGTGAGAATCAAAGCACCACTCTCCGTGTTCCGGCAGCATTCAGAGATAGAGGTACAGCATGATCGCGGTCCCCTCACGTATGGGAGACTTATCTCCTGAATATCTAAGTAAAATGTCTTTCATTACAATGAAGTAAGTAGTAAGAGCGTATTTCCTCTGTTTAGTGGAGTGGCATATGCAGATATTGGCACTTCAATAGAGCATATTTTAGATATGGTGACATGTTGTAATGCCGATAATCTGGTCGCAGGTAATGATTAACAGTGGAAACCCTAGCTGGGGTTTAGCTAAAAAATTTTTAGCTCTCAATTGCAAAGAGAGTGGTCAGATATTCTGTAGTCATATTTAGGGTGATATTGTGTTTCCATAACATTTGTCACTCATGTTTTCTTTTAAAGTGATAAAGTCACAAGTACTGATGTCAGGGAATCGATGCAGAAACTGTAATTATTATTCTGAGATGTCACAATATACATGCAGTGTTTTCGGTCCAGATTTGACATTGTGCTGAGATGTTACAATATTCATGCAGTGTTGCAATATTCCGGAAAATGTCACAATATTCCTTTTTAGGGCTGCTAGATTGTTTCTTCGGCGTTATTGCACATCCTTTTATTGGGGGAGTGCTTGTCGCCGACAGAGCAACTTTTGCCCTGTAGGTGGCAGTCTCATATAGTGCTCCTGTGCGAGTGGTAATCTCATGCAGCGTTTCTGTGTCAGTGTGATTCCTTCCACAGGGCTTGTGGGAACATTCTTTGATAGCCGGTTCCTTTGATAGCCGGTTCCTTAACAGACACATATTGGTGAGTAACTTGCGTCTGTGAATTTTTATGTATAGTTCTTCTGGTGCTCCTGGATACAAGTGCTATATGGTGTTGTGCTCAATGTACAACATCAGAAGGTGAGCAAGTTTCTTCACCTCTGTTTTTCTTTATCTTTTTATTTTAATTACATTTACGGCACATTGTTGCACTTTTCTTTTGTGTTTCCAAATTTTTGGCAACTGCTGCCACCATGCTGACTCCCAACCATGCTACCACCTTGCTGGCTCAACTGCTGTCTCATGGGCAACCTGCCACCCTATTTTCCTGATGATGAAGCCTCTTTTGCACCCTGCTCCCAAGTGCAATCAGCTTCATCATCATCATCATCATCATCGTCATCATCATAGAGTTGTGTCAGCACGTCACTGATGTCCTCCTCAGGATCCTCAATAGTGGGTGCTTCAGGAGCCTGAATCCTCCCAACACCACCTACCACGCCACTCTCCTCATCACTTCTTGCCCGCCTAGAGAAGGAAGCGGGGGATGTCTCCTCCACTTCTTGGCTGGGCTGCTTACTGTCCTCTAGTAGATTGTCCTGACTAAAAAGTGGAGCTAAACCCCCTGCATAAGATACTTCTATGGGGGTGGGAACAGCATAGGACAGAAGCAATTGGAGGACAGGGACTGCTCCCTGGCCATGCAAACTGATGGTTGTTTCTGAGGAACCCACCGACTGTTGACTGTGGGTGTCAAATGTCACTTGTGATGAAATGGATGACCGAGTTAATCAGTCAATGACAGCAGATGGATTGCTGGTTGCTGGTACAACACTTAGATGTACATATGTGGTATGCACTTATGAGGGGAGGACAATACGCTACAGTGCACATAAAAAAGTATTTGTGTACAACACCACCTGGTGTGTACTTTTGCCTTGCCTTTCACAGTATCTAGGTCCCAGAGACTTTAACAGGAACAAAATAGTACACCACTTAGATGTACGTATGTGGTATGCACTTATAAGGGGAGGACAATGTGCTCCAGTACCCTTAAAAAAGTATTTGTGTACAACACCAGCAGCACACACCAGTGCTGCAGCACACAGTCGCTGTGTACTATACCCAAAATTGCACTTTCTCTCTCAATCCCACTCCCTACCCTATCAGTGCTTCTTGGCAGGATTTGTGCTTGAGCTGAATCACTGCTGTTCTGTGCAACAAACTGTGCAACACATTGCTCTCTGTTCCTCTCTGTAATAGAATGCTGTAGTGACTGGGAGGTGAATCGCTGCAGTAAGAATGCTTTTCTGTGCAACACACACTGCTCTCTGTCCCTTTGTGCAACAGAACGCTGATGTGACTAGGAGGTGAATCGCTGCTGAAAAAAATCGTTTCTGGCCAACACACAGCGCTGTCTGTCGCTATCTATCTCTCTGCAATGGAAGGCTGAAGTGACTGGCCGCAATATGGCTACTGATTAAATAGGGCTGTGACATTACTGGGGTGACTGGCTTCTGATAGGCTGCATGCTGCATGTGATTCAGGGTCATTCCACCTACCCTTGTTCTCACTTTCCCAGGATTCCTTTCCCCATGTCCTCACATGTAGATCCGCTATTTTAGATGCCCTGGAGCCTGGACCGCACTAAAAGGAGTTTAATGAAGCGATTTGCGCAATCGAATCGCGCCAATATTTGCATTCGTTGCAAATTGAATTTTTCCTGAAATTCGTAACGAATTTGGATTCGTCAGATTCGATTCAATAATCCCTATTTATCACCCATTGTGACTGCCAGCACACATACTACCAGTGCTCACCTCTTCCCCAGGTAAATGAAGCACATGCACTCAGATGTTTAAAGGATATAAAAGAATATTGGATACATAAGACCAGACAACCTTCTATTACACCATGGTCCAGTTCTAATGCTTATGTGTTTATGTGCTGCGGTGTTTTAGTAACCATTGGGATTGAAAAAGGGTTATGCTGGATGTAGTAGTCTTTAGTATATTTCATGTGACAGGGAAAGTGTATCTAACCTAGTGTTCCCTTGTAACTCCCATTGACCTTTAGTCAAGGAAGCTGTTATTATATGCAATGTACAAGAGTAGTTTAAAATGCTGTAGCTTTTTAGCAGCATTACTGATTTTAGCAATCCTTATGGTGCTTTTTAGCATGTGTACACGCAATAACTAGTGCAGAAGTGGATGTACACAGTTTAGTATGTTCTCAGCCTAAATTAACTGAAGCTACTGATGGGGATCTTCACAAATTGACTTACTGTGGTGCAATATGTAGACTTTTCTTTAGTCACACAACCCTGGGTCTGCAACAAGATACCTGGAAGGATGTGGCAGGAAAACGTTTCATGACATAACAGCCAAGCAGCACTAACCCCGACCAAGGGGGTCAATGTTGAGATGAGTGTGTCCTTGTTCAGCCTTCTTCTCTCTGGCAAATTCTTATACACATGTATGCATTTTGCAAATCAATTTACTTTCAGCCACACAGCAACTTCTTGTGGAAAGGAGCTGGAACAAATGTACTAGGACACTACAGTAGACACTTTCATTGAAGGACATGCATAAAAATGACATCTGACCAGTGAGTTGCTATGCAGCCCCATAATCAGAAACCATTGATTCCCTTTGTGTTACAATATCTCAACATTTTCAGCAATTTGTGCTAAAATAGCTAAAAACCAATGGTTACTCACCTATTTGATCCAATCACAGTCCTCTGTACAAGCCCTGGTTGGTTCCCTGGGCTCTCTTAACAAGCAGGCGACACATTAACGCTGCAGTCAATCAGTAGCCTCAGCAGTCAAGCTCCGTACTCTTGACATCATGTTTCTTTTTTTCACTGTTCCCCTTTTTACTGTGGTTTATTGGTTTTATATTTTTTTAACCTTTTTTTGGGAGGGAGAGGGAGGGGGGAATAAGAATGCTCTGGAAGTTAATAGGAAAATATCAAAAGCAGTACCTACTGTGGTGTCCCGGTACTGGACATGGTCTTGTACCTTGTGTCGTAAGTCTCCATAGTCAGAGTTCCTTTGTGCTGTTAGGATTCTCTCAGTGGGATAACCCTTAGTCACCTCATCAAAATGTAATTTATTGTATATATTTAGAATATTTTATAATATAAAGGTTACTTACAGGACCTTAAGTCATGTGTTAAAGTAAATGTGTTATGCTAAAGTTTGTGATAGGACTGAAAGGCTTGGGCAACCAATAGGCTTTGAGCCTGCTCCTTCAGATATAAGGGCGCTGTGTCCAATCATCGCTCTCTTTCCCCCGTGATATGACAGCGAGCGGAGCTCTGTGCAAATCTACAAGACTAATTAGGCCTGACGCCTATCTATTCAACTTCTTGATAACTGTGAGTCTACCTAACTTCAATTCAGCTAATTCTATGTGACTACTGAACCTAAATCAAACCCCTAAATTCAGTGGAACAGCGTAAAGCAAGCCTCAAAGCTTATTATTGCCACACCTCCTGATGACGGTGATGTTTCACCGAAACATGTAGGGGAGGCATCAAACGTTTTTTGCTCATGCCATATATGCCCATTAATATGGGACTGTACCTGGTTTCCCATTAATAGCATTCTAGTGAGTGGTTAACATGATATGAATAGGCATGAAGGGCATGTAATTTTAAACTCACATTGAGCACCATTATTTTGCTTTGTTTTCCTTTAATACATACTAATACAAGTTAAGTTTTAGGGAATCCTGACATATAGGGATATCTGTACTCCAGGCCTAGTGCTCTGGAGTAATTGTGTTTCATAGTTATCAGATCCCTGGATTGCCCTTTGGGGTAATTGTGATTAGTTTGGACTATGCAACGCACCTGCCACCTTTCAGCGCTTAATGGTACGATGCCTTGGGCATCTCAACTTCCAGAGTGTGCTTCTGTATCTGGACAATGTCATTGTCTATTCCAGAACTTACCAAGAGCATCTGGGCCATTTGAAGGAAGTATTTCAAGTCCTCATACAGCATGAACTAAATATCAAGCCCTCTAAGTGCCATCTCCTGAAGCCACAAGTTCACTATCTGGGACATGTCGTCAGTGCTGAGGGTGTTCAGCCTGACCCCGAAAAAGTGAGTGTTGTGAAGGACTGGCCCACACCCCGAACGGTGCGGGACATCAGAAGCTTCCTGGAGTTCGATGGCTACTACAGGCGTTTCCTCCCTCACTTTGCCCAGATTTCTGGATCCCTTATGGCTCTTCTGCGGGGGACTGCAAAGGAAAATTATAATGGAAGACTCCCGATACAGTGGGCTGAAGAACAAGAGACAGTGTTCCAGGCTCTGAAGTGCCTTCTCACTGAGCCACCAATCTTGGCATATCCTGACTATGGTCAGCCATTCAGGCTGTACACTGATGCCAGCTTTGAGGGTCTGGGAGCTGTCCTATCCCAAGTACAGGAAGATAAATAGAGGGTAATAGCTTATGCAAGCAGACATCTGCGAGGAGCAGAAAAGAATGATGCCAACTACAGTTGGCATCATTCGGTCTGGGCGGTCACCGAGAAGTTCGAAGACTATCTAGCAGCGACTCTTTACAGTCTAAACTGATAACAATCCGTTGGCACACCTGAACACTGCGAAATTAGGAGCCATTGAACAGCGTTGGGCTTCCAGACAGTTCAACTATGACTTCAATATCAAGTACAGAAGTGGTAAGGCCAACATCGACGCTGATGTGCTCTCCCTTATGGCTCCTGGCGAGGAACTGCCCGTTGAGGATGTGTGGGAAGACTTGGAGATGCCCCCCTTCTACCAGTGGTTCGTGAGCCAGAATGCTCTGACTACCCAAGAGGGTGATGAGCCTGCGCCCCCCAAGGTTCCTAAGGACCTGTATACTTGGAAGACTCTACAAGATGAGAGTCAAGTCATGGACTACCTGCTTCAGAAGAAGGTGCCAACCCGTCTACGGAGATCACAGGGAGACTTTGAATTAAAGTGGTTGTGGCGACAACGAAATTGCCTGTTCCTTCACAAAGGACTGTTGTATAGAAACTCCTTAGATCCAGTCTCCGGGGAGCGCCTGCACCAAATTCTGGTCCCTAGAAGGGATGCAGCCATGGTCCTTAATGCGTATCACGACCAGTCAGGACACTTTGGAGTCCACAAGACCGAAGCCACCATCAGGAGAAGGTTCTACTGGGTGGAATTCGCGGAGATATTGAAAAGTGGTGTGCCGAATGCACCGTCTGCAATGTCACCAAAAACCTCTGCAAGGATGCGAGAGCACCTTCCCATTCACACTGAAAGACCTAACCAGATGGTCGCCCTGGACCATGTGAAGCTGTCCTCTACTCAATCTGGCTATACCTACGCTCTGACTATGGTGGATCATTATTCCAAGTGGGTAGTAGTTGTGCCCGTCAAGGACCTCACCGCAAAGACTGCCACTCAGCTGTTTTACATCCACTGGGTCCACCCGTTGGAATGTCCGGAGTCGATCCTCACGGATCGGGAACCGCGTTTGAAGCCCAGCTGTTTCAAGAACTCTGCAAGTTCCATGATTGCAAAAAACTCCAGACTACAGCCTATCATCCTCAAGGAAATGGGTTATGTGAGAGGATCAACCAAGTGTTCATTCATATGCTATGAGGAGCCTCTATCTCCAAACACGAAGAGTGGCTCCGACTTCTGCCTGAGCTGTTGGAAATCTACAATAATACTATCCACTGCTCCACAGGGTACAATCCTTTCTTCCTCATGATGGGACGACACGGCCAGCTACCAAAAGACAGGTCCTTTGGGTTGCAAGCCCCCTTCAACAACTCTCCCCAGGTCTCGCAAGATTGGGTCTCTGAACACCGAAGAAGAATTGAAGAAGCCAAGGAAATCGTTGAAAAGAAAATGGGCGAGGCCCAGGGTCGACAACAAAAGGATTACAATCGGCACGCTTCCGCCAAGCCATTACACCTCGGAGACAAGGTGTGGCTCAGAAAGTTTCCCAGGACCCATGGACCCATAAATTAGACTCCCTCAGGGAGACAGTGGCTTACATCATCACTGCAATGCCGTATCCTGGCACGGATGTGTATGAAGTGCAGAAAGAGGGATTTGAACCACAGGTGGTCCACAGAAATAGAATTAAACTACGTCTCAAAGAAGACTTACCAGAGCCACCTCCTCCTGCTCCTCCAGATGCAAGACCGGAGCGAGAATATGTCCCAGGGGAAGGGATTCATCCGTCAATGGACATCCCAATGTTCTCTCCTCACCAGCCTGCAATGTTCTGTGGTGTGCCATGTACGGGTCCAGTCCAACCATCCTTGGTGTCTCCTCCCATTACTAGTCTATCTCCAGTGCGACTCCAAGTATTTTGGAACTTTCTTCACCCATTCCAATGGGTTCTCTCAGTCCAGACAGGGATCGAACTCCTGCTTCCTGCCCTCACGCTGGTCCCTCAGGGACTGAAGTTACCAGAGAGTTGTCAATGAATGAAGTTCCTGATAGCCAAGAAGTGGTGTTGCGTCGGTCTCAAAGGTCTACGCAGGTAAATCTAACCCTAAGATACCAAGACTGACTTCCTAATAGTTTCATGTACACATAGTGCATATCATAACCTTTTCAGTTTACTTACCTCATACTCATTTTATTACACAAAACAAATATCTCACACTTCAAGAAACTCAACACAACAGCTTTAGGGACTGTAACATGTCGTTACTCAGTTCCATACCACTGTTTGTACACTAACTTGTTCTTTGTTCTTTTCTACGTGTTCGGGATGCTCTTCCTGGCCAGAAGGTGCTCCTGTAAGCCTAAGTTAAAGCACATTAAAGCACGTGAGTTAACCTATGTCAAAGTATGTCAACCTGATCCAATGGACATTCTAAGTATGCCCGGGACTGTTTAAAAACTCTCAGCACTTCGTCCCTCTGTCTCAGGGGACGGTCGTCGAGGTCGACTTGTCTCAAGTAAGGGGGTTTGTGGTGTTCCGTACTGGACATGGTCCTGTACCTTGTGTTGTAAGTCCCCATAGTCAGAGTTCCTTCGTGCTGTTAGGATTCTCTCAGTGGGATAAACCTTAGTCACCTCATCAAAATGTAATTTATTGTATTTATTTAGAACATTTAATAATATAAAGGTTACTTACAGGACCTTAGGTCATGTGATTCATAGTAAATATGTTGTGCTAAAGTTAAGGACGTTTCGGGTCATGTGATTTAGTCATGTGATGTACCACAATCCTTTGTGATAGGAATGACAGGTTTGGGAACATATAAGCTTTGAGCCTGCCCCTTCAGATATAAGGGTGCTGTGTCCAATCATCGCTCTCTTTCCCCCAGGATATGACAGCGAGTGGAGCTCTGTGTAAATCTACAAGACTAATTAGGCCTGAAGCCTATCTCTTCAATTTCTTGATAACCGTGAGTCTACCTAACTCCAATTCAGCTAATTCTACGTGACTACTGAACCTAAATCAAACCCCTAAATTCAGTGGAACAGCGTAAAGCAAGCCTCAAAGCTTATTCCCTACAAAGTCCCAACCGACCTGTGAGGAGCCTAAAGTCCGGTTCTCTTGTATAGATTGTTTGCTGATTGCATCCTGTATAAAATCTGCAGTAAAGTTATTTCCAGTTTACTACAATTCTGGTTGTGGACAATCCTTCATTCCTCCCTATCATTCCTGGGACGGGTAGCGATAGGATATATATATATATATGAAGAGAGCCCGTGGCGTCACGAAAGTTAAGGGTTAATGCTGCACCCTTTCATCACTGCACAGCTACACCCTATTCACCCTGCACCCCCCAAGCTACCACACTACTTTTTATTAAAGAGTCACATGATCAAGAATCACATCACGTATAAACGGAAAACATCACAGAATAAAGACAAGGCACGTACACTTTTTTGGAAAACATCATCAAAAAGAATGCAAAATAAAAAGCTGCTGTTTTTTGAGGAGTTCCTTTGTCTGAAGTGTGTGAAGGAGGCCTAACAGTGACAAAAACCATTTCATTTAGCTCAAAACATTGTCAGGTTGTGTATTTTTACTGTTTCTTACAGATCCACAGAATTTAAACTGCCGTATTTATATATAACATGTATAACAAGCACCCCCATTTTAACAGGGAAATTTAAGTAAAAAAAAAAAAAAAAGTAAAATAAATGACTTGGACTAAATGCCACATCATCCCCCCAACTTCGTTTTCTTCTGCACCTCAGTTTGGTTCCGTCCCCTCCAGTGCCACATCGTTCCTTCCCTTTTATCAGTCCCTGTGCCACATTTACCCCTCTCATCACCACCCCCCATGTTTTATCATCCCCCCATGTCTCATAATTTCCCCCTGTCATAGACCACCACTAGCCATACAGACATTAAGTATTTAGTGCCTCCCCCACCATCATTTCCCCGTCTCATCATCCCCCACCCTGTCTCATCATGCCCCCCATCATTCCCCCCTCACCATTTCCCCCACCCTGTCTCATCATCCCCCCACAATGTCTCATCATCCCCCCACCCTGTCTCATCATGCCCCTCATCATTCCCCCTGTCTCATCATGCCCCCCATCATTCCCCCCCTCATAATTTCCCCCTGTCTCATCATGCACCCCATCATCCCCCCCTCATCATTTCCCCGTCTCATCATGTCCTCCATCATTCCCCCTCATTATCCCCCCACCCTGTCTCATCATGTCCCCCATCATCCCCCCCTCATCATTTCCCCCTGTCTCATCCCCCCATCATTCCCCCCTCATCATTTCCCCATCTCATCATCCCCCCATCATGTTCCTCCTAGTGGTCTTCAACCTGCGGACCTCCAGATGTTGCAAAACTACAACTCCCAGCATGCTGGAACAGCCAACTGCTGTCCGGGCATGCTGGGAGTTGTAGTTTTGCAACATCTGGAGATCCGCAGGTTGAAGACCACTCTTCCCCTTTCCTTACCTGTCTGCGCTTCGGCTGTCTTGCAGGCTGCAGGGTCAGTAAAGCAGATGAGTGACGTCCTCTCCCGGCTCCTCTGTGCGGCATCAGGGATGTCACTTTTCGCCGGCGACTACAGGAAATGAAAAGTGACTTCACTGAGGCCGCACAGAGAAGCCACTCTGAGGACGTCACTCATCTGCTTCACTGACCGCCGCCAGCAAGACCACCCGCCTGACCTGACCTGCCGAAGCGCAGACAGGTAAGGAAAATAACAAAACTATGAAAAGCAGGCAAAAGGGGGAATGAGGAGGGAGAGAAAATGAAAAGTAAAACTCACTTGTTGTCTTCCACACGATCCACAGGCAGGACCGGCCTTAGGGGTGTGCGAGCTGTGCGGCCGCACAGGGCGCCATAGCAACAGGGGTGCCGGGCGGCCGACACAGTTCGCACCAAGTATATATTATTTGTATTGCCCAACGCCTGGAATTTAGCCCTGCTTCGTGCAAGCAGCGCTAAATTGTGTATTGAAGAAAACTGTGCCCTGTAGCAGAATGTGACCCTCCGCACAGGGACACAGTTTTCTGCTTTGCAGGCCGCTCCCTCTCATTACATTCCCACTACCCTCCCTCAACTGTGTCCCTATGCGGAGGGTCACATTCCGCTTCAGGGCACAGTTTTCTTCATTACAGCAGAAGGCTTCACTTACCCCGACCTCCGCCGCGTCTCCGGTTGGCTGGCGGCCCCCAGTCTGAAGAGGGACGTCGCACATGCGAAGCACCTACGCAGACCCGCACCCACACATGTGATGCACCTCAGTGACATCACTCGTCAGGGCGCGGCCGGAGAGAAGAGAAGCGCAGCGCAGGTCAGGTAAGGTTGTCTATGTGTATGTGTGGGTGTCTGTGTGTGCATGTGTGGTTGTCTGTGTGTGTGTGTGTGCGCGCACGTGTGGTTGTCTGCCTGTGTGTGTGTGCATGTGTGGTTGTCTGTGTGTGTGTGTGCGCATGTGTGGTTGTCTGTCTGTGTGTGTGTGCAAGTGTGATTGCCTGTGTGTGTGTGAGTCGGTGGGGGGGAAGGGGGGGGGGGGGAATGGGGGAACGACAATGCTACCAAATTTTGGGAACCTGCTACTACCTAATGTGGGGAAATTGCTTCTTCCTAATGTGGGGCTATACTGCACCTAATGTGGGGAGCTATACTGCACCTAATGTGGGGAACCTGCTTCTTCCTAATGTGGGGCTATACTGCACCTAATGTGGGGAGCTATACTGCACCTAATGTGGGGAACCTGCTTCTTCCTAATGTGGGGCTATACTGCACCTAATGTGGGGCTATACTGCACCTAATGTGGGGAGCTATACTGCCAACCTAATGTGGGGGAATAATACTGCACCTAATGTGGGGAACTATACTGCACCTAATGTGGGGAACTATACGGCACCTAATGTGGGGGAACTATACTGCACCTAATGTGGGGAACTATATGGCACCTAATGTGGGGGAACGGTACTGCACCTATTGTGGGGGAACTGTACTGCACCTATTGTGGGGGAACTGTACTGCACCTAATGTGGAGGAACTATACTGCACCTAATGTGGGGAACTAAACTGCACCTAATTGGGGGAACTATACTGCACCTAATGTGGGGGAACTATACTGCACCTAATGTGGGGAACTATATGGCACCTAATGTGGAGGAACTATATGGCACCTAATGTGGGGAACTATACGGCACCTAATGTGGGGGAACTATACTGCACTTAATGTGGGGAACTATACTGCACCTAATGTGGGGAACTATACTGCACCTACTGTGGGGAGCTATAATGCACCTAATGTGGGGGAACTATACTGCATCTGATTAAGGGGGACATGTGACTGATTAAGGGGGTAGGGGAATGATTAAATATATAAAAAAAGTATTTGTTACAAAGATTTTTTTCCTCTTTGTGTAGGTTTATGGGGTAATAGGGGTCGCCACAAGGTTAGCTCGCACAGGGCGCCTGAACACCTAAGGCCGGTCCTGTCCACAGGTACTGGTGGATAGTGCGGGAGACTCTGATTAAAAGGCCGGGCAGATCCGGACAAGTTAGGGCTCATTTTAATCAGCGTCTCCCGCACAATCCACCACACCAGTACCTGTGGATAGTGTGGGAGAAAACAAGTGACAGAGCGGGGAGGAGACGCCGCTGGTCACTGATTTAAAGTGGCTGTGGCCGTGCTGCTAATACTTAACAAGCAGACGCTGCTGCGGCCGCTTTAAATCAGTGACCAGAAGACTTATCGGCGTATAACCAGCGCAGACTTTTTGCCTTAAATTTAAGTTTTAAAAGTGCGTGTTATACGCCGATAAATACGGTATATATATACATTTTTATTGCCTTTAATCCCATCAAATAAAAGTATGGGAGCTGGAATGATGAAGACAATAAATGAAAACTTGGTCTGGTAATAAAGACCTAAATGAGCTAGGCCTGAAGGCGACATATTTGATATCATTTAGCCATAACAACTGGTAAAATTAATTTCTAAACTTCATTTTAGTCTTTAATGAGTGGTATAAAATATTTAGCAAAAACATTGTCAGTAATGTTTATTATGTTCCCCAAATATACATTTTTGGCAAATGTGTATGTGCCTCATTCCCCCTCTGTAAAGTAAGGCATCATACAGATACATACAGATTAAAAAAAAAAAAAAAAAAATTATGCAAACTTTAGTCTGTGGTGGAATCAAAATAAAAAATTCCATCTGCCACTAATGTTCAAAATGATCCTTTCTATGGTGGATCTAAAATACAGGCAATGTAACTCATAAATGATGTAAAGCCTAGATGAACTATTGTAGCCATGTTTACTTCAATACATCTGATATCTCTATCACAGCTCCAATGTAGATTTGTATGTCTTTATGATTACAATTGCAACTGTACACATGTTGGGTAGGTCAGTGTGGAGATGGTGTGGTACAAAGAGCAGGTGGAGGGGTGAGTATATTTCAATTCTTTTAACTGCCCTTCCCTATTTTGGAAATTGTGGGAAACCCCCTTTAAGGCCTTCCTTACACATCAGAGACATATCGGACTAACTCTCTGATTTCAGGGGGCCAAGTTGACTGTATAATGTGTAAGGGGGCATCCTGACTCCTGAGAAGGAAAGGACATGCTAGATTTCAACTTCTTGATCCTTCTGTTTCAGAGTATATTTCAGAAGAGTATGGAAACAGCTGACAGCCTGTCTCTATGTACCAAACATATACACGCATAGCAAAGTGTTCATGTTTATTGGTAAATTGGGAGACATAGTTGTTGAAGGTGTATGTAACAAAGTCACCGGTCCAGGCTCCAGCATTGTCTCCTCCGATGTCTCAGAAAGCCATGGCAATGGCCTTGGAAAACAGAGTAGTTGCTCCTGATCTGACATGGCCACTTCGACCAAGGGAAAGTGTTATTAGCCGGGTTAATTAGAAGCTGCAGTGGGGATGTTTCAATTGTGTCCCAGGCCTGCTCATGATTGTATCTTCCACCCTTACCAGCGTTTGCTTTTATGTATCTGACCTCTACTTTACCTGACTATTCTTTGCCTGTAATTGTGTACATTGTAGTCTTTCTGGTTATGACCTTGGTTTGCCTGATCTCGCTTGTTCGTCTGTTATTCTTGTTTGCCTTGCCTGAGCTTTGACCTGCTTGGCTTGTTTCCTTAATTCACTTTTGCCTGCCATACTGTGCCTTGCAGCCTGTCTGGCCTGACCCTTGCCTGGGTTTGACTACCCCTTCTGCCTACTTTTGTGTCTTGCTTTCACTCTGGCCTTGTTCACTGTGTCTGTTTGTTTTACCCCCTCCCGACCCATGACATACATGTACATGATGTACAGCCCCTGTACTATAACTCCCATCATGAACAGAGTCTGTCCCATGATGGGAGTAGTTGTAGTACCGCAGCGCTGAGGGATGGAACTTGCACATCCCCCCGGCTGCGGGACTTTTAGGACTACGACTCCCATCATGGACAGACTACATCAATTATGGGAGTTATAGTCCAGGGCCTGGGGTGCAGATCACAGCAGGTCATTCTCCAGAGACCTGCTGCGATCCGCATTTATTAAGTTAACAAGCCGGCGGCACATGCGGCTCCACTGCGTTCCCCGCCGGCTACAGGCTGGGAATACTGTATACACTGTCATAACTCATAATCACCGCCACCGGGAGACAGGAGCTCTGATTGGGGAATAGTAGAGATGAGCGAACTTACAGTAAATTCGATTCGTCACAAACTTCTCGGCTCGGAAAGAGTCTCCTAGGACTGTATCCACCTTTTCCAGCCCACGGGAGCACCTGAAAGCTGAACTAATTTATGCAGGAAAAGTCATCAACTGCCGAGCCGAGAAGTTCGTGACGAATCGAATTTACTGTAAGTCCGCTCATCTCTAGTGAATAGCTATTCACCAATCAGAGCTCCGGTCTTCCGGCAGCGGCGATTATGAATTGTGAGAGATGTATACAGGAGCCTTGACCTGGCGGGGAGTGCAGTGTAGCCGCATGTGCCACCAGCTTGTTAACTTAATAAATGCAAATCACAGTGGCTCTCAGCAGAATGATATGCACCTCAGGCACTGGACTATAACTCCCATCATAGGCAGAGTCTGTCCATGATGGGAGTAGTAGTCCTAAAAGTCCTACAGCCGGGGATGTGCAAGTGCCATCCCTCAGGGCTGAGGTACCACAACTACTCCTATCATGGGACAGACTCTGTCCCATGATGGGAGTAGTAGTCCAAGGGCAGAGGGACAGATCAAGCTACACAGTCCAGGCCTGACTCTGTTCTCATTATGCATTTTGCATAATGGGAACAGAGCCTTTCTGGCAGTGTGTTCCCAAACAGGTAGACTCCAGCTGCTGCTTAACTACAGCCCCCATGATGAGAGTTGTAGTTTAGCAACAATTGGAGGCTCCTTGTTTATGAACACACTGCATTATGTGCGCTCTCCCCAGGGGAGAGCGCAAAATATGTACTAACCCATATTTCTCGTTTTTCTTTTCTTCTCATTTCAGATACCTGAATGCAGAGGACTATGTCAGATTCGTGGCCTGTGATGATGACCAGTGTTTATTTAATTTCAATTAAAAAAATGTCAACGTGTCATGCTTTTTATAATTGAATTTTCATGCTTAGTAATGGAAGCCGTCTTCCATTACATAGTGGACGGAATCCACTACTAAGTTGTGGCTTAGCGTTAGCCCCAAAATCAGCTAACTCTAACCTCCAATAATTACCGAGATGTGCCGGGAAGAGCCGGTACCAACAGGCCCAGAGCGTCAAAAATGGCGCTCCTTGGCCTAGGCGGTAACAGGCTGGTGTTATTTAGGCTGGGGAGGGCCAGTGACAATGGTCCTCCCCCACCCTGGTGATGTCAGGTGGTTGCTGCTTGGTTGGTATCTGGCTGATACTAAAAATAGGGGGAACCCTATGCATTTTATTATAAATAAATACATTTAAAAAAATGTGTGTGGTTCCCCCATTTTTTCATACCAACCAGATACCAACCAAGCAGCAACAGTCTGAAGTTACCAGCGTAGGCGAGGAACATTTTTACTGGCCATCTCCAGCTAAAATAACGCTAGCCTGTTGCCGCCTAGGCCCTGGAGTGTCATTTTTTACTTTCTGGGCCTGTTGGTACTGGCTCTTCCCGGCACCCCTGTGGCGGTGTATATCAGGGTAATAATTGGGGTTGACGCTAACTGATTTCGGGGCTAACTCTAAGCCCCGGCTTAGTAATGGACTCCACTACCAAGCCTGAAAATTCTATTATAAAAAATACAACAAATTGAAAAAAATGCTTTATTTGAAAAAAAAAACACTCTTCCACAGCCCTCGTTAACCCTTTTATTGACATTTAAAAAAAACGCTGTTCATCATCGCAATCCGCCGAACCTTAAGTTGTCCTCAGCATTCACGTATCTAAAATGAGATAAAGAAAAACCAAAAACAATGAAACTACAACCATTTGTGTGATTTCTACACTATCAAAAAGCTGGTGTGAATTTTTTTATGTTAACTGGACTCTCATCCCTTTGAAAATATCATGTAAAGCAGACAATATACGTGGACACGCCCACTTTTACAAAACTGACGTGAACAGTGTAAACCGTGGCACAAAGCTCTTTGAAAATGTGGTCGATACCTTTCGCTCCAAAATAGATTTTTTTTTGGCGCTAAATTTTTTCAGACTCCCTCTGTGTACTTTATAAAGATTTATGACTGTACTATTGTGCAGAGTTTTGTTCGGCACACACTGTTGCTCCAGCACTTCTAGCTATATGAGCAGTGTACCCCTGGAAAATGCCACAGCTCTGTGAAGTGTGCGGTAGAGAAGGAGTGCACGGCAGAGTGAGGGAGGGGGGGGCGTTGCACAACTTTTAAAATCTTGAGCAAGAGTGTAAATTAGACAGGCAGTGTAAAGGGGTAAATCTGTGTCTACAATAGGCACCTAATGATAAATGTCCCCCAATGTGCTTAAGAGCAATGAGCAACTATAAGAGGAGTTTGGTCTTGCCCTTAGGATATTATTTACTACAACTCCTACTGTCAACCTACTGTCTCAAACACTATAGTGTTTAAAGGGGTATTCCGGAAAAAAATCTTATCCCCTATCGAAAGCATAGGGAATAAGATGTCTGATCGCGGGGGGCCCGCCACTGGGACCCCCCACGATCTCCCTGCAGCAGCCCGCATTCTATGCGTAGCTGCGTCTGAAGTTTCTGAAACCTCCATGCTTCCAAGACCGGTATGTGACGTCACGCCATGTCTACTCCATTTAAACTTCAGACGCAGCTACGCATAGAATGCGGGCTGCTGCAGGAAGATCACAGCGGTGGACCCCCCGCAATCAGACATCTTATCCCCAATCCTTTAGATAGGGGATGAGATGTTTTTGCCCGGAATACCCCTCTAATGCTTTGACTACTGTAATGGGATTAACACGCAGGATCAAAATCTCTTGGGTTAGACGTGCTCCTTTGGCACACAAATACAGTCCATTCAACCAAGTATGGTACTTGGAATGGTACTATAGGTATGGAACTGTTCACAACCAGTTTTATTTTCTCCAAAATCAGGAGAAAAAAAACAGTATGAAAGAAAACTAGACTTGTGCAGAACCAAAAATTATGTTTAGTTACGTTACGTTTATTTTCAGATGAAATCTTTTTTGCTTCTGTTCAATATTCGGGATGGAATAATTTGTTTCATTCTGTCTTAGGACACATTTGGAAACATTTTCGGATCTATTCGTTATTCGTGTTTTGCTACTTATTCAGCCGAATTTGTTATTCAGATAAATTTGTTATTTCTAACTAACAATGGAAACGACCGAAGTGAATGAGCAGATAGGCCAGGCCAGACCTTTTCAACAAACTTTACTGATCGTTTTGTAAAAAAGGACCAATAAAATAAATCCAATGTATTCATTATTGCCGATACACATTTAACGAATGCATTCCTTAATTCGTTTTCAGCTTTCAGCAGTACATTGTCTGGATTATCGTTTTTCGGAAATAGTCTAAAAATGTATTTTGTATGTTCGGATCGATCCGAACATACGAATTCGGCAAAAATTCGTACAAATATGCGTTTGTAGCAAAACAAATTGCACATATCTAAAGAAAACCTAGGCCGTCTGGCCACTAACTATACATAAGCAGCTGACTATGCAGAACTGAGCCTTCTACACAACACCCATACAAAACATCCAACACCTGGTTACACACAGTCCTTTCCCCGCAGTCCTTTCCCCAGCTGTCTGCTCTTTAATAACACAACTGAGCATTGCAGGTTAGCTAGCCACAATTAGAATGTGTGAGACATGAACCTGGGTAAAATGTATAGTCTTTGCACTAGTTTACCCCTGGTGATGTCACACTACTCAAAAAAATCCATGAGGCCTAATCTCTGAATTTTTTATACAACTTTTTTAACTGTGTTTC
This sequence comes from Hyla sarda, assembly GCF_029499605.1. NCBI lineage: Eukaryota > Metazoa > Chordata > Amphibia > Anura > Hylidae > Hyla > Hyla sarda. The sequence goes on from NC_079193.1 coordinate 260,433,580, forward strand.
TTAAAAACATCTTAAAGACGAGTGGGAACGAGATGTTGAACAGATTATGATAGTTCAGTGGGTTTCCATTTTGGAAGCAAAAAATATTGTATCTCCCAATTATTTCTTCTCCATCTGGTCCATCAGATCCCTCAATATTTATGTACAATTAGAGCGAAGTCTTCTTCACATGTTATGGACATGTCCCTTCCTGGGACCTTTTTGGAGGACCTTTTTTAGGATTGCTGTTATTTTTTATGGTTTCTTGTCTTATGTCTTTCAAAAATATTTGTATAGTGTAGATAATGACATTATATGCATATTTGAATAAATGCTGTCTTGTCCCTGCAGCTATTGCCGGTGTGTCTCTTTGCGGAAACAAAATACAGGAAGTGAGAGCAGGAAAGTAGGGCTCTGTGCAGGCTCCTGGATTGTCATTTAGTCTGCTATATGAGCCGGGAGCATGTCACAGAGCCCCAGTGCCCAGAGCCCTGCTTTTCCTCAGTGCACAGAGCCCTGCTTGTCCTCACTGCACAGAGCCCTGCTTGTCCTCAGTGTACAGAGCCCTGATTGTCCTCAGTTCACAGAGCCCTGCTTGTCCTCAGTGTTCAGAGCCCTGCTTGTCCTCAGTGTTCAGAGCCCTGCTTGTCCTCAGTTTGCAGAGCCCTGCTTGTCCTCAGTTTGCAGAGCCCTGCTTATCCTCAGTGTACAGAGCCCTGCTTGTCCTCAGTGTACAGAGCCCTGCTTGTCCTCAGTTTGCAGAACCCTGTTTGTCCTCAGTACACAGAGCTTAAATAAGGCCAGCCTGTTACCGCCTAGGCCCTGGAGTGAAATTTTCAACGCTTTCGGCACCCCTGCGTAATAATTGGGGGTTAGCGCTAGCTGATTTTGGGGCTAACGCTAAGCCCCAACTTAGTAATGGATTCTGTCTACAATATGGCTTCCACTACTAAACCTGAAAATTCAATCATAAAACGCATGACACATTGAATTTTTTTTTATTCATTTAACCCCTACCCGACCCATGACATACATGTACGTCAGGATCGGGAACATGTACATCATGCAGATACGGCACCATGCCTGGCAAGATGGTGGCTATCGCCCAGCCATCTTGCCTCGGGACCTAGGGTTGTTTTGACCCCCCCACCGCGATCACTACTATCAGCTAGTCAAAACTGACTAGACGATGGCAGCGTTTTGCAATGAAAATCCTGAGCAGAGCGGTGTGTGTCCCCCTATCATGGGGATTGGGACACACACATTGCTTTGCTAAGTGTCCCCAGTGTCATGTCCCCCTCCCCCATGTCCCTTACTAGTCCCGAGCTCTCGCAGCTGTGCCCTCCTGCATACTTCACTTCCAGGTGAAACGAGTGCAGTGATAACTTTTTTTTTGGTAAATGAGCTGTTTAGTTGTATAACAAAACTCCCTAGTGTCCTAAACCTGCTACTGCATCTAGTGCTTGGCAGGGCAGACACTAGGGGGAGCTGTTTTACAGAAGTAAAAAAATAATAATAATATATATATATATATACATATACACACACACACACATACATACACACACAATATATATATATATATATATATATATATATATATATATATATATATATATATATAGTCCCGAAATAAAGCAGCACTACTTATCCAGTCCAACCAGAGAATTGGTGCCAGCGTCCCAAAGGACTTGATCAGAGTCCATCCAAGATAAAAACAGAGTCCATCCAAGATGAAATGCTTGAAAAAGGCTCATATGTGTATATATATATATATATATATATATATATATATATACACACACATACACACACACACACACATATATATTCAGAATTCAAGTGGTCCCAAAAAAAAAGTGGTTTTGAACTTTCGTGGAAAAAAAAATGTTCATATTATAAGCCTTCTAATGTAGTAAAAAAGTAAAATAATGTTTAACAAATGATGTCAGCATAAAGTAGACATGTTGTGGATGTGAATTAATAACTACATTTATTTGGCATGACTATTTCTCTTACAAGTAGAGAGTTTCAAACAGAGAAATGCATTTTTTTTTAAATTTTTCACAATATTTTTGAGTTTTCCACAAAAATCTCTTCATGTATCAACAAAAATTTACCACTAAAATAAAGCACAATATGTCTCGAAAAAAACTACTTCTGAATCACTTTGCCAGGTAAAAGCAGTCCAAAGTTATTACCACTTAAAGGACTGGGTCATAAAGGCCAAAACTATCTGGGTCCTCGTTAACCATTTTATTGAAGAAGAAAAAAAAAACTGGTCTTCGTCGCCGTCCACCGAATCTGATAAAGTCCTCCACATTCACATATCTGAAATGAGAAGAAAAGAAAAACAAGAAACATGGATTAGTAAATTTTTTGCACTCTCCCCTGGGGAGAGCGCACATAATGCAGCGTGTTCCTAAACAGGGAGCCTCCAGTTGTTGCTAAACTACAACTCCCAACATGGGGAGTTGTAGTAAGCTGGAGTCTCCCTGTTTGGGAACACACTGCCAGAAAGTCTCTTTTCCCATTTCCCAAACGCATAATGAGAACAGAGCCATACTTACTACCCTGGCTTCAGGCCTGGACGGTGTAGCCCCGCCCCTTAATGACATCATCACTAGGGGGCAGAGCAGTAAAGGTCGCAGGGGGTCTCAGGAGTGAGACCCTCTTTCAATTTGTCCCTCTGCCCTTGGACTACTACTCCCATCATGGGACAGAGTCTGTCCCATGATGGGAGTGGTTGTAGTACAAGCAGCACTAAGGGTTGGCACTTGCACATCCCCCGGCTGCGGTACTCTTTTTGTATACTTAGGACACTTAGACTCCGTCCATGATGGTAGTTATAGGGGTTACAGGGGCTGAGGGGCAGATTGCACACACAAACTTTTTTTTAATAAAAACAATCTTATTTTACTTATTTAATAGTCTAAAACTTTAGTAGCATTTCCTACATTCCAGTTGGAAGATAACTATAGAAAAGAAATACAATATACTGTAGTTGAACAAATAAAAACAACATATTGACAGCACATTATATTATTTTTCATATGTTATATAATCTTGATTTATCTAAATGTGAACCTCAAGTTCTGACTAGCATTGTCTATATACAGGAATCAACAAATGTAAAACCGAACATTATCGTAATTTACAGTTGAACACAAAAGTAAGAAATTACTCTTTCATTTATTTACCTTTTAATCAATAAGGCCATCAATCTTCCATTTTATAAAATGCAGAAAGGATATATTTATCTGAAAATTGCACAAAGGCCTTCAAAAGTAATAAAGGAAATGTCAAAGTATTTCATTTCTCCACTATTTGCTTCTATGCACTGTATCTTTATCATTCTTTTTAATCTTAAAAACTATGAGTTATTGTACCAATGTGACATCCATGTGTCGCCACAATAAAAGACGTTCCCACAGGTGTCACTGAACTGTTGCCCTTCAGAGAGAAAAAGAAAACATTCACATAAGCATCATGCACATTTGTAACAATGTTCTAAAAGGGTTATAGATTTTTCTAGAAGGATTTTTTTCTCAAGTCGAATCTGAGCCTCCATTATGTCCTTCTTAGTTTACTCAAGAGAATCTTTCTAAGACAAAAGATGGAGGGATTTGCCCGTAGTAACCAATCACAGCTGAGATATCATTTTACTAGAGCAGTGATGGCGAACCTTTTTGAGCTTGAGTGTGGGGGTCTGCTGTGTTTATGTGGGTGTGTGGGGGATGGGGTGCTGTGTGTGTGGGGGGGGGTTAGGGGTGCTGCAGATAATTTATTTTTAATACATTTAGAAGTGTTAATTTATTTATTTTTTAACAGTTAACCCCCCCTTCCTCTCCTCTCCTCTCTTCTTCTTACCTTTGGACAGCAGGCCCCACCCTTGTAGACAGCAGGCCCTACCGTTGTAGACAACAGGCCCCCCTTGTAAACAACCCCCCCCATTGTCCCCCTTGTAGAGAGCACCCCCCCTTGTCTCCCTTCTATACAGCGCCCCCCCCCCTTGTAGATTACAGGACCCCCTCCCTTGTAGACAGCACCCCCTCTTGTCCCCTTGTAGACAGCACCCCACTTGTCCTCCTTGAAGACAGCAGCCCCCCCCTTGAGGACAGCAGGGCCCCCTTGAGGACAGCAGGCCTCCCCCTTGAGGACAGCAGGCCCCCCTTGAGGACAGCAGGCCCCCCCTTGAGGACAGCAGGCCCCCCTTGAAGACAGCAGCCCCTCCCCTTGAGGACAGCAGGCCCCCCTTGAAGACAGCAGCCCCTCCCCTTGAGGACAGCAGGCCCCCCCTTGAAGACAGCGCTCCCTCTTGCCCCCCTTGTAGACAGCAGGCCTTCCCTTGTGGACAGTGACCTCCCCTTGAAGACAGCACTCACTTGCAGCTGTCCTCTGGTGTTGCCGCTCCGCTGCCCTGTTCTCCCGTCCGCATCATGGCGTCCTATGGAGGAGCATGTGACACACACGTCACTCTGCTTCCTCCATAGCATTACGCTGGGTGCAGGGGAGGAGGTGGAGTTACATGTGTATCACATGCTCCTACATGGAACGCCATGATGTGGACGGGAAAATGCGTCAGTGGAGCCGGGCCGCACTGCCGCAGGTATCGGACATGGTATTGGGGGACATTAAACGAGTCCCCGATACCATGCAAATACTAGTATCGGTATCGGGACATCCCTAATGGCGAATTATGGCTGCGTGCCCACAGAGGGGGCTCGGTGTGCCACCTGTGGCATGCGTGCCATAGGTTCGCCATCACTGTACTAGAGGTTTTTTGTATATAAAAGCTGAGCTGTGGTTGGTTGTTATGGGCAAATGACATTGTCTTGGATGGATTGATCATGCTATTTAAGACTTGTGAGATCATCAATACTTTCACCATTTATTAAACATAATTTAAAGGAACACTAACTGTAGAGAATGCATGAAATGTGGAAATATTCCTCCATTTATATTCTCCTTTACATTAGGCCTATTTTGTTTTCTATTGTAATCAAGACTGGGAGAAATATACAGTATAAAGAATTTGTCTGTATGTGTCCCAAGAAATCAGGCACCCCCCCCCCCTCCCACTTATTAAATCCTGTGCCTTATTGAAAAGCAACTGGCTTCAGAGGTTGCTTCCCCCAACTGCTATGTCAGACCACTCACAAAAGTTAAGGCACACCTCCTCATCCATCTGAAATGGAGAAGGAACGTGCATTCTGTGTCATAGTAACATAGTTCATAAGGTTGGAAAAAGACCATCAAGTTCAACCTATAACCATAATGAGTCCCTACTGAGTTGATCCAGAGGAAGGCAAAAAACTTTCATTCTAGAGGTAAAAATTCCTTCCCAACTCCAAATATGGCCATCGGAATAGATCCCTGGATTAACCTTCTGTCCCTATAGATCTAGAATCCATAAGCTGTAATCTTGTTATTCTCCAAAAATGCATCCAAACCCCTTTTAAATTATTTTACAGAGTTCACCATGACCACCTCCTCAGGCAGAGAATTCCACAGCAAAAACAAAAAGAAAATTCCACAGTCTCACTGCTCTTACAGTAAAGAACCCTGTCGGTACTGGTGTAGAAACCTTCTTTCCTCCAAACGTAGAGGATGCCCCCTTGTACAGAGATCTCTGTACTGCCCTCTGATATATTTATACATAGTTATTCGGTCGACCCTAAGCTTTCTTTTTTCCAAACTAAATAACCATAATTCTGATAATCTTTGTGGGTACTGTAGTCCTCCCATTCCCTGTATTACTCTGGTTGCCCGTCTTTGAACCCTCTCCAACTCCACTATATTTTTCTTGTACACTGGTGCCCAGTACTGTACACAGTATTCTGTGTGTGGTCTGACTAGTGATTTGTACAACGGTAGAATTATTTCCTTGTCGTGGGCATCTATGCCCCTATTGATGCACCCCAGGATTTTTTTGGCCTTGGCAGCAGCTGCCCGACACTGGTCCCTACAGCTAAATCTATTATAAGGGCAACTTATGGTACTATTATGTATTAGAACTTGTTAGAGGTAGCATACTTCTGCTCTTCTATAAGTCCTAATTACTTAACAAAATATTGTGTCAATAGACTAATAGAAATGAACCTCTTAAGGACCCAGGACGTATGGGACGTCATAGTGAAGCCGTGCGGCTAAAAACGAAAGTAAAAGTGCCCGGCTAGCTCACAGAGCTGTTTGGGATCGCTGCGGTATAATCGCGGCATCCCGAACAGCTGTAGCACAGGAGGAGGTCTTCTTACCTTGTCATGCGCTGTCCGATCGCCGAATGAATGCTTCAAGCCTGAGATCCAGGCTTGAGCATTCAATCGCCGAAAACACTGATTGATCCATTCCTATGGAGATGCATCAATCAGTGTAAAAGATCAGTTAATGCAATGTTATAGCCCCCTATAGGAGCTATAATATTGCATAAGAAAAGTGTAAAAAAAATCATTAACCCTTTCAATTATCCCTTCCTCTAATAAAAGTTTGAATCACCCGGCATTTCCAAGAAGAAAAACAGTGTAAATAAAAATAAACATATGTGGTATCGCCGCGTGCGGAAATGTCGGAATTATAAAAATATACCACTTTTTAAACCGCACGTTCAATGGCGTATGCACAAAAAAATTCTAAAATCCAAAATAGCGCATTTTTGATCACTTTTTATACCACAAAAAAGTGAATAAAAATTGATCAAAAAATCTGATCAGAACAAAAATGGTACCGCTAAAAACTTCAGATCACAGCGCAAAAATTGAGCCCTCGTAGTACCCAGAACCCAGAAAAATAAAAAAGTTATAGGGGTCAGAAGATGACCATTTTAAACATATAAATTTTCCTGCATGTATTCATGATTTTTTTCTGAAGTGATACAAAATCAAACCTACACAAGTAGGGTATTATTTTAAACCATATGGACCTACAGAATAAAGATTAGGTATCATTTTTGCCGAAAAATTTACTGCGTAAAAACGGAAGCCCCCAAAACTTACAAAATAGTGTTTTTTCATAAATTTTGTCACACATTGATTTTTTTTCCCGTTTCATTGTAGATTTTTGGGTAAAATGACTAATGTCACTACAAAGTAGAATTAGTGACGCAAAAAATAAGCCATCATATAGAATTTTAGGTGAAAATTTTAAAGAGTAATGATTTTTTAAAGTTAAGGAGGAAAAATTGAAAATGAAAAAACGGAAAAAGCCCAGGTCCTTAAAGGGTTAAATAAGAATACATAAGACATATAGATATGAACTGTAATCCTGAGGTTAGTGCTTTCACCTCTTCCCTACCTCCACTCATCACTGTTAGCAGTTAATGAAGGGCTACATATAGACATGTAGACAGCCTATCAACACATAGTGTTTTGTAGAATGTTATTTTATATATATATATATATATATATATATATATATATATATATATATATATATTTTTTTTTTTTTTTTTTTTTTTTTTTTTATTTGCTTCTATGAAGGGAGTATATATAGTGATATAAAAATATGAACAGGAATCTGTTTGTGTATAACTAATTGAACAGGATAATTTTTGGGATGTAAATTTTCACAGTGCCCAGGCAATCACCTTTATGTAATAATACATCAAGGTGCTTTATCTACCTAGAGGTGGCCATGCATTTTAAATCAGCTGGCTGAAAATGATCTCTCTCAAGAAAAGGGTTTGGCTGTGGCCAGGCAGCTCGGGCTCTAATTTATTTCTCCCAAAACAATAGGATCAGGCAGTGAAAATCCAACGTGTCTGAACCCTTCTATCCACCACCAACATCATCTACCGGGGGAAAGTCTGAAGGTCTCTATACACCTTGGACAGTTGGCTGTAGCCACCAAAGATGGCAGGTCCAAATAGGTTGTATGGGCACCTTAAAAACCTTGACATACGATAACATGAGAATGTGTTAAAATGATAACGTTAAGTCCCTTATATAATCTGGACTGGTATTAGGTCAGATTCCTACAGATAAATAACAATAGGACATAGAATGCGCACGACTGCAGTTTTTAATTTGGTTTTATAAAGTCACAGCACTGCTTGCTGAAAGATAACTTTGTCACTGCTAAATTGTCAGGTCTGAAAATAACATTCTGCATCGCTGTCATATAAGCTATCCACTATTCTTGCAGTTTTTGAAATGCCATGATTAAGCAAAAACTAATTTCTGGAGAGACAGAATCAGCAGAATGCAAAGCTGTGAGTAGAAATAGCATGATGGCATGATGTGAAACAACAAGCACATAAAACACTTTATGCCCAACCAATTTCCAGGTATTAATATATTATTAGCAACATTATTCTATCTTCATTCCATTCATCTACATTATACCTACATACTATATATATTATATTATTATTATTTTTTTTTTATACCTTTTGATTTTATATATTTTTGTTTCCACATTTATTTATATAATTCTGTTCATATCTACACATTGGCAATATTTATATACAGATCATATAGTTTCATATGTCAATTGCTGTTTTCTACTGTATATACTTAAATATCTGAAAAAGTTGTACTCAGGCATACTCTACATGCCGCATTTTGCTCTATAGTGATCTGGCTTTCCAGATCCACATATGCAAAGTGCTCCAGTCCACAATTTATATACAACAATAAAATTAAACCAATCACAAGAAAGCTGCAAGTATAAATCTAACTTGCTTCATGCAGTCAGATATCGCTATTGAAAATGAGATAGAGGAATATCTCGAAACGCGTCTAGCCTATACCTTATGGTTATGCTCCACACGTACAGCTGATATACATTGGATTCCAGGTGCAAGCAATATGCCCAGTTCATACAACTATCAATCTTGAGGCGTGGCGCACATAGCACCCTAGGATGTCGCCATCAGCAGAGCTGCTACAGGCATCATGCCGGCAACAGATCTTTCCCTCCCCAGGAACACTAACACTGACGACTCGCAATCTGGAGCAACTAGGTATCCGTGCGCCGCAGAGGGTGAGTGCGAGAGCGCCAAGGAACCCTGTCGGGACTGGTAAGATTACACTTTACTACAGTGTATCCAGTCCCTCACTTCTATTGACATATAACACAGATACCCGCATTGCAAGCTGGGAAAAATCATCTGAGACAACAGTCATTTTGTATGCTGATAAAAATAAATATTGGAGTGAAAATCATAGAAGAATTGTGAGAAAACCATCATACACAGGTACAGACACTATATTATGAACTACACTAGCTTTACAGCCCCTTTAGCATAGTCAGATAAAAAAAAAATCTGGAATACCCCCTTTAAGGTCTCTGAAGTCCATGGTCACCCCCATGGGCCTGGCTACACTGTATAGACTGTAACATCTGTCACTCAGTAAAGCTATCGTTGTCCGTAACTTGGCGTCAGAGTCATTATTGCACCCGTGCCTAGCCCAGGATCCAGCGGTATACCTTCGGGTGGTATTGAGGATAAACCACACCCTGTCATCACGAACACAAGGGGTTAATGCCATCTGCCCCTAGGGTAATTCCATCTGCCCTGCATCTCACACCCTATACCACAACTTTTGGCATCCCACGAACAGGATACAGATGTGCGCCTTATGCGACATGTCCTCCCCCAGTCTGAAGTATGTCCAGTATTGTTAGAAAATCACATGCCAATGCAAATAAAATTTGCACCAGAATGTGTACGCTACTCTCTCAGTGGAAAGAGTTTTACCCGAGGCACTTGTGAAATAGAGGGGGAGGTGAAGAAAGGACTGTTATTTGCCATTGAGAACTGCAGAGAGTCGGTACCTGAAAGGGTTAAAGGGTACTTCGGTGGAAAACATTTTTTTTTTAATCAACTGGTGCCAGAAAGTTAAACAAATTTGTATATGACTTCTATTAAAAAATCTTTACCCTTCCAGTACTTTTTAGCAGCTGTATGTTACAGAGGAAATTCTTTTCATTTTGAATTTCTTTTTTGTCCACAGTGCTCTTTGCTGATACCTGATACTCGTATCAGGAACTGTCAAGAGCAGGAGAAAATCCTCATAGCAAACCTATGATGCTCTGGTTAGTTCCTGACACGGACAGAGGTGTCAGCAGAGAGCATTGTGGACAAGACAAAAAAGATCATTCAGAACACCGGACGGAGGTCCCCTCTCCTTCCTCCGTCCGGCTCCCGGATTCTCCTGCTCTGGTCTGTGATCGAGCAGACCAGAGCAGGAGATGACCGATAATACTGATCTGTTCTATGTCCTATACATAGAACAGATCAGTATTAGCAATCATGGTATTGCTATGAATAGTCCCCTATGGGGACTATTCAAGTGTAAAAAAAAATGTATAAAAATGTAAAAGTAAAAGTAAAAAAAAAAGTGAAAAATCCCCTCCCCCAATAAAAAGTAAAACGTCCGTTTTTTCCTATTTTACCCCAAAAAGCGTAAAAAACATTTTTTATAGACATATTTGGTATCACCGCGTGCGTAAATGTCCAAACTATTAAAATAAAATGTTAATGATCCCGTACGGTGAACGGCGTGAACGAAAAAAAAAAAAAGTCCCAAATTCCTACTTTTTTAATACATTTTATTAAAAAAAAATTATAAAAAATGTATTAAAAGTTTTTTATATGCAAATGTGGTATCAAAAAAAAGTACAGATCATGGCGCAAAAAATGAGCCCCCATACCGCCACCTATACGGAAAAATAAAAAAGTTAGAGGTCATCAAAATATAGGGATTATAAACGTACTAATTTGGTTAAAAAGTTTGTGATTTTTTTTAAGCGCAACAATAATATAAAAGTATATAATAATGGTTATCATTTTAATCGTATTGACCCTCAGAATAAAGAACACACATCATTTTTACCATAAATTGTACGGCGTGAAAACAAAACCTTCCAAAATTAGCAAAATTGCGTTTTTCGTTTTAATTTCCCCACAAAAATAGTGTTTTTTGGTTGCACCATACATTTTATGATATAATGAGTTATGTCATTACAAAGGACAACTGGTCGCGCAAAAAACAAGCCCTTATACTAGTCTGTGGATGAAAATATAAAAGAGTCATGATTTTTAGAAGGCGAGGAGGAAAAAATGAAAACGTAAAAATTTAATTGTCTGAGTCCTTAAGGCCAAAATGGGCTGAGTCCTTAAGGGGTTAACTTGGTCCAATGTTTCGCACGTGAGCAGTCGCAGCTCCAACCAGTCAGTTCCCAGCGGTGACGCCTCTTCAGTACAACGAGGAAGAACCAAAGAGCTGCCCTGTGTTGCACAGGGGAAGATTTTGCTGACCGGACCAAAACTGGAAGTTCCCTGGACGAAGGCATATTGAAAGCTCCGGCTGCTGCGCTTGTCTCTGCTGTTGCCTGTCAAGCACCCGCTGCAGCAGAGACTTTGCAAACACCAACGATTGTCAGTATTAATAACAAGCATAGAAGTAGAAAGGAGAGTGGGGGAGCACTTACGAGGGCTGGCGCTTCTTCAGACTACACCTCTTCCGCCACCTGGACCCAGGTAAATACACCTCTTTGTCAATGTCACGGAGGGTAGGCGTTTCCATTAAAATAAAATAAAAAAACATAACTTCAACAGATTGCAATGAAAACAAAAAAAAGGAGACAGAAGTACCACTCATAAAAAAACACTCATGTCTAGTCTATCGTTTAGACCGAGACCACCTTGTGCATTTGTTTTTAGAATCCATTTTCCTTCTTTTTGCAAAAGGATTTTCCTTATGTCACCCCAGTTTCCTGTAACTGCCCGCTCTATCCCAAGAAATCGTAATACTCTTGGATCGCTATTATGCTCGTCTCTAATATGTGAGATGAGTCTGGGGGACCCTTTGACTGTCCATACAGAATTAAAGTGTTCCCTAAACATGATGTTGATTGCACGGGTGGTGCATCCTATATAAAACCTGTTGCAGGGACAGCACATGGCATAAATAAAGTTTTTAGTCCGGCAGCAGATAAAATCCCTGCATATTATTTCCACTAGATATGTGCAATTCATTTCGGCACGAATGTCTAATTTACTGAATTTTACAGTTTTCGGGCATTCGGACCGATCAGAATGCACGAAAACATATTTTGAACATTCCCGAATAGCCATGATAATACGAATAGCAAAATAACGAATGCATTTGTTATTTACCGAATGCATGCGGTAAATAACGAATGCATTCGTTATCCGTAAAAGAAAGTAAAGAATTAATTCAAATTTTTTTATTGGTCCTTGCGCTAACACTGTTGCGCCACACACTGTTTCTGACGGTTACTGTTACCAGGGTGCCTCTAGCGGTTGCAAAACTACAACACCCACCCAGCATGCCCTGACAGCCAAAGGCTGTCTGGGCATGCTGGGAGTTGCAGATTTGCAACAGCTGGAGGCACACTTTGGCAAACATGCGCAAAGCTTTTTAATTCATTTTCAAATTCAGCTCGCTTTTTTCAGAAATGGCTTAGTACGTCAATGACATGCACAGTAATCACCGTGGGAACATTTTTCATTCATAAAACCGCAGACTTAATTGGATAATTGCCGTTTAGAATGTTTGGGGTCCCAACATTTTACACGGCAATTAACCAATTAAGCCTGCGGTTTTATGAATGAAAAATGTTCCCACGGCAATTACTATGCATGTCATTGACTTACTAAGCCATTTCTGAAAAAAGGGAGCGGAATTTGAAAATGAATTAAAAAGCTTTGGGCATGTTTGCCAAAGTGTGCCTCCAGCTGTTGCAAAACTGCAACTCCCAGCATGCCCAGACAGCCTTTGGCTGTCAGGGCATACTGGGTGGGTGTTATAGTTTTGCAACAGCTGGAGGCACCCTGGTAACAGTAACAGTGTTAGCGCAAGTGACATGACATGTTATACATAAATCACCCGACAATCAAACACATCGATCAAACACATCAATCATTCATACAGCATTTATTCATTCAGTCATTCATTTGCTCATTCATTCAACATTACATTATGTATTAATACATTTTTAATACATAAGTAATGTTGAATGAATGAGTAAATGAATGAATGAATGAATGCTGTATGAATGATTGATGTGTTTGATCGATGTGTTTGATTGTCGGGTGATTTATGTATAACATACTCTAGTTCTGGCTCTCCTATTTTCCAAGTGAAACGAAGATTCATGTTGTTTTCATTATTGAGGGTGGAGACAAAATCCTCAAAAGTGGATTCAGTCCCTGTCCATACAATGAACACTTCATCTATGAATCTGTAGCAACGTGAAATGAATTTTAAATAGCTGTTTCGTATCAACAAAGATATACTCCCTCTCGAAACCCGCAACATAAAGATTGGCTAATGTACAGGCCTCTGGAATCCCCATGACCACTCCGCCTATTTGGGTATACCACTCGTTATTAAATTTGAATGAATTGTTTGACAAAATAAATTGCAGAGAATCACAGATAAAATTTGTATAATTAATGCTTTTCTCAGATCTCTCCAGGAACTTTCTAATAACTTCAATACTTTTTCCTTGAGGAATACTTGTATAAAGACTTTCTATATCAATAGATACAAGAATAAAGTTTTCTGGTGCATATAGTGCCTCAAGAGACTCGAGAAAAGCGTTGGTATCTTTTACAAGTACTGGAATTTCCAAGAGTAAGGGATGCAACAACGAGTCAATGGGGACTCCAACGTTTTATGGACTTCTGGAAGGCAGCTTCTCTGGGTTCTTTGGGGAGGAGTTTTTCCACTAGCCTTTAAGAGATAACACCCTTTTCCAAGTATGCTCTAAGGAGAGACTGCAGTTTGCTTTTTTGATGAACAGTAGGATTTTTTTGATAATTTGTTATAATGTAGGGAGTTACTTAATTGGCAATTTGCCTCTTTAATATTACCTTCTCTACTCATAATAACTATATTCCCTCCCTTATCTCATTTTTTTATTTCTATACTATCACATTTCTTCAGTTTCTCCAGAGCATCGTTTTCTTCTCTTGAATGATTTTCGATATCTCTTGGATGACATAATGCCTTCACCTCTTCCAGAATTTTTCTCTGAAAGAGGTCAAGGCTGCTGCCCGGTGTAACTTGCGGGCAGAATGTTGAACGTGTGCCTCCTGTAAATTCTGGGACCTCTATCTCTACTGGAATGTTTTCATCATCCCCGGGTAACAAATCCATCAATGTGTACAAACAATCAAGTTCGGCCTGGGGGGCCTCATTCAGGGCACTGAAACCCAATGGCCCAATACTCACGGGGACTTCTATCTATAAATCTATCTCAAATGCCACCTGATTAAATTCTTCTACCACACAAAAATGTAATCCCTTTGAGAGAACGGATTTGGTCCCTTCATCTAAAACATAATCAGATAAATTGATGATTTTTAAGTCCTGTCCCGGCTCGGTCGTTGCATCCAGTTCAGATTTTATGTTTTCCAGGATACTGCCTTGCGTTTTGATCTCATACTTCTGTCTCCCGGTCCTTGTCCTCCCTCTTCTTGTCTTCCTCCTAAAGGGGTGGAAATGTCCTCATTTTTGGTGTAGGACTGGGATTTTGCTGTGGTATTTCCTTTCTTTTTCCTCTTCTCTTCCGATCCACTTGATTCTGAATCCGTGGTCCTGAAGTCTGATCTACATCTTCTGTTTTTATTTTTTCCTTGAGGGCATTTATTTGTAGCTCTCGTGAAGGAGAATACTTTATTTAAATCAAAATCTAATTTGTCCTGTAATTATTTATCCCTTTTTAGATCTTTTAGGGTAGCTTGTAACATGGTTAGTTTTCATTCCAACTTTTTCTCAAAAGGACATTCTGACATGGAGCTCTATTTTTGCTTTCATTAGTTCGAGTGTTACCACGGAATATTCCTTTACATTTTGTTTGATAATTGCTCGCAACATATTCAATGAATAGTCCAAATGAATTTGGTACCAATTTTGCACAAGGTGGTGTCGGTCTAAATGATAGACTAGACATGAGTGATGCTTCTGTCTCCTTTTTCTGTTTTCATTGCAATCTGTTGAAGTTATGTTTTTTTTTTTATTTTAATGGAAACGCCTCCCTTCCGTGATGTGGACAAAGAGTTTTTTTTTACCTGGGTCCAGGTGGCGAAGAGGCATAGTCTGAAGAAGCGCCAGCCCTCGGTACGAAAGCAGCTGTTCACTGCACCACGCTGCAGACCCAGGTGTCCTGCGCTATGGAAATTTTAAACTGCACCTGAATAGAAGACAAAGTCTGCACCTTCCAAGAGACTCCGACTCGTAAGTGCCCCCCCCCCCCACTCTCCTTTCTACTTCTATGCTTTTTATTGGTAAAGTCTGTACTGGGTTGAGCACAGCATGAAGGGAAGCCGATGGCACTCTGTGGGAGAAGTATAGCACCTTATAATAGTCTCAACAGTGCTGATTGCTGTGTCTTGGTTTGGTCATTGGAATTGTCAGTATTAAGTCTCCGGTGCCAGCAGTATTAGCCCGTTAGTGCCTGCAAGTCTGGTCACAAGACTATTCACAACCGGGTGCCTGCAAAATAAAGGGGGAGCATCCATTACAGTACCCCCATTAGTCAAGTCAAAGCCGCTGCAACGGTTCAGCAAGCATCTTAAAGCGACAGCGAACTCAAAAATCAACAGGATATCAGAACCCATCAAAGGTACGTCTCCGGTTGTATGAAAGGCTACAAAAGCCAAGTGAGACCTTGACTGTCTAAAAATTAGATGGTATAACTCCCGAGCAGGGAAACAAGGTGTTAATGGACAGATTTATTGATGGGGCTCATAATAAGTGGGACAAGGCCCAGCTGAGAATGTTAGCAGTCCAAAACCCCAATGTCATTCCCTGGTTTCAAAAGACTGTCTATCCAAGTGATTGAGTCTGGGACTGAGTCAGAGGAAGCTTGTACACCCCTTGTACCCGTTCAAGAGTCCCTAGGCGCGGTAGCCAGACCTATACCACTACCTTCACCAGCCCTCACCCCAGTGTCCTCTACTTTGCCAGCAGTCACAGCCTCAGATTTAGAGAGTGTTAGGCAGGACATTGAACAACTAACTAAGGCTGTGAAGGAGCTTGCCACCCAGGCTGCTCCACCTGACCGTAAACCGCCCATGCCTAGAAAACCTGTCCTGCTCCTTCTCCCTACAATTTCAATTACCGCAATCCTTAGCCCAATAGACCCTCTGGGACTCAAAGACCCTGTTGCACTTACATTGTTGCATGAGTCAGGACATTAAAAAATGCAGTGCTGGGATTTAAACAGATTTTCCCTGAGGTCAAGGACCCGCCCTCAGGAAAACATTCATCAGGTCCAATCCCGAACGACCTAAGTCAGGACTCTCACTTTGTGTCGCCTCTTGCCCCTATGTAAAAATTGTTGTAGAAGGTGTACCATTGGAGGCGTTGATAGATTCAGGGTCACAAGTGTCTACCATACCTAAAAGTGTTTTCTATCAGCATTAAGATGCTAGTTTGATGTGTGAGCCTGATGATGTCAATTTCAGGGTAGTAACAGGTAATGGGCAACCAGTCCCCAGACATGGATACTGGAAGCCAACTATTCAGCATGTACTTACCGGGCAGGGAGTGATTGTAACTAATGTTACAGATAAGGGTTATGCCGAGTTTATATTGTAGATGAACATTATGAAAAAAATGTTGCTGAAATATTAGATGCCTTGCATGCCTCTCCTCCCCATCTGTCCCCTTCAGGCCAGCGGGCTGTGTAGCACCATTTGAAAGTTCAACAGGCGGAGCAGAAGTTTGCCAACAAGCAAGGTGAAATCAGAAGAGTACGAGTTCAAGACATCAGGTCGGTGACCTTACAACCCAACATTTTTTTACTTGTATTTGTAGCCCAATTTCTCTCGAGTAAGCACATACTTCATATGTCTATGTAAAGTGTTCGGCTGGCGCAGTGGAGTGCTCAGAAGGGAAGGAGCGACAAGGTGATTTTGGAGAGAACATTTTTCTGAAATGGTTTTTGGGGGCATGTCACCTTTAGGAAGCCCCTATGGTGCTAGGACAGCAAAAAAAAAAAAAAAAACACATGGCATACCATTTTGGAAACTAGACCCCTTGGGGAACGTAACAAGGGGTAAAGTGAACCTTAATACCCCACAGGGGTTTCACGATTTTTGCATATGTAAAAAAAAAAAAAAAATACCTAAAATGCTTGGTTTCCCAATGGGTTATACCCCACAAAATTTGAAGCCCAATTTCTCAGAAAACACCCCATATGGGGGTGAAAAGTGCTCTGCTGGCGCACTACTGGTCTCAGAAGGGGAGTAGTCACATTTGGCTTTTTGGAAGCAAATTTTGCTCTGGGGGCATGCCGCATTTAGGAAGGCCTTATGGTGACAGGACAGCAAAAAAAAAAAAACTCACATGGCATTACATTTTGGAAACTAGACCCCTCGGGGAACGTAACAGTGTTACAGTGAGTACTTACACCTCACAGGTTTTTTGAACAGTGGGCCATAAAGGTGAAAAATTAGATTTTTTTGCACTATATTGATAGTGTTACCCCAAATGCTTCATTTTCACATTGGGTAATAGTGCAAAAGGCCCCCAAAATTTGTAGAACAATTTTGTCTGAGAAAAAAAATACTCCATATGTGGATGTAAATTGCTCTGTGGACGCACTGCAATGCTCAGAATAGAAGGAGTGAAAATTTTGTTGAAATTGAAGTCGGGGGTCATGTGCATTTATAAAGCCCCCATTGTGCAAAAACAGCAAAAAAAACAAAACACATGTGACACCATTTTAGAAACTACACCCCTCAATGAATGTAACAAGGGGCACAGTGGGAAATAAAACCTCACAGGTTTTTTGAAAAGTGGGCCATAAATTGAAAAAAATTATTTTTTAACACTAAAATGCTGGGGTTCCCCAATTTTTAACATTTTAACAAGGGGTAATATGAGGAATTGGGTTACATATTTTGGAGGGCTTTTTCCCCGGACTATAAAAATACATCCACATATGGGGTAACATGCTGGGTGGGCGCACAACAAGGCTCAGAAGTCATAGAGGTCAGTTTGTATTTGTGGCCTATGGCATATCAGTAGCTGACGGTTACATACATTCCGAGGAAAATACAAAAATGAAACACCCACATGTGACACCATTACAGAAAGTACCCACCCTGAGGAATGGGTATGGGGTAAAGAGGACATTTTGAACTCACAGGTGTTTCCTAATTTTTTTTTCCAGGAATGGATGATGGGTAGCTTTTGAAAATTGCAATTTTCAACCTATGCTCTGCTTCATTTTTCTGGGAACAACTAACATGTGACTCCGAATTGTCGCCTGGAAATACGACAGAGCTCAGCGAGAACTCTTTGCATTTGAGGCGGATGTTTGTTACTGACCTAACAGTTACATACATTCAGAGGAAAATACAAGAAAGGAACACCCACATGTGAGCCTATTACAAACAGTACACCGCCTAGGGAAGGTGTATAAGGTGAAGTGGAGATTTGGAACAGACGGGTGTTCCCTTCATTTATTTTCCAGGAATGGATGAAGTGTACTATATGGGGAAGAAAATTGCAATTTTAGTACTGATATGCCAATTATTTTCCCAGAATGAGGACCCAGAGTACAGCCAAAAGTAAAAATGATGCCCGCCCCAAACCCTATACTCTGAATAATCATTCTGGGAAGAGGATGTGTGGGGCCATCCCTATTCTGTTACCTCAAATGCGCAACCCGCTCAGGTGTGGAGAGAGCGTTGCGCATTTGAGACAACGGCAAACCTCCAATGCTGTTGACTCTGTGTCCCATGACCCATTTTTTAGAGGGAAGAAAAAAAAGATATTGGGAGTATTGGAAAAGAGGTTTTGGGTTTGATTTTTTTGTTGTTGGGGGGGGGGGGGATTTGGTTTAAAATTTGGAAGACAATGTACCCTGGACTGGTACATTGGAGCTGAATTCTGGGGAATGAAATTTAGGGCAAAGGATGGAAAATTTAGTACTCCATGGAAGTGTGATACTCCCTGAAGCAGCCTATGCAGAGGCCCGGATGTTCGGGGCAAGTGTCACACTGAATGGTGGTGTCCCCCCCGTCTCGCCTTCCTGTGACACACTCTGCATCTTTTCTGGGTTCGTCCCGACCTTCTAGTGTCGGGGGATCACACCTGGAAAGTGTTGGCCGGGGACGATCCGGGGACCTAAAGTTCCAGAGGTGCTCTGACCCGCTCTTTGGTGGTCACCATAGATGAGGGCCTTTAGAACTACCTCTTGAAACTCCAGGAATGTCCCTGTGTTGCCAGCGTACTTGTACAGTATAAAAGAGTTGTACATGGCAACCTGTACCATGTAGACCGCAACCTTTTTATACCATACACGTGTTTTCCGCATGGCATTATATGGCTTGAGGACTTGATAAGAAAGATCAACTCCCCCCATATACCGATTGTAGTCCAGAATACAATCGGGCTTGAGGACCGGTCCCGCGGTACCTCGCACAGGGACAGGGGTGCTGCCGTTCCCATGAATAGTGGCAAGCATAAGGACATCCCTCTTGTCCTTATACCGGACCAACAACAGGTTCTCATGGGAAAAGGCACGGGACTCACCCCAGGGGATAGGAGCATGTAGGGAATGATGGGGCGGAAGGCCTCTTTGATTGTTCCGGACTGTCCCACAAGCGACCGTGGATCTGGCGGCGAGGGATGTGAACAGAGGGATACTAGTATAAAAGTTATCCACGTAAAGGTGGTAACCTTTATCTAGCAATGGGTGCAAAAGGCCCCAAACGATTTTCCCGCTAACACCCAGAGTGGGGGGACATTCTGGGGGTTTAAAACGGGAATCTCGGCCCTCATACACTATAAACCTGCAAGTGTACCCGGAGGTACTCTCGCAAAGTTTATACATCTTCACGCCATACCGCGCCCGCTTGGTAGGGATGTATTGCTGGAAGCTGAGTCTCCCCTTAAGCTGATGAGAGACTCATCAATAGCGACCTCCCGCCCCTGGACATAGGCCTCCCAAAATCTGGCCCCGAAGTGATTGATGACAGGTCTGATTTTATACAGGCGGTCATACGCGGGATCAGTTCGGGGGGACATGCCGCATAATCAGCATAATGCAAACATCTCCGAATGGCCTCGAACCAGGGATGTGCCATGGCCATACTGTAGAGGGGTGTCTGGTAAAAGACGTCCCCACTCCAATATTGCCTGACACTGGGTTTTTTAACTATACCCATATGCAGCACGAGGCCCCAAAAGGTCCTCATTTCGGCTGCATCGACTGGAGTCCAGCCACCGGGTCTAGCTAAAAATGAGCCCGGGTTAGCGGCGGCGAACTGTTGGGCATACATATTCGTCTGTGTAACCATCAAATTAACAAAGTCGTCACTGAAAAAATGACCGAAAAAGTCAATTTCAGTGAACCCGACAATGTTAATTTTAATTCCTGAGTCGCCAACAAACTCAGGAATCACGGGCTCGTGGTCTGCTGGCTGAGTCCAGACAAGGTACGAGGTACCAGTGAACTTGGCTGGGGGGCTTCACTAGTATGAGCGCCAGGGGGACTCATACTAGCATGGGGCACAGGGTCAAGGACAGAGGAGGTTTGCGGCGCCGCACGGCGGCGTCTCCGCCGCCTTGGTGGCTCATCATCAGAACTAGATGATGAGGAGGGAGGACGAGGAAATAAGGAAGGTGGGGTCTTCCTCGTCCTCTGAGACGCTTTCAGAGTCAGAGGCAATTATGGCATATGCCTCCTCCGCCGAAAACGCTCTGCGGGCCATTTCCCTACTCTAATGGGGATACGGGTCTGTGTGTGTGTGTGTGTGTGTGTGTGGGGAACTTTATTTGCGTATGAGCTGTTTGTGGTGTGGTGCGAGACTACCTCCCTTACCCGCCCTAACCCTCCCTAACCTAACCTAACTAAACTAACCCGCCCTAACTGAAAAAAATATAAAATAAAAAGGGGGACTTCTAAAAAGCCATGCACCAAAAAAAAAGTGTTTATCTAATCAGTGGTGTGCGCACTGATTAGCGCTTGTGGTGGCAGGGGGCGCAGAAGTCAGCGGGGGGTCCGGCCACTCAGCCCAGAACAGTGGCTGGTGGCTTGTACACAGACCCCCACACAAAAAAAACGAAAAATAAAATAAAAAAACGCTTAACCCCGAAAAAATGCACCCATCTGAACCCAAAAAAACCCGCTGATCAGTGATAAATCACTGACAGCGGTGGGACAGGCTTCACGCACAGGTATGGTCCGTCCACACAGTACACACCTGCTACTGGTGGCACGGACCGCCTATGGGTGCAAAAAAAAAATCTGTTAACCAAAAAAGTGCCTGTACCACAAAAAAAAAAACGCTGATCAGTGATAAATCACTGACAGCGGTGAGGCACGCCGCACACACAGGTACGGTCCAGCCACACAGTACACGCCTGCTACTGGTGGTACGGACCGCCTATGGGTGCAATAAATGCAATAAAACACGAAAAAAAAGCACAGGCACCACAAAAAAAAAACGCTGATCAGTACTACGGGACTGATCAGCGGTGGGTGGGCTTTAACAAACGGTGGCGGTGGCGGACGGCTCTTTTATAACTAAGAGGGTCTGCACACACGCTTAGAAAAAAAGGAAGATCTGCACCAAAAAAAAAAAAAGGCTGGCGGCAGACCACAGCGACCCAGCAGGGCCGGGGTCATGCAGCTAAAGGTGCTACGGACCCACGGACACCCACTGAGGTACGCCCCCCAAAAAAATAAACTTTTTTTTTTTAACCCTAACCTGTCCCTTCCTAATCTAAAGCTAACCCTGGGCGATTTCTGTGCCAAGGGGCCACAGAAAGGGGGCAAGGGGCACTTTTTTCACACTGAGGGGATGGTGGCAGCACGGGGCTCTGTCCTACTCGGAGGAACATGCTCCTAGCCCCCACCATCCCCTCCCATTACTCTGTGATTGGTGTGGCCACTTTGGCCACCCAATCACAACTGTACTGAGGGGGGTGGCAACAATGCCAGCCCCCAGTACAGCACGGATGATGATTGGTGGTGTACATTACACCACCATTCATCATCTTTATCTGGGTAACAGGGTAACACGTGACCCTGATGACCCGGAACCGCTGCAGAACACCGGTTAATACTTAACGGCGTACTGCAGCGATCGCCGGTATAGGAGGTCCTCCGGACCTCCTCCGCCACACTGCCAGGATGTCTGCTGCATGAAATCAGCAGACATCCGGCTCCGATCCCTGCCCGGCGAGCGGCGGGGAACGGAATCGCAGCACATCGCTGATCTGAATTGATCAGCAATGTGCTGAGATCGTGGACATGGGGGGGGGTCATCATGACCCCCCTGGGCGATATCCCCCGATGCCTGCTGAACGATTTCAGCAGGCATCGGGCACCGGCTCAGCTCCAGCTGGCTGCGGGGGGATGGGAAAGCTCATGACGTTCTCATAAGTCATGAGTCCTTAAGGACTCTGAAGTGAAGACGTATGAGAACGTCATGAGTCCTTAAGGGGTTAAACTGTCCAAGTGTCATCTGCTCAAGCCACAGGTCCTTTACTTGGGTCATGTTGTCAGTGCAGAAGGGGTCCAGCCCAATCCTGAAAAGGTGGAAGCTGTCAAGAACTGGCCTACCCCGCGCACGGTGAAAGATGTCAGGGGCTTCCAGGGATTTGCCGGCTACTACCGCCGCTTCATTCCCCACTTCTCCCAGATTGCAGAACCCCTCACAGCTCTCTTACAGGGTACAGCAAAGGAGAACTACAATGGAAGACTACCCATTGAATGGGCCGAAGAGCAAGTGACAACGTTCCGAGCTCTTAAACGTCTGCTGACGGAGCCACTCATCTTGGCATATCCAGACTACAGTCAGCCGTTCCGTCTGTATACTGATGCCAGTTTCGAGGGTCTGGAAGCTGTCCTGTCCCAAGTCCAGGAAGGACAAGAGCGAGTAATTGCCTATGCCAGACGCAACCTGTGAGTTGCAGATAAGAACAATGCCAATTACAGCTCATTCAAGTTGGAACTTCTCACCCTGGTGTGGGCCGTGACTGAAAAATTCAAAGACTATTTGGCTGCAACGCCATTTACTGTCTACAAGGACAATAACCCGTTGGCCCACCTGAACACTGCCAAGTTGGGTGCCATTGAACAGCGATGGACTTCAAGACTAGCCATTTACAGTTTCACCATCAAGTACAAAAGCGGCAAGTCAAATGTCAATTTCAATGTACTGTCTTGGATGACCCCAGGCGAAGAACCACCTATCGAAGACGTGTGGAAAGAGGTGGAGATGCCCCCATGTTATTAGCGGTTCGTGAACCACAATGGTGTGAAATCCCTCATGAACGGTGAACCCAGGTACGAAAAAGTTAAGGAAGACCTATACACCTGGAAGACTCTTCAAGACGAAAGTCGAGTCATGGGGGATCTGTTGGACTACTTTCTGGCGAAAAAGGTGCCAACCTGTCTACACCGGGCCCAGTGTGACTACGAGTTGAAACGTCTGTGGTGAAAGAGGAAACAATTGTTTGTGTACAAAGGACTGTTGTACCGAAATTCTTTGGATCCGGTCTCTGGTGATTGACTTAATCAGATTCTGGTTTCCCGAAGAGACACGGCAATGGTCCTCAACGCATACCATGACTAGTTGGGACACTTTGGAGTCAATAAGACAAAAGCTACTGTCAGGCGAAGATTTTATTGGATTGGAATGCGGAGTGAAATTGAGAAATGGTGCAGTAAATGTGCAGTCTCTAATGTCACCAAGAATGTGGGCAAGGACGCAAGAGTACCCCTCTATTCCATCCAGAGTGTAAGGCCCAAGTGAAAGGCCCAACCAGTTGGTCGCGCTAGACCATGTCAAATTGTCTCCTACCTGGTCCAGGTATACTTATGCTCTCACCATGGTGGATCATTACTCCAAATGGGTTGTCGTTGTACCCATCAATGATCTCACAGCCAAGACAGCGGCCCAGATGTTCTACTCCAATTGGGTGCAGACCCTTGGGTGTCCAGAGTCTGTCCTAAAGGACCGAGGAATGGCCTTTGAGGCCCAGCTCTTCCAAGAGTTATGTCAATTCCAACTCCGCTTACCATCCCCAGGGGAAAAGGCTCTGTGAGCGCATCAATCAAGTCTTTATCCACATGTTGTGAGCAGCCTCTGTGTCAAGATACGAATAGTGGCCCCGACTGCTGCCCGAATTACTGGAGATATATAGCAACACAGTCCATTGTTCTACGGGGTACCCCTTTCTACTTGATGATGGGGCAACATGGGCAGCTGCCTTAAGACCGGACATTTGGGCTCCAGGCCCCGTTCAACAACTCTCCGCAAGCCTTCCTAGAATGGGTCTCTGACCACCAGAGAAGAATACAAGAAGCCAAAGAAATTGTCAGCAAAAAGATGGGTGAGGCTCAACAGAGACAACAAGAGGACTATAACCGTCATGCCTCTGCCAAAACCACTTCAATTTGGCGATAAAGTCTGGCTACCGAAGTTTCCAAGGACCAACTACCTAGAATCTAGATTCTATAGAACCGTACACAGTGAAAGCCATACCCTATCCTGAGTCTGATGTCTACAAAGTGCAAAAACCTGGGTATGAGCCACAAGTCGTTCACTGGAATCAAAGCTATTTCTCAAAGAATATCTACCAATGCTCCCAGCGCCGCCTCCTCCAGCTGTCAGGCCTGCGAAAGAGTATGTCCCGGGTGAGGGAATCAACCCATCTATGGATTTCCCCATGATTTCTCCAAATTATCCTGCAATCTTCTGTGCCTCACCAACCTCGGGCTGGTTCAACCCACACTAGTCTCCACACCAGTCCCAGTCTTGTCACCATTGGCTCCAGCCTATACACCAGTCTCCAGAGGGCCAACCCTGTCACCAGCCTCTCCAGCACAGCTGCCAGCGACTCTGAGTCCAGCCAGTCCTGAACTAATACCAGCTCCTTAGTTCGCTGAGGGAGAGCCAGCTGCAGCTCCAGAAGTCCCAAGAGCTCCAGAAATCTCAAGAGTTCCAGATTCTCCAGAGGTGGTGTTGCACAGATCCCAACGGTCAATGCAAGGACAACTACCAGCTAGGTATAAGGAATAATGCTAGTGCTGGGTCCAAAGTTGTCAGTATAACACAGTCTAATTCAGTCAGCTTACATAATGTATTATATAAGCTAGTCAAATGCCTAGTTAGGACTGTATCTAACATATTCAGTACCAGTCCATAATCCACCTTACATTTTTCCTGTCCACATGTACAGGGTACTCTTCTGGTCAGAGGGTTCCCTAGAAAATATAAATAAAGCACGTAGAGTGATAGAGTTGCTGTATATAAAGGTATCACTGGTATGTTATATAAAAACATGTATAGAGTTCTGGGAAGAGTGGTTAGTGCTAAGACATCAGGTAGAGAGCTTCAGGCAGCCTGATCTGACTCAAGTATATTAAATGTGATAAAAGTGTAGTTTTAAGGGTAATGAATCCTACATGTTTATGTCCCATTATTGAAAGGAACATGTATGGACGTTTTCATAAAAATGCTACATGGAATCTTCTCAGTTCTTTTTATTCAGACCTGTGAAGGACATTCGAAAATAATGCCCCAGGAACTGTCAGTCTAGGCCCAACTGGCCACTTCCAGTCGTCTGAACTCCAGGACTGGGCGCAGAGGACGGCTGTGTTTAAGAGGGGGAATTTGTGGTGGCCCAGTATTAGGGTTGTTACCCCATACGCCCATACCTCTCTGCAGTGTCCACTGGGCTCACCTTCATCTGTTCTACTGTAATTGTATATTATCCCCTATGTTATGTATATAAGAATGTTGTATCTTTAAAAAAAAGGTTAACATGAGATCACCAGTTGTCATGTCAGTTGTCATGTGATTGTTACCCAGGAGGTATCAGTGACCAGGTGACTTAAGGGTGACCAATGGGACCCCACCAGAGTCTCCCCCATAAAAGCCCTTGGAGGAGCCTCTTCTCACTTTTAGTTCCTGAGTCTTTGCTGAGGTGCAGTCGAGCCTTAGAGTGTGTCTGGAGTCATAGGAGACCTCAAGTCAAGTCTGCAGCCACAAGCTACAAGTCTACAAGTAAGCTAAAGTCACAGCTTAGTCTGTCTCCAGTCAAGTCAAGTCAGTCACTGTCATCTCTTGTCAAGTCAACGTGTCCTGCACTAAATAATCCAAAACCACTGCAAGTTCCAGTAAGCCCTTAAGGTCTCTGAAGTCACTGGTCACCTCTGTGGGCCTGGCTACACTGTATAGACTTTACCATCTGTCACTCAATAAAGCTACCGTTGTCCGCAACTTGGCGTCGGAGTCATTATTGCCCCTGTGCCTAGCCCAGGATCCAGCGGTATACCTTCGGGTGATATTGAGGATAAACCACACCCTGGCATCACGAACACAAGGAATTAACGCCATCTGCCCCTAGGGTAATTCCATCTGCCTGGCATCTCACACCCCACACCACATTATACTACATTATCCTTGCCGTTACAGGTCTTGTTTGTTATCCTATGAGTGTATATACATTTTGGCAGCTGTCTAGATGGTAGTGTTGCCATTTTGCAATCAAGAGAGATAACTTACATACCAGTAAGTCAACACTTTTATCCAGAAAGAGACCCAAGTTAAAGGGGGCATGTGAAGGGTACCATTCAGTTGACAATGTAAAAAAAAATGTATAAAAGTTCTATATGATATGTAATAAAAAGCTTAAAGGGGTACTCCTGTGGAAAACTTTTTTTTTTTTTTTTTTTTTTTACATCTACTGGTGCCAGAAAGTTAAACAGATTTGTAAATTACTTCTATTAAAAAAATCTTAATCCTTCCCATACTTATTAGCTGTTGAATACTACAGAGGAAATTCTTTTCTTTTTGGAACACAAAACTCTCTGCTGACATCATGACCACAGTGCTCTCTGCTGACATCTCTGTCCATTTTAAGAACTGTCCAGAGTAGAAGAAAATCCCCATAGAAAGCATATGCTTGTCAGGGTCCGGAATGGTATGCAGGGAAGACACAGGTAGTGGATCCTCTATGTCAGTGAGGTGATGGCGTGGGCCGTACCAGTGGAACGGAATCTAAGGGGTTACTGGTTTTCACCGGAGTCCACCGCAAAGCGGGATGGACTTGCTGCGGCAGGTAACCCCCAGGTCGTTCCACCCAATAGCGACTCAACCTCACTGACTGCTGAGTCAGGCGCGGTACAGATGGACTAGGCAAAAGGCAAGGTCAGACGTAGCAGAAGGTCAGGGCAGGCAGCAACTGTTCGTAGTCAAGGGCAACAGCAAGGGTCTGGATACACAGGCAAAGGACACACGGGAACGCTTTCACTGGCACAAGGCAACAAGATCCAGCAAGGACAGGAAGGGGAAGTTGTTTTTTATAATGTGGAAGTGTTTTGTACTGATTGGGCCAGGCACCAATTAATGGTGCACTGGCCCTTTAAATTTCAGAGAGCCGGCATGCGCCAGGACAGGACAGCCGGAGGACGGGGCAGGTGAGGAGATTGGGATGCGACCCGCGAGCGGGCGCGTCCCGCTACGCGGATCGCATCCCCGCCGGTGATAACAGTGCAGTGCTCCCGGTCAGCGGGTCTGACCGGGGCGCTGCACGCAGAAGAACGGAGGAGCAGGGACCCGGAGCGCTCGGCATAACAATGCTGCTCTGGACAGTTCCTAAAATGGACAGAGATGTCAGCAGAGAGCACTGTGGTCATGATGTCAGCTGAGAGCTCTGGGTTCCAAAAAGTACTGGAAGGATCAAGATTTTTTAATAGAAGTCATTTACAAATCTGTTTAACTTTCTGGCACCAGCTGATTTATAAAAAAAAAAAAAAAAAAGATACTGGAGGCCGTATCTCCAGAAGAATATAGATAATCTAGAGAGAGTTCAGAAAAGAGCTACTAAACTAGTAGATGGATTGCAGGATAAAACTTATCAGGAAAGGTTAAAGGACCTGAACATGTATAGCTTGGAAGAAAGAAGAGACAGAGGGGATATGATAGAGACTTTTAAATACATAAAGGGAATCAACACGGTAAAGGAGGAGAGCATATTTAAAAAGAAGTCTAGTAGAATAAATGAATGAAGTTGCACTCACCCGAATATATCTTCAGCATCTCAGAGACTTTTATTCCAACAAGTGAAGCAGTAGAATAGGAAAATCACAATTCCATGTTGGGGAGCGAGAGCTGGCAAGCTCTCAGACGCGGGGCACACCAGTGATCAAGAAGAAGCGTCTGTGGGTGACGTGAAACAAGTTTTTTTGCGCCATGATCTGAAGTTTTTAGCAGTACAATTTTTGTATTGTTCGGACTGTTTGACTGATCTTTATTCATTTTTTTTCATGATATAAAAAGTGACCAAAAATTTGCTATTTTGGACTTTGGAAGTTTTTTTTCGCGTACGCTAGAGATAAGCGAATTGAAGCTGACGAACCCGAATTTGTTACGAATTTCAGGAAATATTCGATTAGCAACAAATGCGAATATCACAGCGATTTTATCACACAAATTGCTTCATTAAACTCCATTTACTGCGGTGCAGGCCCAGGGCATCTAAAATGGCGGATCCACATGTCAGTTCATGGGGCAAGGAACGCTGGGAAGGCGGGAAAGCAAGGCGGGAAGGGAAGTAGGCGGGATGACCCTGAATCACATGCAGAATGCAGCAGCCAGTCACCCCTGTGATGTCACAGTCCTATATAATCGGCAGTCATAATTCCAGCTCCTACCTTCATTACAATACACTGCAGAAAGATCATAGGACGCAGACTCTGTGTGTGTGTTACAGCAGAGAAAAGCGCAGTCCAGCAGCGTTTAACATACTCCTAGTCAGCGTTCTCGGGGATGGAGAACATTGTTTTTTTTTTCACTGAAAAGGATTTTTACTGCAGCTGCAGGCTTTAACCTCCCAGTCATTTTCTTAGGCATAGTATTACAGAGAGGGGCAGATAGCTAGCTGTGTGTTGCTTCATACATTTCAACAAGCTGCCTCAACTTCATAAAGACAATTCAGTGTCTTTGTTCCACAACAAAATTATCTACTGGTTATACTAGTCTGTAGACTGTATAATACCCAGCAGTCTATTCCTAATAGTCTTTGACAGAGTGCAATTTTGTGTTTAGTACACAGCTTTTTTTGGCTGCAGCACTGTTGTGTACTGCTGGAGTTTTACAAAAATATTTTTTTTAAGGGTACTTTAGCGCATTTTTCTGCCCTCATCAGTGCATACCGCATACATACATCTAAGTAGTATACTATTTTGTACCTGTTAATCTGTCAAGGGCCTACATACTGTGAAAGGACAGACAAAAGTAATCACCGGCTGGTGTTTTACAAAAATAGAGAGTTTTTAGATGTACTGTAGCACATTTTTCTGCCTGCATCAGTTCATACCACATACGTACATCTAAGTAGTGTACTATTTTGTACCTGTTAATCTGTCAAGGGCCTACATACTGTGAAAGGATAGATGAAAGTAATCACCGGCTGGTGTTTTACAAAAATAATGCATTTTTAGGCGTACTGTAGAGCATTTTTCTGCCCGCATCAGTGCATACTGCATACGTACATCTAAGTAGTGTACTAATTTGTACCTGTTAATCTGTCAAGGGCCTACATACTGTGAAAGGAAAGACTAAAGTAATCACCAGCTGGTGTTTTACAAAAATACAGAGTTTTTAGGCATACTGTAGCGCATTTTTCTGCCCCATCAGTGCATACTGCATACCTACATCTAAGTAGTGTACTATTTTGTACCTGTTAATCTGTCAATGGCCTAGATACTGTGAAAGGCCAGCCAAAAGTGCACACCTGCTGCTGTTCTAGACAAACAGTGTTTTAAGCGTAGTGAAGCGTATTGTGCTCCCCTAATATACGCACTAAGTATGTCAGGCAGAGAAGTGCCAGGATGTGCAAAGAGGAGTGGCAGAGGCCTAAATTCTTCAGGCAGAGGTCGCAGCAGACAAGGGGCGAGTGGCAGCAGGAGGCACATCAAGAGGCCTAGGCTCCCGTCATCAGCTAGTGGTCGTGTCTTGACCAGCAACCCATCTGACATTGTCGATTGGTTAACACGGTCATCCACTTCCTCACAAGTGACATCTGATACCCCCAGTCAACAGCCGGTGGGTTCCTCAGACACAACACTCAGTTGGCATGGCCAGGGAGCAGTTCCTGTCCTCCCATTGCCTCTGTCCTATGCTGTTCCCTTCCGTACAGATGTATCTTATGCTGTGGGCTCAGCTCCACTATTCACTGAGGATGATGTAATAGAGGACAGTCAGCAGCTACTGCCCAGCCAAGAAGTGGAGACATCCGCCGAGTGACGTGGGAGGCGGTGTTGCCAGGGTTCAGGGTCCTGAAGCAGACACTGTTGAGGAACCTGAGGAGGACATCAGTGATGTGCAGACATTTGTTGATGAGGATGAAGCCAATGGCAATAGGGAGCCGGGTGCAGAAGGAGCTTCAGCATCATCAGGAGAAGAGAGTTGCAGGTTGCCCGTGAGGCGGTGTGGCAGTTTTTTTTTCCATCAAGCATCGGGAGGAGGTTCACATAGCCACATACAAGATATGTCGGCCGAAGGTGAAGCGCGGCTAGGGTCCCAATGTTGGTACCACGGCCCTGCGTCAACATATGCTTTGCCACCATAAAGCAGCCTGGAGAACCGTAGCTCCAATGTTTTGGTCCAGCCTGCTGCATCACCCAGTGGCACGTCGCTCCCTCTTTCAGCCAGCCAAGGCTCCACCACCTCAGCCGAAGGGAGCTGTGAGTTATACCCTCCTTCTGTTGCTCCAGATGCTCCTCCTACTTTTAGTCAGCCATTCTGACAACAAGTTATCGGCGAAGCCATGTCCAAGGGACAACAGTATGCGCCCACTCATCCAACGGCGCAGAAGTTGAATGTGCGCCTGTCGAAGTTGCTGGTGCTGCAGTCCCTCCCTTTTCAAGTGGTGGACACCTTTCAGAAAACTGATGGCTTGTACCTAGCCGAGGTGGAGAGTGCCAAGCCGTCATTTCTTTGCCAAGCAGACAGTTCCAGCCGTGCACAATTTTGGGGAAGAGAAGATGGTCCAGTGCTTGAGCCTGTCGGTTTGTACCAAAGTGCCCGGCAGCACTGATGTCTGGAGCTATAACTATGGTCAGCGACAATACATGTCCTTTACGGCTCACTGGGTGAATATGGTTCCTACACTGGCACAACCCCAACTTGGACCGGCGTCCAAGTGTGCGACTCTGCCTCATCCTCTGCCGTGTCCTCAGCCTCCACTGCCCAGACAAGTCTCAGTGGCCCTTCAGCATACCATGTGTGCATGCACAGCGGTGTCACGCTTTTCTTTACATGGTTTTGCCTTTGTGAAAAGAGTCACACAGGTGAGGAACTGCTAAAAGTCATTTGTAAAGAAATTGGAGCATGGCTTACTCCACGAAAACTGGAAATGGGAACCATGGTGACTGACAATGGAAAACACATCTTGCATGTGCTGCAATTGGGAAGACTGAGCCATGTGCCCTGCATGGGACACGTGTTCAATCTGGTTGTGAAGCAGTTCCTGAAGTGTTCCTGCAAGACATCCTAACAATGGGAAGGAAACTTTGCATGAACTTCAGCCACTCGTACACCGCAAAGCACACCCTCCTTGAGCTGCAGCGTCAGAACGGTATCCCACAAAATAGTCTGAATTGTGACATTGCCACACGTTGGAATTCCACCCTGCATATGTTGGACCGATTGTACAAACAGAGAAAAGCCATCACCAATTTCTTGATGATCCAAGCGGATAGGGGTACTCCCCTGTGTAACTTCAATGTGAACCAGTGGCAGCTCAAATGTGACACCTGCTGTTTGCTCAGGCCCTTTGAGGAAGTCACATTATTAGTAAATCGCCAGGATTAAGGGATGAGTTGGAAACGATGGCTGGTAAGGGCACTGGAGACGTGGCGCCTACATCTCACGGCCACATGAGCCCTGTGGGGGATGAACTGGAGGAGGAGGACGGGGAGGGGCACAGTGGAGCACAGTTTAGGTTTTGCCAAATGGGCATTTTTTTTCTAGTAATCTGATAGGAGAGGAGGAGCAGGAGTAGCCAGAGGAGCTAGAGGGTTATGAGGAAGGCGAAACAGAGGACCCAGACGCACCATGGCAGTATGCAGTGGGGATGGAGGCAGGGAGTCCCTCTGAGTCACTTGCACAAATGGCACGATGCATGATCACCTGCTTGCGTAGTGACAGCTGAATTGTCACAAAATGGGGTCCTTTTTTACACCCACTGAGATGGAGGTCAAAATGACATACTACAGAGGCATCATCGGCGCCATCGTCCATCCTCTCGCAGGTCTGAATCGGGGGGCCCCCTGCACTCACCTTCCACTGCCATGGCTGCGGGGAAGGGGTGGGGTGGCAGGAGCAGTACAGCTCCATCAGCAGCAGCCTGAGTCTATAGTCACCGATAAGTAGCTTTCTTCACCCGCATAGTGAAGCAACTCAGCAGGTGGTGGCATACCTTGGCATGCCCATGCCAACACACCTTGAAGATCCGCTGGACTTCTGGGCAGCCAAACTTGATTTGTGGCCCCAACTAGCAGAGTTTTCCCTGGAAAAGCTGTCCTGCCCGGCCAGTAGTGTGCCATCAGAGAGGGTGTTTAGTGCTGCGGGGGCCATAGTCACCCCAAGGAGAACTCGTCTGTCCACGAAAAATGTGGAGAGACTGACCTTTGTGAAGAAGAATCAGGCATGGATCAGCCAGGATTTCCAACCACCAATGCCTGATGCATGAGAGTAGATTGACCATAGTGCCACACCAACAATTCACAAATAGGATAGTGCCAAACAGATCTAAGGCGCTGCTCCTGAGTTACAAACATTCCTCTGCATCAGACATTTTTTCACCCACTTTTGTCACCGGGTACTGGTATTGCCACCCACCGCACCACTCTGTCATTGGGTCACTTTCAGAACTCCTGATGCTGCTGTTGCCACCTCCAGGCTGTCTCATTCAGCCACTCTAAGGTCTCTACTCATGCTTCAGCCAACACCAGGCTGTGTCATTTAGCCACTGTATGGTCTCCTCATGCTTCAGCCACCTCTAGGCTGTGCCATTCTTCGTATATACGGTTTACTGATGCTTCAGCCATCTCCAGTCTGTGTCATTCAGCAACTACATGGTTTAGTGATGCTGCTGGGCCTAGGACATTACCCATATATGTTTATGGTAGCACTAGGTATCATACATCTTCAATGAAAATTTCAAAATTCATCTTTTATTCTTAGAGATTGTGAGGCCCTATTGTCTCCTCATCTGCCGCAAACTCGAGGCTGTGCCATTCAGACACTATATGGTCTCCCCATGCTGTCACAAACTCCAGGCAGTCATTCAGCCACTATATGGTCTCCTCATACTGATGCCACCTCCAGGCTGTCTCATTCAGCCACTATGTGGTCTCTTCTCATGCTTCAGCCAACTCAAGGCTGTGCCATTCAGCCACTATATGGACTCTTCCTACTGATGCCACCTCTATTCTCTGTCATTGTGCTGCCATGTGACATGTGACTCCTTGTTTGATTTGGTCCTTTGTACCCACACGCCGGGGCCCGGGACACTAAAACTTGGGAGTTAAAAGTTCAATTTCAAAACCCTCAATTTCAATTAAAAAATATTAAATTTTAATTTTAAAATCATAAATTTCAATGGTCTCCTCATGCTCCTGCCAACTCCAGGCTGTGCCATTCAGACACTATATGGTCTCCTCATGCTTTAGCCAACTTCAGGCTGTGTCATTCAGGCAATATATGGTTCACTGATGCTGCTGGGTCTGGGAATACAAATTTTGTTAAGGTTGCACTAACTACCGAAAATCTTTAGTTAAAATTTCAGAATTCATCTTTTAATCTTAGGGATTGTGAAGCCCTAGTGTCTACTCATGCTGCTGCCAACTCCTGGCTGTGCCATTCAGACACTATATGGTCTCCTCATGCTTCAGCCAACTCCAGGCTGTGTCATTCAGGCAATATATGGTTTACTGATGCTTCTGGGCATGGGTCTAGGAATAAAAATTTTGTTATGGTAGCATTAGCTACCCAAAATCTTCAATAAAAATTTCAGAATTCATCTTTTAATCTTAGGGATTGTAAAGCCCTAGTGTCTACTCATGCTGTTTCCAACTCCAGGCTGTGCCATTCAGACACTATATGGTCTCCTCATGCTTCACACAACTCCAGGCTGTGTCATTCGGGCAATATTTCGTTTACTAATGCTGCTGGGCCTGGGTCTGAGCCAAAAAATTTTTTATGGTAGCACTAGCTACCATAAATCTTCAATTTAAATTTCAAAATTCATCTTTTAATCTTGGGGATTGTGCAGCCCTAGTGTCTACTCATGGTGCTGCCAGCTACAGGATGTGTCATTCAGCTACTATATGGTCTCCTCTTGCTTCAGCCTCACTCAAGCTGTGTCATTCAGCCACTATATGGTCTCCTCATACTGATGCCACCTCCAGGCTCTGCCATTGTGCGATGCCTGTAATCTGCATGCCACACTGAATAACAGTATTATTTCACTACCCCAGCACACTCCATATGCGTGTTAGAACAAAGCAAAGGGTTCTAGACCCCTATTGAGGCTCTCTGTAGGCAAGAAATAGCTGTTTTTAATATAGATTTGCCACGAATAGATTCAGATCAAACTGAATTTTTTTTGAAAAATTTTGCAAATCGGCCGAATCAAATTTTTCAAAAGTTCGCTTATCTCTAGCGTACGCCATTGATCGTGTGGTTTAATTAAGGAAATATTTTTACAATTCGGACATTTCCGCATGCAGCGATACCACATATGTTTATTTTTTTATATTACACAGTTTTTTTGTTTTGTTTTTGTTTTTTTATGGGAAAAGGGGAATGATTCAAACTTTTATTAGGGAAGGGGTTAAATGATCTTTATTAACTTTTTTTTCACTTTTCTTTGCAATGTTATTGCCCCCATAGGAGGCTATAACACTGCACACACTGATCTTTTACATTGATCATTGTTATCCCATAGGCTAACATTGATCAATGGTTCTGCCGCTTGACTGCTCATGCATGGATCTCAGGCACTGAGCAGTCATTCGGTGATCAAACACACAAGAGGAAGGAAGGGGCCCTCCTTGTGTGCTCCAGCTTTTTAGGATGCCACGATTTCGCTGCAGCGGTCACGAACAGCCCACTGAGCTATCTGGGAGTAGTTTACTTTCACTTTAGATGTGGCAATCAACTTTGAACGCCACATCTGAAGGGTTAATAGCGTGCGGCACTGCGATCAGTGCCGTGCGCTTTTAGCCATGGTTCTGGCCGTTGCTAGGGGCCGGGCCCGACCCGCTATACGTTATAGAAAGAGAGCGGACTTAGGGTGTACAGGTACGCCCTGAGTCCTTAAAGGGGTACTCTGGTGAAAACCTTTTTTCTTTTAAATCAACTGGTGCTAGAAAGTTAAACATATTTGTAAATTATTTCTATTACAAAAGCTTAATCCTTCCATTACTTATTAGCTGCTCAATACTACAGAGGAAATTCCTTTCTTTTTGGAACACTGATGACATCAGCTTAGTGGTTAGCACTGCTGCCTTGCAGTGCTGGGGCCTTGGGTTCAAATCCCACTAAGGACAACAATAAATAAATAAATAAAGACTTATTATAATAACATCAGTAGAGAGCACTGTGCTCGTGATGTCATCAGAGAGCATTCCAAAAAGAAAAGAATTTCCACTGTAGTATTCAGCAGCTAATAAGTACAGGAAGGATTAATATTTTTTAATAGAAGTAATATACAAATCTGTTTAACTTTCCGGAGTCAGTTGATTTAAAAGAAAAAAGGTTTTCACCGGAGTACCCCTTTAAGAGTAATATCAAGAAATATTACTTTACTGAGAGAGTAGTGGATGCATGGAATAGCCTACCTGCAGACGTGGTTGCTGCAAATACATTGAAGGAGTTTAAACATGCATGGCATAAGCATAAGGCCATCCTATTGATAGGATTCAGATTATTGGGCAGACTAGATGGGCCAAATGGTTCTTATCTACCGACACATTCTATGTTTATATTTTTCTTCTATGTATTGGGCTCTCAAGAGCTCCTTCAGCAATGAGAGTACTAAAATCCCTTTAACATTACTCGGAAAGTTTGACATAACAAAACCATGAAGGTTTTTAAAATTCTTTCATAGTACAGGCATGCTTTAACATCAAGAACAGCACAGACTGCAATGCTATTCTTGCCACCAAAAGCAACAGTCAGAAACCTTATAGACCACATTATAAATCAACTGGGACTCATGAGGATTCAACTATAACTGCTGGGAAAGCAAAACACACTATCACTAGTCTGAACAGAGGCTTAAATGTCAAGAGGGAATATATTTAGTGACAAGAGAGAAATACAAAATACAAAAAGAAAGACAACATGTACCTATGCAAATTTATGGTCCTTGGTCAAGCCCTTAAATGGAAATTTATCAAGCTGGTATCCAGGATTTTCTAATACAAACACCACACGTTTTTGTCAAAAGCCAAATATTTTTACACAACTCTCAATATTTTGCAAAAAAGTGAATGGGCCCTAGCAGGAGGGGCATAGCCTCATGTGGCTACATGGATTTACCATAACTTATGCCAATAAGTGGCACAAATTACACCAAAAATCTACTCCAGCTCATAGCTGGCAAAGATTTCCCTCCATAGGCAAACCAACAGCAAAACACGTGTCAAGTGCTGTTTCACTTGTAGATGAAATGCCAGTCTTGGTAAATTTCCCCCCTGTATACTTTAAAGTAGTAGTTTTTTATGCATCACTGAAAAACAAGATGTTAAAATTATTGATAAACCTATTATAAACAACCTGGGTACAGCCATGTGTAAAGAGTGTCTAAGGCTGGTTAGGTTTGCTCATGAAGACCATCTAAAGAACATTATTTGTCAAAAGTTTGTATTATTAATCTACTGAATTACCTAAAAATAACATTTAATCAACGGGTTTTCTACTAATTTAAGTGTTAAAATACATATATAGTAGAAAAATGTTCCACATAACAGTCATCAAAAACTTCAAACTCCAGGGCCAAAGCCCGGAGTCACAAACTCCCCTCTTATAGTTCCCCTTAAAAAATAACTTTTATTAATCCATCATAAAAGAATCCCACAAGTGTAATGTTAAAAATATTGCTGAAATGTTGCTAGAACAATATATTGTATTTAGCAGGGAATCCCTGTCCCATATAACAATGTTGGAGCAGCGCTGCAGTACACTGCATAATAGCAACACTCAGCGTGCAATTAAAACATGAACACAGCCACCCCCGACATGTTTCGCCGTCACAACAGCGTTATCAAGAGGACCATGTGGCTATTATATTATATCATATAATAGCCACAAGGTC
The DNA here is from genome assembly GCF_029499605.1 of Hyla sarda. Taxonomy (NCBI): domain Eukaryota; kingdom Metazoa; phylum Chordata; class Amphibia; order Anura; family Hylidae; genus Hyla; species Hyla sarda. The sequence goes on from NC_079193.1 coordinate 260,470,893, forward strand.
TTCTTGATAATGCCGTTGTGACGGCGAAACATGTCGGGGGTGGCTGTGCTCATGTTTTAATTGCACGCTGAGTGTTGCTATTATGCAGTGTACTGCAGCGCTGCTCTAACATTGTTATATGGGACAGGGATTCCCTGCTAAATACAATATATTGTTCTAGCAACATTTCAGCAATATTTTTAACATTACACTTGTGGGATTCTTTTATGATGTATTAATAAAAGTTATTTTTTAAGGGGAACTATAAGAGGGGAGTTTTTGACTCCGGGCTTCGGCCCTGGAGTTTGAAGTTTTTGGTCCTCAGGACCCCTCATTCCCCATTTTTTTTTGGTCTTTTGTACACAACAGTCATGTTGCTCAATTTAGGATGAGTTGCAAGTTGCAATTCTCCGAAAAATTGGGCATTGCCTGCCAATATCCTTGGGAGATGGAGATGGGCGAATCAAAGCTGACAAAGTCGAATTTGTTCCGAATTTCATGAAAAATTTGATTTTTAACTAATCCGAATTTCCTCGCGCTTTCTGGAAACGAATTGCTTCATTCAATACATTTTGTGCGGGCCAGGGGGCTAAAATGGTGGATACATGTGTAAGGACTAGTGTTGAGCGGCATAGGCCATATTCGAATTCGCGAATATTCGCGAATATATGGACGAATATTCGTCATATATTCGCGAATATTCGCATATTCGTTATATTATCGTTTTATTTTCGCATATGCGAATATTCACGTATGCGAAAATTAGCATATGTGAATATTAGCAAATGCAAAATTAGTTCACGCGAAAATTCGCATATGCGAAAATTAGTATATGCTAATTTTCGCATACGCGAATTCTCGTACGACAGTCTCACACAGTAGTATTAGAGCCTTCTTTACACCGCACAAGCTGGAAGCAGAGAGGGGTGATCACTGTGATGTGTACTGTGAAGAAAAAAAAAAAAAAAATACAAAAAAAAAAGAATATTCGTAATTACGAATATATACCGCTATATTCGCGAAATTCGCGAATATGCGATATTCGCGAATAATATTCGAATTGCGAATATTCGCGAGCAACACTAGTAAGGACATGGGGCAAGGAAGTCTGGGAAAATGGATAGGCGGGATCACCCTGAATCACATGGCAGCATGCAGCCTATCAGCAGCCAGCTAGCCCTGTGATGTCTAAGCCCTATATATTCAGCAGACATTGCCGAAGATGGGCATTTCTCGATTTGCTGAGAGAGCAGAGACTGTATGTGTGCACTAACCACAGTTACTAACAATACAGATTTTTACAGCGGTGAATCCATTCACCTCAAGCCCGCATTCGTTCTGGCTAGAGAGAAAGCAGACACTGTGTGGTCACTAATCAGCTTTACTAACAATACAGATCAGAACAGGGGACATCCATTGACTGCAGGCAGGGAGAGTTTAGAAGTCGTTTCATAGTCTGCCAATTGAGATCATCACAGGAAGCACTCCCCATTCAAAGACTGCAAACAACCATTGTGATGCCGTAAGGTCTCCCGACCCTGCGGCCACATCCAGACTCTGTCATGTCATTGTGCCGCTATGCAGCAGTGGTTCTAATAGCGACACCTGTAATCTGCATGTCATACTAAATAACAGTATTATTTCCCTACCCCAGCACACTTCTTATGCGTGTCACGGCAAGGCAAAGTGTTCTACTCCCCTATTGAGGCTCTCTGTAGCCTGGAATAAGATGTTTTTAATAGTGATTTGCCAAAAATATATTTGGTTTGAACCAATTTTTTTCGGAAAAATTTTCTCATCTCTATTGGGAGATTGTTATATTTGTAAGAACACTATATACACTAGTAAGAAATTTTTTTAAATACATAAATAAATGCATATACAAGAGTGTAACTATACAGTAGGTAGTGCAAAAGAAGGTGTCGCATCCAGACCCTCATGCCTGAGGTATCTACATCTAAAAGGCCCATCTTTCACATGAAAAGGCCATTATTATAAATAGTAAATGTTAGACAACGGCCCAAATTTGCCAATGGGTCCAAGGTTACACCTCAATAACATTTTCCTGTGTAAACCAAGGTGTTATGAAGCTTGTGAGAGATATGTGCAATGGCTCAAAATTAATTTTCTTCTCTATAATTATAAACAAAGAAAATATGGAGCATAATTCTTGGTTGCAGATAATTATTCTTTAAAAAAGTCATTTATGTCTAAATAATAAACAGATTTCTATGGTTTAAATACAGCATAAAAAAAGAAATAAACATAATGTAGATGGGAGATGGTAGCATTAAAATATTTAACTGCAGTATGTCAGTTCTGACCTATCAATTTTAAAGATTATAAGAAAATAAAACATTTAACATTGTAGATTTGATTGCAAATATAATTTATTAGGAGGATAGAAAATAGTAAATTGACATTGATTTGCTTGTCAACATATTCTCATAAACCTGTTTAAATAGATGTATTGCTTATTTGTCTTACATAGAGGGGTTCCCTGCTCAAGAGTAATGCAAAGTATGGAAATGCCATTTGTTGAAATATTTTTCATACTTTGCTGATATTAATTTTCTCAATTTACTACAACAATCATATGCTTCTGATTTAGTGCCCCAGGCTGTTGGACAAGAGTAGCAGAATACCACTCCTTAAAGGGGTACTCCGGTGAAAACCTTTTTTCTTTTAAATCAACTGGTGGCAGAAAGTTAAACATATTTGGAAATTACTTCTATTAAAAAATCTTAATCCTTCCAGTACTTATTAGCTGCTGAATGCTACAGAGGAAATTCCTTTCTTTTTGGAACACTGATGACATCACGAGCACAGTGCTCTCTGCTGACATCTCTGTCCATTTTAGCAACCATGCTCAGCAGATGTATGCTAAGGGCAGCATGGTGGCTCAGTGGTTAGCACTGCTGCCTTGCAGTGCTGGGGACTTGTGTTCAAATCCCACTAAGGACAACAATAAATAAAGCGTTATTATTATTATAATAACGTCAGCAGAGAGAACTGTGCTCGTGATGTCAACAGAGAGCATTCCAAAAAGAAAAGAATTTCCTCTGTAGTATTCAGCAGCTAATAAGTACAGGAAGGATTAAGATTTTTTAATAGAAGTAATTTACAAATATGTTTAACTTTCTGTCACCAGTTGATATAAAAGAAAAAAGGTTTTCACCGGAGTACCCCTTTAAGGCTGAGTTCACATATGTCCGGCATCCTGCATAGGTGAACGCAGCCTAGATCTTGAGGCAACTGATGCCACAACTGATAAGTTATCATCAGTAGTATGGCATCTGTCGTCCATTGTTTCTCTGGTGTGTCCAATCATTCAGCGTCAAAATTGAAACGCTGGATGATTGTGAACTGTCCCATTCAAATGAAACTATGCAGGGTGCCTGATACAGTGATCCCTCAACGTACGATGGCAATTCGTTCCAAATGAACCATTGTTACTTTAATTTATCGTATGTTGAGGGATCTGTGCAATAATAATAGACAAAGTTATACTCACGTGTCCCTGCTGCTCTGGACCGTCACCGCTGCCTTGGATCGTCACTTTCCATCGCCGTTATCACGTCTCCACGCACACCGCACCTATTGGATGATGGGACGGCGTGCGCGGCGGCGTGTTGACGAGGAAGGAGAGTGACGGCCATGCAGCGGAGCATTAAGAGGACGGTCCAGAGTGGTGGGGACAGATGAGTGACATTCACAGGGGCACACGGGGCACATTAAACGGCTATCTGGCAGCAGCTGAAGCAGTCTCTGCTGCAGGATAGCCGCTTATTCGATGGCACTGACATACAAAAGCATAGTATTTTGATGCTGCCATCAACATGCGTAGGCCATTGCATGTTGAAATGATCGTATGCCGGGGCCATCATAAGTCAGGGTGGGGGGGGGGGAGGTCACTGTATGTGTGAACCCAGCCTTACGAAGATACTTGGTAGAACAATCTTTCACAATAGATGGAGATACAGTCTTTTTTAATCAGCAGCTAGAGGCAGAAGGGTTACCTGTGCCGTGTAGTGTTTGTATCAGGGTACTTGTTACTTGTGGTCCTTTAGTCTCAGCTGGTTTCTCTCTGAATCAGGGTTTAACACTTTAGTTACAATACAACAAGAAGGTCTAGCCAGCATGTCCTACTAGTATCTATTACTTTAGTGTGGCTCAGAGAAAGGTATACTCATACTGCTTGGTGTGGATCTTGTAGTTTTTGTGCTGTAAGCACCACACTGCATTAAAGGGGTACTCCGCCCCTAGAAATCCTATCCCCTATCCAAAGTATAGGGAATAACATGTCAGATCGGAGTCTCCATACACTCACTGGAAGCAGACGGTTTTCTACATGGAAGACTACTTGACTGTCAAAACTGGGGAGGAGATATTTGGAACAATAGGCATGAAGCCAAATGCCAAGAATAATCGAGATCTGGATTTTACCATGGACATCTACTTTAAAGGTCAGCTGTGTGAATTGTCATGTTCCACCGACTACAGGATGCGCTGAAACAAAGATGACTAAACCATTCGACCAGACAGAAGAAAACAATACATCAGATATACATTTAGCTGTGTGGTTTTATTTACATATAGCATACACCTTTTTAACTCCTTGCTGTTTTCCTGTGGGGTAGAATATTTTAGAACCCGCTGCGGCACTGCGTTATCATTACAGCACAGAGTGCACTTAATGACGTGCCCAGAGCATCGTTACATCACGGCTCCGCCCCTCGTGGCGTCACGGTCTGCCCCTTTCAATACAAGTCTATGGGAGGGGGCGTGGCAGTCGTCACGCCCCCTGCCATACACTTGCATTAAGGCGACGGGCCGTGATGTCACGAGGGGCGGAGCAATGATGTCACGCTGCTCTGTCCCCTGTCTCGCTCTTCATTACGCACAGAGCGAACTCACTCTGTGCTGAAATGATAGCGCGGAGCCGTATCGGCGATCCCGGGGCTCCCCAGCAGCAGGACCGCGGCGATCTGACATCTTATCTAGGGGCGGAGTACCCCTTTAAGCCTGGGCTGAATCCCTTGAAGGTCTTAGTATTCCTCTAGAGAGCTGTTCATTTTTTTCTCTTTCTGCTTGCAGACGTGGACTTGGGTGAAACACCAGGATATATTGTACTTTCTGCAGGAGCAGACATGCCTCAAACAATCATGGCTTTAGGCCTTGCTATGTCCACTTTTTCCAAGGAGGAACCAGCACAAAACTATTAGGACACCCTCTCATAAAAGGGATACTCCCCTGGAAAAAAAATGTTTAAATCAACTGGCGCCAGAAAGTTAAACAGATTTGTAAATTACTTCTATTTAAAATCTTAATTCTCACAGTACTTATCAGCTGTTGTATGCTCCAGAGGAAGTTTTTTTTCTTTTTGAATTTCCTTTCTGTCTGACCACATTGCTCTCTTCTGACACCTCTGTCCATTTTAGGAACTGTCCGGAGCACGAGAGGTTTGCTATGGGGATTTGTTCCTATTCTGGACAGTGCCTAAAATGGACAGAGGTGTCAGCAGAGAGCACTGTAGTCAGACAGAAAGGAAATTCAAAAAGAAAATAACCTCCTCTGGAACATACAGCAGCTGATAAGTACTGGAAGGGTCAAGATTTTTAAATGGAATTAATTTACAAATCTGTTTAACTTTCTGGCACCAGTTGATTAAAAACAAATGTTTTCCAGTGGAGTACCCCTCTAATGATGGCTACTCTCAGCTCTGTTCCACTATGTAAAAGGAAAATTCCAAGGGTAAACTCATCACTGTCCTGGACTATTATTAACCTGTTCAGGACGTGGGGCGTATGCATGCACCCTGCATCCCGAGTCCTTAAGGACAGAGGGCGTATGCATATGCCCATGGGAATTCCGGTCCCCGCCGCTAGCCGGTTGGGGACCGGACCGGGATGCCTGCTGGAATCATTCAGCAGGCATCCCGGCACATCGCCGTGGGGGGTCATGTCGGCGATCGCAGAAAATCGCATGTCAATTCAGACATGCGATTTTCTGCTATTCTGGCTGATCGGGTCTCTGGTGCGATCTCCTCCTATCCCCTGCCATTAGTCAGAGCAGAGTTCTGATCAATGGCAGCGCAGGACACGGGGTTGCTATGGAAACCCCCTGTTCTGCCCCCCCCCTGGATGTCATGGAGAGCGGGGGGGGGGGGGGAGAGAAGATGGAGACCAGCACCTTACCCGAAGATGGCGTGGGGACCGAAGATCATCGTGGAGACTGCAGAGATCCCGGCTCAGGTAGGAAGACGACAGTGTGGGGTGGGGGGGGGGGGGAATGAAAGTGAAAGTAGTTGCTGGGAGTTGTAGTTTTGCAACATCTGGAGGGTCACAGTTTGGAGACCACTGTTACGGTAGCCCTCCAGATGTTCAAAAACTACAACTCTCAGCATGCCTAGACTGCCCAGGCATGCTGGGAGTTGTAGTTCTGTAACATCTGTCCCTTCAGATTTTGCAATTTTCATGACATTTTTGAAAATTTCTGCTCTACTTTGAAGCCCTCCAATTTTTTCAAAAAGTAAAAATATGTCCATTTTATGATGCCAACATAAAGTGGACATATTGTATTTGTGAAGAAAAATTACATTTATTTGGAATATCCATTTTCCTTACAAGCAGAGAGCTTCAAAGTTAGAAAAATGCTAAATTTTTCAAAATTTTCATGAAATTTTGGGATTTTTAACTAAAAAAGGATGCAAGTAACGCCAAAAATTTACCACCAAAATAAAGTAGAATATGTCTCAGAATCAGAAACAATCTCAGAATCAGAATATTCGGTAAAAGCGTTTTAGAGTTATTAATGCGTAAAGTGACGGTGGTCAGAATTGCGAAAAAGGGCTCAGTCCTTAAGGTGAAAAAGGGCTGCGTCCTTAAGGGGTTAATGTAAAATGTGTGGTCTAGGCTTCATGTATATGCCTGAAACCAGTACTTCATCAGTAGAACCATAATAATTCATAATATAAAACAAGAATGTCAGTGTACAGGCACATAATCATATGTGAATATACCTCATATGTTGGTATATACCGCATATGTGCCTAATAGCATATGTGTAATTAGTTAGATCTGGAAAGGAAAGTTGCACCATATTATTGTACAGTGGTCCCTGTACATACGATGGCCCCGACATATGATGGTTTCAACATTTGATGGGCTCTGAAAGCACATCGTATGTTAAATACAGCATCGACTTACGATGCATCTGAAAGTCGGGCCATCCTGGAAAATGGTTTTCTGGCGGCACTGACTGCTGCAGCTGCCACCTGGCCATTTGATCTGGCTTGTTACGCTGCACTGGCACTCACCTGTCCCTGATGCTCAGACCGTCAGTGCACTGCCCATGCAGGCAATCACCGATGCCTGCGGATCCCTTGTCACTAAGTAGCTCACACCGCCCCTGCATCCGAGCCCTGCTGCCTTGCGCAGCCCTCGTCACTACACCCCATCACTGCTGCCCCTGCATTCAATAAGCCTGCAGCTTCTGACACAGCATCCAATCATAGCTGCCCTGCTCATCCCTTGCACACTAGCAGTCCAAATGTACCTCTAATGTGTGCACAGTTGCAGGGATATCAGCAAGACAGTAAGTACAGTACAGTAATGTGCACATAACAGCATACACACACACACACACACATTCACAACATTGCCCCTATTTAGTATTGCCCTTTATTCAATACAGTACTGTACAGTACTATATATAGGGGCAGAGCGTGAGTTCAGCTTAATGATAAAAAACTAAGGAATGATTCTGTGAGAAAAATACCCCCACCATACTCTCTGGGTTAGAGGTTTTACCTAGGTCTCTACTCTTCCATCTAAAGAACTTGCGGGCCTACCACTCGCTATGGGGAAATGTTTGTAATACCATAGTAAATGTATGCATTTACGGCATATAAATGATTACAGCTATCAGCAGTGTAGACAAAATACAAAAACACCTGTTTCAACTTCTTCGATGGAATGTCAAAAGCAGCCTGTTACCGGTATAAATCAGGTGCATCGCTTATTTGGGAGCTATAAATCTTTTACTGACACTTAACCTTTAAATGATTGCATATTCTTGATCACCTCAAATAGCAGTACAATATCTGTTATATTTTTCAAAGTATAAAGTCAGGTAAAGCTTCTAATTATCTCTCAACATGACTACTTTCAATTGCAAATAATATACAGTTTACAGAAGGCAAAGAAAAGTCTGTTCAGATCTTTGATTTGACAAGTGAATCTCTAAAATAAAATAGAAATATTTCTATTCAGTACTGTTTCTGATAAATCAACTGTTTTGCTTTGAAGGTGTACAATGCATTTTGTTATGTTTAGTCTTTCTGCTAAAATAAAGTAAAAAAAAATCTACTTTTCCCCATTATTCTGACTGAATATTCCAGGGGTGGGATACAGCTGGTGAACCGGTTGGTAAATTCAAAGCTGAACGGGGTAGAAGCAGTTTCCCAGAACCGGTTCGCTGCCTGGCTGCACTGCCTACTACAGTAGAATCTCTCCATAGCGAACCATTATGGGCAAAAAAAGTTCCCACTATCGGGAGGTATCTAGTATTGGGGAAAAAAAGGCTAAAAAATATTTCTTAATGACAGAATACAGTACTCAATCCAGGGTGTAATTACCTATAAAACATGATAAAAACATTATAAAAGGGGGTGGGGGGTCTTGGGGTTATGGTTAACCCTTGTTCTTCTCCCTCACACTATTGTTGGCATGAATACTACTGCACACACACTGAGCTTTCAGCGTCCCTTCCCTTTCCTCCCATCTCCCCTCTTTCCTACCGTGCCATGCCTACGGCATCCCCTTTCCTTCCTCAAATGCAGCGGCCAGCTGCCCAACACCCCTTTAGCAGACTAGTCCATTTCCACGTGTGGACATGTCCATTTTGTGTAGCAGGGTGCAAGGCAAGGCCTGGTAGGGCAGGCAGATAAGCCTGGTTGTCCACTATTGGGAAGTTTACACACCCACACTGGTGTGTCCATGTCTGCTAATGGGAGTGTGTGCTATTCGGAGGGTGCAAATACATGTGTCTTATGGGACTATGCCAGGGAATAAGAAACTATCTACTATTGGGAAGTGTCCACTATTGGGAGATGTCCGAGATTGTACTGTAACAGTGCTTGGAGCACCTGTGTGACAACAAAGTTCTTAACTTGTAACGCAAATGTTATGCTGTGGCTGGACAGGACTACAAGGCTGCGTGGTGAGGGCAGCAGAGAGGCTACAAATGAAGGCTGGGGCATGATTTAGGCGGGAGGGATGTGCGTGCATGCAGTTTTTAGGGACAACAGTCTAGGCTACTATGAATTAGACATGTGCAATTCGTTTCGTAACGAACACGGAACGAAACAAATTTTCCCGTTGTCAGATGTTCGTTACGAAAAGAATGCACGAAAAAAAAATTACAAATTCCCGAAAAAGCATATGAATACGAATATACAGTTAACGAATGCATTCGTTAACTAACACATAACGAATATGCATGGTAATGAACAACGAATGCATTCGTTATCAGTATACCGAATGTCGGGGCCATGCATCAACTGCTATCCGGCAGCGCATAATGCTTAAGCTGCTGCCGGATAGCAGTTGAAGGCAGGTTCACTCACCTTTCCGCGCTGCTCCGGGTCTTCCTCCGGTGGGTCCTGGGCTGGACCGGGGCCTTCATTCGGGTCTTCCTCTGATGTAGTAATGACGCCGTCGCGCACGCCGTCCCGTCATCCAATAGGAACGGCGTGCGGCAGCTACGTGATGACGTTGCTACGGAGGCCCATTAAGGCCTTGCGGCAGACAAAGGAGGACTGGAGAAGACCAGGAGAGCCAAGCAGAGCCTAGCGGAGTACCAAAGAGGACTAGGAGAGCCCAGCGGAGGCCCGGGGACACCATTGGGAGCAGCATGGACAGGCGAGTAGGACTTTACTTTTTTACATTGCACGAATCCCTCAACATACAAATTACTGTACCATCGTATGTTGAGGGATCACTAGACATGTGCAGAATCAAAAATCAGAATTAACGAATGCATTCGTTGTTTCCAATGAATGCATCCATTTTTTAAACGAATGCATCCGAAAACGAAAAAAATTTGGCGGACGCATTCGAAAACCGAATATGACGAATGCACAGCATTCCCAATATTCACAGAACTGAAAATCTTTAAAAAACGAAAACTAACATAATGAAAAAAATGAAATTTTTGGTTCTGCACATGTCTACTATGAATAGTTTGTCTTTGTATAGATGATGAGGATCTGCTGAAAATGTGTATAGCTAAATACCAGCAAAACAAGTCATTATGGTCTAGACCAAATTAAGTATGCTTTTTAAAATGAATGTTCCAAAATGATCCCTTTTTGGGGGCAGATGCCAGTGTTTATATGCACACAGAAGTATGGAAAGAAGCAATGCCTTTTTTCCAAGTAGTACAAAAAAATTATCCCTTTTTGGAAGTAGCAACAGGTTTTGTATCTGGAAAGTAATGAAGCAGTGGCTATTTACAAGCTGTGAAAAATTATTCCTATTTTAGGGTGTAGCAACAGGCTTGGCATCCTAATAAGTGCACAAAAGCAACACAAAGCCCTCTCTGCATTGTTTATTTTAAAATAAGTGTAAAACAAAACAAAAAAATGCCACTTAACTTCTAATTAAAACCAAATTTGCACTGACAGAACATGTGCTCTCTGCTGCTTTACTTCAATTATTATTTGTGTACTCCTGCTCCTATCTGTGTTGTTCACTGTTTAGTGTCCCTCACAGAGATCTTCCCCTATCACCTGCTATCTCTAAATTGTCTGCTTAGGCTATGTGCATAGTACTTTGCAGTGGCTCTGACTTCACCCCTATACTATATCCTATACTTTACACAGTAAAGTTAACATCTGATTCAACAAAGTATATGCACAATTATTATCAAAACACCTGAAACTATACAATATCAAGGTAAGTAAAAACTGGTGCAGAGTGGAGTCAAGAGAGATAAAAGAAATATAAGTGACATTTGTTCTTTGTATTTTCTAATTCATTATGATCCGTACCTAATTTTAAATTAAAAAAACTGTAACGCAAAGCCTGTACAAAACCTGAGCAACAGTGCACTGTGTAAGAGCACCCCAAAAGGAAAGTAGACAATCAATTCTGCCAAGTTGTAATCTTTTAGAACATAGAAGAAACACAATGGGCTTTTCCGAGTAGATTTTTTTTAGGGTTTCTTGTGTCACATATGTCATGTGTGTCATGTGTCAGAATTTCCGACAAAAAATCCAAAAAACCATACTAACTCTCCACTTTTCTAAGAAAACTCTACAAAATGGCGTGGCCATCAGGGAAAAGGGGCGTGTCTCTAAAAAAAAAAAAAACATACATTTTCGAAAGAAACCTACAAATTTACCAATGTTTCCACATAAAATGTGGTGGATTTGAGCTCTGTAAAACCCGAGAGCTCAGAGCATGTGTTAAAAAATAAAAAATCGTAGGGAATTCACTAAATGAAGGATACAATAGTAAATACAGTGGAAAAATATCTGAAGGAAACAAAAGCCCAAAAAGAAAACTTCACTCCACTCTTTGTCAATGAGGACCAATGATTTTGCACTTAAGAATGTCCACTCTGTAAAAAAAAAAAACATTTTGACAATATTTGATACAAAGAAGAACATTCCTTTTTTAATAGCTAATCTATGTTTTGTTTTTCCTGTTATCTTTACTTTGTGTCTGCTAAAATAAATGGTTGTGAGAAGAATGTGAATCATTATAAAAATGCTTTACAAATTGATAGTATTTACAGGGAATTTCAGATAATTGGCTTTGTACTCAATATCACAATGGCTGGCCTTGTAACATTGTACCTCACTGAAAGAATGTAGACATAATAGGGTAGTTTTATGGTATCTGTACGCCTTGACAAACAAAGGGCTAGCATAAACATAATAATTCAGTTCTACATTAGACTTCCATTTTTTTTTCTACTTCTGTAAGAATTGTACCTGAAAGTCTCTGGTGCTAGATTCACACATTGTATTTTTGAAGCAGCAAAAATGTTCATTATAGTTTTTCTTTATATTAGTTTCACTCCTGGTAGAAATACAGACCAAAATATTGACTTAAGTGCTCCAAATACTGAGTGTGATCCAGCCTTAATCTCTTAAAGGGGTGCTCCGCCCCCAGACATCTTATCCCCTATCCAAAGGATAGGGGATAAGATGTCAGATCGCCACGGTCCCACTGCTGGGGAGCCCCGGGATCCCTGCTGCAGCACCGCGCTATCATTACAGCACAGAGTGAGTTCGCTCTGTGCATAATGACGGGCGATACAGGGGACGGAGCAGCGTGATGTCATGGCTCCGCCCCTGGTGACATCACGGCCCGTCCCCTTAATGCAAGTCTATGGCAGGGGGCGGGGCGACCGCCACGCCCCCTTCCTTAGACTTGTATTGAAAGGGGCGGGCCGTGACGTCACGAGGGTCGGAGCCGTGATGTAACGATGCTCCGGCCCCTGTATTGCCTGTCATTACGTGCAGAGCGAACTCACGCGGTGCCGCAGCAGGGATCCCGGGACTCCCCAGCAGCGGGACCGCGGCGATCTGACATCTTATCCCCTATCCTTTGGATAGGGGATAAGATGTCTAGGGTCGTAGTACCCCTTTAAGGATGCCACCTTTTTTTACCTCAGTGACCAAGCCTAATTTTTCAAAATTGGCCTGTGTCTCTTTAAAGCACAAAAGTCATGAAATTTTGGTGCAATAACCTGCACACAGTCTTTGTACTGTGTGCAGGTGTTTCTAGCAATATTTTTACCTGAAATGGGCAGGTTTTCATGACTGCAAATAAGGCTTTTATTCAAAGCCACTGACGGTCAGATAGGCGATGCGCGAGGTACGCGATGCCCGGCCGCCGCCATGCCCACCCCCACGCTTACCCCGTATGTTCGCGCTGGGACCTCTGGGTGATTGACACACAGGTCTCAGCGCATGCACCCTCCAGCTAATCTAACCTGCGCGCAGCTTTGTGTCATCCAGCAAGCGCTCGCTCCCGCCGCCGTCTTCCTCCTCAGTGCGCCTACACAGAGCAGCGCACAATCAGGTTAGTTCTCAATACTAGGGGCAGAGAGCACTGAGGAGGAAGACGGCGGCGGGAGCGAGCGCTTGCTAGCCATGCCTATCCGACCGTCAGGTGCTTTGAATAAAAGCCTTTTTTGCAGTCATGAAAGCCTGCAAATATGAGGTAAAAATATTGCTATACACACCACCTGTACACAGTACAAAGGCTGTGTGCCGGTTATTGCACCAAAATTTCATGACAGTTGCGCTTTAAGTAGTAATACCACTGACATGCTTTATATTAGTGGTAAATCTTTTTTTTTGTGTGTGTGAAAAATTCCAAAATATTGTGAAAAATTTGAAAATATCTGCGTTTATTATTTTATATTGCATTCACTGTATGGTAAAAATTAAGCAATTTTTATTCTCTGGGTAGGTACGATCATGTTTATAAACCTACTACTGGCAAATATTATGGGTGACCAGAACCCGTTACAATGGACAGCCCTTGGTGGACATTTAAAAATAGGTTACCAACTAGCAAAAAACACCAATGAGGCAAAGATAAAACTTAACTTTTACTTAAATAATCATAGTTAAGGTACATATACATGGAAAAGTATAGGGAAGGGGATAAACGATACAGGTGAAACCCTAATCTAGAGTCCCTAAACAAAAAATATCTCCCAAATACTAGGTGTGGAATGGAGAAAAGGGTACAGCACATAAAAACAATAATTGGTGGCACACCTCTCTTGCCAACGTGTTTCACCCTTCACATTATAGGGGCTCATCAGGGATAAGAGGAAACCACATTCATATCGATTAACACAGTGTGCCATAAGATACCATAAAAATATTGATGTTATTGATAAAGACAAGATAAATGTATAGCAGTTTAGACAGGTGTCCACAAAAATGTAGAGAGCCAATGTCCGTCAGAGTCAAATGTACGTCACATAGATAGGACAGTAGACCAATGAAGTACTAGACAGACCAAGTACGATAGTACAGTAGTACAGCATTAGTACAATATTAGTACAACATTAGTATAATATTAGTAGAGCACTGGAAGAACTTTGATAAAGTATTAGTGCATCAATACCCAATTGCACGTGTGGGTGCCTGATAGCAGACTTTGGACTGTAGATATTTGCAGTCAATGAAGCCACACCCTATCCTAGTTGGGTAATGAAAAATTACTCTTCCACCATACAGTGGTTAGGAGACACTGACGCCTAGTTAATATGAACAGAGATGTTTGTACGACGAATGGCGTGACAAAGGTCTGTATAGATAGTGAGGCACTCAATTGAACTCCTAAATCGGGGAGCACAGAAAACCTAAAAGTAGGGTCTGATATGATAGAGAAAGGACCAGGTTTGTCCTATGCTAAGATCCTGTTGTGGAATCAATCAAAGGCTAGCTGATAGAAGCCCTGGACCGATGTAGGCCACGAGGACGCCGTGCCGATAAGGTATGTGTACCTTATCTATGATTATTTAATCAATATTTAAGTAAAAGTTAAGTTTTATCTTTGCCTCATTGGGGTTTTTTGCTAGTTGGTAACCTATCGGTACGATCATGGCAATACCCAATTTATATAGCTTTTTTATGTTCTTTTTCCTTTTCTCAACAATATCCTTTTTTCCCCCTTTTTTGTGTTGTCATGTTCTGACACCATAACAGTTACATTTTTTGTCCAACACCATACTTTTATTGGTACCAGTTCTGTGATTCAGACTAACTTTTCATCTTTTTTTATTAACTGTTTTGGACCAAACTTTTTTTTTTTTTTTTGGGGGGGGGGGGGGGGGGTAATAGAGGGTTTTATTTGGTAAGGGGCATTTATTTTATTTCTTTTTTAAACTTTATTAAAAAAAACTTTTTTTTTCCTTTACTTTTCACTTTTTACAGGTTATTCTATGCTTCAGTACATCTGTACTTCAGGACAGTATAACTGTCAGTATACACCGATATGCAGCCTGTGCGATCCTGCCTATGGCTGGACCTCAAAAGATGCCATTCTAGGCAGACAGGAGACCATCAGGTGGCCTCCTGCTGCCATGGCAACCAACGGAATCCTGCGATTGCCGTTGGTAAACAGGGGGAGCCCCTGTCAACCCCATAGATTCTGTGATCAGGACTGATAACAGCATTTATGGTTTTAATGATGCCGAGACCGGCGCAATTCTGGTCTTGGCAGCTGGGTGGGACACCAGCTGTCAATCCTGCTACTATTGCAACCAAGGAGACACCGCGATTGTATTGCAGGATTGCCAGTGGGGAACAGGGGGATCCCTTTCCCCATGTCAATCCCATAGATGCCATGATCAGGACTGATCACTTCAGCTATGGGGTTTATTCTGTGATTGACAGCCGAGTGCTACCGGCAATCTCCTGTAGCGCATCGCGCTGAGCAGGATATCGCCAGTACGCATGCATACGTCCAGTTGCGCTAACATGAGACATATGCATACATCCAGTGGGATAACAATAAATTTGGGGCACCCCTTGCGTGGCTCAAGGAGGAGGCCCCTATGCTCTCCCCTCCCCACAAGGTATGCCACACCCATGCCAATATTCCCCACCCATACCAAATTGTTCTGCCCATACTGATATGCACTGCCCATAGGCATTTTCTATGGAAGTATAAAGAGAATCTGTAATACTTTAAATATCAGTGTAATGTACACTATATATAGCATAGATAAAAAAAAAAACTACAGTTATCTATGCTTTATACCCTATGCAAATAAGCAAGCTTGTCACCTGCCCCCTCGGCACAACTACAACTCCCGGCAGGGCCGTTTGAAGGAATTTGGGGGCCCAAGCAAAAAGGACATGGAGGCCCCCCCCCCCTTTATGTTCACGCACGTCACGCTCTAGGGCCGGCGTCAGGACGTAGTAATGCCGGCCCTTGAATTCTGGGAGCGCGACGTGAGCGAACATCGATATGAGGCCCCCACGTTAGGTGCGGCACAGTTCCCCCACGTTAGGTGCGGCACAGTTCCCCCCACGTTAGGTGCGGCAGAGTTCCCCCCACATTAGGTGCAGCAGAGTTCCCCCCACATTAGGTGCAGCAGAGTTCCCCCCACATTAGGTGCAGCAGAGTTCCCCCCACATTAGGTGCAGCAGAGTTCCCCCCACATTAGGTGCAGCAGAGTTCCCCACATAAGGTGCAGCAGAGTTCCCCCCACATTAGGTGCAGCAGAGTTCTCCCCACATTAATCTAGGAGTGTTCCCCCACATTAGGTGCATTATAGTTCTCCACATTAGTTCTCCACATTAGGTGCAGTATAGTTCTTCCCACATTAGGCTATAGTTCCCCCACATTAGGTGCAGTATAGTCCCCCTACATTAGGTGTAGTATGTTCCCCCACAGAAATACAACCTCCAGCCATACAGTGTATGGCTGGAGGCTGTATGCCTGTTTACTGCCCACTTCAGTGCTCTGACCGTGGTGGTCGGAGCACTGAAGCTGATGTGCCGCTGGTCACTTACCATGCTGGCCAGCGCATGTCCTGTTCGCTGCTCCACTCCTCCGCGTTGCTTTCTAATGGGTGCACGGCATGCGCTACCTCCTGGCGGTCCCTGCGAGGGCCGCAGAGGGTTAACAGGGGCATGGGATGTCCATAATAGGGATGTCCTTAATAGTGATGGGGAAATTAATCTGGGGGGGGGGCAATTGCCCCGTTATCCCCCTGGATCCGCCACTGCATGCATTATATACACACACAGCACACTGTACACATTACATACTGTACATGCATGCTTCATACACACACAACATACTGTACACATTACATACTGTACATGCATGCATCATACACACACACACTGTATACATTACATGCTGTACATGCATGCTTCATACACACAACATACTGTACACATTACATACTGTACATGCATGCTTCATACACACACAACACACTGTACACATTACATACTGTACATGCATGCTTCATACACACACACGCACAACACACTGTACACATTACATACTGTACATGCATTCATACACACACAACACACTGTACACATTACATACTGTACATGCATGCTTCATACACACAGATACTGTACACATTACATTCTGTACATGCATGCTTCATACACACACAACACACTGTACACATTACATATAGTGTTGCTCGCGAATATTCGCAATGCGAATTTTATTTGCGAATGTAATTTTTTTTTTGTATTTTTTTTACAGTACACATCACAGTGATCACCCCTCCCTGCTTCCAGCTTGTGTGGTGTAAAGAAGACTCTAATACTACTGTGTGAGACTGGCTTGCGAATGTTCACATATGCGAAAATTAGCATATGCTAATTTTCGCATATGCAAAAATAAAACGTGAATATTATGAATATGCGAATTTAGCGAATATATGACAAATATTCGTCCATATATTCGTGAAATATTGCGAATTCGAATATAGCCAACACTAATTACATACTGTACATGCTTCATAAACACACACTGTACACATTACCTACTGTACGTGCATACTTCATACACACAGATACTGTACACATTACATTCTGTACATGCATGCTTCATACACACACACTGTACACATTACATACTGTAAATGCATTCATACACACACACACACACAACACACTGTACAAATTACATACTGTACATGCTTCATACACACACACTGTACACATTACATACTGTACATGCATGCTTCATACACACACACAGATAGAATAGATCAGTGTTTCCCAATCAAGGAGGCCTACAGAGGTTGCAAAACTACAACTCCCAGCATGCCCAGACAGCCTTTGGCTGTCCGGGCATGCTGGGAGTTGTAGTTTTGCAACAACTGGAGGCATCCTGGTTGGGAAACACTGATATAGATACACACATGCACTTTACATATAGTCATCCACAGTAGTAACACACACACAGACACAGTACATAGACATACACATATGTACACACACTTATATATCCACACACACATGCTTATACACATATATACATACAGGGACACCTACTTTAGTCAGGCCCCATGTTGTACAGCCTCTGCGGTCTCCTTTCCTTACAGCTCTCTCCTCCAGTGGTGTCGCTGTGGGGGGGGGGGGGGCAGAGGGGGCCATGGCCCCCCCTAGATCAGGCTGTGCCCCCCCCCTGTGCCCTCCCTGCGCTGTTCCTGGTCTTCGTATCATTAGCAGAGACAAGCAGAGCAGGGATGAAGGTACCTGATGATGGCTCCGCCCCCAGCACTGGAGAGGACGGGGGCCGAGAGCTGACAGGCCTCCGGAACACAGAGCAGCTTCATGTGAGGTGAGTGATGTCCTGTGTCCTCCCTCTCTCCCACCTGATCAGCAGTATATCCTGGGGCTGGGTCATGTGTATAGTAGCAGTCCAGTGGGGTCACTTTCCCTCCTCCAGTGTCTACAGGCCACCAACAGGTCACATTAGCAGAACATTTTTTGTAAAAAAATCGCTGCAAAATTGCGCGGTTTTACCGAGATTTTTCGTAAATCTCTGTTAAACAGCGCAATTTTGCCTCGATTTTTCCATAAATTGTTCTGGTAATGTGACCTGTTGGAGACCTGTGGACACTGGAGGAGGGAAAGTGACCCCTCTGGAAGGACAACATGTGAACACACTGCTAGTTTATCATTAACCCCTTAAGGGTACATTCACATGTACGGGATCAGCTACATAATTTTGCTGCACATTTTGTGCAGCTGATTTTGCAACCCATTAGCTTCAATAGGTAGCAAAATCAGCTGAAGAACATATACAGCAGATCCTGTATGTGTGAACGTACCCTAAGGGCTCATTCAGGGGTGGATCTCCAGCATATTTTACGCTGCGGATCCCCTGACAATGGACCCTACAGTGCTGCCTCCATCTGTGCCTGCTCATAACGGCAATCCGCCACTACGAGCAGACACACTTTGATGTGTATACTCGCGCACATCATGGCTGCTCCTCCTGCTCTCTGAGCTAGGCCGAGAGCAGCCGCGATGTGTGCAAGTATACACATCAAAGCGTGTCTGCACGTAGCGGAGGATTGCTTTTTTAAGCAGGCACACATGGAGGCAGCACTGTAGGGTCCATTGTTGGGGGATCCGCAGTATAAAATATGCTGGGGATCCAACCATGTAAATGAGACCTAAGGACACAAGGCGTATGTGTATGGCGTATGTTGTATAAATCATTAGCTAGAACCCTCAGCTAATGCCAGACATCACCAATCAGGCTGATGTTTGACATTAACACTTTAGATGCCGCTATCCAAGTTGATGGTAGTGTCCAAAGGTTTTAACCCCTTAAGGACATAGCATTTTTCCATTTTTGCACTTTTATTTTTTCCTCACCTTTTAAAAATCATAACCCTTTCAATTTTGCACCTAAAAATCCATATGATGGCTTATTTTTTGCACCACCAATTCTACTTTGTAGTGACATCAGTCATTTTACCCAAAAATCTACGGCAAAAACGGAAAAAAAAAGATCATTGTGCATCAAGAATGTATGAAGATTTTAAATAAAATTTTTTACATTTTTTTTTAAATTAAACATGTTCTGCACAGTGTGTGTGTATTTATTTATGATATATACATACACACACACACACACACACACATTTTAAAATTGCCCCCCCCCCCCCCACTTTTGTCACTGTCCCCCCATGTGCCCCCCCTAAATATGAATGCTGGAGACGCTACTGCTCTCCTCACCCCTCCCCCTCCTCCTGCTCAGACGGCTGAAGGCTGAGAGAAGAGTCTGGGCTGAGGGAAGATACCAAGTGCAGCGGGGGTGGGGGGAGCATGATTGTGGTGAGGTGAGAAGAACTCCAAAGCTGCAAATGAGTTTATATTTTTTTTAAATGTCAGACATTTGGGGGCCCTCTTGTTTGACTGGGAGCCTGGGGCCCGGAGTACAAACTCCAAGAGCACGATTGTTAATCTGGCCCTGGTGATGGGGGGAATTGCCCCGTCGCTACAGGACGGGCAAGCACCGGCTCTGCTTGGGGGCCATGCTGGGGGGGCCATCTTCCGCCTACCCTGCACCACTACATCTCCCAGCATGTCCTTACTGTGCTCCACTCCATGGCTTCCCAGCGGGTAAAATGAAGTTACAGCACTGTAACTTCATATTTCTCACTGGCAGCTGTGATTGGCCAGGAGGTCTAGACCAATCATAGGTCTGCCTGGGAAATATGAAATTACAGTGCTGTCATTTCATATATCTGTTGGCTGGCTCCGCTCCCTGGCCACCCACCTGTATCTACCACCCGCCTGCAAGCTGTTCTAACTATAACTGCCAGCATGTCCTCACTGTAAGGGCATGCTGGGAGTTATAGTTCTGCAATAAATAGTGGGTGGGTGATAGCTGCAAGCGGGTGGCCAGGGAGCGGAACTGCGCAAAAAGTCACACAAAAGTCAGATGCGACTTTTTCTGCAACTTTTTAAAAATTGCTGTCAAACGCAGGTTTGTAAGCCAGGTCTGACTTTTTGAAGGGGGTTTGTGACTTATTTTTTTCTTACGTGCGTGTCACGATCACACCCTTTCGGTCCAGCTAAGACGCTAGAGAGAGTGTGACAGTGCAAGGGTTAAAGCCGCCAGACCTCTCAGTATCCACTACAAGTCCCAGCAAGTCACCAAATTAACCCTTAGATGAAAGTGTTTTATCAGAGTCTCCTTCAGAAAGGTGAGCTCATATGTTTAGAGATCAAAGACCAGAGCTGATTAATTAAACACTTAATCTGACAAAAGGTATCACAGTGCTATATATATTGTGGCAGTGTGGCAAGGAAAGGGTGTATTTCCCTTGCTATCTCTGCAGAATGCTCCACCTGTGGCCTGATTAATGAGGTATCAGGAAGGGAAAGTGTGTTTAAAAGGAAAAGAAACAGAATAGTTGGGGCTCTCCTTGGGTAACAGCATGTCGTTGTAGGGGGAGACACACGGACCCTGTTGAGGAAACACACAGCGAACTGTGAGCGGTCCAAGAAGTGAAGAAGTGGTGTGAACTGTGAGTAACAGGTTGCAGGGGCACATGTTTTATGCTGGCTGAGGGTAGCTCACCAGATAGTAGTCAGGGCATGCTGATATAAGTAGTCAGTGACTAGACGGTCTAGGACTTTGGTTTGTTCCTGAGCTATGTTTTGTTTTACCTGCAACCTGTCTAAATAAAGCTGGCAAGGTGCCAGGCGTGCATGAATAACCATTGTCTGCGGGTTTATTGAGTGGAAACGTGTCCTGTGGCAGTGTCCAGGACGATCCCGGAGCTAATCCCCAAGGAGGAATCCTTAAAAAAAAAAAAAAAAAATATATATATATATATATATATATATATATATATATATATATATATCCTCAAAGAAGTAGAAGCGGCACTCCAAAGTCACATCAAATAGTGGTTTATTCACTCATCTGTGAAAGCGACGTTTCGGCTTATCAATAAAGCCTTTCTCAAGCTTAAATCAACAGTGCAAAATGGTGTATATATACCCACCCCCCAATTGCACATGCAACAAGGAGGGGGCGTGTACTCAAAGAACAATCACAATAATAATAAACAGATCAGAGACCACAATCGGTCATACATATCAATATGAACAGTGAAGGGTGGTGAACCCATATACAATATTAAGTCCACAAACGTGCGATCATGTGTAATACAATTAAATTGTGTGCATAATATCTTATAATTGATGTCTTGGTCCGGCATCAAGGGCGGCGCTCACCTGTTGACATGAACATCTTCAGCCAATGGAAACTCCGCTGTTCCTCTCGTAGGTCTCGCTTGTAAACAAAGTTTGTGCGCATGTATCGGATCGTCACATCCGCTTTCAACCGGAAGTTGTGGGTGATCACATGTTCGCTTAGAGACGTAGTGGAAACGCCCCCAGCGCATGCGTGTAGCTCCGACTTGACTAGATTTCCGCCATCTTTGACATTGGTATATATACCGGTAATCACCATCATCTCTTATGGCAAAATGTGTGAAATAAGGTAAGCATATTGCACTGGATGACATCCTAACTAATCGGACTAAAAGGCAGATCAAAATCACTATACATAATAAAAATATGTTATACTATATTAGTAATGTTATTAAAGATTGTGTGTGGTATGCTCATTAGCAGGTCCCATATCTGTGAGGCTATAATCATTGCATTGTCCTGACAGTTTGGGTGCTGTGGCATATGTCTATTATGGCAGGCGCCTTGCAGGCTTATGGGGGTCACCTACGCCCTACTTTCAACATCCCTATCCAGGGGTTATGTGACACTATTGGGCCTCTTGTGGTGTTCCCCAATTATACCTATTCATACTGTCAATCAAGGACATATATCACCTCCTAGGGACAAGAAACTTGCTCCCACACACAATAAATTTTTAAATAATGGATACTGCCGATCAAAATCATAACCTAATCTAGGTCATCCAGTGCAACATATGATACCTGGAACATAAAAGTGGGGACACGGGGCCAACAAAAAAAATGAAAAAGAGACCTTTAAATAAGTATCCTCAAGTATATCCATGGCTTGATATGTGTTCACTGTGTCAACGGTGAGTCGCCTTCTTGTGTCCGGACAGAATAATAAAGATCTAAAAGTAATAGAAATAATATCCATTAGTAAAACAAAAATATAAAAGTATTATAAAAATATACATGGAAAGAAATATACCCTACTACGGGTTTGCTAACATCCACCAACTGGGTGCACCAAGTAGGTTGACTTTGACCTGAATATATCCCAGAGCGTCAATTAATTAAATACACGGACTGGAAAGTCCATGTTTAATCCACCTGGGTACAGTGAACCAAGTTTGTGTATCCACATGACCTCTTTTTGTTTAAGAAGTTTAATTCTATTGCCCCCTCGTCTGGGCATCGGAACCTGTTCTAAAATGGAAAACCTTAACTGATTGATGGTATGTTTTGTTTCAATAAAGTGTCTAGGAATCGGGAATTCAGTTTTTTGTGTTCTAATGGAAGATTTATGGTTATTCAATCTTGTTTTACATTCCGTGCTGGTCTCTCCCACATATAGTAACTTACAGGGACATGTGATGACATATATGACATGGTCTGACCTACATGTGACATGTTGTTTAATTTTAAATTTTTGGAGTGTTTGAGGATGGACAAAGAATTCACCTTTGTTCATAAGGCTACAGTTGTCACAGCCCAGGCAGGGGTAACATCCTGGCCTGAGCTGTGAAGCCAAATCAATTTTCCTAGGGGAAATATCAGACTTGACCAGTCTATCCCTTAGGTTGGTCAACCTTCTATATGAAAGAAGGGGAGGATTAGAGAGTTCCGGTATGTTAGAATAAGTATGTGACAGTACCGACCAGTGTTTATGAATAATTTGTGCAATGTCGCCACTAATTGTGTTATAGGTGGACACAAAAAACTGAATTCCCGATTCCTAGACACTTTATTGAAACAAAACATACCATCAATCAGTTAAGGTTTTCCATTTTAGAACAGGTTCCGATGCCCAGACGAGGGGGCAATAGAATTAAACTTCTTAAACAAAAAGAGGTCATGTGGATACACAAACTTGATTCACTGTACCCAGGTGGATTAAACATGGACTTTCCAGTCCGTGTATTTAATTAATTGACGCTCTGGGATATATTCAGGTCAAAGTCAACCTACTTGGTGCACCCAGTTGGTGGATGTTAGCAAACCCGTAGTAGGGTATATTTCTTTCCATGTATATTTTTATAATACTTTTATATTTTTGTTTTACTAATGGATATTATTTCTATTACTTTTAGATCTTTATTGTTCTGTCCGGACACAAGAAGGCGACTCACCGTTGACACAGTGAACACATATCAAGCCATGGATATACTTGAGGATACTTATTTAAAGGTCTCTTTTTCATTTTTTTTGTTGGCCCCGTGTCCCCACTTTTATGTTCCAGGTATCATATGTTGCACTGGATGACCTAGATTAGGTTATGATTTTGATAGGCAGTATCCATTATTTAAAAATTGATTGTGTGTGGGAGCAAGTTTCTTGTCCCTAGGGGGTGATATATGTCCTTGATTGACAGTATGAATAGGTATAATTGGGGAACACCACAAGAGGCCCAATAGTGTCACATAACCCCTGGATAGGGATGTTGACAGTAGGGCGTAGGTGACCCCCATAAGCCTGCAAGGCGCCTGCCATAATAGACATATGCCACAGCACCCAAACTGTCAGGACAATGCAATGATTATAGCCTCACAGATATGGGACCTGCTAATGAGCATACCACACACAATCTTTAATAACATTACTAATATAGTATAACATATTTTTATTATGTATAGTGATTTTGATCTGCCTTTTAGTCCGATTAGTTAGGATGGTCATCCAGTGCAATATGCTTACCTTATTTCACACATTTTGCCATAAGAGATGATGGTGATTACCGGTATATATACCAATGTCAAAGATGGCGGAAATCTAGTCAAGTCGGAGCTACACGCATGCGCTGGGGGCGTTTTCCACTACGTCTCTAAGCGAACATGTGATCACCCACAACTTCCGGTTGAAAGCGGATGTGACTATCCGATACATGCGCACAAACTTTGTTTACAAGCGAGACCTACGAGAGGAACAGCGGAGTTTCCATTGGCTGAAGATGTTCATGTCAACAGGTGAGCGCCGCCCTTGATTCCGGACCAAGACATCAATTATAAGATATTATGCACACAATTTAATTGTATTACACATGATCGCACGTTTGTGGACTTAATATTGTATATGGGTTCACCACCCTTCACTGTTCATATTGATATGTATGACCGATTGTGGTCTCTGATCTGTTTATTATTATTATTATTGTGATTGTTCTTTGAGTACACGCCCCCTCCTTGTTGCATGTGCAATTGGGGGGTGGGTATATATACACCATTTTGCACTGTTGATTTATGCTTGAGAAAGGCTTTATTGATAAGCCGAAACGTCGCTTTCACAGATGAGTGAATAAACCACTATTTGATGTGACTTTGGAGTGCCGCTTCTACTTCTTTGAGGATATCACGTTGGGGGTCGGTCTGCCCCTGAAGCTGAGCACCCAGACGGATCTAGAATCCTGCATCACGGTGCTTCTTCTTTCTTTTCCCTATATATATATATATATATATCCTCAGAAAAGTGGAAGCGGCACTCCAAAATCACATCAAATAGTGGTTTATTCACTCATCTATGTAAGCGACGTTTCGGCTTATCAATAAAGCCTTTCTCAAGCATGAATCAACAGTGCAAAATGGTGTATAAATACCCACCCCCCAATTGCACATGCAACAAGGAGGGGGCGTGTACTCAGAAAACAATCACATTACGTTGGGGTCGGTCTGCCCCTGAAGCTGAGCACCCAGACGGATCTAGAATCCTGTACCACGGTGCTTCTTCTTTGTTTTTCCTTATATATATATATATATATATATATATATATATATATATATATATATATATATATATATATACGAACAAATGACATACAGTTACAAAAATATATAAAAGAGTTTTGCAAGGCAAGTTCAGAAGACAAAAGATGAAGTTCTTACAGCATGATGATATAGCAGTTCCAAGAGAGTGAGTTTCAGCTGTTCTTAGGATGGTCTTGTCAGGTTGTGGCCCAGCTTTTAACAAACTCAGTCTAGCATTGTTTTAAATATATCATATCTGCTTTCTTTGGAGGGAAACTCCATTCCCCCCTCCCCTCTGATCCCACCAGGGGGGCATCTCTGTCTCTGGCCCTCTTATTTGGTTGATTATATGATGGGACCAGAGTGCATGACTTCCTGCTGCTTCAAAAAGAGCCTTTGACTTCAAAGGAGATGTAAACAAGCAGCCAGACCCCCCAATAAAATGCAATACACAAAACACAGTCTGAATGACCCCTCACCCATGTCTTAGTTTATACACAGATATAATTTATAATACACATATAGGATTTTAATAATCAGGCCTTGGGCCTGACACCTCCCCCTTAAGATGGGGACAGAGACATCTTCTCTGCCAGGCTAATCGATCTGTCTCCATTACTCCTCTATTTCTCTTCTTGACACCACAGGCCCTGCATTCCCAGGCAAAGATGGTACTGAAGGGGCCTAGTACCTGATTATGCTGCCTCCTCCTTTCATCTGAGAGCTGTGGCTTGATCTCCACATCCTGAAGGGATCACTGGCTCTTAGCTTCCTCCACTTGGACTAGTAAGGGATCACTACCCAGCCCTTCCTCCGGTGCACTACATACACTGAGTACCACCTTCTCAGGGTCATAGTATGCCATATTAATGTGGTACTGTCTCTGCCTCTGACCTCTCTCATAAAGAGCAACTACATATGTGGTGGGTTCCAGGCGCTGCAGAATGGGGAAGGGACCCTCCCAGGCAGCCTTCAACTTATTCTGCCTGATGGGGTTCAGAGCCATTCCCTTCTGTCCCACTTCATAGACCCGGTCCCTTGCATTGTGATCATACCAGTACTTCTGCCTGGATTGTGCTGCTGTGAGGTTGTCATGTACCAGCCCAGTCAGTGCCTGCATCCTGTCCCTGAATCTCAGAACATACTCCACCACAGAAGTCTCAGGGGCATGTAGCCCCCCTTCCCATTCTTCCCTAACTAAATATCGGGGTCCCCGCACTTTGTGACCATATAATAACTCAAAGGGCGAGAAACCTGTAGACTCTTGGGGTACCTCCCTGTAAGCAAATTACAGATGGGGTAAATACTTTTCCCAGTCTCTGCCCTCTGATTCTACAAATGTTTTTAGCATTTGTTTCAAGGTGCCATTGTTACCGGACACTCTGTCCAACCAATGTAGAGGGTTGTGATCAGTTATGACAGTCAAATCCCTGCCATACAGGTATGGCTGTAATTTTTGCAAAGCCAAGACCACAGCTAGACATTCCTTCTCTATGACCGCATAGGCCACTCCCAAATGTCCTGCCAGGGGGGTCTCCTGGGCCAACCTCAGCAGCTCTTTCCTGTACTGCCTAGGAACCACTAACTGCCTTTCTCTCTCCTGGGCCCCTAGCATGCCTTTGGAAAGGGACTCCCAGTACAAGATATCATTTTCCCAATATACCCGATGCCCATTTGTGTCAACACCTGTATGTTCAGCCCGTTGTCTCAGCCCTTCAAGGGAAGGGTCACTGTGCAGAGCATCCCGGAAATGCTAATTTCCCTCCCCCCATCTTGGGGCATCAGGGAACACCTTTCCCCCAGATGAACTAGCATCTCCACCTTCCTCTCCCTCAGTTCCAGACATAACAATGTTACAGGCATCATACACAGGGCTATCACTCCTTCCCTCCTCCTCCTTAGGCTCACAGGATTGGGACATATCACTCACTACTGGTCCCTCATCCTTAAATGTCACCAGGGGCACACCAACGCCTCTCCCTAGTCCATCTCCACTAGGTGTTTGCCTTGGCAATGCATTGTCACCACATGTCACAATATACCCCATTTCACTTTTGGAAAACATTACTGGTTCAGTCACAGGTAAACATTTATCAATCCCCGGCACCCCCTCCCAGTTACCACGTTTCACAATGTCTCGCACAGTCCCCCAGAATGAACAGGGCTCTCTCCTAGCCCTTCCGGTGTGCAGGTAGTGTCCTCTGGAGCATAATGACAGAGCATCCGACCCAAATCATTCCCCAGCAGATCATTAATATTGATGTCCTCAGAGACCCCCACCTCCTGCAAACCTTTGCCTGTACCCCAATCCAGGTACACACGGGCCATGGGCACACCAGGCCGCACACCTCCAATTCCTTTTAAAGCCATGGTTCTTCCAGGGATGATGTCCTCTGTGTCCACCAATTCAGGCCGCACCAAGGTAACAGAGGCTCCAGAATCCCGCAAACCCACTGTCACCTGGTCACCCACAGTTACACTCTGCAGGTTATCCGCTCTTTTCTCCACCGCTCCGGACACCAGAAGAACGGCTGTGTGTCCTCCAGCTACTGGTGGAGAATTCTTTTTGTTGGGGCAAGTGGCACTCTGGTGCCCAATATTGTTGCATCTGTAACATCGGCGGGTGTCCCCCTGACCCATTGTGGCTCCTGTTGCTTTTGGTAAGGGTGGCAAGATTTCCCGGCTGACCTTGTGGTGCTCTGTGGTTGTGTGGCTCCCCTCCAGGTACTTGCTCCAGCTTGTGCAGATCCACGCTTTGCTGCTGGCGCCCGGTTGTTGGCAAAGTCATCTCCTAGTTCTGCTGCTTCCATGGCTGTCTTGGGCTTGCGGTCCAAAATCCACTCTCTGGCTTCAAAGCTCCGTGTTTGGAGAAACTGATCTAGGACCATTAAGTCCTCCAGAGCCTCATAGGTAGTGACTTGTAGGCCCCCAGTCCATTGCCTGAATGCAGTCCTTAGCTGACCTGCATGTTGAATGCAGCTTTCTGTGGCACTTTGTTGCAAAGTCTGAAACTTTTTCCGATAAGTCTCTGGAATCAGATTAAAACTTTTGAGCAGGGCAGATTTTATTGCCTCATAGTCCTGGTCACTCTCAGAGGAAAGAGAAGCAAACACATCCAGAGCTTTTCCTCGCAACCGTGGGGTTAGATATCGTCCCCACTGTTCCTTAGATAGATGGAACTGCCGGCAAACCTTTTCAAATCCCCTCAGGAACACATCCAGATCACCATCTTTCTCCAACATGGGGAAATGTTCCAAGCGGGGTTTGTGGTCTCCTTGATCCTGCACATCACTCCGTGCGGATGAAGCATCCCCTCTCAGCCTCAGAACCTCCAGTTCATGCCTTCGCTGGGGCCTCTCTTTCTGCGGCTCGTGCCTGGGCCTCTCTTTCTGCGGCTCGTGCCTGGGCCTCTCTTTCTGCAGCTCGTGCCTGGGCCTCTCTTTCTGCAGCTTGTGCCTGAGCCTCTCTCTCTGCAGTTTGGTCCTGGAGAAGCAGTTGGAGTTTCATATTGGCATCCACATTCCCAAGGTGTTGTAAGGCAGTCCGCATATAAGAGTCCAAGACCTCATGTGGAGTACTGTCCTGATGGGGAGTAATGTTGTATTCTCCAGGAGATATCAGTCCTTGGTTGGCAGTTCCAGCTGTAGGACTTTGTCTCATGTCACTCAGCTCTTCTGCAGGGGCATCATACTCCACAAGATCAGCAATAAGTTGTTCCTTGTCCTTTCCTGCAGTAGGGATGTCCTTTTCTTGGCACATTAGCTCCAGTGCAGGCTTGAACTGCTTGCAATATGCCTCCATATTTCTGAGATGAGACAGAGGAGGTAAAACAGGAGATGGGGAGGACAGAACTGTCTTGCACCCTTTTTGTATGTCTTTTAAACCAGCACTGAGCTCTGTCTTTGGAATTTACACACAAGAATATGTATGCAATTTCTTTTTAGTGCTAAGATTTCCCTACAGGTAAAATCCAGCAAGCACTAAAAATCTCCAAATATATCCCGACGTTGCCACCAGTTATCACGATCGCACCCTATCGGTCCAGCTAAGATGCTAGAGAGAGTGTGATGGTGCAAGGATTAAAGCCGCCAGACCTCTGGGTATCCACTACAAGTCCCAGCAAGTCACCAAATTAACCCTTAGATGAAAGTGTTTTACCAGAGCCTCCTTCAGAAAGGTGAGCTCATATATTTAGAGATCAAAGACCAGAGCTGATTAATTAAACACTTAATTTGATAACAGGTATCACAGTGCTATATATATATATATACACACACAGGAACAAATGACATACAGTTACAAAAATATATAAAAGAGTTTTGCAAGTTCAGAAAACAAAAGATGAAGTTCTTACAGCATGATGATATAGCAGTTCCAAAAGAGTGAGTTACAGCTGTTCTTAGGATGGTCTTGTCAGGTTGTGGCCCAGCTTTTAACAAACCCAGTCTAGCATTGTTTTAAATATATCATATCCGCTTTCTTTGGAGGGAAACTCCGTTCCCCCCCTCCCTCTGATCCCACCAGGGGGGCATCTCTGTCTTTGGCCCTCTTATTTGGTTGATTATATGATGGGACCAGAGTGCATGACTTCCTGCTGCTTGAAAAAGAGCCTTTGACTTCAAAGGAGATGTAAACAAGCAGCCAGACCCCCCCAATAAAATGCAATACACAAAACCCATGTCTTAGTTTATACACAGATATCATTTCTAATACACATATAGGATTTTAATAATCAGGCCTTGGGCCTGACAGTGCGACTTTCACACTTGATAAATTCCTGACCACTGCAAAGTGAAAACGGAAAATTGCTAAGATTGTGTGATATTTTTTGCTTACCCCCAAAAGTTGCACAAAAAATTGCTTAGGCGCACATGCGACTTTTGTAAGGTGTGAAAAATACCCTCCCCAAATAAAAATATCACTTGCCCCTTTTTCCCATTTTATCCCAAAAAGTTTTGGTATCGCCGCATGCGTTAATGTCTGAACTATCAAAATATAACGTTAAATATCCCGTACGGTGAACGAGGTAAACTTTTTTTTTAAAAATCCAAAATTGCTTCTTTGTCACATCACATTCCCAAAAAAATAAAAAGCGATTAAACATTACATGTATGCAAAAGTGGTACCGATAAAAACTACAGATCACGGCACAAAAAAATTAGCCTCATACATCCCCTTATAAGGAAAAATTAGAACGTTATAGGTTGTCAAAATAGAGGGTTTTAAACATACTAATTTTGTTAAAGTTTGAGATTTTTTTTTAAGCAGTACAATAATAGTAAAGCATATAACATGGGTATCATTTTAATCATGTTGACCCACAGAACAATGAAATCATTTTAACCATAAAGTGTACAGCGCAAAAACAAAACCTTCCAAAACTTGCAAAATTGCGGTTTTCTTTCCCCACACAAATAATAATTTTCTGGTTGCGCCATACTTTTTATGGTAAAATGAGTGCTGTCATTACAAAGGAAAATTGGTAAAAAAAAATAAGCCTTCATATAAAAGAGTAGGGATTTTTACAAGGCAAAAAGAAAAGGAAAAGATAAAAAAAAAAAAAAAAAAAAAGTAGCAAGCTGGCTTGGGGCCCCTACCTAGACGGCTGGCGTTACAGACTAAGACTTTATGGTAGCCTGTAGCTACGTTTGTTAAAATATGGCTCCACTCCCCAATTCTCTCATGGCTGTGTGCTGGCTTGACAACTTACCTGTCTGTAAGGTGACGTCCTGTGGAGAATGTGACCATACATTTCATTCTGCCACGCCCACTGCTCCTTGCTTGAGTACAGAGTAATTCTATAGAGGAAGCAGATAAATGGAGTGTATTTTTACCTGCTCCTCAACAGGACGCCATCTTATGGACACAGGATGCCATTTATTGGACAGAAAAGTCCTCAAGCCAGCACACAGTCCCGGGGGAAACAGAGCTACATTTTTTTTTTTTTTACAAAGAAAGGGGCCAAAAACAGGGTGCAGTGTTGTCAGAGCCGCCATCAGGAATTTCGGGGCCCCATACAGCCATAGCGTCTTGGGCCCCCCCTTACCAAAAGCAATAGTCCAAAAAAACTTTTTCATATTTATGGCTGTTTAAAGCAGAAAATGCATGCAGCACTATGGACAGATGTTGGCATGTAAATGGACACAAAAAAAGGTCTGTACATCAACTTTTTGGAAACTTTGACAGTGTGGGTCTGGCTGCTGAGACCCCACTGGTCATTAGAATTAAGAAACAAACAGTTTACAGCCGAAATACTGTGTGTGAAAATAGCCTCTAAGGAAAAAGTCAAGCCATTGCTATCAAATACTGTGGTATAATAATTGACAGCAATGGTGTCTTGCACATTGCATCTACAATAAAGCTGCTGAACTTTTCCCTAAGAAATCCTACACACACACACACACACACACACACACACATATATATGTGTAATTATACGCATTTAAATATAGATTATAATTACAAACAAACCCAGTATTCTAATACCAACATAAAAAATTATACCACTACACAAAGTACAAATATTACCACCACCTCATTTTATTATTATACAGTACCACCAGACAGTGACCAAATAACATCACCATATACTTCCAGCTGTGACTTGTTTCCGCAGAATCTGTCAAACAAACATTTTAGGCTCTGCACGTTTCTTCATAATAGTGCTCTGACATAGTAGTTTGCCTCTTAATAATGCCCCAACACAGTAGTGACCCCCTAATAATGCCCCAACACATTTGTGACGCCATAATAGTCCCCAGAGTAGTTAGATCCCAATATAGTGCTCCTCACAGTAGGTAGTAGTTATGTTCTGATATTAGTATCAGGGCCTTTACTGGACATACAGTATGCATGAGTACTTGTACTAGTGCACATGTCCCTGATACCTATTTCAATAGGTCTGTGGTTGTGAGTAGCATGCTGAGCGGTGGTGTCGTAGAGTTAGTGTGAGGGGCGATTAGAGTGGAAGCAGGGAGACCACTCAGCTGCCATAATACTCAATGACAAATGGAGGACATGCAGCCCATCTTCTTTGGGGTTTCAAGAGCCTGGGAAAGCTGGGTGACTGGCAGTACACAGTGAAGGGCTCACAGTACTTCCCCAGCTTTATGTACTGCCTGTCACCTAGCTTTCCCAGTCTCCTGAAGGGAATGTCTGTATGGTGAAGCAGCCATATTGGAGAGATGCTAATTTTTACCACGAATATCGTCACTTCCAGTCAGAGGACACTGATCCCTCCCTTCTTTTAAGTGAAAGATATAATCGTGCATGCGCAATATGCAAATTACATTACGAATTTTCGGATGGAAAAAAGAGAGAATGAGCAAACATAGGACGAATATTCGTCTATATATTCACCAAATATCGCAAGTGCGAATATGGCCCCTGCCGCTCATCACTATAAGTCATGCACTAGTGTGCACATATAAGTCAAGAGTACTAGTGTGACACTGGTACTTCACTACATGTCTTCTCTCCAATGTGGCTGCTTCACAAGTAGGGTTGCTACCCAGCCGGTAATTTACCGGCACAGCTGGTATTTCTACCCTGCTACCGGTAAATTCATATATAAAATACCAGCCATGCAATGGTCGGTATTTTACATTAGAAGAAAACTCAGTAAAGTCCCCCACACTAACCAGAGGTACTGTCTGGTAGTGCGGGGGATGCTGATTAATTTGCTCCATTTACCATCTCCAGATCCATCCTGCAGTTCGCCCGTTATCTTAAAGTTTGAAGATATGCTAACGGCACACCTTCGGGCACTCTGACGTCCGCCGCACCACCCGGCTTATGAATATTAATACCCTCCCTCCGACTCTCCTCCTCCTCCCCGCTCTGTAGATCTTTTATTTAAAAATATAAAACATTACAAAAAGAATAAACATCACCATAACAATAATACAAACAACATACACCTGTATAATATATACAAAAATGAGTCCATATTAGTCCATAAATGTCCAACCAAGTATCTTCTGGTCCAGCCTCATTCTCACCAAACACGCCGCTATAATAACAACAACTACTAAACACTCTACAATAATAATAATACAGTAATAATAATAACAACAATAACTAAAAACTGGTCCGGTTGCATTTCCCCACCCAAAATAATAAATATGTGTCAAACCACCAACAAACACCGCAAACAGAAAAACAGAATATACAATGTACTAATTTTAAAATGTTTATTTATTTTTTGGCCCTGAGCTGGTCCCGCATCCCATGCCCTCCCCGCTCTGTATTGGACTTCAATGCGCATGTGCCGCTTTCAAATGGTATAGCTAGCTTTTGCAAAATTACAACTCCCAGCATGCCCAGACAGCAAAATCCTGTCTAGGCATGCTGGGAGTCGTAGTTTTGCAAAAGTTAGCTATACCCTGTTTGGAAGCGGCACATGCGCATTGGAGTCCATTGGCGCTCTTGCGGTACTTAGTGCGCGGCAGCAGGGGCGGAAACACGGTGATCACGCCAGGCTCCTTGGCTCTGAATACAGGCGGCTGCATTGAGTTTACCGGGTGTTACCCCAGCAACTGAGGACGTGCTAAGTGGGCGGTGCTCAGGGCTGCAGACTCAGAAAGACCTGTGGGGAGGTGCGGATAGAAATACCTGTACTGGAGAATATGTGTACAGAAGCTGAGGCTGTCAGGAGTGGAAGGGCATAAAGCTGAAAGTTTTCCTAGCTAACTGCCAGCCACAGTGTTATATAGCAGTGCCAGCAACAGTGCCCTATACCAATGCCAGCCAGTGTCCATTGCAGTGTCAGCCACAGTGCCCTTTAACAATGCCAGCCACGGTGCCCTATTGCAATGACAGTCATGGTGCTTTATAGCAATGCCAGCCACAGTTCCCTTTAATAGTACCAGCCACAGTGCCCTATAGCAATGCCAGCCACGGTGTCCCATAGCAGTGCCCTATAGCAATGCCAGCCACAGTGACGTATACCAATACCAGCCACAGTGTCCTATAGCAGTGTCAGCCACAGTGCCCTATGGCAATGCCAGTCACTGTGCTTTATAGCAATGCCAGCCACGGTGCCCAGAAGCAATGCCAGTCTTTGCTATAGGTTCAAATTGCTATAGGGCACTGTGGCTGGTACTATTAAATTGAACCCCCCCCTGAGCCTTTTTAATTTGCTCCTACCCTCCCCCCCCCCATCCCCCTGTGCCAGGCTGAAGGGTTAATTTGCTGTCACAGGGCTGGTACGTGACGGGACATAGGCAGAGCTTCCTGTTATGTCACGCATATATCATTAATTATGCAAATTAGCATGGCTGGTATTTTTTGGCAAGAAAGGTGGCAACCCTATTCATTATACATATATTCCCTTCAGAAGACTGTGAAAGCTGGGTGAAAGCCAGTACACATAAAGCTTGGGAAGTACTGTGAGCAGTGCACTGTGTCATCCAGCTTTCCCAGTCTCCTGAGGAGAGCCCCCATACACCCATATAGGGCCCGACACAGTGAATACACTGATACATATGAATGCACGCAAACACAGGAGTTGGCACTCCAACCCAACGAGGCCCTGACAATCGTTAGCAATGAAGGTAGCTGCAGCAGGTAACAAAGTGCGCGGTGCGTATTCGAGAAATGCAGATATAATGAATCCAGTCATAGAGAAATGAAATCGCACTCATCGCTCCAATGCAGACAAAAAGCCGGTTATTTCAAATGTTCACAGACAAGGTTCATGGTGCTTACAAAGATGAGATGTGGCTTCTTTCACAAGAATGGGTGACAGCTGTTGCGCGGCGCACAAGCACCCTTCCTCAGACCCTCCGTTACATACACATTGCACAAATACAGACACATGCAATTTACATGTATACAATTTCAATACTTAAAGACATACACACACAATTAGGTGGTACATGACATATGCACACACACGTGCTTACTTTTTAGGCAGGATTAGACAGCTCCAGGGGGGTCCGCATCTTGTATAGGCTCCTTATTTTGCTCCCAGCTAGCACTGTGCAGGCTACAGCCCTCCCCTCATATTCCCTGACTGCCAACCTCTATACAGCAGGCCAGGGATCTTACTGAGTGACGGGGGAGGGGTCCAGGAGAGAGGAGCCCAGAAGAGAAGAGTGGGGCCCATGTTCCTGCCTGTGTGTTTGGGGAAGGGCTGAGCTTCAGAGCTTTTTAAGCAGCTAGGCCAGGCAGACACCAGGCAGGGCAGGGGGATGTACGTGATGATCTGTGAGGTATAAGAGGAAGGTGAAAGCCGCGGGCCTCTGTACATTGTGCACCTGGTCTGTGGTCTGCATGTACTGCCCTGATGGCGGCCCTGGTCTGTCCTACATACAGGGGTCGGTCTTACATATGTGATATGGGGTGTGATGCAGGGCAAATGGAATTGCCCTAGGGGCAGATGGCATTAACCCCTTGTATTCGTGACACCAGGGCATAGTTTATCCTCAATACCACCCGAAGGTGTACTGCTGGATTCTTGTCTAGGCAGGGGGGCAATAATGACTCTGACGCCAAGTTACTGACAATGGAATGACAGGTGGTATAGTCTTTATAGTTCAACCAGGCTCACGAAGGTGACCAGTGACTTCAGAGACCTTAAGGGCTTGCTGGGACTTGCAGTAGATTTGAACAATTTTAGTACAGGCCACTCTGACTTGACAATATGGGACGTACACACATAGGAGTGAAAGGGGGCTGGAACCCCTGCCCTTTTCCTCCCATGCACCTCTAGTGCCCTCACAAAAGGAGCTTCAGACTCAGGGTGATAGGTGCAGTAAAAAGGATCCATTGCTGGGGAGTTGTATAGGGTTTAATGGAGGGTGCTGTGCCCTCCCTGCAGCAAGGGGGCGCCACTTACCCTGTCATTGTCTGCCATTTCTCTGCTTCTCTCCACACGGAGAAGGCAGGGAGAAGCCCCGCCCACAGCATGTCTGGCCACAAACTTCAGTCTATGATGCCCTTACTATAAGTAACTATAAATATATGTGAGTGATTGTATGTCAGTGTGTGTGTATGTATACGTATGTGTGTATCTCTATGTATGTGCCTGTGCAAAGAGGGATTGCTGGAGCCTTAGTGTAAGTGACTGTGTATATATTGAGTGACTGTATGTCAGTGTGAGGTGTATATGTGTGTGTCTGTGTGTGTGTGTGTGTGTCTATCTCTATGTATGTACCTATATATGTGAGCAAGTGAATCTATGTATGTGTGTGTGTATGTGTGCATATATATATATATATATATATATATATATATATGAGCAAGTGAATCTATGTATATGTGTATATATATATGAGCAAGTGAATCTGTGAATCTATGTATGTATATATATATATATATATATATATATATATATATATATATATATTATATATGAGCAAGTGAATCTATGTATGTGTGTGTTTATATCTGTGAGTGATTGTATGTGTGTACCTGTATGTATGATGTGCTTATTGGCTATATCTTTTAGTATATATTTCATGTTATATGTGTGTCTGTGTATTTATATTTCTTAATGTATATTTGTACCTGTATGTATGTGTCAAAGTGTCTCTATGTATGGATCTATATTACCTATGTACTGTATGTGCCTTTATGTTATGTGCTTGTATGTATTGTATGAAGCACATTATTAGGGAATTATTGGAGGAATGTAAGCACAGTATATAGGGAATTTATGGAAGCACAGTATATATTTCATTATATTGGAACATTATATTTTTTATGTATGCTGGCACTGTGTATAGATCCTTAGGGTGCGTTCACATGTGCCTATTTTTGCTGCAGATCTGCTGCAGATTTTGCTGCTGCAGATTTTGCTTCCCATTGACAATGGAAAGAGAAATCTGCTAAAGCAAATCTGCAGCAGAAAATACGCACGTGTGAACGCACCCTTAGTGGTGGCACAGTATAGTTAAATAATGGTGGCACAGTATATAGTTCATTAATGGTGGCACAGTATATAGTTCATTAATGGTGGCACATGTTAACCTTTCTTAAAGCGACAACATTCTTATATACATAGGGAATAATGAACAATTACAGTAGAACAGATGCAGAGAGGACACTGCAGGAAGGCTGCCTGACAGGGCAGCAAGGGTACAGGGTAACAACTCCCGTACTGGGCCACCACAACAATATTTGCTGTATGTTCAACCACACATGCAGGGGGCCACCACACATACAGGGGGGTCCTTCCTACAAAGAGAAGGCTACCTATGTGGTCGCTGACTGTCCTGAATACAACTGAGCAGCAGAGGTGCTCCTTTCACAGGACGTAACAGATGTGCCTGCGCGGCACGCATGTTACCCAGCAGCCCCTGCGCTTTTAAAGGGCCCTGCATCTCCCTTCTGCATGGATCGGTAATGTCATCGGGGGGCTGTTACTGCCAGCTGGCTGAGGCACCGGCCAATGGGTACGTGAAAACAATTGAAAAGAAAAAACAGCAGGCTGGATGGGGGCCCCTACTTAGATGGGGCCCCATGCATCACAGGGCTGCGGGGACCTCCGCTACACCACTGCATACGTCCTAGGGCAGGAAGGGGTTACGTTTCTTTTGCAGTTTTTTAAAACCTTATTTCACCCTCCTTACATATATCCTCACAATCCTGTGCCTGGCTGTAAGAAAACTGTATTCTCTCACTCAATAGAAGACAAAAAAACATAAAGCATCACCATTTTGCTAAATGCCTTCTCCATCTGCTAAAAATACAAGAGATATGGAGGATTGACACACAGGTCCCAGCGCATGCGCCCCTTATCTTTCATATGTGAGCGCCAACCGCAAGCATTCACTCCCATTGTCTGAGGCCGCCGTATACCCAGAGAGTGCCCATCTTTCTCTTCTTCCTTCTTTTCCATGCGGGAGACGTGCTTGGTGTTTCTGCATTCACTAGAGGCAGAGAGCGCTCACTCTGCCTGGGCGAACAGAGGCGTTACACAGAACGCTCGCTCTGTAAAGTAATGTCGGTCAGTGCTCATATATAAGATATGGGGCGCATGCGCTGAGACCTGTGTATAAATCGCACAGCGGTCCCAGCGCTGGTGTACAGGGGATAGACAAAGAGGTCGCGGGGATAGCGAACCCCTGGCCCGTCTATCCGACTGCCAGTGGCTGCAAATAAAAGCTGTAATAAGAGATACAAGTAAGGCTGGATACATGTTTTACACACCATACACAGACTGTGGTCAGGTTATATGCCTCAAACCTCATGACAGTTGTGCTACTACTTCACTGTATTTGCAGCTACCACTTCTACAGGAAGGTTATTCCTTGCATCCACTACTCTCTCAGTACTTCCTAATATTAGTTTTTAAACTTTTACTTTTAAAAACAATGTGTGTCTGATTTTATCCTGTTAAACACAATAGTAATGCAAATTCAATCCTTCATGTTACAAGAACTTCAATATATTTTTCATTTATATATATTTTGTCATCTCACTTTAATTGATAACTAATATAAGTTTTGTGAAGCAGGAATTTCATGCAGTATATTCATTAGTAAGACCTCATTAAACACGTAGGATTGCATGACCAACATGAGGATTGAAATTCTTGGGACATACAAAATGATGGACAGTGTTTGATTCATTGATGCATTAGATGTGAATTCTGCTTCACAGATCTTAACTCTCCTGGTTGACATTCCCTGGTTTACATTTCAGAGAAAACAAAATGATGTAGCTTGATAAACTGGCAATTCAAGTCATAAGATACTTCTTGAATTCTGAGATAAAATATAATATTGCTAATTTTTAAGAACATACTATGGATACTTTAAGATTAATTTATGATCTTTACGATGTTTTTACATCAAATTAAGGGTTTAACCCTAGAGGACATGCAAATCAAAAGGATTTAAAAGTTTTTTTTGTGTGAATAAGCCCCTCCCTTAATAAAAAAATAAAAAATAAAATGAAATCACCCCTTGTTTCCATTTTACTAATAAAAAAATGTATAAAAATAAATAATTAAACATATTTGCTATTACCACATGCAAAAGTGTCCAAACTATTAAAATATAATGTTAATGATCCTGTACAGTGAAGAACGAAAATGTTCACAAACACTAAAGTCCAAAATTTCTCATGTTTGATCAAAAAGTAGGCAGAAATGGTATGAATTAAAACTACAGTTCACGGCCCAAAAAAAATGAACCCTTATAAAGCCATGTATAAGGGGGGGAAAAAAAAGTTTTGGGGGTAAAAAAAAAAGGACAAATTTTTACATACTTTTCAACAAAATAAGTTGGACTTTTTTTTAAAAAAGCTGTATAATAATAGACCATGGGTATTGTTTTAATCATATTGACCCCCAGAATAAAGAGAACATATCAGCTTTACCATAATGTGCAACGTGTTAAAACACGAAAAACTCCACCCCCAAAAAGAGTAGCAAAATTGTAGTTTATTTTAATTTTCCACCACAAATAAGAGCTTTTTCATTGTGCCATAAATGTTATGGTATATTGAAGGGTATTCACTAAGTACAGGGTGAGCCATATATATGGATACACCTTAATAAAATGTGAATGGTTGGTGATATTAACTTCCTGTTTGTGGCACATTAGTATATGTGAGGGGGGAAACTTTTCAAGATGGATGGTGACCATGGCGGCCATTTTGAAGTCGGACATTTTGAATCCAACTTTTGTTTTTTCAATAGGAAGAGGGTCATGTGACACATCAAACTTATTGGGAATTTCACAGGAAAATCACTGGTGTGCTTGGTTTTAATGTAACTTTATTCTTTCATGAGTTTGTTTATTTATTTACAAGTTTCTTTTTGTTTATAGCCATTGACATTTCGTCGAGGTTAACACGTGAGGAGCGGATAGAAATTGTGTTGATGTCTGGCGAACGCAGTAACCGGGTCATTACAGCAGATTTCAATGTAAGACACCCTATGAGACCACCCATCTCCCATGCTACAGTTAGCAAACTGCTTGCTAAGTTTCGTGAAACTGGTTCAGTGTTGGATTTGCCAAAATGTGGCGCATGAAATCTGTCACTAATGAAGAAACATCAGTGGCTGTCCTTGCTTCATTCAGCAAGAGCCCACAGCGTAGCACTCGCCGTATGTCACTGGAGAGTGGCATTAGTCGAACATCCCTGCGGCGGATATTAGTTACTCACAAATGGCGCCCTTACAAACTCCAGCTACTGCAGTATCTCAACGAGGATGAGCCAGATCGGTGCACTGAATTTGCAGAATGTTCAAAATAAAAATTGGAACAGGACCCTCATTTTACGCAGAAGATTTTGTTCAGTGATGAGGCAAAATTTTATGTGAATGGTGAAGTTAATAAACAAAACCACCGCTATTGGTCTGACACCAACCTACATTGGATAGATCCCTCCAAGACTGTTGAACACAAAAATTGATGGTATGGTGTGTTACAGGGGGTACAAAGAAAGTGGGGCCATTCTTCATCCATGGAAACCTAAAGGCCACTGGATATGTGAAATTGCTACATGATGATGTGTTTCCCTCTTTATGCACTGAAGCTGGCACGTTCCCTGAGTTGTTCCAGCAAGATGGTGCACCACCACATAATGGGTGTCAGGTCCGAGCATTCCTAGATGAACAGTTTCCTGGAAAGTGGATTGGTCATCGTGGGCCAGTTGAATGGCCCCCAAGGTCTCCCGATCTGACCTCCTTAGACTTTTATCTTTGGGGTAATCTGAAGACAATTGTCTATGCTGTGAAGATACAAGATGTGCAGCACCTGAAACTACGGATACTGGAGGTCTGTGCTAGCATTTCTCCTGCGGTGTTGCTATCAGTGTGTGAAGAGTGGGAGAAGAGGGTTGCATTGACAATCCAACACAATGGGCAGCACATTGAACACATTTTGTAAGTGGTCAGAAAATTGTAAATAAATCATGAAAGAATAAAGTTACGTTAAAACCAAGCACATCATTGTTTTTCTTGTGAAATTCCCAATAAGTTTGATGTGTCACATGACCCTCTTCCTATTGAAAAAACAAAAGTTGGATTCCAAATGGCCGCCATGGTCACCAACCATCTTGAAAAGTTTCCCCCCTCACGTATACTAATGTGCCACAAACAGGAAGTTAATATCACCAACCATTCCCATTTTATTAAGGTGTATTCATATAAATGGCCCACCCTGTACAAGTGATTGCTCAAAAAACAAGCCCCCAAATGGCTCTGCTGATGGAAAAATAAAAGAGATATGGCATTGGCTCTTAAAAAACAAACAAAAACAGAATGTAAAAGAAACGCAAAAATGAAAAATTGTTCTTAAGGCCAAAATGGGTTGAGTCCAGGGCCTAGTCTAAGGGTAGGAAGCGGTATTCCTCCTGATAGCCTCCTGATAGGCTAATGAGCCCTGCCATTAGCAGGGCCAGTCACCACAACTAGAGGACACGACAAAAGGCCAGAGGGGGCACCACAGAAGACCTGCAGAAGCGATCAATTACAAAATGTTAATTGTTTTTTCAGTATAATACATTTTTCTTAATATGTGTGGTGTCCCAGTACCACATTCTATACGGTACTTGTTTATTTATGGGTCCCCGTAGCCAGAGTCCCTAGGACGTAGGGATCCCTGTAATCTAGTCTACCCCTAGTCGCCCCTATTCTAATGTATAATCAGTAATTTATGCATGGGTTAATGTAAATAGCATAGTATATGTAGATAAATGGTTAATTACTTGTTTCCATTGGCGTTGCAGGACCTGCGGGTCATGTGACATGGTGAACTCTATGGTATTTGGCTTAAGGACCTTAGGAGGCCCTGTGACGTAAGCAATCACACCATGTAAGGTGAATGGCAGACGTTCGGACCAATCAGATTCGCCACGGCCCTGCGCATATAAGGAAGCGGCGGCCATGTTTCTCTCTCTTACCTCGCGGGCTGTCAAGCAATCAAGACCTGTACAGCAGTACTCACAGTGAGTTAGGCCCGAGCATTGCGGCAACGGCTGACCTAATACCTCCCCTGAATCCGGACAGATCTGCAAATCTTTTCCTAAATTACGAGACTTATTGTCTAGCTCAAGGTCCGCAACTACTGCCAGTCGCTAAGTAACCAAAGGACTGTTTGTACAAGACTGTTACTGTGCCGTGAATATTGCAAGCATTTCAGTAAACGTTATTCAAGTTCAAGTTCAAATCTCCTTGTGGACCTTCAGTTATTTTATGCACCTATCGTTACTGGGAAGGGCGTCGATAGGCCGGAACACTGATTCAGCATACCAGCCCTCAGCCTGGCGTCACGAACTCTAGGGTTAACATTAACCCCTTATATGCCTATACCATACCACCACTACCATACACCCCACAAGGGCTACCACATATGCATTTTATTTAATATAAGAAGATAAAAAAATAAAATAAATATAAAAAGTTAATTAGCAGGAGACTAACCTTGCTTCTCCTAGTCTGCCAGGCAGGGACCGTATAGTTAGGGAAGCTTAATGATCTATTCACACTGGTGTGGGGCTGTTTGGCTGCCACTGTTGCTGTGGCACTGTGTATGTGGGGTGGCATGGCAGCAGTGGGGCTGCCGGATCACTAGCTTGTTCTTTTCTTATGGCTTCTTTTTAGATCTATCAACAGACACGAGCTATTGTTGGCTACCCCATTAGATTTCTTAATAGAAAAATATCAGACAGAATTGCCTCTTTCCTCTTGAATATGTAAAAATCCAAAAATGCACTGGGAAAGGAGGGCAACCACAATCATCTGTGCCCTACCTTGCAGAAAGCTGCCTGCTTGTGACATGACTGCTGCTGCATAGTCACAGTCTGGATCCCCAGCACTTCTTTTGTGTCTTTTCCTAAGACATATTTCTACTCGATAAAGAATATAGAACTCTTTTATAATATGGGCTGTGTTTAGCGGTGGAGTATATTGTTTCATGAGTCTTCAGGAATTTCTCTTTAAAGGGAACCTGACACATTGACAGTGCTATCTAGGTTGCAGGGATCATATTATAGAGCAGGAGGAGCCCAGCAAATGTTTATTTATTGGGAAGTGAATAAGTAGGACTCGTAATATATTCATTTAGATCTGTATTCATTCTGTGACATACAAAAATAACTGTCAATCAGTGAGTAGGACTACCCACTGGACTCCTAAGCCTAAATCTTTGAATGAACAGAGATTTAAATAAATATATTTCTTGTTCTACTGAAGCTCCTCCCCAAAAATATATGTCTGACTCTGCTCCTCTTGTTCTATAACATGATGCCTGCAGCCCAGATAGCATGATTTATTGAAGAAATACTACTGGTAAAAGTAATAGCCTTAGTGATAGCCGCAGAGTGTCAGAGGACAGTGCATGACCCTAGGAACATCTACTATAGAAGTTGTGCTCTGCCCTCTTTTGGCCATGAACTAGGCATAAGACAATGATGTGCCAGGGGTATTACTTTAATATATCATTTGAATCAGCTTAAATCATGGAGCTTCATTTTAAATTTGGATGAGGCATTCATGAGATCAATGAAACTTAGCCTACAGTAACTTCTACTCCAATTTCCAAATTTACCCTTTTGCATGGAAATGAATGCAAATGGATCCTGCAAATGCATGTAATCCTCTCATTTCATCTTATTCAGACAGAGCTGTTACTGCCACAATGAAATACTAGACACTCCAATGGCATAAATAATTGTATTCACAAATATAGTCCACAATAGGTAGAAGCTCAGTCTTTCTTCTTCCTAATTCACATATCATTACTGCTAGTTTTAAAAGCTCAGTCATCAAAATGCTACTAAAATGATCAGATCAATGTGCTATCTCCCATTGTAAATATGAGGAGCTTTTATGCACTTTACAGTGCGCTTTTACAGATGAAAAATGATTATTAAAATCTGCAGATTCAGGAAAAATGTTTACCTTATGTCAATAAGTCATAAAATGACTTTCCTTGCTAAGATATTTTACTACAGTTATAAATTGTCTCTCATAGATAGATAGATACCGTTGGGTCTGGTCACATAGACTGGTTGTATAGAATAAATGACAATCATACACATTATAAATGGCCTTAGCATATTATTAGCACTCCTAAATTGCTACATCTAAACAAAAGGCATGGAATCTGAACAAAACATGAGAATTATAATTTTATAAAAATACAATGTCCATAAATAAGTGCCTAGAAAATGAACAAGAAAAGCAAAATAATGTCAGTTATTTACATACAGTGGTTGATGACAAATCAGGAAACAAGGGTAACAAACCAAATCCATCAGCTGTTTCAGAATAGTTTTTTTTTGCAGGGATAATGCATTTTAGTTCAGTTGACCATCAGCCTAACTCTGTTTGTGGGTATCATCTATAGATGAGCAAACAAA
Source organism: Hyla sarda (assembly GCF_029499605.1). Taxonomy (NCBI): domain Eukaryota; kingdom Metazoa; phylum Chordata; class Amphibia; order Anura; family Hylidae; genus Hyla; species Hyla sarda. The sequence goes on from NC_079193.1 coordinate 260,515,676, forward strand.
GCCCAGCAAACCCGGTCTCTGCCACTGCCTGCTGACACTGACAGGCCAGTGGAGCTGGCCAATGCGTGCAGCCCCAGCTATCAGCGTGCTGGCTCTCGCCTGTTTGATTGACAGGCGGGAGCGAGCACCACAATGACTGAATTTCAACTCATTGCCAGGCTTAAATGAGTCGAAATTCTGTAGTGACGTCACTGCCAAATTTATTCAGCCACTAGGAGGGTGACTCCTAGTGGCCGAATTTAAAAGTGATTTTAAACTGGTTTCAAATCACTTTTTTTTTTTATTAAAGTATATTAGAGATATGTTGTAGTACTTAAGTACTACAACATATAAATTTTTTGATATCATGACAGTGCCCATTTAAACCCCTTCCCACTATTGGACATATGCATACATCCTAACTGCTAACATGTTGACACAACTGATTTCCTGCTCTGTGCAACACGCTGCAAGAGATTAGCAGCCGGATTTTGCTGTCAGTTACAGCTGGGATCCCATTGCAGCTGCCGAGATCAAGATTGCGCTGATCTCTGCAGCATTAACCCCACAGATGCCATGGTCGGTACTAACCATGACATCTATAGGAATGACGGGTAGGGAGCTCCCCTTGTTCCCTATCGGCAACCCCACAATGTGATTGAAGGGTCCTGATGGTTGGCATTGCAGCAGAAGGCCAGCTGATGCCCTGTTTTCTGCCAAGTATTGAGGCATGTGAAGTAATACTGACAGTTATTCTGTACTGCAGCACAGATATACTGCAGTATAGTATAACAGGTACAAAAGTGAAATGTATAAAAACAAAAGGTTTATAAATAAATAAAGTGTAAAATGATGACCAGACCTGGAGAAAAAAGGTCACTTCAGGGCATCTGTTGAGCTGGGCTTTTTTTTATCCATCTACAGTGCACCATGGTAAACCTGTCACTTTCATGTAGATCCATCTCAGTGGCTGAACTCGATCACAGATGAGAACAGATACCACACTTGATTATAGCCAAGAAGCCGGAAAAGAACAGCATGCCATAGCATGTACATGCAGGCATGTACATACATACATAAATAGATGTTTTGAATATTTTAGGTCCTCATTTTTTATAATTTGCATAGATCCTGTAATTTTCATAATTCTCTGACTTTTCCTTCTTGGTATTGCAATTTTAACATTGAGGAGTACAATTTCTGAAAGTAGACACCTGGCAAATTGTCATCACTTAATACATCTAAAGAGCTCCAGGCAACTTTGTGTAATTTTACTAAAAGAAATGCACGCACAAAAAAAAATGTTTGTAGCTAAAAGTATGACCCAAGCTTAAAATTAGATACAATATAACCCCTTAAAAATAAAAGAATTCATACATATTACTTGCAGTAGGTCTACATACACACATTTTAAAGGGAGCCTGTCATGTTCAAAGTACAGTCCAAACTGTATGTATCATGTTATGGAGCAGGAGGAGCTGCTATCTGTGTAGAAATTATTTTTCCAGAAATGCATTATACTGTTTACAACTAAACAACCACAAGCAGAAGTTTATAAACAAAAAACAAAAAAAAAAATGTAAAAATGATCTACATTAACAAGGCTCAAAAGCTTTAGCTGGCAAATCACTGAAACTTGGCCATGTAATAGTTGGCTAAACAATATACTGCATCCTGCATACAGCTACTAAGTGTGCACAACATGACATGTATAAAAATACAACTTAATAATTTAGGGGAGCTGGTAAACACAACTGGGTACAGTATTCAATTCAGCTGTTTCTGCAACTCCCATAGAGAATGAATAGAGCAACGGTAGTCATGCCCAACCTGGTACTTCATTCTAACAGGATACTTGGATCCCCATTCTCAAGATTGTGGACAGGAGCCACAGTCAGACCCCTGCGATCAGAAAATGATCCACCATTCTGTGGAGAGGTGATAACTTTATAGGATAAATAAAGATGCTCCTGCTTCAAGTATATGTAACTCCTACTTCAGTCTGCTCTCTCTCTTTGTCTGCATCATGGGTAGATCTGTGACTCTAGTCTTGTTTTAATGGCTATAAATTATAGACTAAGCTAGACCCTTTAGACCCTTTAGTAGCAGCAAGGAAGTCATATACACACACGTTTGGATACTGTAGTGCCTTCCTGAAAGGACATATGAGATATGTCCTTTGCTTGAAAACCATGATTGCTTCTCTTTAGCCCACTGTAAGGCTAGGGTCACATTTGCATCGGGGTTAAATTTAGGGCTTCCTTTGTAGATTCCAGTAAACAGAGCCAGATGGTCACGGCACAACGGACACCAATGGATCCCATTCTCATCTGGTTTCTGGCTGGTGTCTGTTCATTTATCAGTATTTTTTGTCCAATTAAGTCCGACTAAAATAAATAAAGAAATAATAAAAAAATAAAAAAAACAGAATCTCAAAAAGCTCCAATGAAAATTTTAACCTAAACATATCTTCTTCTATTTATGAAACGCTATTTATTTAAATGATTTATTGCATTTCTGTTCCAAAAATGTACTTCTATATTTAACTGCATGTTTTTTTTTTTTTTTTTTTATTATTTGTGTTGTTGTGTATATTCTATTTGCAGTTTTCTGTCCTGATACTTTAAACCTGCCTTGGTTTACCAATATGTTTTCCTTTCCATTTTGTTTAAATTTACACCAAATTTTACACATAGCTTCGATCAATCTTTTCCCACATGCTATGCTGGATTTCCATTTTGAAGCAGTTTAATAATACTTACCATTGTTTCAGTTGACAATTCTTGTTGAAGTCTTTTTTTTATTTTTTATTTTTAGATATTTTATTACATATTTTTTCACATTTAGACATACGTACAAAGATATAAATCCAAAAGGACATACATTCTACAATCAATAAGTTCATACACAAACTAATCAATTATCAGTGACTGTCTATTATAAATGAATACATCATTATAATATTATCAATAATATTTTAATATAACTTATTCACTTTTTTTCTTCTTTCCTATTCCTAAGGTGCCCCTTAAATCTTTCATTAAATACCTTTTGGGTTTGTATAAATAGTTTCATGATACATATTATTTTCTCATTTTCAAACTGATAACATATAATCTTTCAATTAGAAAAGTTCAACTGCTCAGTAAGAGCTATAAGCAATTTCCTTTTTTTTGCTGCTGAATAATTTGCCTCTTTAGACACGTGTAGTATCTCTTTTATATTGCACATTTGATTTATATTTTTTTCTGATCTTGTGCTGAAAAAATATGTCATTGATTGAAATAATTTATATCATTAATCTGAAGTGTGTTTCACAAAGCCAGAATGTTCAGCTAGTAAACTATCTGTGAATTTTGCTACAAAAGTATAAAAGCTGGGTAAACATCTAAATATTGTAATTTCATATTTTTTGTATTTTTCATATTTTTCAATTCTTTGGGCTCACAAACCTAATGCCCAATCACTATGTACTGCTGTAAAAAGCTATGCCTTGGGACAGAAGACACCAGTGACAGAGGCTTGTAGAGATTTCAGTTAGGTACATATAAATGAAAAGTTTCTGTATTTTGTCCCAAATAAAATTTCTACATTTCAGGAAGCCAACTTTATATGATGTTATAAGGTTGGATTTTCCCATTCATCAAAGTGAACCCACTGCTAAATCTGTGTGTATTGCAAAGATTCATATTTGTGGTAAATTCTTATAAATGTCTGCATGTAACATGTGTAGCTAGGTTACCCTGCAGGTTGGCATCGAGAGCCATAACTACACACAGGACTGGAAGCAACTAAATGACACCTGCTGAGTGTTGCGTGCAGATTCAATTCTTATTAATAAATTCTGTGCACGATAGGTACAGGGTATGGCAACTATACTGTCCAGCATGTAGTTGCATCTGTGCACACCCAATGTCACATTGGGCTGGGGCAGTATAACCCCACAACCCTCTTCTATTTTTTAAGCCAAAAAAAATTACCACCCCCTTCATCTATTTCTCTTACTGAAAGTATAAAGACTAGTCTGTAGCTTCCTTGAACAGAAAAGTGTAGAGGTTTAGAAAGGGTGCTAAATCACCTTGGGTGTTTATTCACACATGAAGAAAAGGTGTTGCGACTCGAAGGGCGCGTTTTGGCCAACAGGTGGCAATGGAATTCAGTGTCTGGGCTACATCTGCACAAAAAGCTGAATATCCAGCAATGGGTGTTCGATGTCCGTGCAGATAAATTGTGTACACAGCAATGAAGGTAATGGAGGGAAAACACTCAACGTTTTTGCTGCGTAAAAATACTTCTTAATAAAATCTTCATAAATCCAAAACATAGGTAACAGCTGTTGTGGTTAGACATGCATGGACAAACAGGACTTCATGGAGCAACATTCTGTACCTGTCAGGTGCTTCTTTCATCTTCCACCAATTGTTACTCTACATCCTGGGTGTGTTATAGAACAAGTGAAAGGGGAGGGACTACCACCCGTGAAGAAAAGCTAAATTAAAATCAGCAAATACAAAATGTTAAAATCATATTTGCAAGAATGGCCCAAATTCTGCACAATCATTGAAACCTAAGTGCACCATATTACACATCGGGTTTCACATTGTATGAGGGAGTATCTCTATCACTCCAGTCACTCAGAACAGGGATTCTCTGGATGCCCGCAAATCTGAGCAATTTTGGAACAAAATTATGATAGGGTTTCATATAAAGGATCAATCAAGGGGCTCCTTTTCTTGTCCGGAGTGAAATGAGGTGCTCTCGGAACCATGCAAATAGTTGTCTCTTAGTTTTACCGAAATAGAAATACCCACAGGGCCGGACTTGCCATCGTGCACTCCAGGCATTTGCCCGGTGGGCTGAGCTGTTAGTGGGCCGGGCAGCCCGCCTGCCATGAATAGTGTATGCAGTGCAGGCCAGCTGCACTGATTACTCAGCACTGGAGGCTGCTAGTGTGAGCTGTGTTAAGTGAGATGATGGTGCTGGTGATTAAAGAAGTGCAGCGCAGGCACGTCTCCATACCCCTCACATCGGCCATAGGGAGGAGAGGACCCAGTTTTCTTCACTTCATTACTCTCAAGAGACCACTCATAAGTAGAGATGACCGAATCGAAGTTGACGAACCCAAATTCGTTACGAATTTCATGAAAAATTCAATTCGCAATGAATGGGAATATCACCGCGATTGGATCGCGTGAATCACTTCATTTTATAGCATTCCAGGCTATTGGAGACCTGAAATGGCGGATCCACGTGTGAGTACATGGGGCAGGGGATTATGGGAGGGCGGGAAACAGCGGTGGGAATGAAGGTAGGCGGGATGTCCCTGAATCACATGTGAGATGCAGCCTATCAGCATTCATTGACCCATGTGATGTCAAAGCCCTATATAATCATCAGCCATCTTTCCGCTCTTCATTTCGTCTATGCACTTAGATATAGAGAGAACGGTACTGCGTGTGTCTGACTAGCTTATACCACAGCGTTACACTGCAAATGCTAGTCACATCAGCATTGGGGAAAGACAGGAGTGCAGAGTGCTTTGCTGTTCACACTGAGAAGGATCATTGATAGCTAAACCTCCTATTCACGTTATTGAGCATTGCAGCAGAGAGGGGCAGATAGCTGTCAGCTGCCTTATACAGATCAACAAGCTGCCTGAACTTTATCAACCATCTTACCACCTCATTTTTCAGCGCAATTCAGTATTTTTTTTGCTTCACAAATCATCTGCTGCTCAGAATTTTGTGACAGAGTGCAATTTAGGGTTTAATCCCTGTATTTTTTTTTATTGTGGTGCTGCACTGTTGGGTCCTGCTGCTGTTCAGAAATACGTTCTTTTTCAGCGGACTGTAGTGCATTTGTCAGCCCTCATATGTGCATAACACATGCCTACATCAAAGCAGTCTACTATTCTGTATCTGTAACAAGTCTAGATACAGGGAAAGTCCTGACTCACGCAAAAGTAATCACCTGCTGGTGTTTTTAAAAAAATACTTATTTTTTCTGCGTATAGTTGCACATATTATTGCCCTCATCAGTGCATACCGCATAGGTACATCCAAGTATTGTACCATTTTTTACCTGTTAATCTGTCAAGTGGCTACATACTGTCAAAGTCCAAACAATAGTATTCACCGGCTGGTGTTTTAAAAAACATACAGAGTTTTTTCTGCATATAGTTGCGCATATTACTGCCCTAATCAGTGCATACCGCATAGGTACATCCAAGTATTGTACCATTTAGTACCTGTTAAGCTGTCAAGGTGCTCCATACTGTCAAAGTCCAAACAATAATATTACAGGTAATAGGTGTAGGTCGGCACTCGCTCCTCGTGGTGCTCACGGACTGTAGACAATGTGTAAATAGGAAAAAGGTCCCGGCACTCACTTCTTTCTGCTCAGTGGTAGTATTTATTCATACAGGTGCATATACAGCATACAGCATACAGCATGCTGTATGCTGTATATGCACCAGTATGAATAAATACTACCACTGAGCAGAAAGAAGCAAGTGCCGGGACCTTTTTCCTATTTACACAAACAATAGTATTCACCGGCTGGTGTTTTTAAAAAATACAGAGTTTTTTCTGCGTATAGTTGCTCATATTACTGCCCTCATCAGTGCATACCGCATAGTTACATCCAAGTATTGTACCATATAGTACCTGTTATTCTGTCAAGGTGCTCCATACTGTCAAAGTCCAAACAATAGTATTCACCGACTGGTGTTTTAAAAAAACAAACAGTTTTCTCTGCGTATAGTTGCGCGTATTACTGCCCTAATCAGTGCATACCGCATACGTACATCCAAGTATTGTACCATTTAGTACCTGTTAATCTGTCAAGGTGCTCCATACTGTCAAAGTTCAAACAATAGTATTCACCGGCTGGTGTTTTTTTTTTTTTTTTAACTGTTTTTTCTGCGTATAGTTGAGCATATTACTGCCCTCATCAGTGCATACCGCATAGGTACATCCAAGTACTGTACCATTTAGTACCTGTTAATCTGTCAAGGTGCTCCATACTGTCAAAGTCCAAACAATAGTATTCACCAGCTAGTGTTATCAGCCAGCGGTCATGTCTCGACCAGCAACCCATCTGCCGTCATCAATTGGTTAACACGCTCATCCACATCATCACAAGTGACATCTGACACCCCCAGTCAACAATCGGTGGGTTCCTCAGACACAACCCTCAGTTGGCGTGGCCCGGGAGCAGTCCCTGTCCTCCCCTTGCCTTTGTCCTATGCTGTTCCCTCTCCTAAAGAAGTACCTTATGCTGTGGGTTCAGCTCCACTATTCACTGAGGACAATTTAATGGAGGACAGTCAGCAGCTACTGGCCAGCCAAGAAGGGGGGGGAGACATGCGCCGCTTGCTCCGCTAGGCGGCCAAGTAGTGATGCGGAGAGTGACGTGGGAGGCGGTGTTTCAAGGGTTCAGAGTCCTGAAGCAGAGACTGTTGGGTGTCATTATCAGGAGAAGAGAGTTGCAGGTTGCCCTTGAGGCAGCAAGGCGGTAGCACGGTTGGCAGTCAGCGTGGTGGCAGGAGTGGAAATTCAGGAGCCAAACGTGCCCGGAGGAGACCACCTGCTTCGCCACAGCCTACCTTTCCGGTAGGTAGTGGAACAGGGGTTCCGGGAGACGGCGCCAGTAGCAGTCAATTAGTGCGGACTGCAGGTGGGAAAATCAGCTACTCGGCGGTGTGGAAGATTTTCATAAGGCATCCGGAGGAGGTTCACGTAGCCACATGCAAGATCTGTCGGCAGAAGGTGAAGCGTGGGCAGGGTCCCAATGTCGGCACCACGGCCCTGCTTCAACACATGCTTCGCCACCATAAAGCGGCCCGGGAGAACCGTGGCTCCGATGTAGTGGTCCAGCCTGATGCATCACCCAGTGGCCATCCGCTCCTTCCTTCATCCAGCCATGGCTCCACCACCTCAGCCGAAGGGAGCTGTGTGTCAAACCCTCCTTCTGTCGCTCCTGCTTCTCCCGCTTTTAGTCAGCCATTCTGCCAACAATCGATCGGCGAAGCCATGTCCAAGAGACAACAATATGCGCCCACTCATCCAACGGCACAGAAGTTGAATGTGCTCCTGTCCAAGTTGCTGGTGTTGCAGTCCCTCCCTTTTCAAGTGGTAGACTCTGCACCTTCCAGAGATGGAGAGTCCCAAACAGTCATTTCTTTGCGAAGAAGGCAGTACCAGCCCTGCATAAGTTTGTACAAGAGAAGGTGGGCCAGTCCTTGAGCCTGTCGGTGTGTTCAAAAGTGCATGGCAGCGCCGACGTGTGGAGTTGTAACTACAGGCAGGGACAATACTTGTCTTTTACGGCCCGCTGGGTAAATGTGGTTCCTGCACAGCCACAACAGCAACTTGGACAGGTCACACCGCTACCTCCTTCACGACGCGACGCCGCCTCCTCCTCCTCCACCGTGTCCTCGGCCTCCACTGCACATCCAAATCTCGGTGGCCTTTCATCGTACCATGGGTGTAGGGCACGGCGGTGTCAAGCTGTTCTTCACATGGTTTGCCTTGGCGAACGGAGTCACACAGGGGAGGAACTGCTAAAGTTCATTCGTAAAGAAATCCGAGTATGGCTTACTCCACGAAATCAGGAAATGGGAACCATGGTGACCAACAACGGGAAGAACATTGTGTCCGCGCTGCGACAAGGAAATGTGAAACATGCTCCCTGCATGGCACACGTGTTGAATCTGGTTGTCAAGCACTTCCTCAAGTCTTCACCCCATTTGCAAAACATCCTGAAAATGGCAAGGAAACTGTGCATACACTTCAGCCACTCGTACACCGCCAAGCACACCTTCCTTGAGTTGCAGCGTCAGAACGGTATCCCACAACATAGTCTTATTTCTGACGTTGCCACACATTGGAATTCCACCCTCCATAGGTTGGACAGACTATACGAACAAAGAAAAGCCATCACCGATTTCTTGATGATCCAAGCAGATAGGAGTACTCCCCTGTGTAACTTCAATGTGAACCAATGGAAGCTCATACGTGACACCTGCCGTTTGCTCAGGCCCTTTGAGGAAGCCACGTTATTTGTAAATAATGAATGACGTAATTCCACTCCTACATTTCCTACAACAAAGGATTGAAACCATGGCTTATCACGGCAATGGAGACTTTGCGCCTACATGGAGTGGAGCACAGTTTAGGTTGGATGAGATGGCTGGTGTTTCTAGTCATCGGACAGGATAGGAGGAGCAGGAGCAGCCAGAGGAGCTGGAGGGTTATGAGGAAGGCGAGACAGAGGACACAGACACACCGTGGCAGTATGCAGTGGAGATGGAGGCAGGTAGTCCCTCCGAGTCACTGGCGCAAATGGCACGATGCATGCTCAGTTGCTTGCGTAATGACCCCCGAATTGTCAAAATTAGTCAGCGGGATGACTTCTGGATCTTCACCTTATTAGACCCTCACTACCATCCCAGAATGGGAGCCTTTTTTACACCCACTGAGAGGGAGGACAGACTGACCTACTACAGAGAGATTCTACATAGTCAGTTGGCCGATGCCTATCGGCAACATGGTCCATCCACTCGCAGGTCTGACTCGGGGGGCCCTCTGCACTCACCTTCCACTGCCATGGCTGCTGGGGAGGAGAGGAGGGGCAGGGGTAGTACCGGCTCAATCAGCATCAGCCTGAGTCTACAGTCGCTGATGAGTAGCTTTCTTCACCCGCATAGTGAAGCAACTTATCAGCAGCAGGTAGACATGGAGCAGGACCTGAACCAGCAGGTGGTGGCATACTTTGACATGACCATGCCGACAAACATTGAAGATCCGCTGGACTTCTGGGCAGCCAAACTTGATTTATGGCCGCCCGGCCAGTAGTGTGCCATCAGAGCGGATGTTTAGTGCGACCCGGGGCCATAGTCACCCTAAGGCAAACTTGTCTGTCCACTAAAAATGTGGAGGGACTGACGTTTGTCAAGATGAATCAGGGATGGGTCAGCCAGGATTTCAAGCCACCAATGCCAGATGCCTCAGAGTAGATTGACCATGCTGCTACACCAACATTTCCCAATTATGGTTGGTTATGAAACCCTCTTGGGTTATCAGTTAGGGTTATGAAACTCTCTTTGGTACTGCCATTGCCTGCTCCTGGCTCATCCTGTGTCTTTCAGGAACTACGTGCCTCAATGATGCTTCTGGCCTTGGGCCTTTAATTTTTGGATGTTTAGCAGTAGCTAAATACATGCTTAATGCAAATTTCAACATTGATCTTTAAATGTAAGGGGTTATGAAACCTTCTTGGGTACTGCGAATGACTGCTCCTGACTCATTCTGTGTCTTTCAGGAACTACTTGCCTCCCTGATGCCTCAGGCCTTGGGCCTTCAATTTTGGGATGTTTAGCAGTAGCTAAATACATGCGTAATGCAAATTTGAACATTGATCTTTAAATGTAAGGGGTTATGAAACCCTCTTGGGTACTGCGAAGAACTGCTCCTGACTCATCCTGTGTCTTTCAGGAACTATTTGCCTCACTGATGCTTCTGGCCTCTACTCCAATCGGTAGTAGAGACGTATAAAGGGCAGGGACTTAATGAACCCGAGCTTATGACCCGAACTTAGTTGTGATTCTTCTTTCCTGGCAAATAATTGCAATCACTATCACGAACAGGGTTCAGCGGGTTACCCGCACCTGTTGGTGAAAGATAGACACATGCTGGTCCATTCAGTGTTTTGCGCGTGCAGCCCCGGACATCTGAGGGCATAACACACCTGTTATTGCTCGATCTCGCGATTGATCGTGCAATGTAAGGGGTTATTGAAGCCTCTTGGGTACTGCTGATTCCTACTCCTGACTGCTCCTGTGTCTTTGAGGAACTACTTGACATCATGATGCATCTGGGCTTGGGCCTTTAATTTTAGTATTTTTGAAATACATACATACATGCTTAATTAAAATTTCAACATTTATGGTGCAATGTATGGGGTTATTAAACACTCTTGGGTAGTGTTTTTTTCAAATTGGGTAGTGATAATTATCACAGTAATAAACTTGAATTTTCCAGAATAATAACCATTACACCATTGAACGCTTGTTGCGTGTGATTTTTTTTAAGTAAAATTTTCAAAAAAAATAGGGAGAGGGATGAACTCTGCTTCTTTATTTCATAAACAATAATTTTATAGAAGAATGTCTTTTGGTGGTCCACCGTCCTGCATTATGGAGTCTTCTGGAGTCTTGCATATGCTCTTGTTCTTAAACAAAGGTACAAAAACCAAAAATGGCCGGTCAGGGCTATGGAGACGTTGCGCCTACATCTTACGGCCACATGAGCCCTGTGGGTGCTTGAGAGATTAGGTCCTTTGTACCCACAGGGCAGGGTCCGGGACACAAATTTTGATTTAAATTTCAAATAAAAAATCAGACATTTCAATGGTCTCCTCATTCTGCAGCCAACTCCAGGCTGCGTCATTCTGGTAATATAGAGAGAGCAACCGCTGTCCTAAATTTTCGTTAACATTTTTTGTCAAAAATGTTTGTCTTTTTTAATAGGGATTGTGAAGCTTTTTTGCGTACTCATGCATCAGCCAACTCCAGCCTGTGTCATTCAGGCAATATATGGTTTACTGATGCCGCTGCTGGGCCTGGGTCTGGGAATTTCATATTTTCTCATAGGTAGCAACCACTATCCAAAAGTCTTCTTCATAAATTTCTACAATTGTTGTGTTTTTTGGGGGGGATTGTGAAGCCCTGGTGTGTACTGATGCATCAGCCAACTCCAGGCTGTGTCATTCAGGCAATATATAGGTAGCACCCGCTGTCCTAAATATTCTTAAAATTTGTTTAAAAATGGTTGTTGTTGTTTTTTCTTTGGGATTCTGAAGCCCTGGTGTGTACTCAATGCTGCTTCCTGTTACATTCTGTCAGCCTGTTGGTCCTGTGACAGTGTGCTACTCCGCCTCCACATCCTCCAACTTGTCTTAAGACTCCACTGCCTGGACAAGTCTTAGTGGTCCTTCAGCATATCATGTGTGCAGGGCACGGCGGTGTCACACTGTTCTTCACATTGTTTGCCTTGGCGAAAAGTCAGGGCAATGGAGACGTTGCGCCTACATCTCACGGCCACATGAGCCCTGTGGGGGCTTGTTGGATTTGGTCCTTCGTACCCACACGCTGGGTCCCGGACACTGAAAGTTTGTTTTAAATTTCAAATCAAACAATGATGGCGCTGCTGGGCCTGGGTCTCAAATTTTCTCAAAGGTAGCACATCCTATCCAAAATCTTTTAAAACATTTCTAAAATTGTGTTGTTTTTCGGGGGGGGGGGGGGGGGGGATTGTGAAGCCCTGCTGTGTACTCGTGAATCAGCCAACCCCAGGCTGTGTCATTCAGGCAATATATGCTTTACTGATGCCGCTGTGGGGCCTGGGTCTGGGATTTTCAAATGTTCTCATAGGTAGCACCCGCTATCTAAAATCTGTTTAAAAAATTTCTAAAATTGTGGTGTTTTTTGGGGGGGATTGTGAAGCCCTGCTGTGTACTCGTGCATCAGCCAACCCCAGGCTGTGTCATTCAGGCAATATATGCTTTACTGATGTTGCTGTGGGGGTTTGTTGGATTTGGTCCTTCGTACCCACAAGCTGGGGTCCGGGACACTGACAGTTTGTTTTAAATTTCAAATCAAAAAATGATGGCGTTGCTGGGCCTGGGTCTGGGAATTTCAATTTTTCTCATAGGTAGCACACGCTGTCCAAAATCTTTTTCAAAAATGTCTAAAATTGGGTTGTTTTTTGGGGGGGATTGTGAAGCCCTGCTGTGTACTCGTGCATCAGCCAACTCCAGGCTGTGTCATTCAGGCAATATATGGTTCACTGATGCCGCTGTGGGGCCTGGGTCTGGGAATTTAAAATTTTCTCATAGGTAGCACCCGCTATCCAAAATCTTTTTCAAAAATTTCTAAAATTGTGTTGTTTTTTGGGGGGAATTGAGAAGCCCTGTTGTGTACTCGTGCATCAGCCAACTCCAGGCTGTGTCATTCAGGCAATATATGGTTTACTGATGCTGCTGTGGGGCCTGGGTCTGGGAATTTAACATTTTCTCATAGGTAGCACCCGCTATCCAAAATCTTTTAAAAAAAAATTCTAAAATTGTGTTGTTTTTTGGAGGGAATTGTGAAGCCCTGCTGTGTACTCGTGCATCAGCCAACTCCAGGCTGTGTCATTCAGGCAATATATGGTTTACTGATGCTGCTGTGGGGCCTGGGTCTGGGAATTTAAAATGTTCTCATAGGTAGCACCCGCTATCCAAAATCTTCACTTAAATTTCTTAATTAATCTTTTAATCTTAGGGATTGTGAAGGCCTAGTGCCTACTCATGCTGCTGGCAACTCCGGGCTGTGCCATTCATCCACTATATGGTCTGCTCATGGTGCCAACACCTCCATGCTGTGTCATTCAGCCACTATATGGTCTCCTCATGCTGCCAACACCTCCACGCTGTGCCATTCAGCCACTATATGGTGTCCTCATGCTGCCAACACCTCCACGCTGTATCATTCAGCCACTATATGGTCTCCTCATGCTGCCAACACCTCCACGCTGTGCCATTCAGCCACTATATGGTCTCCTCATGCTTCAGCCTCATCCAAGCTGAGTCATTCAGCCACTATATGGTGTCCTCATGCTGACAACACCTCCACGGTGTGCCCTTCAGCCACTAAATGGTCTCCTCATGCTACCAACACCTCCACACTATGTCATTCAGTCACTATATGGTCTCCTGACACTGATGCCACCACCAGGCTCTGTCATTGTGCTGCTGTGCGGCAGCGATTCTAAAAGTGATGCCGGTAATCTGCATGTTATTCTGAATTACAGTATTATTTCACTACCCCAGCACACTCCATATGCGCTTTAGAACACAGCAAAGTATTCTATACCCCTATAGAGGCTGTATGTAGGCTAGAAATAGCCTTTTTTTTATATAGATTCGCCGTGAAAAAATTCAGATCGAAACAAACTTTTCGGAAAATTCAGCGAATCGGCCGAATCTAATTTTTGAAAAGTTCGCTCATCTCTAATAAAATGTTATAGAATTTAAATAAATTATTTTGATCCATAAAAGCCAGGTAAGAACTCCAGAATAGAAGGTAACTCTTGTCACTACATTCTCATGGCATGAAGGACATATCCAAGAGAATCTGCATGTCATACTGAATCACAGTATTATTTCACTAACCCAGCAAACTCCCTATTCTTGTTACAGCAAGGCAAAGTGTTCTACACCCCTATAGAGGCTCCTTGTAGCCTGTAAATAGCCGGTTTGTATAGCGATTCGTCCCGAAAAAATTCGGATTGAACCAAATTTTTTCTGAAAGTTTGCTCATCTCCAGTAGCTGTATCACCTAATAAAGGATGGATAAGCCTTTCCAGATATTTTGAAATAAACTCTGTCACTGACCCAATTACCTCAACAATAGGTCTGCCAGGGGGACGGGTAGGTGATTTATGATTTTTTGGTATAATATATCAACGTGTTTGTTTCGGCCAATGGGGGAGCAGACACTCTGCTGTTTTTTTGTGCAAGAATGCCTCTCTTCACCTGTTTCCCCCAGAAAGTTTTTAATAGATTTTTTAGTGGGATCGCTTCTTCATTTTTCATATGTGGCAGAGTCATTTAACTTACGCTGGGCTTCTTGCTCATAGTCAGTCGTGTACATCAAGATTACAGAGCCGTATTTATTTGCTCTGGTGACGATGATGTCCCGAAGTGATGACAGATTTTCCAATGACTTACTTTTCTGATTTACTCAGATTATAAGAGGTATTTTACCTCCGGCATGACTGCCCTTCAAAATGTTTCAAATGTACTTCCTGGGTTAATAGGTGGATTCAATTTGGATGGATTGCAACCGGTAAATGGGGACATTTCAATGGCTTGTTCTGGAGTATAAGCAACTTCATCTCCTAGGGTAGCAAGTGTATTGGCTGCCTCCACTTCTTGAGCAATGAATTCTATGGTGTTATGATTATGCCCAGACTCCTTTTTGCTGCAAAAATATTTTTTATGTAAATTTATTTTCCTCAACGCTTTGTGCATATCTTTCTAAAAATCTTCCTCCCCAAACCTCTCCATAATTCCCAAATTGAGTCCTTTTGACAATGCTTGTATGCAGTCTAGAATATGTAGTAAGTTCACAGGACATCTGCAGCAAAAGACAACTTATCCCCTATCCGGACACTGGGACCCCCCACAATCTCCTGCATGGGGCGACGGCTCTGCAGCGGCTCTTCCGTACAGGAGGGGTGCCGACCACAGTGTGACGTCGAGGCCGACATGCCTCCTCCATGTATCTCTATGGGAGAGGTAGGGATGAAGTGTTAGTGCCTCCCCGCCTCTCCGCCATAGAACTGTATGGGGAGGGGGCGTACTGTTGACCTCAGAGAGGTCAAGGCTACGCGAATTAGTAGCTTACATAGAGCGGCAATGCCGGGCCCCGTTTGGGAGATCTCGGGGGGTCCCAGTGGTTAGGGGATAAGTTGTCTTTTGCTGCAGATGTCCTTTAATCACATTGTTATCTTCTATGTGTTGCACTAAGTCACACTCTTGTGTTTTCTTGTCTCTGTTGTTATTCTGGCCGCGTTTCTTGCTTCTCCTTGTGTTTTTGCTAAAGGGGCAGATGCATTTTCTGTGCCAGACGGTACTGGTGTAAATTGACTTTTATCTGTTTGATCATCAGAAGCCAAATCAGATTCGGAAGTCCAAAAATCTGACTTCTTCTTATTAGATTGTTGCAAAGATGATTTGTTATATGTTTTTTTATTTGTTTTCTGTGTGTAATTTTTTATATTTCTATTTTTTCCATTGCTTTGTTCAAAATCATTTTTGTCTCTGAGAAAATGATCTTGTGTCCGTCTTCTTTTTTTATCAAGGTTTTTCAAGAAAAAGACAAATTTATACTGTGCTTCCCTTCAGTTATAATACACTGTGCCCCACTTAATGAAATGTAATACATAATAAGTTGTAATGCACTGAGCCTTTCTTAACTTAGACTGTGCTCCCCTTCAGTTATAATGCACTGTATCCCCATATTATAATACACTGTGCCCCCCTTAATAACTTATGATCCACTGTTGCTTGATGCTAATGAACTGAGTCCCACTTTAGTATAATACTTTATGCTCCCTTTAACAACTTATACACTGTGCCCCAACTGCAGTTATAATGAACTCTGCCCCCTGAGCAGTATGTGATTGTCAACTACCCCATTTCTGCACTGTCCTCAGAAGATGTCACTCTGTCATATTTCAGTCAGGCTTGGCTCCCGGGCCGGTTATAGGTTTAGCGTGGCCCTGGGCAAAATCAAAAGTGGGGCCCCAAAAGTCGTAATAGTGCACTAACCAGATTTGCACATTTGTGGTCACTTCAAATACCATAAAAAAATATCTAAAAAGCAATTGAAAAGTCCCATCAAAACAAAAATGGTATCAATAAAAACTTCAAATCACAGCACAAAAAATGACCCTCATATATCCCCATATACAGAAAAATAATAGAGTTCTAGGCATCAGAATAGTACAATTTTATATTTTTGTATAGTTCCCCACATTAGGTTGGCAGCATAGTTCCCCCACATTAGGTTGTAGTTCCCGCACATTAGGTTGCTAGAATAGGTCCCTCACATTAGGTTAGCAGTATAGTTCCCCCCACATTAGGTTGGCAGCATAGTTCCCCTCACATTAGGTAGGCAGTATAGTTCCCCCACATTAGGTTGGCAGTATAGCTCCCCCACATTAGGTTGGCAGTATAGTTCCCCTTCATTAGGCTGGCAGTATAGTTCCCCCACATTAGGTTGTAGTTCCCCCACATTAGATTGTCAGCTCAGTTCCCCCACATTAGGCTGGCAGTATAAGTCCCCCCACATTAGGTTGTAGTTCCCCCACATTAGGTGAGCAGTATAGTTCCCCCACAGTAGGCTGGCAGTATAAGTCCCCCAAAATTAGGTTGGCAGTATAGTCCCCCCCACATTAGGCTGGCAGTATAGAGCCCCACATTAGGTTGGCAGTATAGTTCCCCCACATTAGGTTGGCAGTATAGTTTGGTTGGCAGCATAGTCCCCCCACATTTGGTTGGCAATATAGCCCCCCCACATTTGGTTGGCAGCATAGTCCCCCACATTAGGCTGACAGTATAGTCCCCACACGTTAGGTTGGCAGTATAGTTCCCTCTACATTAGATTGGCAGTATAGTTCTCCACATTAGGTGCAGTATAGCTCCCTCACAGATATACAGCCTTCAGCCATATACAGTGTATGGCTGGAGGCTGTATGCCTTACCATACACGCGTCCTCCTCAATTCTCTACTCCTCCGTTTCTATGGGTGCACGCACGGACGTCTGGGACATCCCTGCGTGCGCTACCTCCCGGCGGACAATGCGTTTTTTAAAGTTAACACGGGTCCGCAGAAAGGTAACAGGGACATCCTTGTGTCCCGAAAAGATCTTTTGGGACACATGGATGTCCCAAATGTGACGGGGCCCCCTGCGGGCTGCTCAGTGGCGGATCCCCCCCTGGGTAATTGCCCGGATTGCCCCGCCCTAACGCCGGCCCTGCCTGGCTCCTGAGAAGAATGCAGGCAGAGTGATCACGTGATCATACTGCCTCCATCACACAAGGAGCACCAAGCAGCAGTGCAGGGACTTCCAGCACACAGCACCTCTTTCAGCACCTTTATTCAAGTGACAGGGGCACCCTGTGTTAGGGGCAGGTTTAGCTAGTTTCTCAATATACTTGAATAAAACTGCTGACATGTGTTGTGTATCTGGAGAGGTTAGCATCCTCCTCAGCCTTGCGCCCTTGCCTAATAAAATTATTTTGAGATGGATTTTCTTGTTTAAAAAATGTTACATGTGAATTTACCCTTACACAGAAGGAGCTTCATAATTTGTCAAACTTCTTACACCAAACTGTACCAGAAGCTTTGCCTTTATATTTATCCATTTAACTACACAGTGCTGCATGTTTCTTTTCCTGGTTAAAAATAAATAAAGCACCAGCATGAAGCCCCTTTTTGTGAAGTCAAGTTAGAATGGATAATTCTGCATTGGTTGGTAGGTAACAATATAAACAGTCAATCACAGAAGAAGCCTTAGAAAGTTTTCATTTTGAAGTCTTATAAAATGTTTTCTAAGATGATGGCTGTCTTGATTGTAGTGCACTTTATGACATGAGATATGTGCTGACTTTGGGTGCTATTTGCTTGCTATTGATTAATAACTGCACAGCCCCATAATTGTGTGCTTAGACTAATCCCCGCCTGTCAATCCCAAAATATTTACAAAACTGCTTTTCTATTGTTTGACTGAAATCTCATTCATTAAATCACTATTAAATAACAGCGTGTAGATGAAGCTGCCGAAAACATCAAAAGAAAACCGCGCTCAGATTTTTACATCACTTCACAGATTCCTGTGAGACGCTTCTCATGTTCAGAGAATTGATGAATGTGTTTTCCAAGCCATACCTTTCAAAATATAGTTTCCGTAATGTTTTTCCCATTTATGAATACCTAAACTACAGCATGGTTGGGGTATTTCATTGTTAGACATTTTGTCATCTATCATATTGCTGAGACATGTAAAAGATGCAAAAGTGCCTTTGTTATTTCATATGCATAATGCAAATCTATGTGTGGTAAGCAGTTTTTAAGGTGGAAGTACAATCTGATTTCCATCTGTTATGCAGCATAATCTAATATTTATCTATGATGTAGTTGTGTTTTGTTGCATAGTTAAGACACAAGCATAACCCTTACTTTAGGTGAAACCATTGAGAGGTATATAGTTTATTATTCATGTTAAAATGACATAAAAAGGAGATAGGAATCCCCCTCTGGGGAAAGAAAGAACAACACCCTATATATCAACATAGTAACAAAATCATGAATCCCGATCACCTTCGGGAAGAAAGACTCGACAAAATGTGGGTTAGGATGGCATCACTCCCATACTCCACACCCCGATTGATAGTGTATTCTGTAGTCTTCTTACTATCCTTACACTTATATGAGATGTAGAAAAAAAATATATAAAAAAAATAAAAATGGACTACTTCTACAGTAGCTATTCACACTATGCGTTTGGGGAATCAGTCAATCTCCTTTGACATGCACAACACTGCACAACACTGGTGCTCTATCCTCAGGGTATAGCCAATATAGATATAGAAAAAGAAGCTGATGGCACTCACTGCTGTAAAAATCTTCTTTATTGGAAACTAAATCCCCACACGTGCACAGGTTTCTAAGGGGAATGCCCCAGCATTTCAATTTTCACTCCCTGCTACTTGGAAACCTGTGCACGCGTGTGGATTTTGTTTTCAATAAAGAAGATTTTTACAGCAGTGAGTGCCATCAGCTTCTTTTTTCTACATATTATTACTATCTGTTTCTTTCCCCAGTGTTACTGACTATGTTCACATGGTGGAATGTCATGTGCATATGAACATGCCGGCTTGGACCGTTACAAAATGCACTGTATCATAGACAGCAATGCATTGCCTTGCGGAATCTGCAAAAACATTGAACATGTTCAATGTTTTTGTGGATGCTGGAATCAGGATTTCTGCGTTAGTGAGTTGCTGCATGTTTTCTATCTTCTGAGACTTATTGAAGATTTACTTGTTGTTCTTACATGCTGAAAACCACCAAGATAATGACTGTGCCACTGTATATAACGCTAGAAGGAGTGAGAAGTATCCCCCATTACAAGAATAGACGGTAGTGCCAGATGTATTCCTATTTTATACAGAATATATATAAAATCGGGGCCAATACCAGGTATTTGCATGGTATCAGGGACTCAGCTAATGTCCCCGATACCAAATCCGATACCTGGTGGAGTGTTCCATTGCCACGTTCTCCGGTCTGCATCACTGCTGCTGCCCCGTTCTGCCATGCCCATCACAGTCGCTGCCCCGTTCTTCTGTCTGCATCATGGCGTCTTATGGGGAGCATGTGACACACACGTCACTCCACCTCCTCCACTGCGCCCAGTGTAACGCTACGGAGGAAGCAAAGTGACTTGTATGTCACATGTTCCTTCATAAGACGCCATGATGTGGACGGCAGAACGAGGCAGCAGTGATGGGGACGGCAGAACGGGGCAGCGGCAGTGATGCAACACCCGACAGGCGCAAGTAAGCAACTACAAGGGGGGGGGGCTGCTTTCTACAAGGTGGGGCCTGCTGTCTACAAGGGGGTTCCTGCTGGTTACAAGGGGGCTCCTGCTGGCTACATAGATAGATCTATATATTATAGAAAAAAAACACTAGAATTATATACATATGCATCAGGTCAGAAGAGTGGAGCACATGAAATAGAGAAACTGCCTCTTTACATCTTGAGACTGTAATCCTGAGAGTTGTAATGGTAGTAGAAACTGGATCTTGGTTCAGAAGCACATTACCTACCAAGCAAAACTTTAGACATGTCTGCATGACATGTGAAAAGTTTTTAAAATTTTTTTTTCATGACACTAATGCTTTAGAATTGCACATATCCTTATTAAGCTCTTAAAATGTGCTAATTTTAATGCATGGGGAATATGGGATTTTTAATTTTTTTGTAAAGAAAACTTCAATAATAACATTATCAATCTTTGATACTAATGGTGTTTCATTTTTTTAACCTTACCATAAATGAGCAATGCCAGTAGTAGTAGAGTAAGAGTGATAATGGTGTTCCAATTTTGCCAAATACAGTGCCACTTCTTTTTTACCACACCTAAAACTCCAGCTCATGCCATGAAGACTGAAATGTAGCTCCCCTCCTTTCAGATGGAGGGACAGAATGATAGTGAAAACTTTTGCAAGTAACTTCAAAAAGAAAGTTTCGTTACTAAACAAAAATAGAACGGACCATCTGGCCTTTGAGTCACCTGTGTAGAATGGAGGCTGCACTACAAATCAAGCAATAATATAATTTAATTTCATATATATATATATATATATATATATATATATATATATGCTCTGCAGGTTATTGTTTAATATTCAACTTTCATTGAGTCATGATATACGGAATCATTTATTTATGAGTTATTTTGTTGCATAAAGCTATTAAAAATCCAACCCATAACCTGCTGACCACATTTATTAAAGACATTTTAATGCGATGTCGAAGTTTCTGCCACCAGATGGCTCATATTAACATTATGCACAGGCATTTATTAATATCGGACTAATGCCTTACAATATGAATCAGTGGTCATCATTAGACAAGCTGGTGTCTGCTACATCTGTGTTACAACAGATAATATCCATAGATTAAATTATCCTCTAAATATCTCAACCGGATTGTACAGATCATTTTAGGTGGTAATTTCCAAAATTCCATATTTACTGTAATAGAAATGTTTTGCAGATTCCGCATTTCATCGACCACACGTCATATTTTTCTCAGTCTGCAAATTTCTGTTCAGTAATGGTATTTAACACAAAAGGTTATAAAAAGCATCTAAATGCTGCATAACAATACTGTGAATATCCTTTATATTTTATCATTTTCCAAGCAATTTTCCGCATTGCAAAAGGTAATGTCAAACGTTCATGATTTTAAAGCAATTAAATGACCACTGAAGCATCATTTGCTATATTAGAAAACCATTTGACAACAGTGAAGCGGTATTATTAAATTAACGCCACACCATGAGCGGTTTGCTCTCATTAGTATGTGTATCAGCTTCTCAGATACCCTTTGTACTTTCCATTTGTGTTTTCTGCTACAACAGCGGCCAAGTAATCAGGCAGTCTGCACATTTACCAGCCAGGATGCAGATATAGATGAATATTTTGGGACCTGAAGTTTTATCGTTTGTTGTTTTTGACAATCTGGGTTGTAACCGTGGTCTCCAAAGAAAACTATTGCACAAATGTTATATATAATGACCATAAACATGCCTGCCATCTGTTATACACTTTGTGTACTGGGGAAACATCAACTGCTTTAATGTGACTCATCTTGAACTAAGTAGCAATGTTAAATATCGCTGGCCTGTTGTGTACAGAAATGTGCCCTACCGAGCAATTATTATGTTAGTGCTATTTTTTGCTTCAAATGTTTATCATATCAGTATTAGGTTCTCTGAACAGTGTCTGTTCCCTATGTTTGGCCAGGAAGAGCTACCGGCTTATACAGTAGGATAAACATATCCAATGAGGCCAAAAGATTGTTGGTATACATTTTTCTACTGTTCAGGAAAATGCAACAGACTATGGTATTTTTTTCGTCATACAAGACGCTCCGGCATATGAGACGCACCTAATTTTATAGGATAAAAATCTAGAAAATAAAGATTCTGAACCAAATACAATGTAAAGTAAAGGACAGTGATCTTCAACCTGCGGACCTACAGATGTTGCAAAACTACAACTCCCAGCATGTTGTAGTTTTGCAGCATCTGGAGGTCCGAAGGTATAGGAGGTAATACTCACGTGTCCCCGCCGCTCCGGACCCGTCACCGCTGCCCTGGATGTCGCCCTGCATCGCTGTCACCGCGTCCCCGGGGTGTCCCCGTCGCTCCGGAACGTCTCTGCTGCCCGGTATCCTCGCTCTCTGTCGCCGCCATGACGTCGCTACGCATGCCGCTCCTATTGGATGACGGGACGGCATGCGCAACGACGTGATGACGACGAATTAGAGCGCCGGCCATGCAGGGGATCCCGGCACGGAGCAGACACAGAGGAGGCAGGTAAGGTCCCTCCCGGTGTCCTGTAAGCTGTTGGGGACGCCGCAATTTCACCGCGGCGGTCCCGAACAGCCCGACTGAACAGCCGGGTTAGCGTTATTTTCGCTTCAGACGCAGCGGTCAGCTTTGATCGCCGCGTCTGAAGGGTTAATACAGGGCATCACCGTGATTGGTGATGTCCTGTATTAGCCGCGGGTCCCAGCCGTTGATGGCTGCAGGGACCGCCGCAATAGGTGTGTATTCGCCTTATAAGACGCACCAACTTCCCCCCCCCCCCAGTTTTGGGGAAGAAAGAGTATGTCTTATACAGCGAAAAATACGGTATGTTTTTTTAGTGGGCCACTACAGAACATGTATACTGTTGGCATCAATTATTTTACTGTAGGAGTCATTGGGCAACACATGCTACAGATTAATACACAACCACATTTTCAGAGCTTTCTGTCGGAAGTACTTGTCAGGATATTTTTCCGATGTATATCTCAAATAGAATATTCAAGGACAATGTGCACAGAAGCTAATATGGTTTAAAGTGTATCTTTTTCTATGAGCAGCAGCAGGATATGTTTCAACATTCTGGACAATCTTGTAGCCTAAGACTTTTTATGAGACTGTTGCAATCAGGAATCGAATGCCGGAAGCCCCACAAGTGTATGATATTTCCGACATTTGGGATCTCATCATTCTTAGGCAAGTCTCGGGCTATGAGATTGCCCAGGATTTCTAGAAGGGTTGTCCTGGAATAGAAAATAAGTGCTAATTTCTACCAAAAACAGCACCACTCCTGTCCTCAGGTTGTTTGTGGTATTACAGCTCTTTTCACTTCAATGAAACTGAGCTGTAACACCAAACTAAATCTGAGGACAGGGATGCTTATTTTTCTTTTTTTTTCTTTAAGAAATCAACTCTGTTTTGCTGGATCCTGGGTTACCCCTTTTAACATATCCTGCCGTTGCTCATTGTGACAGTGCCCACTTAATAGGAATTTCTTTTATTGCAGTGTATGGCGCTATATAACTATGAACATCTCACTTACACGTCCAAATGTCTAAAGCCACCAAATTAAATTGTCTCAATAAATATAATAATTTTTATGGGCAATCGGGAACTAGCATTCCTATGAAAGCTCGTTCAGCCAATAATCAGCCTGTTTAACCCCTACAAGGGGGGTTAGACCTTGCTGAAGGATTACCCCCAAAATGTAGTTCCAAAAATAGTCAGACTAAGAGAAGAACTAAAGGTAACAGATGGCATTAGGCTGTACACAGGACAGAAACAGGATCTGTACTGTGCTGCACTGATACTCAGGCAGTGATTGAGAGAACTACCTGGCTTTATATAGCAAACCAAATGAGCCAATCAGAAACAAATACAGAGGGACAGCGCTTAGAGCCTGGAAAAATAAATCCTTGTATTTATGAAGGAGTTGGGTGTAGTCCAGTGACAGTCAGGATAGTATCACAATCTCCTCTAAAGGCTAGCGATACTTGCTTGTCACAACTTTTGCAAGAAGATCAGAGAATGGGGCTGAAGCAAAGGGGGGGTTGTAAACTACAGTGGTCCTTCAACATACGATGGTAATCCATTCCAAATGGACCATCGTTTGTTGAAACCATCGTATGTTGAGGGATCCGTGCAATGTAAAGTATAGGACAGTGGTCTACAACCTGCGGACCTCCAGATGTTGCAAAACTACAACACCCAGCATGCCCGGACAGCCAACGGCTGTCTGGGCATGCTGGGAGTTGTAGTTTTGCAACATCTGGAGGTCCGCAGGTTGAAGACCACTGATATTGGAGGTTATACTCACGTGTCCCCACCGCTCCGGACCGTCACCGCTCATCACTGCTGCCCTGGATGTCGCCTTCCATCGCTGTCGCCGCGTCTCCGGGGTGTCCCCAACGCTCCGGTAAGGCCTCTACTTCCCCGGAATCCACGCTCTCTGTCGCTGCCATCACGTCTCTACTCACGCCACTCCTATTGGATGATGGGACGGCATGCGCAGCGACGTGATGATGACAATGGAGAGCGCCGATGATGCAGGGGATCCCGAAGAGGACAGGTAAGTGATCATCAGCGGACCACACGGGGCACTGTAAACGGCTATCTGGTGGCAGCTGAAGCGGTCTGCACTGCCGGATAGCCGTTTATGCGATGGCCCAGACATACAAAAGCATCGTATGCTGATGCTGCCTCTGAGAGGCCATCGTATGTTGAAATGATCGTATGTCGGGGCCATGGTAGGTCGGGGGGGGGGGGGGGTCACTGTACTGTGCACTCAGTGCTGTTTGTGATAAATAGTCTATAGGCTGCCGAAAACACCTATTTATCCTGCTGATGGGTCTGTATCTGTAAAGTTTGTTACATTTTAGTATACCTGCAGTGTATTGTAGCTAAAGGAAGCCATTCTCATAAACATATTATTTTGCATTTTATTTCATATTAAGACAAAATAAATATTACGTTTTTTTATACTTTACTCTTGCACACCTACAGTATTTCCCTTTTCCCGTGTTAACAGCTTGAAACAAGGTCATTCTTCTTATTATGCACTACACAAGTATTTCAGTCATTTAGCGATTGATGTTTGTACACGACACGATTTGGTCAGAGAGGTAGCCAACCCCTGTATTGCTTTCCGCACTTGTAATCTCCATCAAGAAAATGTGTGCACAGCACTTTGCTCTGCACTGATAGTCCCGCCAGCTTTTAATGCTGAGATTGAGATGGTCAACAGTGAGACTTCAATTTAACCATAGAGCAAAGAAACTAATTTCTTTAATGTGAAGCCTTAGATTAAAATCTGTTTATTTTATTTAGATGGCACTTCTGTTTAATGCCAACATTTGAAAAAAAAAATGTGTTTTTTAATGCTGTAACTTAAAATTTCGTACACATCAGCACTTTCTTGCCCAGACTAATCAAACGTGGCGTTTCTTTATCATTTGTACGTTTTTCGTCTAATCCTCCACACCAATCATGTCTGGTAAAACTGTTCGGTGAAGCAAGGAATATTTTATCTGAATGTAATTTGGGATGACATTGATGAGAGTTGGGCGGAATAAATGAGCGAGAAGAGTATGTTTATATTGATAAGATTTCGCTTTCTTCCACCTGACTGTTCTATGGCAGGTTTGCTTGAGTCCCATTACATGCTTAGATTTAGCAGACCCGGTTTTCATTAAATCTTTTCACCATCTAAGCAAATGATTCTTGAAATTAATCGTTCTAGATAATTCATCACTTTTTTCTCTTAAATGACATAGGGAAAGGTTCTGTGCAGTAAACAAACATTACAGCACCGTCTATTATAACTCTGCAAGATGAAGAAAACTATTTCACACGACCACCAAAGTCCACTATGGTATATAGTTTCTCTACACTACAGTGTTTGCTCATTTTGAGAATTTTTGGGAGAGCTGTCTAAAGCAGTCAATGATGATGATGACCTGGAGAGCATATAAAAAGATGCAACAATTCCATAAATTCTACTTGAAGAGACATTCAGGGCCATATTTAACCTTATAAGGACAGGTTACCAAATGACCAAGTCCAAGGCTAGGTTTCTACTTTTTTTTTTTACACCTAAAAAAATGCCAGCAAAAACGCCAGAAAAACTGTCACAGCTTTTCCCTGTATTTTGGCAATTTTTCTGTTGTTTTTCTAGGTGTGTAGAAACAGCCAAATTTGTTCCCTGAGGCAAGTTTTTCACTGTCTTCAGGGTACCACTCTGTGGGTCGGATGTTGAGTGCCCCGTCCACAGTGTCTAAAGAGGTGAGGAGTGATGTATAGAATCACTACTCACCTCCCCGGCTGTATAGTATACAGGGGGCATAGTGTACCCGTATATACTATACAGGAGCTGGGAATCCAGCCACTATACTGACAGGATTCCCTGCTCCTATAGCCCCTTTGGGCGGTATACACTATACACAGCTATCTATAGATGGCTGTATATATGGTGTATTCAGAAATCGAGGTCCACTTACCTCCCTCGGTCTCTGTCCCCGCTGGGTCAGTGTAGCTCCGCCCCCTAGTGGTGATGTAATTAGAGGTGGAGCTACAGACGGGAGCCAGGCTGGTAAGGGTGTGAGGCTCTGTTCACATTGTCCGTTTTGTATAATGTGAACAGACCCTTCTGGTAGTGTCCACCCAGACAGGGAGACTCCAGCTGTTGCTAAACTATAACTCCCAGCATGCCCAGACAGCCAAATGCTGTCTGGGCACGCTGGGAGTTGTAGTTTTGCAACAATTGGAGCCTCCCTGTTTGGGAAGACTTTGCATTATGGGCGCTCTCCCTAGCAGAGAGCGACAAAAATGTCCTAACTCATTTTTTGTGTTTCTTTTTTTTCTCTCGTTTCAGATCCGTGTATCAGAGGATTATGGCGTATTCGGAGGACTACTGCGGATGAACTGGATTTTTTTTCCTTGTAATAAAATGGTTAAAGAAAGCTGTGGGGGAGTGTTTTTTAAAAATAAAATTACTTTTCCAATGTTAATCTTCTTTTTTTTTTTTTATTGAATTTTCATGCCTACTAGTGGAAGCTGTCTAATAGATGGAATCCATTACTAAGCCGGGGCTTAGCACTAGCACTAACCCCCAATTATTACCCCGGTACCAACAGGCCCAGAGCATCAAAACAGGCCCTTCTGGGCCTAGGCGGTAACACTCTGGTGTTATTTAGGCTGGGGAGGGCCAGTAGCAATGGTCCTCGCCCATCCTGGTAACGTCAGGCTGTTGCTGCTTGGTTGGTATCTGGCTGAGAATAAAAATACTGGGAACCCTATGCGTTTTTTTATTTCTTAAAAAAGAAATGCATAGGGTTCCCCGTATTTTTATTTTCAGCCTGATACCAACCAAGCAGCAACCATCTGATGTTACCAGGGTGGGCGAGGACCATTGTTACTGGCCCTCCCAGCCTAAATAACACCAGCCTGTTACCGCCTAGGCCCAGGAGCACCGTAATCCTCTGCATACACGGATCTGAAAAGAGGAAAAAAACCACAAAAAATTGGTTAGTACATTTTTGGCGCTCTCCGCTGGGGAGAGCGCCCATATTGCAATGTCTTCCCAAACAGGAAGCCTCCAATTGTTGCAAAACTACAACTCCCAGCATGCCCAGACTGCCTTTTGCTGTCTGGGCATGCTGGAAGTTGTAGTTTAGCAACAGCTGGAGTCTCCCTGTCTCCCTGTCCTTGCCCTACCGCCCACATAAATTGATCCCTGTTTAAAAATTAAGAAAAACGTTGTTATAAAAAAGACAAATTTCGTAAATACAATTTTTTCCATCACTACTGTATCTTTATAATTTTTTTTTAATTGTACCCTACGAAATTTTAATAAAAATAGGTATCTCCATCACTTTTTTGGATTGCTAAAGTAAAAAAAAAGAATAAAAAATGCCTGCAAAAATGCCAAAGTTAAAACCCACATGGCGTCTATGGGAGGAAAATGCCAAGATTTTCCCGAAAAAACACCAAAGTCTCAACAAGAGGTCGTGGATATGGCAGTTTGCACAAAAAAAAACAAAAAAAACGCCATGCAGCAGAAGGAGCGTTTTTATTGGTGTTTTTGCCACAAGTGAAACCTAGCCTAAGTTGTAATAACTTTGGCATGCTTTTACTTAGCAATGCGATTCTGAGAAAATTTTTTGTACTTTATATTAGTGGTAAATCTTTGTTGATTCATGCAGCATTTTTAGTGAAAAACTCCAAAATATTGTGAAAAATCAGAATTTTTTTAATTATAATTTTTTATGGAATTCCCTGTACAGTTATAAATAATTTTATTTTTCTCTGAGGGTCAGTACGATCATGGTGATAACCAATATATATATGTATATATATATATATATATATATATATATATATATATACATATATATATATATAGAGAGAGAGAGAGAGAGAGAGAGAGAGAGAGAGAGAGAGAGAGAGAGAGAGATACTTTTTTATGTTCTTTTTCCTTTTCTCAACAAAATTCTTTTTTTTCCCCACTTTTTTGTGTTGCCATGTTCTGACAGCCAGAACTTTTTTATTTGCTGGGCAAGCTGTACCTTTTATTGGTATCATTTTTGTGACACATGCTTCCTTTTGATCTTTTTTTTATTTCACGTTTTGGACCAAAATTTGTGTTTTTTGCACTTTTTTGTTGTTTGCTTTTTTTCGGCGTTCACCGTGCAGGATTAATAACATTATTATTTTATTGTACAAGTGATTATGATACTTTTTAGGTTTGGGTGTTTTGCTTTTGGGGGGGCGGTGAGGGAATAATACAGTACCTCTGTACTGCAGCACAGTACAACTGTCAGTACTACACTGATATGCAGCCTGTGCATAGTCAAGTCTAGTCTAATTACAAGTCAAAGTCAAGTTTATTACAAGTATTGGCTCAGCAAGCTGCGAGGTTCTCTAGGTACTGGCCACCTCTCTGGGAATTCTGGACTTAGCTGTGAAGATAATTACACTTGTCTTCTACTCAGTAAAGCCTCTGTTTACCCATAACTGGTTGTGGACTATTCACTACTAGCCCGTGGGACAGCAGAGAATTCGGGCGTGTGGTGTTCCGGTACCCAAAAACCACACAGGCGTCACAAACACATAGAGGTTAATACCATCCAACCCCCGGGGTTAATAACATCTGATCCCACCACTCTCACGGCAACACCCATTTTGGGTTTGAATTTTTCTATGTTTATTAGAAGTGCTAGTGGTATTAAAAAGGGAGTAATGTGGCACTATCTGGTAACTTGTCTGTTATCCTTGGGGAATTTCTTCAGCAGATAATGTAGTATATGGTATAGGATGATTCACAATTCTTTTTTTCTTTGATACCGCACTTCCAATGCAGCATTCACTATCTCCTTATTTCTGGAACCTACCTCTTAGATACTGTCAGAGGGCCCGGTGTATATGTTACCTCACCTTACTGAGCCCAGGCTTCCCTCCTTTTCCTATACCTGTCACTTATTAGTGAGTTTGACAGTTCTGTTCTTAGTTGGGTTGTATCACTAGTCTGATCGCCCCTGTTCTCCCCAGAACATTAGGGCAGCCACCAGCACAAGTATCAATCGTTCTAACACACTTTTTTATGCCACAGCAGGATCATGGCAGCCATGTCTTAAAGGGGTATTCCAGGATTTTTTTTAATTTGACTATGCTACAGGGGCTGTAAAGTTAGTGTAGTTCATAATATTATCCATGCGGAGGAAAGCGAGAATAACGGAGCACTCATCCCAATTTTGATGCAGACAATGGCTTCTTTATTTAAAGATGTTCAAGCAGACACGAGCATCAACAAAGCAGGGAAGGCAAAAACGGTCTTCAGCAGGGTTTTTTTTTGCAGTCATGTGGGGTCTTAAGCGGGGGGGGGGGGGTTTGCAGTCACATTGGGCTCTGCCCCGTGTGACTGCAAAAAAAACCTGCTTAAGACCGTTTCCGCCTTCCCTGCTTTGTTGATGCTCATGTCTGCTCGAACATCTGTAAATAAAGATGCCCTTGTCTGCATCCAAACTGGGGTGAGTGCTCTGTTGTTCTCTCTTTCCTCTGCATGGAATATTGTACTGGACTGTTTATTCATGTGTAGCACCACCTGAATGGACAGAGCTTATAGCTAGACAGAGGTTCTTTTAGTAGCAATACACCAGTATGGACTTTTAAAGTGGTTGTGCCAGGATTTTTTCTTCCCTGAGAGTGGGCCGTAGTTCATAATATAGTGTCTGTACCTGTGTGTGACGGTTTCCCCACAATTCTTCTCGGATTTTCACACCAATATTTATTTTTAACAGCATACAAAACGACTGTTGTCTCAGATTTTTCCTAGGTTGCAATGTGGTCAAGACCTGACTCCCTAGTCAGCTGATGACAGGGAGCCTGTCTGCTTCAATGGGGTGGAGCGATCGCTTGGTGGGAGAGAGATCGATCTGCAACTAATGCAACAGCTGTAGGCACCCTGATTGAAAACCACAGGTTTTTTGAATGGATGCAGCTAATTTATGTTTCAATGGGTGGGGTGGCTGATGTGTGGGAGGGAGGAAAATGGAATTCTGGGATTTGTAGGCAAAGAAGAAAACACAAACAGGAAATTCCAGTTCACAAAAAGCTAGCCACAGTATTATGGTAAACTCACAACATTTAGCCCCAAGACAAGCGCAGATCCTTCCTAAGCATGTCCATTACTGTCTGGCAGGTACGTACTAAAATCACCTTATGGTGGATAACCCCTTTAACAGTTGCAGTATGTGATTGGACTGCAGGTCCATGGAGCAGTCAGGGTAGCACTTCTGTGTGTTCACTGTTGCCAATGTGGGTTAGTTGATCAAATCTGGAAAGGAAATGGAAAGAGTGGAGCTCAGCGACTCTCATTTGTGAGCTGAAAAGGCAGTTTCAATTACTAAGAAATCCCCAAGTACAACTCTCTGCTTAAAGGGTTTGACAAAGAAAAAGACTGATGCGTGAAACTGACTATTTATTATTTTCATACACATTGGTATAGATAGTAAGTAGAGAATTGACTATTAAACATTGTTTTATGACCATTCTTTCTACTCCATAACCTGAATGTGGGTGGTCTTAAATGGAGAAAAGCACAACATAGCTAAATGGCAGTACCAAACAGATTTCAAGGGGACATATATATTCAATCACATTAAAGTGCATATATTTAGATGTCTATACAGCACATATGTGTGTATATCTATCTGTCTATCTATCTATCTATCTATCTATCTGTCTGTCTGTCTGTCTGTCTGTCTGTCTGTCTGTCTATCTATCTATCTATCTATATCTATCTATCTATCCCAGACTGAATAGTTCATTATGATATAAGCTCTCTTCTACCATTGCTCATTTTGCTCACCAGATGGTTTCATTATACTAAGGCAATGTAAGAAAATATATGTGATTTCTCTTTCTTAATCCCTTCATTGCCAAACAGAAGGCCTAAGCAACAAGACAGTGAGGCAATTTATCAAGGTTAATTTCCGCTATCTCATCCAGTGAAGCACCATGTTTTGTGAAACATTACGATAGAATAAATTAATCTTGCAGAACAACTATAGTTTCTGTATATCTTGCTTTCTAAAACCCTACACATATTCAATGCAATAGTAGAAATGAACAGATACTGCATAATGAAAAAAAGGTGAAGTGCTTTATTACAAATGACTATATATATTGCTCCACATTTTGCTGTACCAGTCTGCTTATATCTACATTCATTGACACAAAAATAATGCACCAAGCATGGTTCCATTCCTTAGCAGCCCAAGTTTCTCATTTATGACATGCAAAAAAGGTGACTGAGATTGTCTATAGTAGGACATGTAATGGGTGCCATGGCCCCTAATTTGCTCTGGCTAAGTGCCCAGGCAGAGACAGGGTTGTATAATGAAGGTATCACCTGTGTCTGGATGGTGGACTAGAAATTGTGGAAGCTGCTCATGCTTGTTGGTGCCTCAAATGATCATCTCTCCTGGTCGTCTGTATGGTCCATCTGAAGCCTGTCTACCAGATGGCACATACAGACACGTCATGTTAGGAGCAGTGTTTACAGCTCTTAACAGCTTTATCAGAATAGCTTAGATGACAAGCAGTTCATTAAAAGAACCATCATGCTTCTCTCAGTCCTATGATGTACCCCCTCTTAAAGTCTGTCAACTGAGCAAAATGTAATTGAGTGCATCATAGAGGCATGTCTAGCAGTCATTGATCTCTCAACAGGAGGTACACTACCCAAAAGTATCCCCTGAGACCCCTTATTATAAGGAAAGCACTTTTACGCCCTCTTGTGGCAAGACCCAGTGCCTAATGAGAAAATACCTGTAATCACTCACTTATCAGACATAACTGCTGTAATGTCTGCACCTTGCTAGTCTGTACTAGATGCTCCCTGGTCTGGTAAGGGTTATTGATCCCAGCCAGTGAGCTCAGCGGGCAGCATATTTTATCCTAGCTCAGCTTCCAGGAAAAAATATATTGTTGTCCCTACCAAGGACTGAAGTGCCTTCTAAAATATAACTTTTAATAATATAATTAATACCATTTAAAACATGGGCATGATGTAGAAATCTGGACCACGGTCAAGACTGTGTCTAATATTTACCTGATTAGTACTAGACTAAATCTGTTCCAAGGCGGGTTACTATGTGATGACTAACTATGTATAGATCTCCTGATGTCAATGTGCTACTTAGAGAGAAGGCTATAATTCAGAGCAGGCATACTGACAACCAGGACTGGACCAATAAAGACGCCTGTAACATTGTGCAGATAGAGGCACAACAGACCCGATACTGGGCAAAGTTACCTTATCTATAAGTTATCACTCTTTGATATCTGTCCCATTCTTTAGCCTAAGTCAGTGATTGTATATTTATTTGTTTATAACTTAGCCGATACCGCATCCGACGTGTGAATACTGCCAAACCCGATCTATCCCGTTATCGGGATGTCGGGACTTGAGCGGGGACCACGCCCCCATGAGCGGCGTCATGGGGACGGGCCTCCAATGACGTAAATAGGGTTCGCCTCGGTTTGATGGAGACGCCGGCGTGTTCACCTGACACGCAGATATCCCGGACACCGCTCCGGTACTCGCTGCCACTGCAGCGATTCATGCATACCTTGTCTTGAACAGCTCTATGTAAGTAAACCAGATAACATATTATTACCTACTCTTTGTTAGTTACTATGCGGCTACTCTTTATATGCTCCATATATTTTGTTTGAACGAGATTCTAAGTATGGGCATATTGTTGTTGCAGTGCTCGGCTCTCTTGCTATACTCGATCCAGTAGACAGTAAGTACCCACTTGTCAATGCACGAGAAACAGCAAAGAGGGGTAAGTAATCTACTGGTTGCTAAGGGAGACGTCTATGATTTTTTTCGTTACAGGCATTAACCGGGATGGTGAGAAATGTCCTGCCTGGTCTCTGGACACGATATCTAATTGTAGAGCCGGATGTTTACTGACGCTGGTTGCTTCATGGTGGTTATTCTCTGGGTGTCATTGGCTGAAAACTTGCCCATTTAAAGGGATATATACAGTGACATATATTAGTGTGATATTTGACTCCAGAGCTTGTCTTAACCATAGACCTAATCCCCTGAAGAAGTGTGGGGAGTAACTCTATACCCTAACCCCTACATGGAAACGCGTTGGGATAAGGGAATTTCTGTTCACTATATATGATAGTACTAACATCACATATAGGATTATACAACCACAGCATGGTGATGTGTATCTAACCACTGTTGTAATACTTTCCGCGTCATTGTTTTTAATAGTCGCAATATTGTGTCAATATTATTTCTTGATGATTTTTTCAAAATTTTTTGGTGGACCGACATTTTAAATTATATTATTAAAAGTTATATTTTAGAAGGCACCTCAGTCCTTGGTAGGGACAACAATATATTTTTTCCTGATTTATTGCCGAGAGGTATTATGTACTAAACCTGGGTATGTGTATGGCCTAATTTTTCATACATTAATTTTTCTAGCTCAGCTTCCATCCAGGGCTGCTCATTTGATATGAGTTTTAGTCTCACCTTGTCTCTGTGTTTGTGTACACATTGCCCTTTGTGTTTGCCATGGCTTTCTGTCCTGTTATGCTTTTTACCGCAACAAGCTATCTCATACTCCTTATTCCTATCTCATGCTTCTTATTCCAACACGTTTCTCCCAAGATTATTAACAGGTTCTTTAGGGATGGAGCAGATAACATCTCACATGTTTGTATATGTTATCTCCTCCATCCCTGAGGAACCCATTAGTCGTCTTGGGAGAAATGCCTTTTTATATATTCTTATATTATTGTTACTATTTGTACCTGGTTGGATTTAGTCTGCCCTGTTAGTATCTTCTTAGTGTATTCTTTGCTGTTGTGTGTTCCTTTTATGAATCTGTAACGTGTTTACATGTATTTGGGATTTTGAGATTCTTCCAAGGTTAGATCCTGTTCACACAGCTGTGTGCCCTCTAATTTGGAATCTATTTGGATTTGGTATTTATGTCCCTCCATGTTTGGGTTTGTAGTGTTATCCGGTATCCTCCTAGTGTTAGTTCCATTTCCTGAGCTTCGCCTTTTCCCTAACATCAGTTTGTTTCGCATTTAGATGGGCATTAGTTCCGTGTACCCAGTTCTTAGTCCGTGTTTAGACCAGTGGTGGTCTCTGAGCGTTTTTGTGTTCGTTCTTGTTCTCTAGTATTTGCATATCTTGAGTTATAGTGTCTGTATTCAGTCTAACCTTGTCCATCTCCTACATCCCTGGATATATATTGCCCTGTATAATTCCTAGTTTACCTGTCTTGTTCAAATTTCATATCTGCCATTTATCTTGTGTTGGTTTTTAGGCTGTATTCTTTATGCTATTTTTCTGTTACCTTGTTTCCCTGATATCTGTTTTGTGCTACTTTGTAATCCTGCTGTTTTCTGGTTTATTGACTTTGTCCCCGGCCTTTACAGTATTTGTTTATTATGTTCACTATGACGCTTCCTGCACTGTAGTTAGGAAGGGGTCTGTGCCAAGTTGTTAGCCTCCAATAGGGTGGTTAAGCAAGTAGGCAGGGAAAGAGGTTCAGGGTCAGCTTAGGGCTCACTCTTCCCTGCCCTACATGACGGTACGTAAAGCATAATTGACGCTTCATGATAACTGGACTGCATGCTGAGTTTTGCAGCATTGCACAATTTCTATTTGGGTGCATTTTTGGTAAATTAGTGTAAATACTGGATATATGGTACTGTTATTTGGAACTGGGTGATTGTATATTTTGGGCTCCACATAGTGTACTTTGGATGGACATTACTACAGTCGAAGGGGCTGCATACTGTAGGTCATCATCTAAACTATGGCTGACTCTTTTTTTTTCTCAGGAGCACTAAAGGAATATTTAAGTCGTCTCATTGTCGGGTTGGACCAACTGCACTTGTATATACCATGAAACCAAGAAACTTGTACAGACGCAATACTCTTTACAGCTGAGACCCTGTAACAGTTTGTTAATCAACCTGAATTTCAGCCAAGTACATTTTTTTTTAAATATATTTTTATTAAACATTTTACAAACAAAACAGGAGAGATCAGTGCTGACAATAAAGATCAAGGGGAAGATAAAATAATATAACAATAGTATAAAGAGAAGACAATCAATAAGCTTACAATCCGAAAAGGAAATCAAAATGGGTATACAAGGCATATAGCGTGTGGAAATGATGGTCCTAGAATTGTCTCCCATAATGACTCACTAAACCATCCTCCCCCCCGACCCTACCCCACACCAGCGCATAGAGCATTACCCCTTGCCGAAGGGCCATGCTCCGCACCATAGCTCCTAATTTGACTCTCAGGGGATTCTGTAGGGTGCTACAAAGCAAGAATTAAATCGATCAACCAGCTTAGTCTTCAGGTAAATGAAGCGCCCCAAGAGAACCTCAAAGAGCCTCCATACTGTAACACGTGGTGAACCCGAATGGACAAACAATTTCCACAATCCCTCGAGAGTCAAAGTGAGTCACAATAAAGGATTTCCATTTCTGGAAAAAACTTTTAGTGCCTGAATCACGATGACAGTGAGCATCCAACTTGTCCACCCCTAGAAACACTTTCAGTTAAGAAACCAGCATCGGCAAATCTGGAGTGGATGAGTTCAACCAGAAAGGCAGCTTTGTGCTACTAAGAGAACAACATGAATAAAACGTGGAATCTTCCTCCTCTCCCTCTAGTCCCCCTCCGGCATGCACAATTGATGAAAAAAAGAGGACTGTGGCGTGAAAGGTAGAGTCACCCGCCAATGATCCCAAATATAGGATAAATCTAGTAGCAAGATAGAAAGAACGGAGCACTCACCCAGTAACTGCAGTAAAAACTTGCTTTCTTTATTCAAAGGTACATCAGGTACAGGAGCGATACGGGAGAGCGGACAGGTGCTGTGGTGTGGGGTGTAGGGCGACGGACCGTATTTGCGCAAAAATGCGCTTCTTCGGCCCCTCAGGAAGCGCATTTTTGCGCGAATAAGGTCCGTCGCCCTTCCCCCCACGCCACAGCACCTGTCCGCTCTCCCGTATCGCTCCTGTACCTGATGTTTTTACTGCAGTTACTGGGTGAGTGCTCCGTTCTTTCTATCTTGCTACTAGATTTACTGCTTTGTTACCTATACGTGAGCACCACCTTTATGCAAGACATACACATGAGGACTACCAAGTACTGCATGCCAGTAGTGGGACACTATTTAAGAGGTTGCAACAGTGCCAAGGATTTTTCTTCTCCTCACCATATATTGATCCCAAATATAAGTCTGTATCAGTCGCCAATGATTGAACACTCCCAGACCCCATGATAAAGATTTGCAAGTGGTGCTTTACACTTGGGGCAATTAGTAATCCTGTCAGGGAAGGAGGGGGAAGGCAGAATGTTAAAACCATATAAGGCCGCATGTGCCCTCCCAGGGTTCTCGTCTGTGATCTCGTCTAGGGCCTGTGTCGGTGCTTCCCGCGTGAGGTCCCTCAGTCGAGAAGAACAAAAGGTGTAGACCTGATTGGCATACAGGAAGTGAGAGTGAGGGAGCCCAAAGGAACTTAGAATCTCTCCTGGAGTGAGCCACCTACGGGTATCCCTATGTATGAGGTCCCCCACTCTCGTGACACCCCTAGAAGCCCACAGTGACAACCAAGGGGAGGACCTATCCTGCGGGAACTCTGGATGGTCAAGCAAGGGCATTCTCTTGGAGAGAAGAAACGGGAGGCCAAAAACCTTCCGTATCTCTTTCCATGCTACAATCGTATCGCATCGAGCTTTTGATCCCTGCCGGCAGTCTAGCGTAAGCAGTATGCAGCAGCACCTGTAAAGACCAGGGGGCAGCAAGTGCCATTTCTACTTTCATATTAGAAAAGAAAGAAGACCCATGAAGCCAGTCCCTTACGTGTCAGGACAGGCAAGCCAAATTTTAGCCCCTTACATTCGGGAAGTTGAGACCCCCTCTGCCTTGCATAACATGAGTTTCTGTCAGGCAATGCAAGGGCATTTGCCTTGCCATAAAAAGTGTTGAAAAGCTGAGTTAAGTTGTCTAACATGAATGTTTCAACAAGAACGGGAGTATCTGCAGGGGATATAGGAAGCGCAGGAAACTAATCATCTTTATAAAGTGGCAGTGACCAAGGAAAGACAACGACAGGGATTCCCATGTGGTCAGCTCTGCAAAGATGTGCTTAAAAAGGGGCACATAGTTCAGCGCATAAGGTGTGTCAGGCGTCTTACCTATGCATACACCTAGATATGTGATGAAAGAGGGGCCACCGCTACTCCAAACGGGCCCGCATCCAGCAACCATCTTTGGGAGGCCGTTTCCAGAGCCAAAAACATGCTTTTAGCCTCATTAATCTTATAAACCTCCCACCTAGGAGAGGAAGTCCAGGATTTTGGGGACATCCTCCCTTGGATTACTAAGATACAAAAGGACATTGTCCGCAAACATCGACAGTTTAACTTCTTGAGACCCCACCTTCATACCCCTATAGTAAATATCAGAGTAGAGTAAAGCCTACCCCAGGGGCTTGATCGCTAGATCGAACAACAGGGGCGATAAAGGGCATCCCTGGCATGTGCCCTTAGCTAAGGAAATTGGGCAGAAAGAATACCCAGGGTATACACGCTAGCTGTGAGGTCATCAGAATGAGTTTTCACAAAGCCCACTTGATGATCCCCTATCAAGGAAGGTAGAAACACTGACAAATGATACGCCAGGATTTTAGATAGCAATTTCATGTCCTGGTTGATCAGGGAGACAGGGCGATAGGTAAGGAGTCCTTACCCAGTTTGATGTATGCCAGTTTAGCAGCAGGAGATATAACCCCAGTTTGCAGAATTTCGTTAAAGTAGTTGGTTAAAGGGGGTACCACTCGATCCAGTAAGGGTTTGTTAAATTCATCAGGATAACCATTTGGTCCTGGTGCTTTGCCATTAGCAAGGGACCGAATACATGCCACTACCTCCTCCTCCGTTACTACCGCATTGAGCTCCTGATGCTGGTCGTCAGTCAACCTTGGTGTTGTGCGGCCTTCCAGAATTCTCACCTCTTCATCAGTAGGTGGGGGGGGGGGGGGGAATAGAGGTCAGTGTAATAAGAACCCAAAAAAGCATTAAGGGAGTGTGGTTCATGCCTGATGTGACCATGGTGGTCCCTCAATGCCAATACAGGCGCAGGCGCATAAGTTCCCTTCGCTATCCGAACGAGAAGACAGCCAGCTTTGTTGCCCTGCCTAAAGAGATCAGTCTCAAAGTGTGATCTATAAATCCTCTCCTTCCTTTCCGACCATAACTCGTAGGCTGCTCTGACCATTTAAGCTGGTTAGCTGGGGTGGGGGTGTCCAATAAAGGCCTCCAATAAAGCTACACTTGCCCCTGCGTGACCCTCCAGAGTTTTACATTTGAGCATATTACTATAGAACATGATCTTTCCCCGTAAGACAACCTTCCCCGTTTCCCAATACAGGGTGGGGTCCCCATGTGCTGAATTGTCCATCTAAAACTCCAGCCACCAACCCCTCAGAAGCTCTAGGAAAGAGTCGTCCTTTGGTCAGATAGGATGGGAAACACCACAGAAAGTCCGAGCCCTTTGGGCATGAAGGCAGGATCTCCATAACAACCGGTGCATGGTCCGAAATGACCAGATCCTGGATGTCCACTGTCCGCAAACGGGAGCACACCAACTGACCAAGAAATAGTCATGTGAGACCAAGATGCGTGTGCATGTGAGAAGTGTGTGTACTCACGGTCATCCGGGTGGAGGTGATGCCAAGCATCAAGTAAACCCGTTTGAGTAGAAAAAAGGGGGAGGACCTTGTCTCTCTGACGTACAGTCGTGGGCAGCCAGGTGGAGCTTCTACGGTCCACCAGTGGGGTAATTACCAAATTTAAGTCGCCCCCCCAGG
The DNA here is from genome assembly GCF_029499605.1 of Hyla sarda. Taxonomy (NCBI): domain Eukaryota; kingdom Metazoa; phylum Chordata; class Amphibia; order Anura; family Hylidae; genus Hyla; species Hyla sarda. Next base: position 260,555,305 of record NC_079193.1, read on the forward strand.
AGCATCAATGGTCCAGCCGTGTGGTTAACAGTATATGCTAGAGAGTGTAAAAAAGAATTATTATCACCATTCGGGGCATAGACATTGTAAACACTATGCGGATAGCCATAATGTAACTGAATATGAGAGAGATGTCCCTCAGCATCGTGATCATGTGTGAGCAAACGGTGAGCAAAAGACTTATGGATAAGCTACAGCACTCCAGATTTGCCATTGTCTGCCGGGCTTCCCAGGACCCTGTCCACCCACAACTTCTGCAAACTCAGAAAACGCAGAACCTTCATGCGCTTCTGTGGGGAGTGTAGCCCCTCAACATTCCATGTTACAATTCTACAGATGCTGTTCTAAACACCCTTCCTGACACCAGGGGGAAGGGGAGAGTACAAAGTCAGGCGAGGTAACTCTAGAGAGGGGAAAGAGACATGAGCAGAGAAAAAAAATACAGAGACTAGAATAGGGGACAATGAGACGACAACATCTGATAGAGATCCCAGATGTGTAGGAGCAGATAGAGGTGACCCACTAGGCAGGAGAGTCGGGAGGGAGAAACAAACACCAAAACACATGAGGAAACCCAGAAAAACACACAAAAAAGGGGAAAAAATAAGAAAACCCTGGTAAACAACAGCACCCAAGATGCCATAAAGGCTGTTTAGTGGGTAATGGACTTCACTGTTTTCGGGCACGTGAGGAAACAGAACCCCCGCCCCACACCCCAATCTAGGCCGGAAAAACAACTAGTCAGGCTGGAGCTGAGAGTAAGATTATAAACTACTCAGGCATTACTAAGAAGATAAGAAGTACTACAACTGAAACTGAGAACAATCCCAAAGCTATTTACAATAGCATTTTTTGGAAAAAGGACTGAGGATGTTGATAAACAGATAAATCCCCAGCCCGGATTCCCTCCCAACAATACCGACACCATACAGATATATGTAAGCGGCGTAAATTGTTTCGGGACGGTTTTCTAGATCTTCCAACTTTTCACTCACATAGCAAAGATCAGTTTCAGTTTGTTGCAGCCGAGTAGCCAAACTGCTGTTTTCATCTTCCAGTGCTGTGATCCTTTGTTCCGTGTCATCCAGCCTTCCCACCTGGGCATCAAGATCTACCTGGAGCTGTGCTAAAGTTGAGCGCATGATGTTTTCCAGTGTTTGTTGGATTGTAGGGGTGAGGAGCTTGACAAGGGCCACTGCCAGGATGTGAGGATCAGTGGGGGTAGACACTTAAATGTCTGGTGCACCCGGCAAGGGCCGTATTTGGAGAGACCCTGGTTGTGCAGGTGTCCCCTCGTCCTGGGTGAATAAAGGCTGACTAGTAGTAACCTCCATGGCTATAAACTGAGTTTGTGCAGACTGTACAGGCGGTTACCCCGGGAGTGAAACAGCAGGAGAAGAATGTGGCACCTGTGCCGTGGCGTTGGGAACCCTTATTCAGGAATTGCTCCATAAAAGCCTGATGAGGTACAGTGGGTGGGGACAAGAAAGTCACTTAATGATGGCCCCCTTGCAGATCTGAGAAGGGCACCTCCTGGGCTATAGAAAGCTGATAAGGAGGCTTGCAGAGTCCCCTTAGCAGTGCCATACCTGGTGACCACAAGGAGGGCCATGGGTGAGCTGGTCTGTTGAGCCCTTAATGAGGTACTGGGGGGGGGGGGGGCTGCTAATGGTGGTACTGAGTCTTGGAGCCCCAGATGTAGCATGGCCAGAGCGGGGATAGCGGAGCGGCCCCTCTTGTATTTCACACGGCCTTCCCGGGATCCCGTTCTTCTCTGCCGCAATGCTGCTCCTGTACCTTCTTGCTGTGCTGGCAGGAAGGAGGGCTGAGGTGCGCAGCGCATAGAAGATGGCAGCTGCAGTTGCGCACGCAGTGAGGGCCTTCTGGAGCTGCCGAGCTGTGCGGCAGGGTGAAGGAGCCGTCTCCTCAGTCCCAGACCTCACAGGTATGTCAGGTGACTGCCTGTCCCGTTCAGGGGGTAAATGCACAGCTATGTAGCCGGTGCGGCTAGGGGTCCGGAGTGCAGGAGCTCTGTCTCCGAGCTCCACACACGCCCCCGCTGGAACCAGAAGTCCCAGCCTAGTACACTTTAAGCATACCAATACATCATAGCAATGTACCAGGAGAGGAGAGAGATGTGTGTTGCTGATGTGTTTAGACCACAAAGTGCCTCACAGGGGCCTCACTGGTGAATGAAATCCATGCTAAAGGTAAAAAGATTTTTTTTACTCTTACTTGTACAATATAATAATTACAAAATAAATTTAATATCTTTTTAGATCAGATATTATTGCATCCAGAAAAACAAAAAAATATACAATCAACCAATTAAGGTGCTCAGTGTGTGCCTTTTAGGTTGAGTTTCCACTTGTTTTTTTTCTGTCAGTTTTTGTAAAACTGTCACTGCAGTTTTTGAGTCAAAGCCAGAAGTGTATTCAAAAGGAATAGGACATATTAAGGAAAGACTTATACTTTTCCTCCCTTATGGATCTACTTCTGACTTTGGCTCAAAAACTGCAGTGGCAGTTTTCCAAAAATTGCCAGAAAAAAAAAACAAGTGGAAACTTAGCCTTGGGCACACCCTGAGCACCTTTATTGATTAATCTTATATTTTCTTGTTTATCTATGCTGGGTGAGACAAAATGCCAAGCGTGGTACCAATACCTATACCTTGTTTTTTGTGTGTGTGCATCCAGAGAAAAGCAGGAAATGATGACTTGAAGGGGTACTCCGATAGAAAACATTTTTTTTTAAATCAACTGGTGCCAGAAAGTTAAACAGATTTGTAAATTACTTCTATTTAAAAATCTTAAACCTTCCAGTATTTATCAGCTGCTGTATGATCCACATCAAGTTATTTTCTTTTTGAATTTATTTTCTGCCTTACCACAGTGCTCTCTGCTGACACCTCTGTCCATGTCAGGAACTGTCCAGAGCAGGATAGGTTTGCTATGGGTATTTGCTCCTGCTCTGGACAGTTCCTGACATGGACAGAGGTGTCAGCAGAGAGCACTGTGGTCAGACAGAAAAGATATATATATATATATATATATATATATATATATATATAAAATAACTTACTCTGTAGCATACAGTAGCTGATAAGTACTGGAAGGGGTCAAGATTTTTAAATAGAAGTAATTTACAAATCTGTTGAACTTTCTGGCACCAGTTGATTTAAAAAAAAAAAAAAAAAACTTACCCCTTTAAATCTGACTCCTCTGTCATGCCTGCGGGGTGTCTCATAATTTGAGTAATGCCTGTTGTAAACTCTCTGGAGCGAGCATTTCTTTGCAGTTTAGGGGGAACGTCAGTTGATGAAAAGGGTACCTGCTGGCAGGCTGAGCCCTGTGGTATCACAGCCAGTCACTGGTTTAAGGGGTCTCAGCAGGTTGTCCCTCATTTCTATAGAGCTGCAGAAAGACCTCAAAGAAACTAGGGCAGGACACATAGGTTGACTTTAAAAAAACACTTTCTCCTCTTTTACTTGCTCTAAAAGAACAGTAGACAAATCCCAACTGAAAGCAACACCTGGTCCAGATTCCAAAGGATATGCGGACAGAGAAAAAGGAATACCCTGATTTTAAGTTGGCATGGATTGTAAGGGTAAATAAATCAGACAAAAGAAGGGGGATTAATCCCTTCTCTGTGCCGATAGGGGGCACAGAGGAGGGATTAATACTCCTTCTTTTGGCTGATTTATTTGCCCATTAACCCCTTAACGACGCATAACGTATGTTTACGTCCTGCGCCGGGTCCCGCGATATGAAGCGGGATCGCGCCGCGATCCTGCATCATATCGCGTCGGTCCCGGCGCTCATCAACGGCCGGGACCCGCGGCTAATACCACACGCGGCGATGTGCGGTATTAACCCTTTAGAAGCGGCGGTCAAAGCTGACCGCCGCTTCTAAAGTGAAACTGAAAGTGACCCGGCTGCTCAGTCGGGCTGTTCGGGACCGCCGCGGTGAAATCGCGGCGTCCCGAACAGCTGACCGGACACCGGGAGGGCCCTTACCTGCCTCCTCGGTGTCCGATCGACGAATGACTGCTCCGTGCCTGAGATCCAGGCAGGAGCAGTCAAGCACCGATAATGCTGATCACAGGCGTGTTAATACACGCCAGTGATCAGCATAGGAGATCAGTGTGTGCAGTGTTATAGGTCCCTATGGGACCTATAACACTGCAAAAAAAAAGTAAAAAAAAAGTGTTAATAAAGGTCATTTAACCCCTTCCCTAATAAAAGTTTGAATCACCCCCCTTTTCCCATAAAAAAAATAAAACAGTGTAAAAAAAAATAAAATAAACATATGTGGTATCACCGCGTGCGTAAATGTCCGAACTATAAAAATATATCATTAATTAAACCGCACGGTCAATGGCGTACGCGCAAAAAAATTCCAAAGTCCAAAAAAGCATATTTTGGTCACTTTTTATACCATTAAAAAAATGAATAAAAAGTGATCAAAAAGTCCGATCAAAACAAAATTCATACCCATAAAAACTTCAGATCACGGCACAAAAAATGAGTCCTCATTCTGCCCTGTACGTGGAAAAATAAAAAAGTTATAGGGGTCAGAAGATGACATTTTTAAAAGTATAAATTTTCCTGCATGTAGTTATGATTTTTTCCAGAAGAGCGACAAAATCAAACCTATATAAGTAGGGTATAATTTTAACCGTATGGACCTACAGAATAATGATAAGGTGTAATTTTTACCGAAATATGCACTGCGTAGAAACGGAAGCCCCCAAAAGTTACAAAATGGCGTTTTTTTTTCTATTTTGTCGCACAATGATTTTTTTTCCATTTCGCCGTGCATTTTTGGGTAAAATGACTAATGTCACTGCAAAGTAGAATTGGCGACGCAAAAAATAAGCCATAATATGGATTTTTAGGTGGAAAATTGAAAGGGTTATGATTTTTAAAAGGTAAGGAGGAAAAAACGAAAGTGCAAAAACGGAAAAACCCTGAGTCCTTAAGGGGTTAATACCGGGAAATTGGGCCCCTTGCAGGCTTTGTTATACAGCTTATTACTTATGCAATCGCTTTAATATAACGGGTTGTGAGAGTCCCTGACCTTCTCCTGCTCAGACTCTTACCAGTCTTGTAACTTTCTTCACCAAAGGGGGGGGGGGGGGGGGGGGGGGTAAAGTTGCAAACTTGTTCGAAAATGCTGGGTTCTGTGGGTACTGTGGTGTGCAGGCAACTGTGGAGTAGCACCCTCTGCTACCTTAATGACTAAACCAGGCCTGAATCCGAAAAGGTCCTACAATCCAACAAGATTTGTGTGCAATTTACTAGCATTAGCATTACTAGCATTCTCTGACAAGGAACATGTTGAAGATGTGACCCTTTTGGTCATTGACACTCTTGGTGAGGAATGTAGAACCCCTTAAATGCTGGTGCTCCTGGGATAACTATAATCTCCTCTAGGAATCCTTTCTATGTGACCAAGGGTCTTTCTCTCTCCTGTCTTTACTCTCCTGACACTACATACTAAGGCTGCTTTCACACTATAAAATTCATCCGTTTTAAATATGCGTTTAATGTTGTATCAAATACAAGTTGTGCCAATTGAAACACACAACATCATGAGTCTTGATATTGCACTAGGGCTGGATGCAGATAGGTACATAGTATGGCACTATATCATTGCCTAATAGGAGTTTTCGCTATACTCTACCCATAGAAAGTATTAAGTCATCTTCATAACAAGTAGTAACTGCCAAGCTCCTATTAGGGAATTATAGGAAATTATATAGTGCCATGCTATGTACCTATCTGCATCCAGCCCAAGTGCAATATCAAGACTCATGATGTTGTGTGTTGCAATTGGCGCAACTTGTATTTGATACATGCATTCTGGAATATTTTGGTATGTGGTGCTAGCTCTGGTAGTTTTTATGTCTGTAACTCTGTGAACATCACTATTTAAGATATATATATATATATATATATATATATTTATTTTTTTAATTTTTTTATTGAATACAATAAAAGCTATTATTTATGAATTGTTATCAACTTGGTCTTTTTGGTGGTATACAATAGTGGTTATATCAAGTTGTTCTACTTTGGTAGATGATTTGAGTCCAATTACTTGCCGCAGCATTATGCATAATAATAGATGCATTAGTAGATATAGCCGGTTGGAGCTATATGGTATAACAAAAATCCCATTATAGTCTATAGGTTTTTCACATTAACCGTTTTAACCCATCATAGCCCGTTATTAATAATGGACGTGATTTTGTGATGGGAGAAAGTAACGAGAGAAACAGTGCATGCACTATTTCTTCCGTTCTTTCTCCCGTCACAAAATAATGTCCATTATTAATAACCGGCTATGACTGTTTAAAACGGATAATGTAAAAATCTCATAGACTATAATGGGATTTTGTAACGGCCGTTTATCAGCCAATTTTAACGGTTTTCATAACGGAACATTAAATGGACCTTTAAAACAGATGAATTTTATAGTGTGAAAGGAGCCTAAATGACTAGATATTCTACATGAATTTCTCCTACTCCCAAACAGGATATCCTCTTTAGCCAGTCTTAGGGGATTGGAAACTTAGCAGTGACCTCCCTGCATCTAAGTGTCCAGTTGCAGTGTGGGTGTCTAACTGGTGCATAAAGTCACTTGCTCTGACCAGAACACAAAATTGCCACAAGGTGGCAGCAATAGAGAGATAGAGAGTGATTACTCGCTCTTGCAGACAGGTGTGGTTGCAGTATAGAGACTCGGAAAACAAAATTCAGTGTTTTATTCACACTTGGCAAACAGTCTTTAAATGCAGAATAGGAAAAAGGAACAACAGTCCACCTGCATTCCATGCCATGCAGCATCAAGCAAGTCTTTTCCAAGCCTCCAGGCAGGCTGCTCAACAGCTTCCTAACTCTCAGGGAAGATCTTAACTAGAGATGAGCGAACTTACAGTAAATTCGATTCATCACGAACTTCTCGGCTCGGCAGTTGATGACTTATCCTCCATAAATTAGTTCAGCTTTCAGGTGCTCCCGTGGGCTGGAAAAGGTGGATATAGTCTTAGGAGACTCTTTCCTAGGACTTTATTCACCTTTTCCAGACCACCGGAGCATCTGAAAGCTGAACAAATTTATACAGGATAAGTCATCAACTGCCGAGCCGAGAAGTTTGTGACGAATCGAATTTACTGTAAGTTCGCTCATCTCTAATCTTAACACTCAGCTCTCTCTGGCAGTGTGAGCTGCAACTAGTAAATCCTCTCCCGGCTGGTGAAGCAGACTGCCTTTAATGCCAACAAAAGGCTGCCTGGATTGTAGGGTATGGCCCCCACCCAACACTTGACCATTCCCAGTAAGAGCCGTCACGGATTAGCTTTGCAGCTATACTACAGCTGCAGTGTCAGTGTGCAACATGCAGTACGGACACTGGAAAAATTACCGGCTCTCACTTCACCAATCTGTAAAAATAGAATGGGAGCGGTCCGTGGTGTAATAAAAGAGATACAAGGATATAACAAGGAAAGCTAAATTGCCGCTCACCTATGAAGGTTGTGTACCCACATACACAACAATGGTGAGCACATAGAAATGTAAAGTGCCCGCAGCCCCCCAGGCTCAAAGACAGTAGGAAAGAGGAAAGCTTCAACAGGAACGTCGGTTCCACGTGGTGCAGGACACAAGCAGCCAAAGTAAGTTAAAAGCAAGGGTAGTTTATTTCCCAGCATTCTGGGAAATAAACTACCCTTGCTTTTAACTTACTTTGGCTGCTTGTGTCCTGCGCCACATGGAATCGGCGTTCCTGTTGTAGCTATCCTCTTTCTTACACACTTCACCGAGGCCAGGAACCTTGGTGACACATATCGACTGTCCACTATTATCCCCTACACCTTCTCACAATATATATATATATATATATTTATATATATTTATATATATATATATATATATATATATATATATATATATATTTATATATAGACGGATTGCAAAGTGCAAGCATAAAATGCAGTGAAAATAAAGTATAGGAATAAACGAAATATACTAAGAAATGTAGTTGTACAACATTTTATAGATCCCCCTCCAGTAATGGTAAAAATGGATTTCACAAACAGGATTTAAAAGAATGTACAATCAAACCATCATTAGAGAAAACCATGGCATAACCACACTGGTACCGTCACAGTACCCCTATGCATCTGCAACTTTGGAACACAGCCTAATAATCTGTTATAATCATTCATATAAATACCCATTTTCACAATTTTTCAGAAAATTTTTTGGATCCACTACAGACATTGGTTTACATTCACTGTACTTCATGGGATCCAAAATCCGTTTTACACAGTGGAGGGTTCTAAATTAGATATATTTATTGTAAATCTCAATAGATGTTGCTTGCTTTGAGTATTACTTGTCAAAACATTATATCAGTATTATAAAAAAAAATGTACATGTCAAGATATCTATTTTGAACAAAAAGTTTTAGTAAAATCTGGGGAAAAATAAAGACACCTTTTAAAGTGATGGTATTATTTGCAAGACCTATGGTACAAATAAAAGCAGACCACGTGCAGATTATTATAAATCATTCCGATTTTACCATGGAAGTAGAACTGAAACATGAACGGATATGTATATATTGTAATGTTTTGCCATGCAATTTATTCCCCGGGGACAGTTCAGATTGTATTATAATCTTATTTTTTATTCTTCCGCAAGTCAACACATATCACAAGAATCATGCATAAATCTGTTTCAAATTACATGCTTGATCACACGATGCTGTCTCCTCAATCTATGTAAATGCTAATTCTATGCTAATATAATGACTTCCACTGTAATTATTTCATATTTACTGTACAGCAATTACAAGACTTTCTGGACCAGTACTTTACAGAAGGAAAAATTTAACTATTAGCTTGTTTATACCATGGATGTTAAATATTTCATACATATTCTATAGGTACACCTCCATATACAGTGGTCCCTCAACATACGATGGTAATTTGTTCCAAATGGACCATCGTTTGTTGAAACCATCGTATGTTGAGGGATCAGTGCAATGTAAAGTATAGGACAGTAGTTTACAACCTGCGGACCTCCAGATGTTGCAAAACGACAACACCCAGCATGCCCGGACAGCCAATGGCTGTCTGGCATGCTGGGAGTTGTAGTTTTGCAACATCTGGAGGTCCGCAGGTTGAAGACCACTGGTATTGGAAGTTGTACTCACCTTTCCCCGCCGCTCCGGACCGTCACCGCTCGTCACTGCTGCCCTGGATGTCGCCTTCCATCGCTGTCGCAGCGTCCCCGGGGTGTCCCTGACACTCCGACAAGGCCTCTGCTTCCCCGGCATCCTCGCTCTTCGTCGCCACCATCACATCGCTACGCACGCCGATCCTATTGGATGACGGGACGGCGTACGCAGCGACGTGATGACGACGATGGAGAGCAACGGCTATGCAGGGGATGCCGAAGAGGACGCGCCAAAGCCCCGAGGACAGGTAAGTGATCGTCAGCGGACCACACGGGGCACCGTAAATGGCTATGCGGTGGCAGCTGAAGCAGTCTGCGCTGCCGGATAGCCGTTTATGCGATGGCCCCCACATAAAAAAGCATTGTATGTTGATGCTGCCTCCAACATGCGATGGCCTCTGAGAGGCCATCGTATGTTGAAATGATCGTATGTCGGGGCCATCGTAGGTCGAGGGGTCACTGAATACTGTATGTATAAAAAAACACAGCCATAAAGACATCTGTACCATCAATGACCTTTCTTGGCACGGAATCTAAAGGCCATGGGTGGTAAGGCAGGCTAGCTGGGAGCAGTAGTCCCTTAGGGATGTGGATGATAATGTCACAGCAGAATGATCTAGCTAACCTGATGGTCCCCTATAAGCCCAACAATGCTTTTGTCAAATGTGTTGTTTTTGTTGGGTGAAGTGCAGGAATGAGAAGTACAGACACTTGTATAATGTGGATACAACTTAGAAATTTACAGAGTAAGCTAGGCAAATCCAGTTAAAACAGAGTAATTTAGCCCAGAGTGATTTGTTACACGTTTTAAGCAAATTAGTGAATAGTTGGTTACTGCCCCTTTAAGATACAACTATTTTATTAAAATATGTGGAAGTGGGAGTAAAAAATAGTTAGCCTTGACAGCTAAGTATGCATACTATCAGGTTTGTGATGCCAAAGGCAAGCTGTGATTAGGATCATTGATAGATGATGAGGGTTGTAGTGTCTGGTGGCTGGAGTGTATTAACCCTGTAGTAAGATGACAGTTCCCATTAACCACTATTTTTATATAGTTGCTATCCGTATTAAAGGAGTAGTCTGGTGATATATAACTTATCCCCTATGTCCCGGGTGTGCTGGCCACGGCTTCCTACGGGGGTCGGAACAGCGTCTTCCGGCGAACTGCCGGGGCCCTGTGCAGGAGGTTTATAACTTAGGGGATAAGTTATATTTCTCAAAACTACTCCTTTAAGGCCCCAGGGAGTGAACACCTTAAAAGCCAGGATTTATAAATTAGAACTTGTTCTTTACTTGGTAGTATAGGGCTGATATAGTACAAGACACTTGAGATCATACAGACTTGAGACACAATACTTAGAATACATTAAGTAGATATAGCTGTAGTATGTAAATGTCACAGCCCTTGAGAAGTTTACATGGGCACTCTTGTTAAAACTAATGTTTGCTATTGCGCTTCTCATTGTAAATAAAAAATATTTCTATTGTACTTTGCTTTAAAAAAAAATTAAGTTTTCTATGTTTTATTTGTATTTAAAAAAGCTGCCACTAGGTGTCTCCCTACTTGTCCAGAGCACATTTGCCCCCATCTTTTGCACATACTTTGGACTCCTGCTGGTCTGGAAGAAGTGCAAAATACGAAGTGCAGTGTGGAGTGCTGAGGTGGTGGTGGGGGGGGGGGCACAGCCTCAGCCAATCATAGCTCATCTCATACACTGAACTGCTCTGAGCAATATCAAGGTAGAAAACTTAAAAATAATTTAAAAAAAGGCAGGGGGTGGTTTATGAACTGAGTATTATAAAATTCACAAGATCATGAGAGGTACTCTTTCACAGACTTGTAAATGGGCACTCACCATGTAACTTGTAGTCCTGCGTAAACTGGATCTCTATCTGTAGTGGTACGTGCAGAAGGTTCTTTTACACTGCAGTCAAACAAACAGATAATGGGGTCGGCACTACTGAACTGTACAACTTATAGATCAACCTCAGGGAGATTCATCAAAGAACTTTCAGCATTACGTCCCAGTACACGGTGGTGCTCAGTTGGTAACGTCACAATAGTCCAACAGAAATTGCAGGCATAAGAATGATATATAACGGCACTCACATTCCGGGCAAATTAAAAAATTGCAGTCTTTATAGTACCGGTACTTACATCAGGGTTACAGAAGGAAAATGCAGGGAGGGAGCAGACAATGGCAACTATGTCCATTTTGCAGCAATCAACTGCTTCCACTGGTTCCCCTAGTTCTGTTAGGTTAGGATTCCACTTGATTTTTTTCCAGTGTTTTTTTCACTGAAAAAAATGCCAGAAAAAATGCCACAAAAAACGGCAGTGCAATTTCCTGCGTCTAAAATTTTTCTGGTGTTTTTGCATTTGAGTTGAAATAGCATTTTTGGCCCCCTTTGCGTTTTTTTCAAAATGTGTTGTGTACTGAAAAAAAAAAAAAAAAAGTAGGGATGAGAAAAATTTTTTAAAGGGAATTTTTATTTTTTTTAATGAACTTTTAATTAATTTTTAATAAAGTGTGTATGTGTGTTTCATTTTTTTTTCTCTATTTTTTAAAAACATTTTTAGGTAGTAATACTACTCCCAGCATGGAACACACTGTTCCAAGATGGGAGTAGTAGTACCTGTACTAATAGACATATCTCCCCGGGTGTCAGTCCTGACACCCGATGCGATCATATAATATAAACTTTGCAAATAGAGAGTATAGATAAAGCACTCACCGCAGCCAGAGGTTCAGCAACAAACTTGAGCTTTAATTCCAGACTTGAGCTGGTAAAACAGAGCAGACAGACACACAGGGAGCATGGAGAGAACAGGTGAGGCAGGGGCATGACAAAAGGGGTGGCAACCGGTTTCACGCACTGAGGCGCTTCCTCTGGCCCATGCTCAGCGCCATGCGGCAGAATTGGCGTTTTTCCCCACAAAAAAACAAGTGGAATTCCAGCCGTACAGTGCATGTATACTTTAGACTACGACTTTAGACTTGACTTGAGACTAGACTTGACTTGTGGTGTCTGTACTAGTTTTAGTCCAACTTAACCTCTTAAGGACCCAGGGGGTACCTGGGCGGGCACCAGGATGCCTGCTGAAATCATTCAGCAGGCATCCCGTGACAACACCTGGGCGAGTCCTGAGTCAATTCAGATCGGCTATTTGCTGCGATTCCAGGTCAATCGGGTCCCCAGTGACTTGGTGACCTGAAAAAAAAAGGGTGATATGTGCCATCAGAGATGGCACCTATCATCCTTTAGCAGCAGGAGTGAGGTGCCACCATTTCAGGACGACGAATCAGGGCTCCTGCTGTGGGGTTGTCCCTTATGGCACCCGCTTCGTCATTATTCCGGAGGGCGAGAGCGGGTGTCGGGAGTAAGTACCTGAGCCTGGGGCCCCAGAAGCGGAGTTAGCGGTGGCGGCAGAAGGATCCGGCATGTGCAGCAGCAGGAGGTAAGGCTGGCCTCCTGATGTTTGTGAAACACTGAGTCATGTAACAAACTCTCAGTGTTTTGCAACCAGTGTGCCTCCAGCTTTTTCATAACTACAACCCCCAGCATGCACGGACAGCCAAAGAGCAAGCTGGGAGTTGTAGTTTTGCAACAGCTGGAGGTTTGCTCCCCCCCCCCCCACATGTAAATTGGACAGGGTACATTCACACGGGTGGGGGATTACAGTGAGTTTCTAGCTGCAAGTATGAGATATTTTCTGCTACAGCTCAAACTCCCAGCGGGAAACTCACTGTAAACACCCGCCGTGTGAATATACCCTAAAAACACTACACTACACAACACAAAATAAAAAGTAAAACGCTAAATATACATATACCTGTATACAGTTACCCCCCCCCCCCAATAAAAATGAAAAACGTATGGTACAGCACTGTTTCCAAAACGGAGCCTCCAATAACAACTCCCAGTATTGCTGGACAGCCATTGACTGTCCAGGCATACTGGGAGTTTTACAACACCTGGAGGCACCCTGTTTGGGAAACACTGCCATAGGGTAATTTTGGTATCGGAGGCAATTGTAATTCTTGCATCCGAGTCCGTCCCTATGCAAATCCCTAATTTAAGCCTCAAATGCGCATGGAGCCCTGTCGTAATTCAAAGCAACAGTTTAGTGCCACATATGGGGTATTTCCGTACTCGGGAAAAATTGCCTAACAGGTTTTGGTGGGCTTTTTATCCTTTTACCCCTTCTGAAAAGGTAAAGTTAGTTTTTACACTAACATGCTGGTGTTGCCCCATATTTTTCATTTTCACAAGAGGTAAAAGGAAAAAGGAAAATACGAAAATACCCATTATGTTGGCGTAAAATGCTCTACGTATGAACAACAGGGTTCATGGGGGAGAGCGCACAATGTACATTTGAGGCCAAAATTGGTGATTTACACAGGGCTGGCGAATTTTATAGCAGTTCTGACATAAACTCAAAAAAGTAAATACCCACATGTGACCCCATTTTGGAAACTACACCCCTCATAGAACGTAACAAGGGGTATAGTGAGCCTTAACACCCCTCAGGTGTTTGACAAATTTTCCCTAAAGTTGGATGGGAAAATGAAAAAAAATAATTTTCACTACTAAAATGCCAGTGTTACCCTAAATTTTTTATTTTCACAAGGGAAAATAGGAAAAAAAAGTCCTCCAAAATGTGTAACCCCCATTTCTTCTGAGTAAGAACATACCCCAAATGTGGATATAAAATGATCTGAGGGTGCACTACAATGCTCAGAAGAGAAGGAGCACCATTGGGCTTTTGGAGAGAAAATTTATCTGGAATTGAATTGATTAGTCCATAAGGTCAGCCCCGAGGATACCTGAATCTAGTCCTTCTTTCACAATGGAGCTTATCGCTTTGCACTTGTCTCTAGTGCTTCCGCTTCCTATGGTATTACCCATGTAGTGGGACACATGTAGTGGTTTGGGGCAAACAGTGTGATGTTATTTCTTCTCTGTCCGAGGCCAGACTAACCCTAACATGTGCTTTAGGTCTCTCACCTGTCCCTGGAGCATTCTATTTAGATATAGGCAGTGGTCTAGTCAACAAGGCCAGTGAAGCATGCAGAGGCTATTAAAGGGGTACTCTGGTGAAAAACTAAAAAATCTTAATCCTTCCTGTACTTATGAGCTGCTGAATACTACAGCGGAAATGTTTTTCTTTTTGAAACACAGAGCTGACTGCTGACATCATGAGCACAGTGCTCTCTGCTGACACCTCTGTCCATTTTAGGAACTGTTCAGAACAGCATATGTTTGCTATGGGGATTTCCTTTTACTCTGGGCAGTTCCTAAAATGAACTACAAAAACAACAAAGAGGAGCGCTCCATGGTGCAGATAAATGATAATAAAGGAAACGCTAATGGTAAAAAGTGCTTACCAATGTGAGTTGTGCAAAGGCCAGCACAACTTGGAGAAAAGCGTGTATATGGATCCCTCTGCTGCCACTCCACAATGAAATGCAATAAAACCAACGACCTCCAAACCAGTGGACAGTAAGGCGCTGAGGGACCAGGCGATAGGTAGAACAATCAGTGTATTCCCAACAAGCAACGCGTTTCGCGCAGGTGCGCTTCATCAGGCATCATCAGGTTGCCTGATGAAGCGCACCTGCGCGAAATGCGTTGCATGTTGGGAATAAACTGATTATTCTACCTATCGCCTGGTCCCTCAGCACCTTACTGTCCACTGGTTTGGAGGTCGTTGGTTTTATTGCAGTTCCTAAAATGGACAGAGATGTCAGCAGAGAGCACTGTGTTCATGATATCAGCAGACAGCTCTGTTTCAAACGGAAAATAATTTCCACTGTTGTATTCAGCAGCTAATAAGTACAGGAAGGATTAATATTTTTTTTAATAGAAGTCATTTACAAATCTGTTTAACTTTCTGGCACCAGTTGATATATAAAAAAAAAAAGTTTTTTACCGTAGTACCCCTTTAAGACTACCCTGAAGACATTTAGTTCAGGCAGCATGAAGGTAATGGTGAAGGTCTCCACTACATCTGTTATCCCTCAATAGCAATGACATATCACATGAATGAGGCAGTGACACTGCTTTCAGTGAAAAGTCACCTGTTGACAGCAGCAGTCACATGTCACCTGACATGTCATTGTTATAGACATCACATCAGCTTACACGAGGGAACAACAGGAGTGGTGAAGGATGAAGAGGACCTGCAACGTAAAATACAGATTTTTTATTTTTATTATTTATGTGTTCTTTTATTTTTTATTTTTTTATCCATAACCTGAAAGAATAACCTTCGCCAAATCTTTATGCTAGCATGCAATCGGATTATTGTCAGGGTCAAGATTTATATGAACAAGAAAGTCATTGCAAAGAAATACAGATAACTATAAAAGGTTCCAAAAGTTTTCTTCCCATTTCACGTCAACACATACTTCACTAGTTAGAAGACGCTATATATCACAACCTATTGGCCTTTACTGTTGCATTTGTCTTCATGTGTAGCCCCTAAGGTTTATTACATTGTTGCTGCTTTATTTTTAACAGAAAGTGCTTTAAAACCTTATGATCTAGTATTCTGTGATTTATGATCGAATACTGTACAAGAAAATCACCACATGTCCAATTTGGTAAAATTAATGCACTGAAGATTTTTTTTATAGCCCCATATTTTATGGTTTATTTTATGTAAATTAATAAGAATAAAACACAGAGACAGCCAGAACATAGCAGTATCTGTTATAATTTAGCCCTGGTAATACAAATTGAGATACTATAATATGAAGATTTTTACAAATGTTAGTCATTTACAGATATAAAATTTACACTGTACAAAAAATGACTATAAATTGATTATTGTGCCCGCGTTGTTTATTATTCCTCCAGACGGCACACAATAAATTCACTCGGCAGCCTGCAAGGCTTGCAGTAACCAAACATTTAATTGACCTATGACCATAAATTCACTGCAAACCTATTCAATAAGCTGTTAATGCACAATTAATGGAATATATATATGAAAATAATTGTAGTCTCCTTCCAGCAGTGTGCACGTATACTGCAGTCATATAAAATGTTTGGAAGTAGCAAAATAGAAAATAATTGACTATTTTTGTACGGCAGGTCACATTGTTAATAAATGTCAATGTAAACAAATCCATTCAGCAATTAGTCACAAGCTAGACTGGGACCCGTGGCACAGGATGTCCTTGGAGTGCCTGAAATAGCATCATTTTTATAGGGTTTAACTTTATCCACTTGTGCCACTTAAGCATTGTTGTATCCACATTCATTGTGCAGAACAAGGACTAGTCCCTGCATAGCCATATTCAATATGATTTTGATTTCCATAGTTCTTACTAGTATTTATCTAAAAACGTATTGAGCCAAGAAATAATTTGGTTTACGGCGGATTTGAGTAAAAATTGCATACTGTATTTTTTGCCGTATAAGACACACTTTTTCTTCCCCAAAACGGGGGGGGGGGGGGGGGGGGGGAGTTGGTGCGTCTTATACGGCAAATACCTGCGGCCGGGACCCGCGGCTGATACAGGACATCACCGATCATGGTGATGCCCTGTATTAACCCTTCAGACGCGGCGATCAAAGCTGACCGCCACGTCTGAAGCGAAAATAACACTAACCCGGCTGCTCAGTCGGGCTGTTCGGGACCGCCGCGGTGAAATATATGCATTAGATATTAACATATTAAGAGGCGGCTAGGGGTTAGCCCTTCAGGAGAGCCCATTAGCACTGAGGGACTCTAGCTGAGGGGACTCTAGACAAAGGGACAGGACAATGCTGTTATATGGAGACAATTCAGAAAGTTGGCAGACCTAACAAAACACAGTAATAGTAACTACATTTTGATTTCTAGAATAAGTTAAACATTCTGGCTAAGTTTTTGTTTGTGGAGAACTAGCTGAATGACACCGGCCTTTTGGTTCATGTCAGACATTCTTGGACGAAACGCGATGTAATTTCTTTGTCCATGTGTCACATAGAGTAAATGAATGGAGATATTCTTAGAATTGCATTGTACTCAGTTAAAACTGCTTACAATGTTTCTCAAAATAATGGATGGAGCTTGAATTTCCAACCCATTTTGGCTCCATTTTTCATGTACAAATCCATGTCAATTCTAAAAGTTTCAGTCAGACACACAATCTCTGCAAACACAGTCAACAGAGCCATACAAGGTTTAAAAATTTTTTTATTATAAATTTGAAAAGAAAAGCATACTTATGTACCTTTTGGGGGTTTTGTTTTTACACGTTGCACTTTATGGTAACAAAAAAAAGACGTTTTTTTTTTCTGTAGACCAATGTGATTAAAACGATACCCAATTTGTATAGTATTTCTTTCAATGTCCTAATTTAAAAAAAGGTCAAATTATTTTGTAAAAAACTCGGTGGGGGAGATTTATCAAAATCTGTCTAGAGGAAAAGTTGCTGAGCTGCCCATAGCAACCAATCAGATCGCTTCTTTGATTTTTCAGAAATACAAGAAGCGATCTGATTGGTTGCTATGGGCAACTCATCAACTTTTCCTCTAGACAGATTTTGATAAATCCCCCCCAATATACCTAAAGTCGTCCTCTTTTGACGTCTATAATATTTTTTCATATACAGGGCTGTATGAGGACTAATTTTTTTTAGTTGTGATCTCTAGTTTTAATCGCTATCTTTTTTGTTTTGATGGGACTTTTTGATCACTTTTTATTCAAATTTGGCGTCTGGTTTAGTTTACCATATGGGATCATAGATATTATAGTCTAGACAATTATGCACGTGGTAATACTAAATATGATGATGATTATTATTATTATGATTATTATGTAAAATAAGAAAAGAAGGGTGATTTTATATTTTTATCAGGGGAAGAGCTTTTATATAATTTTTAAAACATTTTTGTACACTTTTTAAGTCTCCTTAAAGGGGTACTCCGCTGCTCAGCATTTGGAACAAACTGCTTCGAATGCTGGAGCAGGCGCCAGGAGCTTGTGATGTCATAGCACCGCCCCCTCAATCCAAGTCTATGGGAGGGGGCGTAATCCCAAATGCCGAGCAGTGGATTTTATATGCAATTATTAGATTTCATTCATTGTATTATGCTATGCCAGGCTTCACCATTGGATCAGCGATCCAGCAGCCGAAGGCAGGTAATGATACCCTTGGTAGCCATTATAGCTTATTGGACTGAACTCCCTGAGATAACTGATAACTTGATACTTTAGACGCCATGATCAGCATTGTTCACGGCGTCTAAAGGGTTAATGAAGGAGAGCGATGTGATCGTGGCTCCCCATCATTAGTGATGAGTGTCTGGTTACTGACAGTAGTTGTGACTCACTGATATCGCTTCATATCCTTTTAATGCTCCAGCGCATACATTTACGCTCTGGAGTGTTAGGTGGAAAACTTTTTTTTTTTTAAATCAACTGGTGCCAGAAAGTTAAACAGATTTGTAAATTAGGCAAAACAAAAGTGTAATATTCGGCACTGCTATAACTGGCTAAGCCGGACTATTGGATGGACGCTCAACTAGGACAAACCTGTAGAGATGTGGTGGTGCTCTGATGCAATGGCAAAGTTCAAATCTTCAATACAGTGAAGAGTTAGAAATAATCGGCACTCACCGGTCTTCTCTGAAATCAGCTTCTTTATTAGTACATACTCACAACATGAAATGCAGTCAGGGAGAGGGATCAGTGCGGGGGGTAAGTAGTAGGCAACAGACTCTGTTTCGCTCATTACACGAGCTTCATCCGGCCATATCTACACTGGAACTCTGTGCTGCTTTTTATACAGGTGGGTGGCCAATCGCAGGAGCTCTGGACCGCCCTCCTTACCTGACGTACCTGGCGAGTCCTCGTTAGAGTCTCGTCATAGGCTAACCGTCGCCAGTTTTGTAAGTATGTCAGTATAAGTAAGCATATACATAGAAACTTGTATATAAACACGTGCAGATTAAAAACTGAGTGGTTTAAAAACAAGGTTCATTAAGGGCGAGAGGGCCTGCTGCTGCTGTTTGCATGATCCAATATGTTTCTCTTTGCAGTAGGTATTGATCTAAACTGATCCCCGGTCTGGGTTTAACTCTTTCTATCCCCGAAAATTTTAGGTGATCCAATTGTCCCCTGTGGGTTTCCATCATATGGGCAATAAGACGTGGTGCTCCCTTTAAGGTACGGAAGGAATATAGGTGTTCCCTAATCCGAGCGCATAACTGTCTTATCATTTTGCCGATATAGTAGAACCCACAGGGGCAGTAAATGACGTATACAACAAACTTAGTTCTGCACGTAATTAAATCCGTCACTGTGTGCGTAATCTCGCCCAGTCTCATGGTTTTCAACTCGGCATTGTATTTGCAGAAACTACATGACTTACATGCAAAATTCCCTTTCGGGGTGTACTTCTCTAGCCATGTACTTTCAGCATTTTTCTTAGTTTTTTCTTATTTTTTTAGGATGTCACCTATAGATTTGTGTCACCTATAGATTTGTTCTTTCTGTATGAGATTAACGGTTTCTTACTAGCGATTTTCTTTAAATTTTGCATCACTTTCTATTATGTGCCATTTACCAAAGGTTCATTTACCAAAGGTTCATAAGGGGCAGATCCCACCCCCGGGCCGACCTATCGTCTCGGGGGTGGGGTCTGTCACTGAACACCTCTCACACTATCTAGAATGGCTATTGAGCCCAATGCTGAAGGTCATACCTGCGTATATAAAGGATACATTGCACCTTTTACAAATGATTGAAGAATTGAATTGGGAACAGGAATGGAAGCTTTGCTCTATTGATGTGGTCAGCCTGTACACCCGTATACCACACGATACGGGTGTACAGGCTGTCAAGGAAGGACTAAGAAGGTCCAATAAATCAGAAAAATTCATTGGGTTCATAGTAGATGCACTTTCTTTTGTACTAACGAACAGTACAGTCATGTTTGGTGATCGATGGTAGAAGCAGGACACCGGGACCCCGATGGGTAACCCGGTGTCCTGTACTTATTCTAATCTCTTCTTGGCTCAATTTGAGAGGCAATATGTATATTCTTCCACAAATCCATTTATCGGTCATCTCAAATGTCCAGGAACACCCTTCTTCACTATTATAGCTCTCATCCAGCA
Organism: Hyla sarda; assembly: GCF_029499605.1. Taxonomy (NCBI): domain Eukaryota; kingdom Metazoa; phylum Chordata; class Amphibia; order Anura; family Hylidae; genus Hyla; species Hyla sarda. The sequence goes on from NC_079193.1 coordinate 260,575,668, forward strand.
TCAGTGAAGAAGGGTGTTCCTTATGGACAATATATTCGTCTTAAACGTAACAATGCACTAGAGGAGACATTCAATAAACAAGCTGATGATTTACAAAAAAGACTTATAGAAAGACAATACCCACTACAACTAATAACAGAAGGTAGAAAAAGAGCAACTGAAATGCAAAGAGCTAATTTATTGAAAAATAAGAATAAGAAACATACATCCGAACAGAGACGATTCACTTTCACATGCCGGACACTTCCTTGAATAAAACTATAGAACAGGCAGTAAGACGTAATTGGCACATAATAGAAAGTGATGCAGAATTAAAAGAAATCGCTAGTAAAAAACCATTAATCTCATACAGAAAGAACAAAACTATAGGTGAAATCCTAAAAAAACAAGAAAAAACAAAGAAAAATGCTGAAAGTACATGGCTAGAGAAGTATACCCCGAAAGGGAATTTTGCATATAAGTCATGTAGTTTCTGCAAATACAATGACTAGTTGAAAACCATGAGACTGGGCGCGATTACGCACACAGTAACGGATTTAATTACGTGCCGAACTAAGTTTGTTGTATACGTCATTTACTGCCCCTGTAGGTTCTAATATATCGGCAAAACGATAAGACAGTTATGCGCTCAGATTAGGGAACACCTATATTCCTTCCGTACCTTAAAGGGAGCGTCACGTCTTATTGCCCATATGATGGAAACCCACAGGGGACAATTGGATCACCTAAAATTTTCAGGGATAGAAAGAGTTAAACCCAGACCGGGGATCGGTTTAGATCAATACCTACTGAAAAGAGAAACATATTGGATCATACAAACAGCAGCAGCAGGCCCTCTCGGCCTTAATGAAAAGGTAGATCATGCACCTTGTTTTTAAACCACTCAGTTTTTAATCTGCACGTGTTTATTTACAAGTTTCTATGTATATGCTTACTTATACTGATGTATTTACAAAAATGGCGACGGTTAGCCTATGACGAGACTCTAACGAGGACTCGCCAGGTACGTCAGGTAAGGAGGGCGGTCCAGAGCTCCTGCGATTGGCCACCCACCTGTATAAGAAGCAGCACAGAGTTCCAGGTAGATATGGCCGGATGAAGCTCGTGTCACGAGCGAAACAGAGTCTGTTGCCTACTACTTACCCCCCCCCCCCCCTGCACTGATCCCTCACCCTGACTGCATTTCATGTTGTGAGTATGTACTAATAAAGAAGCTGATTTCAGAGAAGACCGGTGAGTGCCGATTATTTCTAACTCTCCACTGTATTCAAGATTTGTAAATTACTTCTATAAAAAAAATCTTAATCCTTCCAGTACTTATTAGCTGCTGAATACTACGAAGGAAATTATTTTATTTTTGGAGAACAGTGCTCTCTGCTGACATCTCTGTCCATTTTAGGAACTGCCCAGAGCAGACTATGTTTGCTATGGCGATATTTTCTTACTCTGGACAGTACTTAAAATGGACAGAGATGTCAGCAGAGAGCACTGTGCTCATGATTCAGCAGAGAGCTCTGTGTTCCAAAAAGAAAAGAATTTCCTCTGTAGTATTCATCAGCTAATAAGTACTGGAAGGATTAAGATTTTTTTTTTTTTATAGAAGTAATTTACAAATCTGTTTAACTTTCTGGCACTAGTTGATTTAAAACAAAAAAGTTTTCCACCAGAGTACCCTTTAAGTCCCTGAAGGCAAGGGCGTACATTTATGCCCTACGTCATCTAGAGGTTAAAGGAGTAGTCCAGTGGTGAACAACTTATCCCCTATCCTAAGGATAGGGGATAAGTTTGAGATCGCGGGGGGGTCCGACCGCGGGAAGGGAGCGTGTCGACCCCGCACGAAGCGGCGGCCGACACGCCCCCTCACGAAGCGGCGGCCGACACGCCCCCTCAATACAACTCTATGGCAGAGCCGAAGCGCTGCCTTCGGCAATCTCCGGCTCTGCCATAGAGATGCATTGAGGGGGCGTGTCGGCCACCGCTTCGTGCGGAAGTCGACACCCGCTATCTGCCCGGAGAGCCTGGCCCCCGTACAGAGAGATCGGAGGGGCCCCCAGCGGTCGGACCCCCCGCAATCTCAAACTCATCCCCTATCCTTAGGATATGGGATAAGTTTTTCACCACTGGACTACCCCTTTAATATTATGTTTGTTTGCAGATATAAAGCCATCTTTGTTTTATTGTATGGACTTATAAACTGAAAAATGAAACAAAAAATTAATAGATTGCTTTTTTATGTACAAAACTGTGTGGCTATGCCAACTTTTGTATGTATGAAATAGTTCTTATATTTTTATAAGTATAAATGGTTTATGAGAAAAAAAATATATAATTCTGAATAATAAAAGGCAAATATGTTGATATGAATAAGGCAGAAGAACAGTCATCAAATTTGCATTAATTCACATGGTAGAGATTTATAAGTTATCGTGATGTACTTTTAAGGCTCTTTCAACTCTTATATTAGGGACTTTGGCCTATCGGACTCAGAGACATAGCTAGGGGGTTCAGCACAGGGGGGGACAAGTGGACCTGAATGGGTCCCAAACCTAAATAGGTCCTTCAAAAGTAACTTATTATACTTATTTAAAGGTACATTTTTTATATCACAATAGAATATTTTCATAAATGACATTTTTTTTTTATTCAACAGTTAAATGCCTGAAAAGTGCGCCGCTCTCCTCACTGTACATGATATGCAATAATAGACATAGCTTACTGCTCCGTCTCTATAGAACCTGCCTCCAGCAGAAAAGTCAGTGACATAGAATCGCATTATGTTGGGTCTCACACTGAAGATGGATGCTGTAGAGACTGAGCGAGAAGCTTTGTCTCCTAATGGATAGAAATGTACAGCAGAGAGCGTTGCAGAATAGGGAGAAAGGTGCCCCGTTTAGGCAGCTACATACCAAATTTAAATTGAAAGTGATTTATACAACTGACTATGAACCACAGTGCTGTTATTTTTCTGAAAATTTACAGGGACAGATGTAAGTAATATTTATACAAGCACCAATGTAAGAGAAAAAGTATCTGGAAAATGTATCATTTAACAGGATTTTCTTTACTCATTACAGCATAAAAGTTGCTCTATAGCAAGAACAGCTACTTAAAAAACACATGAGGCCATCCATAGTACTGTACATGTGTGTCTGGACTCTGCCAAACTGTTCCGTACGCTGGAGCCAATGCCGGGAGCTTGTGATGTCATAGCCCTGCACCCTCATGATGTCACACCCCGCCCCCTCAATGCAAGTCTATGGGAGGGGGCATGACGGCTGTCAGCCAGGACCCAGGGTTAATGTCGGGCATTGCCGATCGGGCCGATGCCTGACATTAAACCTTTAGACGCCGCAATCAAAGTTGATCGCAGCATCTAAAATGCTGGATTAACGTGTCAGTTAGGTCAGCGAAGCAGCGATGTCCCGATCAGCTGAGAGGACAACAGGAGGGCCCTTACTTGCCTTCTCATCGTCCGATCTGAGTTTTGAAGCTCACAGCCAGCAGAGCACTGACAACACTGATTGATGCTGAGCCAAAGCTTAGCATTGAATAGTGTATGCAATCAAAAGATTGCATGGTATAGCCTCCTATGGAGAATTTAAAAAAGTGTAAAAAAAAAAAAAAGTTCATAAATGTGAATAAGCCCTAATAAAAGTTTAAATCATCTACCATTTCCCAAATTTAAAAAAAAATAATGTAATTGTGGTATGACCACATGCGTAAATTATAAAAATATATGGTTAGCTAAACCGCAAGGTCGATGACGTACACATAAAAAAATATCAAAGTCCAAGATTGTGCATTTCTGTTCACTTCATATACCATAAAAATATAATAAAATGTGATCACAAAATCCTATCAAAACAAAAATGATACCGATAAAAACTACAGACCACAGTGCAAAAAAAAAGAGCAACCCCCCCCCCCCCATAGCCCTGTATGCAGAAAAAAAAAAGTTATAGGGGTCAGAAGATAAAGCCTATATCAATTGGATATCTTTGTAACCATTAGGACCTGCAGAATAAAGATACAGTGTCATTTTTACCGAAAAGTGCACTGCGTACAAATGGAAGGCCACAAATTTACAAAATGGTGTTTTGTTTTTTAATTACACGACACAAATACGTTTTTTTTTGTTTGGCCGCAGATTATGTTATAACATAAGTGATGTCATTACAAAGTATGATTGGTGATGCAAAAAACAAGCCCTTATATGGGTCTGTAGGTGCAAAATTGAAAGCACTATGGCCGACATTTATCATTGTCTTTAGACTGTTTTTTGTGTCTAGAAAAGGCACAAAAAGGCGCAAGCAGGGTTCATTTGCACCTTTTTTGCGCCTTTTTGTTTACACATTTCTGCTAATTTTGAGTTGCAATCCACTGAGTTGCAATACACATGATACAGAAGGGATTTATGAACTGCGCCTTTTTGTAAAAAGGCACAAAAAAGGCACAAAGCCACTGAAAAGTCTCTAAAACTACACCAGCCCAGACCTGGCGTAGCTTTTTAGTGTATGTGAAGAGAGAAATTTGAGAAAATGTGACCTGCACAAAATTTATCAAATGCTCTGTGAACATTTAATACATTTGGTGCTCCTACACATTACCAGCACACAAAAAAAGGTGTAAAAAAATGCTTCACTTCCACCTACAATGATAAATGTGGGCCTATGATTTTTAGAATGGGAGAAGGAAAAATGAAAGTGCAAAAACAAAAATTGTCCGGGTCCTTAAGGCCAAAATGGGCTTAAGGGGTTAACATCCAGTGGCACACTGAGGGAAGATACTGAGCAGTCCACTGAAATACTGACTTGACAAAAAAAATTTGTGTACTAGCCTGCCCATGAAGGGAAAAGTGCACCCAGGGCCCCTCACGCCCCAATTTTGACAGTTTACCCAGAGCCTCTGTGCCCAATTTAGAGAGTGAGGTGGGGAGACACGGGTGACTCACCCATGTACCAGCTGCCTTTAGCTGATCTATTTTCCAGGTGGGTTAGGATTTTGCACTGTGTAATATTTGCAGTTGCTGTATTGTACATTGATATATTGTCTACTTTGTACCTAAAATTCCATAACAGAATATGTGCAATTTATAAATACCTAGAATTTAGCAGGTTCAGTGAACCTCTACCTGGGAGTACTGCTTAAGAATGTTATACTGTACATCATCACATTTCTGTAATATCAGCACTTGTTCTCCCCTCTCATATGGTTTCTATATGTGTGTTTTTATGGAGCTATTTGGGGTCACTGATTTGTGTGTATAATAATTGTGCATAAATAAAGATTACAATTTATGATTCTTAATCCTTGTTGTATGGTACATTGTGTGGGGCTTAAACATAATAGGTTTGTTGTTGTTCTGTCCACAGGGTGTGGAAATGTAAACTCAGTGATGGCCCAGACTAAGGCCAGGAGCTCTAGTTTGAAAGAGCTGTAGTTGGCGTCATTCCGTTCTGCGCCTCGGAGGTGTTGGCTGGCGTAGGTGATTACTCTCTCTTTGCCATTCTGGACCTGAGATAGGACTGCGCCCAGACCTTCGAAGCTGGCATCTGTATACAGACGGAACGGCAGGCTGTAGTCAGGATACGCCAGAATAGGTGGTGCCTTGAGAAGGTACTTTAACCCCTTAAGGACCAGGCCCTTTTACACCTTAGGACCAGAGCGTTTTTTGCACATCTGACCACTGTCACTTTAAACATTAATAACTCTGGAATGCTTTTAGTTATCATTCTGATTCCGAGATAGTTTTTTTCGTGACATATTCTACTTTAACAAAGTGGTAACATTTTGTGGTAACTTGCATCCTTTCTTGGTGAAAAATCCCAAAATTTGATGAAAAATTTGAAAATTTAGCATTTTTCTAACTTTTAAGCTCTCTGCTTGTAAGGAAAATGGATATTCCAAAAAAAAAAATTTTTGATTCACATATACAATATGTCTACTTTATGTTTGCATCATAAAATTGACGTGTTTTTACTTTTGGAGGACACCAGAGAGCTTCAAAGTTCAGCAGCAGTTTTCCAATTTTTCACAAAATTTTCAAACTCACTATTTTTCAGGGACCAGTTCAGGTTTGAAGTGGATTTGAAGGGTCTTCATATTAGAAATACCCCATAAATGACCCCATTACAAAAACTGCACCCCCCAAAGTATTCAAAATGACATTCAGTCAGCGTTTTGACCCTTTAGGTGTTTCACAGGAATAGCAGCAAAGTGAAGGAGAAAATTCACAATCTTCATTTTTTACACTCGCATGTTCTTGTAGACCCAATTTTTGAATTTTTACAAGGGGTAAAAGGAGAAAATTTATTCTTATATTTGAAGCCCAATTTTTCTCTAGTAAGCACATACCTCATATGTCTATGTAAATTGTTCGACGGGCGCAGTAGAGGGCTCAGAAGCGAAGGAGCGACAAGGGGATTTTGGAGAGTACATTTTTCTGAAATGGTTTTTGGGGGGCATGTTGCATTTAGGAAGCCCCTATGGTGCCAGAACAGCAAAAAAAAAAACACATGCCATACCCTTTTGGAAACTAGACCCCTTGAGGAACGTAACAAGGAATTAAGTGAGCCTTAATACCCCACAGGTGTTTCACGACTTTTGCATATGCAAAAAAAAAAAAAAAAATGTCACTAAAATGTGTGTTTCCCCCCAAATTTCACATTTTTGCAAGGGTAAATAGCAGAAAATACCCCCAAAAATTTGTAACCCCCATCTCTTCTGAGTATGGAGGTACCCCATAAGTTGACCTGAAGTGCACTAAGGGCGAACTACAATGCTCAGAAGAGAAGGAGTAATATTTGGCTTTTTGAGAGCAAATTTTGCTCGGGGGGCATGTCGCATTTAGGAAGCCGCTATGGTGCCAGAACAGCAAAAAAAAAAAAAAAAAAAAAACACATGGCATACCATTTTGGAAACTAGACCCCTTGAGGAACGTAACAAGGAATAAAGCGAGCCTTAATACCCCACAGGGGTTTCATGACTTTTGCATATATAAAAAAATATATTTTTTTTTCACTAAAATGTGTGTTTCCCCCCCAAATTTCACATTTTTGCAAGGGTTAATAGCAGAAAAGACCCCCCAAAATTTGTAACTCCATCTCTTCTGAGTATGGAAATACCCCATGTGTGGACGTCAAGTGCTCTGCTGGCGCTCTACAATGCTCAGAAGAGAAGGAGCGCCATTGAGCTTTTGGGAAAAAAATTATTTGGAATGGAAGTTAGGGGCCATGTGCATTTACAAAGCCCCCCGTGGTGCCAGAACAGTGGATCCCCCACATGTGACCCTATTTTGGAAACTACACCCCTCACAGAATTTAATAAGGGGTGCAGTGAGTATTTACACCCCACTGGCATTTGACAGATCTTTGGAACAGTGGGCTGTGCAAATGAAAAATAAAATGTTTCCTTTTCACGGATCACTGTTCCAAAAATCTGTCAGACACCTGTGGGGCGTAAATGCTCACTGTACCCCTTATTACATTACGTGAGGGGTGTAGTTTCCAAAATAGGATCACATATGGGTATTTATTTTTTTGCGTTTATGTCAGAACCGCTGCAAAATCAGCCACCCCTGTGCAAAGCACCAATTTAGGCCTCAAATGTACATAGTGCGCTCTCACTCCTGAGCCTTGTTGTGCGCCCGCAGAGCATTTTACGCCCACATATGGGGTATCTCTGTACTCAGGAGAAATTGCGTTACAAATTGGGGTCTTTTTTTTCCTTTTACCGCTTGTGAAAATAAAAAGTAAAGGGCAACACCAGCATGTTAGTGTAATTTTTTTTATTTTTTTACACTAACAAACTGGTTTAGCCCCAACTTTTCCTTTTCATAAGGGGTAAATGGAGAAAAAGCCCCCCAAAATCTGTAGTGCAATTTCTCCCGAGTACGGAGATACCCCATATGTGGCCCTAAACTGTTTCCTTGAAATACGACAGGGCTCCGAAGTGAGAGAGCTCCATGCGCATTTGAGGACTACATTAGAGATTGCATAGGGGTGGACATAGGGGTATTCTACGTCAGTGATTCCCAAACAGGGTGCCTCCAGCTGTTGCTAAATTCCCAGCATGCCTGGACAGTCAGTGGCTGTCCGGAAATGCTGGGAGTTGTTGTTTTGCAACAGCTGGAGGCTCCGTTTTGGAAGCACTGCCATACAATATGGTTTTCATTTTTATTGGGGGGGGGGGGGGACAGTGTAAGGGGGTGTATATGTAGTGTTTTACCCTTTATTATGTGTTAGTGTAGTGTTTTTAGGGTACATTCGCACTGGCGTGTTACGGTGAGTTTCTCGCCGCAGCCCAAACTTGAAGCAGGAAACTTACTGTAAACCTGCCTGTGTGAATGTACCCTGTACGTTCACATGGGGGGGCAAACCTCCAGCTGTTTCAAAACTACAACTCCCAGCATGTACTGACAGATCGTGCATGCTGGGAGTTGTACTTTTGCAACAGCTGGAGACACACTGGTTGGAAAACCTTCAGTTAGGTTCTGTTACCTAACTCAGTATTTTCTAACCAGTGTGCCTCCAGCTGTTGCAAAAGTACAACTCCCAGCATGTACTGATCGCCGAAGGGCATGCTGGGAGATGTAGTTATGCAATAGCTGGAGGTACGCAACTACAACTCCCAGCATGCCGAGACAGCTGATTGCTGTTTGGACATGCTGGGATTTGCAGTTTTGCAACATCTGGATGGCTACAGTTTTAGAGAACATTGCAACGTGATCTCCAAACTATGGTCCTCCAGCTGTTGCAGAACTACAACTCCCAGCATGCCCTGACAGCAAACAGTTGTTTGGGCATGCTAGGAGTTGTAGTTTTGCAAGATCTGGAGGGCTACAGTTTAGGGACCACTATATAACGGTCTCGAACTGTAGCCCTCCAGCTGTTGCAAAACTACATATTCCAGCATGCCCAAACAGCTGTCTGGGCATGCTGGGAGTTGTAGTTTTGCAACATCTGGAGGGCTACAGTTAGAGACCACTGTATAATGGTCTCAAACTGTACCCTCCAGATGTTGCTAGGCAACTCACCGGCTTCCGTCGGATCCAGCCGCACGTCATCGCCGCCCGCCGATCTCAGTCGCCCGCAGCCTCCGTCGCCTGCCCGGATCAGTAAGTGGATCTTCGGCGCCGGTCCCCGTCGTTTCCCCGTCCTGCCCCGCCTATTGTGGGAGGGCAGGACGGGGAAAACGAAAGTAAACCCCCCGCCCCCGATCTGCTATTAGTGGTCGCGTCTAGACCACCAATAGCAGGGGGAGGGGTGGCAACCCTCCCACCTCAATCCTACCGCTTCAGGGGGATCCTGGGTGTCTTAGACACCCATGATCCCCCTTACATTCCGGGTCACCGGGTCACTATAGACCCGTAATGACCCGGAATCGCGCAAATCGCAAGTGTGAATTCACTTGCGATTTGCCGCGATCGCCGACATGGGGGGGTCTGATGACCCCCCTGGGCATTTGCACGGGATGCCTGCTGAATGATTTCAGCAGGCATCCCGCTCCGATCCCCGCCCAGTGCACGGCGGGGACCAGAACTGCCCATGACGTAAATGTACGTCCCTGGTCCTTAAGACCCAAGGTGTCGAGACGTACCGTTACGTCATGGGTCCTGTAGGGGTTAAAGCTCGGAAGGCATTTTCCTGATCTTCGGCCCACTGTATCGGTAACCTTCCATTGTATATCTCCCGGGCAGTGTCTCTAATAGCCAGCAAATCCAAAGAAACTAGTACAAGTAAATAGTACAGTATAAATCTAAATAAATGGTTAATTATTTGTTTCCAGGGTGTCGCAGGGCATTCGGGTCATGTGATGCGTTCCAAGCCTCACTCTGGATGCGTTCCAGGCCTCACTTGGGTTTCTCTAGCCTCGTTTTGGTTTTATAATGTATATAGATCCTGTGACGTAAGCAATCCCATCACACCATGTAAGGTGAATGGCAGACGTTCGGACCAATCAGATTCGCCATGCCCCCTGCCCATATAAGGGAGCGGCGGCCATGTTTCTCTCTCTTACCTCGTGGGCTGTCAAGCAAGCAAGACCTGTACAGCAATAATCGCAGTGAGTTAGGCACGAGCCTTGCGGCAATGGCTGAACAATTATAATTATAGAGTGTATCACCTACCAAACACTCTGCAGCATCTCCGGACCTAAATCCGGACAGATCTGCAAATATCTTCCTAAATTAAGAGACTTATTGTCTAGCTCAAGGTCCGCAACTACTGCCAGTCGCTAAGTAACCAAAGGACTGTTTGTCTGAGACTGTGCCTGTACCGTGAATATTGCAAGCACTTCAGTAAACGTTATTCAAGTTCAAGTTCAAATCTCCTTGTGGACCTTCAGTTATTTTATGCACCTATCGTTACTGGGAAGGACGGCGATAGGCCGAAACACTGATTCAGCATACCAGCCCTCAGCCTGGCGTCACAAACTCTTCTAGGATTAACATTAACCCCTTATATACCTATACCATACCACCACTACCATACACCCCCCAAGGGCTACCACATCTGTGCCCTGAGGACAAGCAGGGCTTTTTGCAGTGAGGACAAGCAGAGCTCTGGGCACTGAGAACAAGCAGTGTTCTTTACCCTGAGGACAAGCAGAGCTCTGTACACTGAGGATAAGCAGGGCTCTGTACCCTAAGGACAAACAGGGCTCTGTGCTCTGAGGACAAGCAGGCCTCTGTGCACTGAGGACAAGCAGGGCTCTGTACCCTGAGGACAAGTAGGGCTCTGTGCACTGAGGACAAGCAGGGCTCTGTAAACTTAGTACAAGCAGGGATCTGTACACTGAGGACAAGCAGGGCTCTGTACCCTGAGGATAAGCAGGGCTTTGTGCAGTGAGGACAAGCAGGGCTCTGTGCACTGAGGACAAGCAGGGCTCTGTACACTGAGGACAAGAAGGGCTCTGTACACTGATGACAAGTAAGGCTCTGTACCCTGAGGACAAGCAGGGCTCTGTACACTGAGGACAAGCCGGGCTATGTACACTGAGGATAAGCAAGGCTCTGTACAGTGAGGACAAGCAGGGCTCTGTACACTGAGGACAAGCAGGGCTTTTTGCAGTGAGGACAAGCAGAGCTCTGGGCACTGAGAACAAGCAGTGTTCTGTACCCTGAGGACAAGCAGAGCTCTGTGCACTGAGGACAAGCAGGGCTCTGTACCCTAAGAACAAACAGGGCTCTGTGCTCTGAGGACAAGTAGGGCTCTGTAAACTTAGTACAAGCAGGGATCTGTACACTGAGGACAAGCAGGGCTCTGTACCCTGAGGATAAGCAGGGCTTTGTGCAGTGAGGACAAGCAGGGCTCTGTGCACTGAGGACAAGCAGGGCTCTGTACACTGAGGACAAGCAGGGCTCTGTAAACTGAGTACAAGCAGGGATCTGTACACTGAGGACAAGCAGGGCTCTGTACACTGAGGACAAGCAGTGCTCTGTACACTGAGGACAAGCCGGGCTCTGTGCACTGAGGACAAGCAGGGCTCTGTACCCTGAGGACAAGCAGGGCTCTGTGCAGTAAGGACAAGCAGGGCTCTGTACCCTGAGGACAAGCAGGGCTCTGTACACTGAGGACAAGTAGGGATCTGTGCAGTGAAGCTCTATGGCATGCTCCCCACTCACACAGCAGGATGATTGACAAGCCAGAAGTCTGCACAGAGCCCTGCTTGTCTCACTCATGCAGACAATAGCTGCAGGGACAAGAAAACTATTTTTCCCAGTATATATATTTCAAATATATACAGTTTTTGTAAATAACAGGTATACTTTATCCCTTGCAGATTTTCAATTTAGCCTAGAAACTTATAGTTACATCTCTGGTTGTCATTAGTTCACAAATCATTTTCAAGAAACTTAACCAACACAAACATTGTCCTAAAACACAAAATGTACCTTCTGTGTGAAAAAGGAAAAAAAAATATTGAAATACATTTTCTAGCTGATAAAGCAAAGCACTTATAATATGTTTGTGACTATTGCATGAAAATTTGCATCAGTCGACATTTCATTTGCTTTGCTTCCAATTCCCTTGGTCATTTTTTAACGGACAACATTAAGACCTGCTTCAAATAATGTGACCCATCAATCCACGTGATACAGACCATTTCCTCTTCCAGCCTGATTATTCTACAACTTGTGTGCACGTAACGTAGAGCTGAAATGCGTCTGAACTACCAAATATTAACCATCCATGGTGACAGACCAGTGATTCCTATTTATGAATTTATATTCAGCAGCATACTAGCTTAAGGCTTTGATGGGCAGTTTGAAGAAAGACACATGGCGTGTAATATAGAAGAATGCAAACACATTTCTGTTTTTTTATTTTTATTTTTTTTGCTATAACGCGAGAAAGCTACTTGTTAAAAATGGATTTTGCGAGACAGATAGGTTAAAAAATAAACCTAAACAGGAAAGAGCAGGTTTTTCCACTAAGACACTGTCTAGGATGAGTTCCGGGTGCTGTATTAGATCCATTGTGATATTACTTTGTACAACATGCCAATATTTTCTTATTTTCATATCACTTTTTATCAAGGTGATAAAGTTATTTAAATCTCAGTGTGTTGCAATAAAAGCTCTGGAAACCTAATTTCCTTGTATTTCCCTGGAATAATAAACAGTATTTAGAGTCATTTATTCTTCATTAAATATTTCCAAAGGAGAGCCTGCTGTACACAACAGGATATGCTTCATCATTTTATAGATTAGATTTGGGTTGAAGGACATAAATAAAGAAGCATTATTTATTGACAGTAAAAAACCATTTGTACCTCAGTGGGATCTCAGGCTTTGAAACATCTGGCAAACGTTTTTCATCCCTCGTAGTTATGATGTGATTTTGACAATGAGATAATAGACTACATTCATTGAGACTAACCATCAAGTCACTTTACACTTGTTCAATCGCTTGCGTAACTCGTCAAAATGTGTTATCAAAACCAAGGTACTGTCATGGTATTACACATGCCCCTGTATGTCCATGAAATAATGATAAAATGATAAAAGGTAAAAAGTGCAATCACATTGGCTTTACATTTGTGTTAATAGATGACACAACAAACATCTAAAGATTATTGATACATTCAGGGCTGGTGCAAGCATTTTTGCAACCCTAGGCAAAATCTAATTTTGCCACCCATTTGTTCCACCCTTTGACACCCCACCTTACTACTGGGGTGACACACTGTAACAAACCCCCTCCTCACGCGACAGCGGTTCTGGCTGGGCGGGTGCTTCAGACGAGCGGCGGGTGCTTCAGATGCTGGCTGGTTACTAACTTTCTTGCAGCGGGCAGAGCGGGCCTCCTTCAAGAAGGCGCTGTAGGCGGCTGCCTATTTTACCCTGGATATATTGATCTTAACCCCTTAAGGACTCAGCCCATTTTGGCCTTAAGGACTCAGACAATTTAATTTTTACGTTTTCATTTTTTCCTCCTCGCCTTCTAAAAATCATAACTCTTTTATATTTTCATCCACAGACTAGTATGAGGGCTTGTTTTTTGCGCGACCAGTTGTCCTTTGTAATGACATAACTCATTATATCATAAAATGTATGGCGCAACCAAAAAACACTATTTTTATGGGGAAATTAAAACGAAAAACGCAATTTTGCTAATTTTGGAAGGTTTTGTTTTCACGACGTACAATTTATGGTAAAAATGACATGTGTTCTTTATTCTGAGGGTCAATACGATTAAAATGATACCCATTATTGCATACTTTTATATTATTGTTGCGCTTAAAAAAAATCACAAACTTTTTAACCAAATTAGTACGTTTATAATCCCTTTATTTTGATGCCCTCTAACTTTTTTATTTTTCCGTATAAGTGGCGGTATGGGGGCTCATTTTTTGCGCCATGATCTGTACTTTTTTTTTGATACCACATTTGCATATAAAAAACTTTTAATACATTTTTTATAATTTTTTTTAAATAAAATGTATTAAAAAAGTAGGAATTTTGGACTTTTTTTTTTTTGTTCACGCCGTTCACCGTACGGGATCATTAACATTTTATTTTAATAGTTAGGACATTTACGCACGCGGGGATACCAAATATGTCTATAAAAAATGTTTTTTACGCTTTTTGGGGGTAAAATAGGAAAAAACGGACGTTTTACTTTTTTATTGGGGGAGGGGATTTTTCCCTTTTTTTTTACTTTTACTTTTACATTTTTTTAATTTTTTTTTTACACTTGAATAGTCCCCATAGGGGACTATTCATAGCAATACCATGATTGCTAATACTGATCTGTTCTATGTATAGGACATAGAACAGATCAGTATTATCGGTCATCTTCTGCTCTGGTCTGCTCGATCACAGACCAGAGCAGGAGACGCCGGGAGCCACACGGAGGAAGGAGAGGGGACCTCCGTGCGGCGTTATGAATGATCGGATCCCCGCAGCAGTGCTGCGGGCGATCCGATCGTTCATTTAAATCGCGAACTGCCGCAGATGCCGGGATCTGTATTAATCCCGGCACCTGAGGGGTTAATGGCGGACGCCCGCGAGATCGCGGGCGTCGGCCATTGCCGGCGGGTCCCTGGCTGCGATCAGCAGCCGGGATCAGCCGCACATGACACGGGCATCGCTCCGATGCCCGCGGTTATGCTTAGGACGTAAATGTACGTCCTGGTGCGTTAAGTACCACCTCACCAGGACGTACATTTACGTCCTGCGTCCTTAAGGGGTTAACAAGATATGACTGGGCAAAAATGTCCTCACCTCTGGTGCCTGGGTAGTTGCCCAGCAAAATAAAAAAAATAATTATAATAATGAACGAATATGGAGATCTGGCACATGTCTTCCTTTATTCTATACCTTATCAGGTCTGATAACAGCTGTTGAAAAACCTTTGTGTCCTCCTGGTTTTATTAAACCAGTTACCATCTCCAGCCCTGTGATTTATTGTCTATGCCTCAAATTTACTTTGGCTTATGACAGTGGTGTCCAGCCTGTGGCTCACAGCCTGTGGCTCACCAGCTATCACAAAAAACAAACTGTGTTAGGACAGGCTGAGATCCTCAGGTTGGAAACTACTAGCCGTGGGTGTGTTTGTCTAGTCATGTGTCTGGACACAGAGCAGTGTGATGTACAGTGAAACCTCCTTTAAAAAACCACCTTCTATAAGGGTAGTCTCCTCAAAGAAAATGGCTACTATGCATAATGTATGGTGGACTGAAATTTTTATCAATTACACAAAATCTTGTGGTGTCGGGGTGTGAGGTGCAGGGTAGATGCAGGGTAGACTTTATGGCCCAAGGGGCAGATGGTATTAACCCCTTCTTGTTGTGACGCCAGGGCGTGGTTTAGCCTTAACCACCCGAAGGTAATACCACTGATCCTGGGTTAGGCAGGGGCAATGAAGACACCAAAACCATATTAAGGATAATGGCAGCTTTACTGAGGCAAAACAGGTGATACTGTCTTTGCAGTACAGCCAAATATCCCAGGGAGGTGACCAGTGACACAGGACTTGCCTGGACTTGCAGTAATTAGACTGACTTTAGTGCAGACCACGGTGACTACAGATGGACTTGACTTGACAGAGATGGTGACTGACAATAAGATGACTTGACTTACTGATGAACGACTTGTGGCTGCAGGACTTTAGGCTTGAGGCCTCCAATGCTCTGGACACAGACACTGGAACAACTTAACTGCACTGGCCCTCAGGAACAAGAGAGAGATTGCAGCCCCTGCCCTGATTATTAGGGGGGCTGTGCAAGGAGCCCATAGGTCATTTGGGGGGGGGTCACCTGGTCACTGGAGCCTTCTGTGTAACAATCATGTGATCAAAACATTAAATCAACAGTACATTATATATACAAAGTGAATTCAGGTAGAAAACAGACATGGTGCACATCTACAATCTTGCACAATGATCTAATTGCTTCTCAGCATAATTTCAAAAACTAACAGGTTGTTAGTATACATTTTGATCAAAAAGTACAAAGCCCACTCGCCACGTCAAGGCCACCTATTTAGAGTGGGTCCCTAACGTCCCTAGCATAAAATGGCGTAGCACTGGGCGGCGACACCAGTGCCCACAGGGGGAAACGACCCACTGGCAGAGCGGCCCCAATGCCACTCAAACCAGTCCATGGGTCGCACCTCCCCGCAGACACGGTGCCACGGCAGCAACGGACGCCGCACAGCACCACACCAGTGTGAACAGGATGTTACAGCACACTTACCATGCTCTCCCAGTGAAACTGTGAGGCTGCTAGGAAAGAAAAGGCCCATGAGTAGCTAACTACTACTTATATAGGGTTGGGCTGAGGGGGTGGGGAAGAGTGCAGACAACATGTTGAAACAAAAAAAAAATACAACCTGGTGAACATGGTGAACTGTAAGGGGGGCCCTGGGGACATGCAGGGACTCTGCCTGAAAGGGCAGGAGGACAGTATGGGGCAACATCATCCCATACTGGGACACCACAATCTCATCTGAATAAAGGGGGTCTTTTGAAGAGGTTTTACTGTATTTGTACACAGACCACACAAGCCACAGATCACCATAGTCTTGCAGCTTACAGGTATGTATATGCTTGATATTGGCAGAAGAAAAGGTAAATTAAAGATGTCATAGAATGCCCCTTTAGTTGTTCTATTATGACACAATTATTTGGGTAGTGAATGGCACTAATAATTTGAGTATTAAAGGGGTACTCCGGTGGAAAACATTTTTTTTAAATGAACCTGTGCCAGAAAGTTAAACAGATTTGTAAATTACTTCTATTTAAAAATCTCAATCCTTTCAGTACTTATCAGCAGCTGTATGCTACAGAGGAAATTACTTTATTTTTGAATTTCTTTTTTGTCTTGTCCACAGTGCTCTCTGTTGTCTCCTCTGTCTGTGTCAGGAACTGTCCAGAGCAGCATAGGTTTGCTATCGGGATTTTTTTCCTGCTCTGGACAGTTCCTGATACGGGCATCAGGTGTCAGGAGAGAGCACTGTGGACAAGACAAAAAAGAAATTAAAAAAGAAATGAATTTCCTCTGTAGCATACAGCTGCTAATAAACACTGGAAGGGTAAAGATTTTTTAATAGAAGTAATTTACAAACCTTTTTAACTTTCTGGCATCAGTTGATTTAAAAAAAAAAAAATTCCACCGGAGTACCCCTTTAAGTGAGCACCATTAATATGGCACCATTCAGTTCTGTATCATACATTTTATGAACACCACATGCCACTATTAATATATGTTCAGTTGACACAAATTACATGGCCAATGTTTGGCACTATTCATCTGTGTAGTGTACTGTACTGTACTTCTATCATATATCATTAGATAATTTTTTTTGTCTTGTCCTTGTAGTGATTGACTTGGAGGATAGTGGGGTAGAGTAAATATGGAATGGCATTATAAACTACACTGATTCTAATGAAGGGATCTGGAAAATAAATGTATCCAAAAAAGCAGATTCCATATGGCTGATGAGTGCAACCAATTCCACATAGGGTGACTTGTGCTTGATCATTGGGACCCATAAGGGTGTCAGAGGGAGAGCTACCCATGGAATTCCCATGAAGAAAATCCTACCATTTGATATTTGGTTTATGTTGAGGATCAACCAACATGGTTTTATCTTTTATATTGGAATTGTTTATAATAGGGTATGGCAGTGGAATACACTTTGTCATGACCAAAAGGCAAAAAAGTGAAACAAAAATATAGAATTGCTTTATAAACCTATTTGGAGGGTGTTATCCAAAATTTGAAAAGTCATTTCCAAGCCGATCGTTGGGAAAATCTTATAAAAGCACATAAAAGACTTGTATTCAGAGAGTGAGCTATGACATTAAATAGTATCATTAGGAAAACTAATCTCTAATAATGGGGAAAGGTGTGATGCAGCCATTTTCTTCAATTCAAGGTATGAACAAATTAAGATGAATGGAAAATTCCTTTTTATCAGAGATTTAAAGCATATAGAGTACATGATATCTTTCACATACCAATTGTAAGGCTTCCATTAAAATAAATTATTATTTTGTAAAAATTTTGTGGAACCTGAATATATTACTCTGTGTCATTACAGTAGCAATGATTATTTTATGCAATAACAGAAAAGCATAATGATGTGTGAAAAGTACGGTTGCAGTGGCCTCTCTCAGACAAAGTCTCTGTGAAAAGAAACCTTTTCCCTAGAATGTATTGTAGATATGGAGATTACATTCTAAGAGAAAGCAATCTTTAACACAAGAGCGCCATCCACTGTTACATTCATTCACATCAATAACCATCAGTGTACAGTTTACAGGCAAATTATGATGTATTGGATGATCTTGATTTTTAGTGTTGTTTATATAGTTGCAACAAGACAAAAAAGGATTTATAAAGAAAGTTAAGGGACACAAGTTTTAAAGAAAGAATGTCACTACGGTATCTAGTGTGGTATAGATAATGGAAGATGCAAAGGATAACAAGGAGGATTAAAAGGAGGGACACTGAAAGCAAGAAAATAACAGCACTTTGGTAAATGGAAAGGTCAATGTATATATACAATACATGGACAAAACTATGTAAACATAATTATTAAGTTTGGGTGGCTGCCACATCCTTTGCAAACAAGAACATAAAATTCAACTCACAGCCATGTACTCTCTACAGACAACCACTGATAGTAATGTTGTGGCCCTCTAAAACAGACTTACGCTGCCACAATAACCAGTGCAAATCTTGATGGTTGTGCTCACTTGCTAAACCTTCACAATGCTTGATCAATCACATGTCTGGATCACTCGTCATTCATGCTGCCCTTGAAATTCATCATTGTTTACACAGGGTGATGTGTTGCCGATAATGAACATTTCAATGGTCGCTCAAAATCCTTGTAACATTAATTTAGAAAAAAATTGGCCCATCCAAGGCTGCATTCACACCACGTTTTTGCAAGACAGTTCCCATATCAGGTTTTTGATGGAAAACGGATTCCTCAAAACTGGACTAAACTGTTTGAAAAAGGATGTCCAGTTGTATCCGTTTAAAAAAAAAGTTTACGTTTTTAGCTTTTCATTCCATTTGGAGTGCACTGTGCATGTGCAAACTCAAAAACCGTATTGTGCAAACCGGATGGAACTGTACGCACATATGGTTCTCATTGACTTACATGTTAAAGGAACCATATATGGTTTCAATACGGTTTTTTACCCAGACAAAAAAATGTGATAGGCTATAGCTTTGGGTGTGAGAAAAATCGGACAACACCATACAAGACTCAAAAAATACGCAACCGGATGCATTGTTTGGCATACGGTTTTCAATGGAAAGTCAATTCATATACAAACGTATACAGGCACTGTATTGCAAAAACATGGTGTGAATGCAGCCTAAGAGAGCCTTTAAGGGGTTATTTAGGGCCCTAAAAAACAGTACTTAACATGGTGTTGGTTGTAATTACATAGTACCCTGGATTGTTTATGGCACCATCCACTGCTCTCTGATACATTGTCTTTCTCTGCTTACTACTTCATTTTACTGCACCTATTAAAACAACTCCCAGCAGTCCTCACTGCCAAGAGGACTATTTGAAAGGGGGTGTGATCTGTTGCTATAATGTCAGAAGGGGGTGTGGCTTGAAGAGTTATGATAGAGAGGGCGTGGCTTGGTTGGAAATTGTAAGTAAGGGGTCGTGGTTTGTCGGTAAGATGACTTACAAAGCAAAGACACCGAAAGCCAGTACAAAGTGTCACATGATCTCTGTTGGGAGGGGGGGAGAGAGAGGATATTTAATAGAAAGGGTCACAAAGAAGAAAAGTTTTGTTTATTAGTGAGCACGTCGCAGGGAGAGTAATGTTAAGGGCAAGGCTCTTCTGTATATTCATTTTTTAAATACTATAAGAGGCAAAGTTGCGAATAACAGAGAAAAGGGCTGGTAGAGATATGAGAGGAGATGAGAGTACATCAGTAAGTCATCGGCAAAAGCAGAGTACTTCAAGGCACCAAACACCTAGAGAGCTGTTTTTGGGAACATGGACAGCATTAACAGGAAAGGTGAGTCAATATTCATAGCAAGCCCTGTGATTTTATGAATAACCTCATATTTGAGGCTCTTAGTACAATTTTTGATCACAACATGTAAGTAGAATGCTACGGTCCCATTCGAAATGAGGCCACATCCACATGGCTGGGGGACGCGTTTTGATAATAAAAAGCCCTAAGAGCATAAAATGTAAATTTTTAGTTAATGCAACATTAATGCAATTGAAAACAGTTCATATCCCCAGTGTTCATGTGCCTTAGCACTTTCAAAGTGCTTTTGCAACTCTTTTGTATTTTTTGTATTTGCCATAGCGGAGTGTATCTACACACGTGTCTTCCTCATATTACTGGAAGTGCTGACTATTTCTATTTATTACACTAAATGAAAAGGATATGGGCTGGACTTAACAACCTCAAGGCAAAAAGGCTTATATATGGCCAAAGGAGAGGACCATTGAAATAAAAAATGATAATGATGAGCCCTATCTAGATATAGGCTTATTTATACTTCTGTTTTCCTGTTAACAGGTCCACTTTAATCAGTCTTGTTTTGCAGCATACAGCACCCCAATGTGGCCAACAGGGTATAGAGGTGCTGTAGGACACAGTGGCTCAATAGAGTGTGTATATTTTCTGAAAGGGAATGAAATATGCTACCAGATGCCTCCAGTTACAGCTTCTCTTTCCTCCGAACATAAGGATTAGACATGTTGGAATCCAAGTGGCTGATCCTTCAATTCTGACACATTTTTCTTTTTCAAATATGATATTTAACTATGAAACTGAGTAATTTCCATAGAATACAACAAAACAGGAATTTAGGTGCACTACTATGGTAGATGTAAACAAGGACATTGGCTAACGCTCAAAACTGATGTTAAAATTGAGACATTAGCCAGTATATTCTTAGATGAAGGACATACCTGAGCCCGCACACCATCGCCAAGGCTTCTCAAGTGGTGCGGGACCTAACACTAAACATTCCTGTGCATGATAATCTAAAACAGGGGCCAGTGGGCAATTACGGCAGCATTAAGTCTGGCTCACAGACTGCTCCCGGGCTAGGCACACTTACAATGGGAGGTGGGAGAAAGGCTCTAAGCCCCACCCAAGTTGGCTGATATATTGCCGGCCTCGCAGGTGCAAATTAATGCTACCTATAGTGATGATACAGGTGCATTAGTATAAATTTAACAACAAAAACAACAAAGACGTGGCCTCAAATGACAGGAGGTGCTCAACCCCTAAAGCAGTTATGCATATATATTGGGGTCCTACACTTGTGGTCTGTTGCTAAGGGCGATCCCCAGCACAAAATGCATACAATGGAGGATTTCTGCAGCAGACCACTAGTACCACAATGGCACCCTACACCAGATAATTTCCATAGAATCATTCACCCCAAGCCCACTAAACACCTATGAGTTTAATTGGAACACCAACTACAAGACAAACAATTTGTTAAACACCAGTGACTTCACTCACTAATGCTCTATTGACCTAAATTGGCATAAAGCCTTACAGGCACACTCCAAAATTTTGGAGAATGTCTTCCTGGAAGTGTCATGGCTTTTATAGTTGCAATGCCAGGTCAACTCCATGTTAACAGACATGGTTTATAACAGGATGTCCAACAAGCTCACATTCAGTAGGTTAATACATTATATTAGATCAATATAGTGTAGCTTTAGTTCAACTATTGTGAAAATCCTTTCACTATTCATAAGATAATTGAAGATTTCAAATAGATTTATTTAATGTGGCAGCAGCATGAGGAGACCAAATGGCGGCACAGTGATAGAGCCTGGAGGTGGCAGCAGCATGAGGAGACCATAATCTGGCAGAATGACAAAGCCTGGAGTTAGCTGCAGCAAGAGGAGGCCATATAGTGGTTGAATGACACAACCTGGAGGTGGCGGCAGCATGAGGTGAACATATAGTGGCTGAATGACACAGCCTGAAGGTGGCGGCAGCATGAAGAGACCACATAGTGGCTGAAAGAAACAGCCTGGAGGTAGCGGCAGCATGAGGGGACCATATAGTGGCAAAATGAGACAGCCTGGAGGTGGCGGAAGCATAAGGAGAACATATGGTGGCAAAATGAGACAGCCTGGAGGTGGCATCAGCATGAGGTGAACATTTGGTGGCAGAATGAGACAGCCTGGAGTAGCGGCAGCATGAAGAGACCATATAGTGGCTGAATGATACAGCCTGGAGGTGGCATCAGCATGAGGAGAACATATGGTGGCAAAATGACACAGTGTGGAAGTGGCATCAGCATGAGAACATATGGTGGCAGAAGGAGACAGCCTGGAGCTGGCATCAGCATGAGGAGCACATATGGTGGCAAAATGAGACAGCCTGGAGCTGGCAAAAGAATGTGGAGAACATATGGCGGCAGAATGATACAGCCTGCAGCTGGCATTAGCATGAGGAAAACATATGGTGGCAGAATGACACAGCCTAGAGCTGGCATCAGCATGAAGAGCACATATGGTGGCAGAATGAGACAGATTGGAGCTGGCATCAGCATGAGGAAAACATATGGTGGCAGAAAGAGACTGCCTGGAGCTGGCATCAGGATGAGGTGACCATATAGTGTCTGAATGACAAAGCCTGAAGGTGGCGGCAGCATGAAGAGACCATATAGTGGCTGAAAGACACAGTCTGGAGGTAGCGGTAGCATGAGGAGACCATGTAGTGGCAGAATGAGACAGCCTGGAGGTGGCAGAAGCATTAGGAGCACATATGGTGGCAGAATGAGACAGCCTGCAGCTGGCATCAACATGAAGAGAAGATATGGTGGCAGAATGAGACAGCCTGAAGCTGGCATCAGCATGAGGAGAACATATGGTGGCAGAATGAGACAGACTGGAGCTGGCATCAGCATGAGGTGAACATATGGTGGCAGAATGAGACAGCCTGGAGATGGCATCAGCATTAGGAGAACATATGATGGCTTAATGAGACAGCCTGGAGCTGGCATCAGCATGAGGAGAACATATGGTGGCAGAATGAGACAGCCTAGAGCTGACATCAGCATGAGGAGAACATATGGTGGCAGAATGAGCCAGCCTGGAGCTGGCATCAGCATTAGGAAAACATATGACAGCTTAATGATTCAGCCTGGAGCTGGCATCAGCATGAGGAGAACATATGGTGGCAGAATGAGACAGCCTGAAGCTGGCATCAGCATGAGGAGAACATATGGTGGCAGAATGAGACAGCATAGAGCTGGCATCAGCATGAGGAGATCATATGGTGGCAGAATGAGACAGCCTGGATTCCAAAAAGTGACCCGTGACAGAGTGGGGCGGTGGTTGGCAATACCAGTACCCGTTGACGAAGGTGGGTGAAAGAAGGAGAACTTGGCATCAGATGTGTGGCATCAGGCAGGTGGCAGGATCAGAATAGCAGCTGAGGCTACTAAATGATCTCTTTTTTAAAAGTGTTAGTGTGCACAAGAAAGTATTGAGGATATGCATTACGTAAAACTATACTTTTTATAATATTCCTAGGATAAAATATAAAATATATATTTCCAACTAAAAACCCTGGGAAATGACAGTGTTTTTAGGTGGAAATAGGGAGAGGTTCCTGTGTGGGGCTGCCCTTTTTAGGGTGGGTAACACTTGCCAAGAAGGGAATTAATAGTGCGAGAGTAGGGCCTTAGAGGGGAAGTTGTTACCTCCACCAGTTACAATGGACCATACGTTGTACCCTTCCACCTTTTAGAGGTCTTTGCATCACATCAATACTTGGTGGTGTAGGTTGCACATGGTGTTTTTTGCACACCTTTCCCTTTCTTAGATATAAAAAAAAATTGGGGTCCATATAGTTTATCCTAATAAAAGTTAAGTTTTAGCTAAAGCATATCCTCAATACTTACTTGTGTTCTGATGCGGAGGAATTTCTGTAACTGGGGAGCAGCACCTTAAAGGGGTACTCCGGTGCTTAGACATCTTATCCCCTATCCAAAGGATAGGGGATAAGATGCCTGATTGCGGGAGTCCTGCTGCTGGGGACCCCCGGGATCTTGCTTGCCGCACCCCGTTTGTAATCAGTCCCCGGAGCGTGTTCGCTCCAGGTCTGATTACCGGCGACCACACGGCCAGCGGCGTGTGACGTCACACCACCGCCCTCGTGTGACATCACGCTCCGCCCCTCAATGCAAGCCTACGGGAGGGGGCGTGACAGCTATCACGCCCCCTCCCGTAGGCTTGCATTGAGGGGCAGAGCGTGACGTCACACGGGAGCGGAGGCGTGACGTCACACGCCACCGGCCGTGTGGTCGCCGGTAATCAGACCTGAAGCAAACACGCTCCGGGGACTGATTACAAACGGGGTGCGGCGTGCAAGATCCCGGGGGTCCTCAGCGGCGGGACTCCCACGATCAGGCATCTTATCCCCTTTAAATCTGTTTGGCACTATGCATATTTGGGAAGTGTTGGTGTGGCACCATGGTTAATCTACTCTGATGCATCAGGCATTGGTGGGTGGAAATCTTGGCTGATCCATGCCTGATTCATCTTCACAAAAAGTCAGTCTCTCCACATTTTTCATGGACAGACGAGTTCTCCTTGGGGTTACTATGGCCCCCCGCCGCACTAAACACCCGCTCTGATGGCACACTACTGGCCGGGCAGGACAGCTTTTCCAGGGCAAACTCTGCTAGTTACGGCCACAAATCAAGTCCAGCGGCCACAAATCAAGTCCAGCGGTGTGTTGCCATGGTCATGACAAGGTATGCCACCACCTGCTGAATTATGTTGTTTATCCCATAATCCTGGCGACTGACTAATAATATGGCTTCCTCAAAGGGCCTGAGCAAACGGAAGGTGTCACTTATGAGCTGCCACTGGTTCACATTGAAGTTACACAGGGGAGTACCCCTATCTGCTTGGATAATCAAGAAATCGGCGATGGCTTTTCTCTGTTCGTATAGTTGGTCCAACATATGGAGGGTGGAATTCCAACGTGTGGAAATGTCGCAAATCAGACTATGTTGGGGGATGCCGTTCTGATGCTACCTCTCAAAGAGAGTGTGCTTTGCGGTGTACCAGTGGCTGAAGTGCATGCAAAGTTTCCTTCCCATTGTTAGGATGTCTTGCAGATGGTGGGAACATTTCAGGAACTGCTTGACAACCAGATTGAACACATGTGCCATGCAGGGCGCGTGTCTCAGCCTTACTTGTCGCAGCGCAGACAAGATGTTATTCCCGTTGTCGGTCAACATGGTTCCCATTCCCAGTTTTCGTGGAGTAAGCCATGCTCCGATTTCTTTATGAATGACTTTTAGCAGTTCCTCCCGTGTGACTCCGTTTGCCAAGGCAAACCATGTGAAGAACAGCGTCACACCGCCGTGCCCTGCACACATGGTATGCTGAAGGAGCACTGAGACTTGTCCGTGCAGTGCAGGCTGAGGACACGGTGGAGGATGTGGGGGAGGAGTTGTACACTGTCACAGGACCAAAGGCCGGAAGTGGCGTGACCTGTCCAAGTTGCTTTTGTGGCTGTGCAGGAACCTTATTTACCCAGTGGGCCGTAATGGACATGTATTGTCCCTGACCGTAGTTACAGCTCCACACGTTGGCACTGCAGTGCACTTTGGTACACTCCGACAGGCTCAAGGACTGGCCCAGCTTCTGTTCCATAAAATTGTGCAGGGCTGGTACTGTCTTTTTTTACCAAGAAATGACGGCTCGTCACAAGCCATCAGTTCTCTGAAAGGTGCTGAGTCCACCACTTGAAAAGGGAGGGACTGCAGCACCAGCAACTTGGACAGGAGCACATTCAGCTTCTGCACCGTTGGATGAGTGGGCGCATACTGTTGTCTCTTGGACATGGCTTCACTGATGGATTGCTGGCGGAATGACTGACTCAAAGTAGGAGGAGCAGGAGCATCTGGAGCGACTGAAGATGAGTATGACAGACAGCTAGCTCCCTTTTGCTGAGGTGGTGGATCATTGGCTGGCTGAAACAGGGAGCTGGGTGCCATTGGGTGATGCAGCAGGCTGGACCACTGCATCGGAGCCACGGTTCTTCCAGGCCGCTTTATGGTGATGCTGCATATGTTGACGCAGGGCTGTGGAACCAACATTGGGACCCTGGCCACGCTTCACCTTCTGCCGACACATCTTGCATGTGGCCAGGTTAACATCCTCCGGATACTTGATGAAAAACTGTGATGCCGCCGAGTAGCTGATTTTCCCCCCAACAGTCTGCACTGATTGACTGCTACTGCCGCACCCCTGTTCCTCTACCTCCAGGGAAGGTAGACTGCCACAAAGCAGTTGGGTCGTCTACCCCGGGCATGTTTGGCTCCAGACTTTCCACTTCTGCCACCATGCTGACTGCCAACCATGCTACCACCTTGCTGGCTCAGCTTCTGCCTCACAGGCAACCTTTAACCCTCTTCTCCTGATGATGATGAAGCCCCCTCTGCACCCAGTTCCCAACTGCCATCAGCTTCATCATTATCGAGTTGTGTCTACATGTCACTGATGTTCCTCAACAGTGTATGCTTCAGGAGCCTGAATGCGTGCAACACCATCTCCCACACCACTCTCCTTATCACTACTTGCCTGCCTAGTGGAGGAAGCAGCAGATGTCTCCTCCACCTCTAGTAGATCGTCCTCATTAAATAGTGGAGCTGAACCCACAGCATACAATACTTCTATCGGGGTGGGAACAGCATAGGACAGAGGCAATGGAATGACAGGGACTGCTCCCGGGGCATGCCAACTGAGGGTTGTTTCTGAGGAACCCACCGACTGTTGACTGGTGGTGTTGGATGTCACTTGTGATGAAGTGGATGACCGATTTAACCAATCGATGAATGCAGATGGGTTGCTGGTCGAGACACAACCGCTAGCTAATACCGGGAGATCAGGCCTCTTGCTGCGACTCCTGCCTGATGAATTTAGGCCTCTACCACTCCTCTGTGCATGTCCTTGCACTTTTCTGCCTGTAATACACTGCTCAAAAAAATAAAGGGAACACTTAAACAACACAATGTAACTCCAAGGCAATCACACTTCTGTGAAATCACACTGTCCACTCAGGAAGCAACACTGATTGACCATCCATTTCCCATGCTGTTGTTCAAATGAAACAGACAACAGGAGGAAATTATAGGCAATTAGCAAGACACTCCCCAATAAAGGAGTGGTTCTACAGGTGGTGACCACAGACCACTTCTCAGTTCCTATGCTTCCTGGCTGATGTTTTGGTCAATTTTGAATGATGGCGGTGCTTTCACTCCAGTGGTAGCATGAGACGGTGTCCCACACAAGTGGCTCAGGTAGTGCAGCTCATCCAGGATGGCACATCAATGCAAGCTGTGGCAAGAAGGTTTGCTGTGTCTGTCAGTGTAGTGTCCAGAGCATGGAGGTGCTGCCAGGAGACAGGCCAGTACATCAGGAGACATGGAGGAGTCCGTAGGAGGGAAACAATCCAGCAGCAGGACCACTACCTCTGCCTTTGTGCAATGAGGAGCACTGCCAGAGCCCTGCAAAATGACCTCCAGCAGGCCACAAATGTGCATGTGTCCACTCAAACGGTCAGAAACAGACTCCATGAGGGTGGTATGAGGGCCAGACGTCCACAGGTGTGGGTTGTGCTTACAGCCCAACACCATGCAGGACGTTTGGCATTTGCCAGAGAACACCAAGATTGGCAAATTCGCCAATGGTGCCCTGTGCTCTTCACAGATGAAAGCAGGTTCAGACTGAGCACATGTGACAGACGTGACAGAGTCTGAAGATGCTGTGGAGAACGTTCTGCTGCCTGCAACATCCACCAGCATGACCGGTTTGGCAGTGGGTCAGTAATGGTGTGGGGTGGCATTTCTTTGGGGGGCCGCACAGGCCTCCATGTGCTTGCCAGAGGTAGCCTGATTGCCATTAGGTACCGAGATGAGATCTTCAGACCCCTTGTGAGACCATATGCTAGTGCAGTTGGCCCTGGGTTCCTTCTAATGCAAGACAATGCTAGACCTCATGTGGCTGGAGTGTTTGAGCAGTTCTTGCAAGAGGAAGGCATTGATGCTATGGACTGGCCCGCTCGTTCCCCAGACCTGAATCCGATTGAGCACATCTGGGACATCATGTCTCGCTCCATCCAGCAATGCCACATTGCACCACAGACTGTCCAGGAGCACACAGACTGTCATCAGGAGCATGCCTAGGCATTGTTGGGAGGTCATACGGACCTGTGGAGGCCACACACACACGACGCTCCTGCCCCCAGGGATGGTGAAGATATGAAGTTACAAACTAGTCACCACCGCCGCCGTAAGTAGTCCCCTGGGCGGGGAGCTCTTCTTACCTACTCCTGTTCTTCTGCAGGCAGTGACACCCCCTCCGCTTGATTAATGGGCAGCGTCATAGCTCTGCTCCGTCTGTTCAGTGAGCGGAACAATGGCGCTGCCCATCAATCAAAAGGAGGGGCGTCGCTGCCTGCAGAAGAACGGGAATATGTGAGTGGAGCTCCCCGCCCAGGGGACTACTTACAGCCGTGGCGGTGACTAGTTTATAACTTCATAACTTCACCATCCCTGGAGGAAGGAGTGTCCCCCAGGGATGGTGAGGACAACAATTTTACCCTATATAATGCTTTACCAAGCATTATATAGGGTAAAATCTGATGATTGGTTCCCTTTAAGGACATTACATCAAAGTTAGATCAGCCTGTAGTGTGGTTTTCCACTTTGATTTTGAGTGTGACTCCATATCCAGACCTCCATGGGTTGATAAATTTGATTTCCATTGATAATTTTTGTGTGATTTTGTTGTCAGGACATTTAACTATGTAAATACAAAAGTATTTCATAAAATGAGTTCATTCATTTAGACCTAGAATGTGCTTTCTTAGTGTTCTCTTAATTTTTTTTTTTTGAGCAGTGTAGTTATTCACTAGCTGAGTGCGTATTTGTTAGACTTATGAGAGGAGGACAATATGCTCCACTACCCTTAAAACTGTATTAGTCTACAGAAGCAAGTGTGTAGCTGGCCTTTCACAGTAACTAGGTCCAAATTAGTTTAACAAGAAAATATATAAAGGACACCACATAGGTGTACGTACAGTTTACACTTATGAGAGGTGGGCAATACGCTCAACTACAAACTGTATAAGGCTACAAAAACAAATGTGTGGCTTTGGCTTGCCTTTCACAGTAACTAGGCCCAAATTTGTTTTTCAGGAAAAAACCTACACCACGTAGGTGTACATACAGTTTAAACTTATGAGAGGAGGACTATGCGCTCCACTACAAACTGTATAAGGCTATAGAAACAAGGGTGTAGCTTTGGCTGGCCTTTCACAGTAACTAGGCCAAAATCAGTTTTTCAGGGGAAAAAAACATACACCACCTATGTACACACAGGTTACACTTATGAGAGGACAATATGCCCCGCTACGCAGCCTGTATTAGGCACTGTAATCAGCTTACTATGGCTTTTCGTGCTCACCCCAATTTGTCCCTGTTAGCTTTGCAGTTGTTGTACAACCAACTGCAGCAGTACAGAATTGCTGTGTAGTGGAGCCCAGTACAGTATTATTAGGCCTTAATAGCAGGTGACAATGGCTTCTAGTGCTCTGTCTAACTGGTCCCTTTAAAGGGGTACTCCAGCCCTAAGACATCATCCAAACAATAGGGGATAAGATGCCTGATCATGGGGGTCCCACCACTGGGGACCCCCGCAATCTTTCATGCAGAACCCCGCTATCATCAGCCTCTGGAGCGAACATCGCTCCGGATCTTATGAATCACGATCATGGGGCCATAGTATTGTGATGTCACGGTCCCACCCCCTTAACGCAAGCCGATGGGAGGGGTGTGACAGCCACCACACCCCCTCCCATAGGTTTGCATTGAAGGGACGGAGCGCGATGTCACATGGGGGCAGAGCAGTGATGTCACGATACTCCGGCCCCGTGATCGTGATTTATCAGACCCGGAGCGAACATCGAGGCTGATGATAGTGGGGTGCTGCATGAAGGATTGCGGGGGTCCCCAATGAGGGAAACCCCGCGATCAAGCATCTTATCCCCTATACTTTGGGTAGGGGATAAGATGTCTTAGGGCCAGAGTACCCGTTTAAGCTTTAGAGTGGCTGTACACTGCAGCAGTGGAGTCGCTGTGTATTACACCAAAAAGTGTACTTTCTCTCTCTCTCTGTCGGTGCTTTTATGCAGTGATATGGGCTTGTGGTGAATCACTGCAGTCAAGATGTTTTTCTGTGCAATGCACAGAATGCTCACTCTCTCTGCAATGATACGCTCTCTCTGAAATAAAACGCTGAAGTGACTGGCCACAAGATGGCTGCTGATTATATAGGGCTGTGACATCGCAGGGGTGGCTGGCTGCTGATAGGCTGCATGCTGCATGTGATTCAGGGTCATCCCGCCTACCCACCTTGCCGCCTTCCCAGAGTTCCTTGCCCCATGTCCTCACATGTGGATCCACCAATTTACATGCACTGGAGCCTGTACCACACTAAATGGAGTCTAATGAAGCGATTTGTGCGATCGAATCGCAACGACATTCGGATTCATTGCGAAGCTAATTTTTCCTGAAATTTGTAACAAATTCGGATTCATCAGATTCGATTCGCTCATCCCTAATGATAACTCCTAGATCAGTAAGGGTGGGTGATTTTTTTTTTTTTTTTTTTTTTTTTTTACCAAATACCCCTGTAAAGGCTTGTAAACCTTATAGAGTTGTCATATTTCATAGGTGACTTGCCACACATGTTCCACACTCCAAAGATGCTCCAAATATTTTTTTATTGACATAAAATAATAGCTTGACAATAATGCGTTTTGGGATTCCTCTTGA
Organism: Hyla sarda; assembly: GCF_029499605.1. Classification (NCBI taxonomy): domain Eukaryota; kingdom Metazoa; phylum Chordata; class Amphibia; order Anura; family Hylidae; genus Hyla; species Hyla sarda. Next base: position 260,606,500 of record NC_079193.1, read on the forward strand.
TTAGATAATTAGAATTTTATCCTAGTAATGTATTCCAATATGGTTATTACTATAGTGTCATGTGTGCACTGGTGCAATTACATATATTTATGGTTAAATTATAAGGCTGTAAAATTAATTGTTCCATTGGTTTCTAATTTTACGTATTCACTAGTATTTAGACTTGCTATCGGATATTTTTTTCTTGTTTTGTTTGTGGCCTGGCAGAATTACTTTTCAACAGATGACAATAAAACATTTCCATTCGCTTCGCATTGCTGCCCCTTGTAGATAGGTGTCAACAGCTATTTTATGTGCAGTACTGGAAAGGAAAGAGGACATCTTGCTCCATTTCTGTTGGGTAAATGTCAAGGTGCTTGATGAACAATTGATTTATTGGTGAATTGATCAATGGATTTTATTTGCTTACTTTGGGAGCAGGGTTATGTTTTACTAATGATCTTTGCCGGAGTTCCTGTTCTCTATAAATTATCACACCCACACAAATTTGAGCTTGGGAACTACAAAATGATGCACCTCACATGCTTATAAGAACATTATATCTAAAGCGTACACAATAAATGAGGAGAATTACACCTGGAACCTGTGATAGATTAGGCAAGTTATAATAACAGCTCCAAGAATTGCTTAATATCTCTTTCCTAATTTAGAGGTATCTTTGATGAGGCTGAAGAGTGACTCAACATGCTTAGCATCGGAAAGAGACACTAAATCTTCCCCCAGCCGGGCAGACATAGATGCTGTTATCATTAGTTTAGATATCCCTGATTTCTTCTCACATGAAAAGGAGAAGATTTATATTATAACCTCTTGGCACATTTAGCTTCCACAGTCTAATCAGTGCAACTTTAAATTAACCAATGTGAGCTTTTCCCCTGTCCCAGACATCAGTATATCAGTATATCTTGTTTAAGATCTTCAACAATTTACAGCTGTAATTTATATGGTCCTCATCGTAATGTATTTCAAACTGTCTCACTTGCCTCAATTTTTCTATTTTAAAGTAATTTATTAGTTTTATTTTATGCAGAGCCCTAGCACTTTCTCGCCTTTATTAATTGCCCCTGATGTATGTCAATATTTTTCCTACTTGCAACCGAGCCTGAAATAAACTGAATATTTTCTGAATTTTTTCCTCCTCTCTACAGTATTAGCATGTGCTGTACATGTGAATTATTTTCTATTTGTCCTCCACAGACAATTTATATTAATAACTGCAACATACATTACAAATGTCATACAATTAATGATATACATTGCTATATAACAGCAATCATAGGCAAGTGCAGACTATCTGTGTTAATTTATTCATTTTAAACTGCTTACATATCCTGCCACACTGAACACAAATTGTCATTGCTCACATCCAGGGGAGTAAATATAGAGCCATCAGAGTTAGCAGTCACAACAGGGCCCTGGTACCTAAGGGGCCCCTAAACATATCTGCCCGATAAGAGACCAGTATTTTAATTGGCATTTGGGGCCCTGTTGCAGATTTTGCATTAGGGTGAAGAAGGTACAAGCTACACTTTTGCTCACATCCCTCCCCTTCCTGTTTGGACCTCTCTATATTCCAAATATACTTATAACTATGCTTTTGGAGTGTAGGAGGAATCAAATACAAACATGGGTAGAACATGCAAATTCCATGAAGATGTTGTCCTTGTTAAAATTATAACCCAAGATTCTTGCACTGCGTTGCAATAATGCTAACCACTGAGCCCCCATGCTGCGATTGTACATTGCAAAAATACATACTGTACAGCAATGTAGGTTATTGATATTATTGGCAGCTAATGTACAGAATTAACAAAGAATAGCCCATTACATTATGCCTAGCACACAGAATAATCTATAAAATAGCATCAGCTATAAAATAATTTCAAATGAGTGTCTAAAAAAGTAGTCATGGCCTATACAAATATGCCAGTTGCAGTGCCCCTATAAAACAAACCTCTTAAGGTTTTCTCCAGCAATATATTTTCACTTCAAAATGTGAGAAAAACAAATTTGTTGTTATGATGCTGGATGTGGATCCAACTAAGCTGCGTGGCAATGACTCCGACCATATCGGGCAGCGGAGTCTAAGGTGCCATTGGTCTTCACCAAGGCAGGATGGGCTCGATGCGGCAGGTGACACCCAGGTCGCTACCCCCGACACGGCTCGACCACACAGGTAGCTGGGTGAGACGAGGTACCAGAGGATGAGACAGAAGCGTAGTCAAACTTAGAAGGAAGTCAAGGCAGGCGGCAAAGGTGCGTAGTCAAATAACATAGCAGGAAGGTCTGGATACACAGAAAGAGGCAAACAGGCTAAAGGAAAGCTTAATATCAGGCTAGGGGCACTGAAGGTCCAGCAGGGAAGTGGGAGAGGAGCTGGCATTAATAAATTATGGGATGGACCAGACACCAATTAGTGGTGTGCTGGCCCTTTACATCTAGAGAAGGTGCCGCGGGCGCCCCCTAGGAGGCGGGGGCATGCACGCAGGGAAGCAGAGAGCCGGGCAGCAGGATATAAGCAACGGGCAGTGATTCGCATGCGGACATGTGCCATGATGCGAATCGCAGTCCCAGCGGCAGACGGCGGACACTCATGGCTGAGGTGCTCGCCGTTACACTTGTGACAACGATGGCGTGCTTACCTCTTCATTGTCTCGACCCAAGGAAGTGCCCATTCAATCAGTTGCTGTCTAAGGCTGGTCAGCACTGCGGCCAGTGATTCTTGGGATATCTCACAGAACTTTGGGACCAAAAGGGGTAATGTTTCATCTTGAGGAGAGCACCATAAAGATGAGTGGAGACTTTTAGGCCATTCATTCTTACTGTGAACTTTCCTTCTTGGGAAGTTTTTTGTCTTCGCTTTTAAAATCCTTAGTCATGTTCTTCATGTTCTTAAACATTGACTTGAATTGAAAGCCAAATCTTAAACGTGGAACTAGAGAGCTGTTTTGCATATCCTTCTTCACTAAATCCTGTTGACTTTATTTTTTTTTTTATATGGGATTAAAAAGTTACAAGGCCCATTCACTGTCTTTGGTTATTGCTTTATCTGTACTCACCAGTAATGCCTTTGAAATGCTTCAACAGTTTAACAGCTACTTTATAAGACCTTCTTTAATATTGACCTAAAATGGCAAAGGATAATTAAAACAAATATGGTAAGATCTGGATCTATGTATCTTTGTATGGGCTGTTTCTTATTCCCATAGCCGCTTACAAGCTGTATAATAAATAGATCACACTGGAAAAAATCTCTTTTTACAATCTCCAGCCTGGTATGTTAAAATAGATGGAATGTAATTGAGAGCATTCTTTGAATATAAAGGGTCTTTTCCTTCAAAAAGAATAAAAAGATGGATGTCCTAATGGAATGACTAGGAAACAAGAGAGCGGATTACAAGCTCCATTCACTAAACAGGGATGATGCTGAAAGAATGCATTTCCAAGAGACCTACAGTAGCTAGAGAATCAGGAGAGAACGTATTTCCTTTTATTCTCTAGTAAGTTTGCCAGATTTGACCTAATGACTTTGAAAGAGTCAGAGTTTGTTTTTGAGCATAATATAAAATAATAGGGAGGAAGATTGACAGGTATGCATGACAAGCTATGAATACTTAGTATTTTTTTCTTTTTGCTAAAAGCCTTTCCACTTCTTCATATACTAAAATACTTAAAGTGCACCAATCTCTTTATTTTATTTTTTTTCCTTTTAATAATTCTGTTTTGTCAAGTTTTATTATATACAGTCATGGTTGTAAATGTTGGCACCCCTGAAATTTTTCAAGAAAATAAGTATTTCTCAGAGAAAAGGATTGCAGTAACACATGTTTTGCTATACACATGTTTATTCGGTTTGTGTGTATTGGAACTAAACCAAAAAAGGGAGGAAAAAAGCAAATTGGACATAATGTCACACCAAACTCCAGAAATGGGATGGACAAAATTATTGGCACCCTTTAAAAATTGTGGAAAAATAAGATTGTTTCAAGCATGTGATGCTCATTTAAACTCACCTGGTGCAAGTAACAGGTGTGGGCAATATAAAAATCCCACCGGAAAGCAGATAAAAAGGAGAGACATTCACTTAGTCTTTGCATTGTGTGTCTGTGTGTGCAACACTAAGCATGGACAACAGAAAGAGGAGAAGAGAATTGTCTGAGGACTTGAGAACCAAAATTGTGGAAATATATCAACAATCTCAAGGTTACAAGTCCATCTCCAGAGATCTAGATTTGCCTTTGTCCACAGTGCGCAACATTATCAAGAATTTGGCAACACATAGCACTGTAGCTAATCTCCCTGGGCATGGACGGAAGAGAAAAATTGATGAAAGGTGTCAAAGCAGGATAGTCCGGATAAGCAGCCCCAAACAAGTTCCAAAGATATTCAAGCTGTCCTGCAGGCTAAGGGAGCATCCGTGACAGCGCAAACTATCCGTTGAAATTTAAATGAAATGAAACGCTATGGCAGGAGACCTAGGAGGACCTCACGGCTGACACAGAGACATAAAAAAGCTTGGTGGAGGTTCAATGATGTTTTGGGGTTGTTTGCTGCCTCTGGCACTGGGTGCCTTGAATGTGTGCAAGGCATCATGAAATCTGAGGATAACCAACAGGTTTTGGGGCGCACTGTGCAGCCCAGTGTCAGAAAGCTGAGTTTGCATCCAAGATCTTGGGTCTTCCAGCAGGACAATGACTCCAAACACACGTCAAAAAGCACCCAGAAATGGATGGCAACAAAGCGCCGGAGAGTTCTGAAGTGGCCAGCAATGAGTTGAGATCTAAACCCCATTGAACACCTGTGAAGAGATCTTAAAATTGCTGTTGGGAAAAGGTGCACTTCCAATAAGAGAGACCTGGAGCAGTTTGCAAAGGAAGAGTGGTCCAACATTCCGACTGAGAGTTGTAAGAAGCTTATTGATGGTTATAGGAAGCAAATGATTTCAGTAATTTTTTTCCAAACGGTGTGCAACCAAATATTGCAACTATTTCCAATTTCCTTTTTTTACCTCCCTTTTTTTGGTTTAGTTCCAATACACACAAAGGGAATAAACATGTATAGCAAAACATGTGTTACTGCAATCCTTTTCTGTAAGAAATGCTTAATTTTCTTAAAAAATTTCAGAGGTGCCAACATTTACAGCCATGACTGTATCTTTATTGGGATAAGTGCTCTTTTACAGAGATTTACATCATCTGCTTTCCATCACACAGTTATATAGCCAATTAGTCATGATTAAATATTGTACCCTAAAGCCATTACTAGACTGAGCTTATTGGAGACAAATGGGGATCTGTTAATATATGTCTTCTGTTAGCTCCCTCTAGTGGTGTTTGTAGTCAGGTGTTTGTAGTCAGTTTATTATTATTTGAGAAAGGGTCCCAGAACATATCTTTAAATAAAAGAAAACATCACATTTACCATGCTGGAACAGTAAGTCCCAGGGCTTGGTTTTGCTCTACCTTACTTTCAGATAACACAGAGTAAATGCTGTCATATAGTAACACAAAAAAATACATATTTATAAAACTAATGTAAAGTTGTAAAAAGAATGGAGATGTACCATGTTTATCAAAACCTGCACTATTTTTTCTGACACTTCTGAATTCAGTTCACATGCAAGGCACCTTAAAGTTTCAGACATATATCATATATCACATTATATAACCATTATATGGCATTTTTCATCAGATTTGTAATTTTCACTTGTCTATGGGATAGTGGGTGGAGCCCACTCCTATATACTGCACACACAGAGAAGAGGATCTTGCTGTTCTATGTTTTTATACACACCTTAAGCAGCAGCAGCATGGAGAAGCTTGTAGAGAAGTCTAAGTTGGGAATCAGGCACTGGAGTGAGATGTACTATTTATAGTAAACTTGTATATACTCTCTGCAGTCTCCTGGTGAGCCATCTGAAAGAAGTCTTAAATTAGAAATGCATACCAATAGCTGTTGCTATTCAACAACATCATTTTTTAAACATCTAACCAATGGAAACATACTCTAGTTTTGTGAGTAAAGTCTAGGCCTTTGACTCAGTAAGGATGTGGTACATAATCTGTGTACATTATAGATTGTTTTTGATTTGACCTTAATTTTTTAGAAAATTTAAGCATCATGGTTATTTGGGTCAAAACCCATCACTAGTAGTCAATTTAGAGATAATGTAAATGACTGTCCTTGCTCCACCAAGCTTTTTTTTTTATAAAATCACTAACCTTGGGCTATGTGTAGACAGGCAGATTGTGTATTTAATTTGGTACCCCTAATGATTCAGGTCAGCAAGGTAGCACTGGATTACTTACTTTGACTCTAGTAGGCCAAATAAAGTGGTTTAAAATAAGGTAACTACCCAAGTTTTTTATGGTTCCAATAATACCTCTATTTTGTTCCCAAAATGTTTTTGGCACCTCCTCAAGAGAATTTTTAGAATACTGTGGGTGAGTTTTCCTCCCAGAACAGAGTGCTTGCTTACTCTGGACTTGCTACTCATAGAATTGTGTTAAAGTGGAGTTGAAATCATGAGTTAAAAATCCCTGCTCTCTTTTTTCATTGATTTTCCACCATTGTTGTAACTGGGATAGTAGCAAGATTGGAGGTTTTCATCAGTGCCAATGAGGTTGTGAGGAATGTTCTGCCACGCTGAATGCATTTGGGAACACAAATCACAAACGCATCAATGTTAGCTCACTTTGCAAATGCTAACCAATGATGTCCAGGATGTGCTCGATAGGAAATCTGGAAAAGCTGCAGCAGCAGGAAGTAGTGCGAGCAACATGCGGCCTTGTGTTGTTATGTTAAAAAACGGCTTCTTCAGAGAAATGGCCATACCACTGGTTCCACAACCAAATAAATGTAATGCTAAGCTAGTATTGAACTTGGAGTGTAGACTAGAGGTGTCTGTGTACCATATATTATGTCACTCCTCACCTAGTGGTGTTGAAAAGGCCTTGCCCATGTGAGCATGAGTACCTAGAATCTTTTGCTCCTGGAGAAGACAGGAGAAGAATATCTAGCACAAAAATACTACAATGCTCAGTGCAGTATCCGAGCGTCTACACACAGGAATGTGGCATCACTCTTGTTTGGAGGCCGCAGGCTGCTTTATTCATGCAGCCTACCATCGACTGTGCAAAAAGGGATGTATCTAACATCGGCGAGTGGGAATAAAGTGGTCTATCTAATGTCTGAAAGGTACAATGGGGACTAACTGCTGTGTGAGGGGGCACAAAGGGAGCCAAATACTCCTTCTCAACATTGAAATTGTAACACCAAGAAGGCAAGCTGAAAGGTTATGGTACAGAGTAGGGATGAGCGAATTGAATCTTACGAATCCGAATTCATTACGAATATCACAAAAAATTTGCTTCACAATGAATGTGAATATTGCTGCGGTTCGATCACACAAATCGCTTCATTAAACTCCATTTAGTGAGGTCCAGGCTCCGGGGCATCTAAGATGGTGGCTACACATGTCAGGACATGGGGCAAGGAATGCTGGGAAGGCTGGAACAAGGGTAGGCGGGTTGACCCTGAATCACATGCAGCATGCAGCCTATCAGCAGCCAGCCACCCCTGTGATGTCACATCCCTATATAATCGGCAGCCATCTTGTGGCCACTCACATCAGAGAGAGTGGGACAGAGAGCAATGTGTGTTGCACAGAAAAGCATTTTTACAGCAGCGATTCACCCCAAGCCCAAATCCAGCCTAAAAGCACTGATAGGGAAGGGAGAGAAATTGAGAGAGAAAGTGCAATTTTGTGTGTGGTACATAGTGCCTGCGTGCTGCAGCACTGGTGTGTACAACAACTGAAAAGCTAATAGTAGCCAGCCAGCTGCATTAGCAGTCAATCAGTGTGGACTGTTGGTGGTAAAATCAGCTATTCGGCGGTGTGCTAGTTTTTCATCAAGCATCAGGAGGAAGTTAACATGGCCACATGCAAAATGTGTCGGCAGAAAGTGAAGCGTGGCCAGGGTCCCAATGTTGGAACCGCGGCCCTGTGTCAACATATGCAGCATCAGCATAAAGCGGCCTGGGAGAACCATGGCTCCAACGTGGTAGTCCAGCCTGCTGCATCACCCAATGGCACGCCCCGCTCCCTCTTTTAGCCAGCCAAGGCTCCACCAACTCAGCCAAAGAGAGCTGTGTGTTATACCCATCTTCTGTCGCTCCAGATGCTCCTGCTCCTCCTACTTCGAGTAAATCGGCACTGCCCTTCTGAGAGGTGAACCATTCATTACCTGTGCAGTGATTGTATCATAAGCCAGATAGGCTTTCAAAGATGAAAAAATAGAAGAGATGAGATGGCACTCACATTCTTGCAGCAATGTGATATTTATTTCAGTCAGGTCACGTTACAGGTATGGCCGACAGGCCGGTTTCACGCTATCAACTAGCGCTTTCTCAAGACCAATGACCATTGGTCTTGAGAAAGCGCTAATTGATAGCGTGAAACCGGCCTGTTGGCCATACCTGTAACCTGACCTGACTGAAATAAATATCACATTGCTGCAAGAACGTGAGTGCCATCTCATCGCTTCTATTTTTGCACCAATAGATTTACCCCCTTAATGTCCTCAGAGGAAGGGAGAGAGGAAAGAGTAACTGTCACGATGCCGGCTGGCAGGTAGTGGATCCTCTGTGCCAGAGAGGGATTGGCGAGCCCGCCGCAAAGCGGGATGGTCTTGCTGCGGCGGTAGTGACCAGGTCGTATCCACTAGCAACGGGTCACCTCTCTGACTGCTGAAGATAGGCGAGGTACAAGGGAGTAGACAGAAGCAAGGTCGGACGTAGCAGAAGGTCGGGGGCAGGCGGCAAGGTTCGTAGTCAGGGTGGATAGCAGAAGTTCTGGTACACAGGCTTTAGACACACAATACGCTTTCACTGGCACAATGGCAACAAGATCCGGCAAGGGAGTGCATGGGAGGAGGTTAGATATAGTCAGGGACCAGGTGGAAGCCAATTAAGCAAATTGGGCCAGGCACCAATCATTGGTGCACTGGCCCTTTAAGTCTCAGGGAGCTGGCGCGCGCGCGCCCTAGAGAGCGGAGCCGCGCGCGCCAGCACATGACAGCAGGGGACGGGAACGGGTAAGTGACCTGGGATGCGATTCGTGAGCGGGCGCGTCCCGCTGTGCGAATCGCATCCCCAACGGCCATGACAGTGCAGCGCTCCCGGTCAGCGGGACTGACCGGGGAGCTGCAGGGAGAAAGACGCCGTGAGCGCTCCGGGGAGGAGCGGGGACCCGGAGCGCTAGGCGTAACAGTACCCCCCCCTTAGGTCTCCCCTTTTTTTTGTCCGGTGACTGCCTCCCCTGGGATGAGGACACCGGGAAGGAATGGATGGTTTCCTCAATGGCAGGCAGTACAGCAGGAGTAGGAATGGGGAGGGAGGGCAGAGGGTGAAGCTTGGCACGGGGCAGGGAGACACAAGGACGGGAGCCATGAGGGGACACAGAGGCTTGCCTGAAGGGACTGGGAGGGGGGGAGAGGCATTTTCTGTGGCAGGCAGAGTCCCTAACGACTTTAGGGGGACCGGATACAGGAGGAACCACAGGGTCACGGCAGGGAGTACTGGAAACTGGTTTAAGGCAGTCCTTGGAACAAGAGGGACCCCAACTCTTGATCCCCCCAGTGGACCAGTCCAGGGTTGGGGAATGGTGTAGGAGCCAGGGTAGTCCAAGGAGAACTTCGGAAGTGCAATTGGGAAGGACAAAAAATTCAATTTTCTCGTGATGAGGTCCGATGCACATTAGGAGGGGCTCCGTGCGGTAACGCACGGTGCAATCCAACCTGGCTCCGTTGACCGCGGAAATGTGGAGTGGCTTGACAAGACGGGTCACCGGAATGCGGAATTTATTCACCAAGGACTCCCGAATAAAATTCCCAGAAGCACCAGAGTCCAGGCAGGCCACGGCTGAGAGGGAAGAGCTGGCTGAAGTAGAAATCCGTACAGGCACCGTGAGACGTGGAGAAGCCGACTTAGCATCCAGAGATGCCACACCCACGAGAGCTGGGTGCGAGCGTGCGTTTCCCAGACGTGGAGGACGGATAGGGCAATCCACCCAAAAATGTTCGGTACTGGCACAGTACAGACAAAGATTCTCTTCCTTACGGCGATTCCTCTCTTCCAGGGTCAGGCGAGACCGATCCACTTGCATGGCTTCCTCGGCGGGAGGCCTAGGCGCAGATTGCAGTGGAGACTGTGGGAGAGGTGTCCAGAGATCTAAGTCTTTTTCCTGGCGGAGCTCTTGATGTCTCTCAGAAAAACGCATGTCAATGCGAGTGGCTAGATGAATGAGTTCATGTAGATTAGCAGGAGTTTCTCGTGCGGCCAGAACATCTTTAATGTTGCTGGATAGGCCTTTTTTAAAGGTCGCGCAGAGGGCCTCATTATTCCAGGATAGTTCAGAAGCAAGAGTACGGAATTGTATGGCGTACTCGCCAACGGAAGAATTACCCTGGACCAGGTTCAGCAGGGCAGTTTCAGCAGAAGAGGCTCGGGCAGGTTCCTCAAAGACACTTCGAATTTCCGAGAAGAAGGAGTGTACAGAGGCAGTGACGGGGTCATTGCGGTCCCAGAGCGGTGTGGCCCATGACAGGGCTTTTCCAGACAGAAGGCTGACTACGAAAGCCACCTTAGACCTTTCAGTAGGAAACTGGTCCGACATCATCTCCATGTGCAGGGAACATTGCGAAAGGAAGCCACGGCAAAACTTAGAGTCCCCATTAAATTTGTCCGGCAAGGACAGGCGGAGGCTAGGAGTGGCCACTCGCTGCGGAAGAGGTGCAGGAGCTGGCGGAGGAGATGATTGCTGCTGAAGTTGTGACTGAAGTTGCTGCACAATGGTGAATACTTCCGACAGCTGGTGGGTTAGATGGGCGATCTGTCGGGATTGCTGGGCGACCACCGTGGTGATATCAGAGATATAAGGCAGAGGGACGTCAGCGGGATCCATGGCCGGATCTACTGTCACGATGCCGGCTGGCAGGTAGTGGATCCTCTGTGCCAGAGAGGGATTGGCGAGGACCGCGCTAGTGGACCGGTTCTAAGTCACTACTGGTTTTCACCAGAGCCCGCCGCAAAGCGGGATGGTCTTGCTGCGGCGGTAGTGACCAGGTCGTATCCACTAGCAACGGGTCACCTCTCTGACTGCTGAAGATAGGCGAGGTACAAGGGAGTAGACAGAAGCAAGGTCGGACGTAGCAGAAGGTCGGGGGCAGGCGGCAAGGTTCGTAGTCAGGGTGGATAGCAGAAGTTCTGGTACACAGGCTTTAGACACACAATACGCTTTCACTGGCACAATGGCAACAAGATCCGGCAAGGGAGTGCATGGGAGGAGGTTAGATATAGTCAGGGACCAGGTGGAAGCCAATTAAGCAAATTGGGCCAGGCACCAATCATTGGTGCACTGGCCCTTTAAGTCTCAGGGAGCTGGCGCGCGGGCGCCCTAGAGAGCGGAGCCGCGCGCGCCAGCACATGACAGCAGGGGACGGGAACGGGTAAGTGACCTGGGATGCGATTCGTGAGCGGGCGCGTCCCGCTGTGCGAATCGCATCCCCAACGGCCATGACAGTGCAGCGCTCCCGGTCAGCGGGACTGACCGGGGAGCTGCAGGGAGAAAGACGCCGTGAGCGCTCCGGGGAGCGGAGCGCTAGGCGTAACAGTAACCATGTCTTCTGTAGAATCATCTCCCTCTAAGAGCCCTGTTAAACAAAAATTTAATCTAGATTCAGAACAGGAAGCTACCTCTGCTCATACTGAAGAATGTAGTGACATTGATCCACTATCTACTTTGCCTTCCTCCACCAATACTGCATCAGAGCAGTACATAAAGGAGTCTATGCTGATGCTCAGGCGCTCCTTTCAACAGGACATTCAAAAGCTGATAGAACCCACTAAACAACAGGTCAGCATTCTTACATCTAAGGTTGAACAGATTGAGAGCAAGATGGAAGAGTTTGCTACGGTACAAAATAACTTGGCAGACGACCATGATGTAACCAAAGATGAGGTCAATGCCCTAAAATTAAAACTAGCAGACATCGAGGATAGGAACAGGAGAAACAATCTAAAATTCAGGGGGATCCCTGAGGCAGTTTCCCCTAAGGATCTTGAACCTTTCCTAAAAGACTGTGTCAAAATTCTACTACCTGATTGCTCAGCCCTGGAGATGGAAATTGATAGGGCCCACCGCTTACCTAGGCCTAGGAATAGAGACCCTACTATTCCAAGGTATGTTATAGCCTGTTTACACTTTTACAAAACAAAAGAGAACGTCCTGCAAGCTATGAGAAACAAAAGAGACTTACCTGACCGTTTCAAGAACATTACCACCTTCATTGATCTGTCACAAATCACAATTCAGCAGAGACGAATGTACCAACCTATCACCACTGCCCTGAGAGACAATGACATATCCTATAGGTGGGGATTCCCTGTGAAGCTTATAATACCTGATGGTAACTCGACCAGGATTGTACACGCTCCAGAACAGGGTTTAGAACTGTTAAACAAATGGGGTATCACTCCTGCACCTGTAAAACAAAGGCCTGGATGAACTTATATTTGATTTTCCATCACTTGAGTTTATCTCCTCTTCTCCTAATTTGAATAGTGGCCTTCCAATATACAGTGACTCTGGTCCCTTGAAATCTGGTTATTATTATTTTGTTGTTTATGACTCATTATACTGATGTTCTTGTTTTCCTTTTCGCATCTCAACTGTAGAATGGATCCTTCTTACTATTGAAAGACTTATTTCCTGACTAATATATGGAAGGGGGTAACAAATACTGTATTATAGTACTGTGATACATATGTTATTCTTACTACAACTACATGAGCTTTCCTCCTTGTACCTATTGTACCTTTTAATACTATTCTCTCATTTCATACCCTTACACTTCTTCTCCATATTGTTTCCTTTCATGAAACACTTATGGAGGCCTACAACACTAGCACTAACTGGTAACACTATCCCATTCCCACTGCTCAATAATCATTTAGTTTGTATCTTTAAACTTTGTTACTCTCCCCCTTTCCACTTTTAATAGGCAGATGTGAGGCCTATTTTCTTATCTATCTCCCTTCTCTTACATGCCAATATATATACTACATATTACATCCCCCTTTCTCATTTATTCTTTGATACCTAGATATATAATTCATGTGACACCTTTCCTTGTTCTTAATCGATCTTTCTACTGTACCTCATTTCTTTTTCTTATTCTTGGCCTCTCTACCCACAATAAATCCTTCCATGAAACATACCTTTTCGTCCCTACTACATGATACTCATTCCGACTGTACCTTTGAATTTTAATATCCTTTTCTTCTTCACCTCTAATTTCCAAGAAGTCTGAGGCCTACTTCCTCATTTTCCTTATCTTACACACATCCCCTATAATTCATCCCCCAGACTCTTCTACTCCTTGATAGACAATCACAAGCCCCATGAGACCTTCTTTTTCATACATGGTTATTCCTTCCTTTCATACTTATCTTCCTTCTCTAAGCTGGAGTTGACACGTACCAAACTAGAGTGTCAGCCTAGGAAATTTTATAATAGGACTTTATTTCTAGTTCTCATTTCCTCGTACAAACTATTTCCCCCAAGTTTGTGTGGCTTTGTCCACAATATCCACCTTTCCTATCCCTATTACTCTCTAGTAATACCCTATGTTTGATTTACTTCCTTTCCTTCTACCACAGACAGTCTCTGTTTATTTTGATTGTTATTGATTGTTATTTGATCATTTTTCTCTTTGTTTGGACTAATTACAAAAGTGACACTCACTCAGAACTTATCCTATTATTTATCCTGAATTGCTGGATCCCCCTCTCTCGTCCCCACCTAGAATATAAGGTACTTATCTCACACTCCACCTTACTTCCTCTCTGAGGATAAAAACATCTGTTTGGACCCTCAAACAGGAACTATACTGAAATGGCACACAAGATTCTTAGTTTGAAATGTAGAGGACTTAATAGTCCTAAAAAAAAAAAGGGCATTTTTGTGGCAAGAAGTTCTTAAATCTAAGGCAGACATTGTTTTTTTTTTACAAGAATCTCATTTCAAAGCAAACTCACATCCTAACCTGACGCACAAAAGCTTTCCACATATCTTTCTAGCTAACTCGGACACCAAACGTGCTGGTGTGGTAATAGCATTTAAAGATTCCATCACACTGGAAACTCACAAACAAATAACTGATTCTAAAGGAAGATATTTAATCATTACTTGTTCTATAAACAATAAGAAATTCACATTAGTTAATTTATATGCACCTTTAACCCCTTAAGGACTCAGGGTTTTTCCGTTTTTGCACTTTCGTTTTTTTCCTCCTTACCTTTTAAAAATCATAACTCTTTCAATTTTCCACCTAAAAATCCATATTATGGCTTATTTTTTGCATCGCCAATTCTACTTTGCAGTGACATTAGTCATTTTACCCAAAAATGCACGGCGAAACGGAAAAAAAAATCATTGTGCGACAAAATCGGAAAAAAACGCCATTTTGTTATAACTTTTGGGGGCTTCCGTTTCTACGCAGTGCATATTTCGGTAAAAATTACACCTTATCATTATTCTGTAGATCCATACGGTTAAAATGATACCCTACTTATATTGGTTTGATTTTGTCGCACTTCTGGAAAAAATTATAACTACATGCAGGAAAATTTATACGTTTAAAAATGTCATCTTCTGACCCCTATAACTTTTTATTTTTCCTTGTACAGTCGGTATGAGTACTCATTTTTTGCGCCGTGATCTGAAGTTTTTATCGGTATGATTTTTGTTTTGATCGGACTTTTTGATCACTTTTTATTCATTTTTTTAATGGTATAAAAAGTGACCAAAATACGCTTTTTTGGACTTTGGAATTTTTTTCACGCGTACGCCATTGACCGTCCGGTTTAATTAATGATATATTTTTATAGTTCGGAAATTTACGCACGCGGCGATACCACATATGTTTTTTTTTTTTTTTTTTACACTGTTTTTTTTTTTTTAGGGGAAAAGGGGGGTGATTCAAACTTTTATTAGGGAAGGGGTTAAATGACCTTTATTAACACTTTTTTTTTACTTTTTTTTGCAGTGTTATAGGTCCCATAGGGACCTATAACACTGCACACACTGATCTCCTATGCTGATCACTGGCGTGTATTAACACGCCTGTGATCAGCATTATCGGCGCTTGACTGCTCCTGCCTGGATCTCAGGCACGGAGCAGTCATTCGTCGATCGGACACCGAGGAGGCAGGTAAGGGCCCTCCCGGTGTCCGATCAGCTGTTCGGGACGCCGCGATTTCACCGCGGCGGTCCCGAACAGCCCGACTGAGCAGCCGGGTCACTTTCAGTTTCACTTCTAAAGGGTTAATACCGCACATCGCCGCGATCGGCGATGTGTGGCATTAGCCGCGGGTCCCGGCCGTTGATGAGCGCCGGGACCGACGCGATATGATGCAGGATCGCGGCGCGATCCCGCTTCATATTGCGAGAGCCTGCGCAGGACGTAAATATACGTCCTGCATCGTTAAGGGGTTAAGTAGGCAGGAACATTTTCTCAATAAACTAATAAAGAAAGTAAACAATGTTAAAAAAGGTACTTTAGTGATGGGAGGAGATTTCAATACCATTGCTGATATCACCATGGACACCACAAACGCTACACCAGGACACAGAACAGAACTCTCTGACTGGATCCATAACAATAGACTGTGTGATATATGGCGTTGCCTACACACTTCAGAAAGAGACTATACTTTCTACTCCAACTCTCACGATACTTACACAAGACTTGACATGTTTCTAGTTCACAGCGACAACATCTTAGAGGCATCTCAATGTGATATAGGCCAAATAACCTGGACTGATCACGCCCCTTTGTCATTACATATCACCTCTCGCATGGGTGTTTCGGGCAATTTCCAATGGAAATTAGACCCCTTTTATGTATCAAGGAAGAGTACAAACAAAAAATGTAAACTGATATAGATGAATTATTTTCTATCAACTCACCTTCTGCTACTAACCCAGAAGTCCTATGGGCGTCCCATAAAGCATACATAAGAGGAATGCTCATGCAGCAGGCCCCTAGACACAAAAGAACAAAGATACCAAAGATTTGCTACAGGAAATAGCATCTTTAGAAAGAACTCACAAAAAATATAAAGATTTAATTACCCTACAATCATTAAGAGATAAGAGATTGCTTTTATATAATCTCTTCTCTGACGAATTTGACAGACATTTCAGGCAGCTACAGTGTAATGGATACCACCAGCTCAATAAAACTACTAGACTCACAGCTACTCTTGCCAAAGGCCCTAGGAAAAAAAGTAGAATACCTCATCTAATTAATAGTAAAGATAATTAAAAAATGTCCCACCCCAAACAAATAGCAAATGAAATAGCACATTTTTATAAGACCAAACACATTCCAGCCAAAACCTGAAGACATAGATAGCTACTTGTCTTCCTGTAATCTACCTAAACTAAGCCCAGACAACATTTCAGCTCTTAAAGAACCATTTAGCATTCATGAAATTTAAACTGTTATCCAATGACTAAAAAGTAAAAAGGCCTCTGGACCAGACGGGTATTCATGAGAATACTATAACACTTACATGAATATACTATCCCCACACTTATGCAACATGTATAATTATGCGGCCACTATAGGTTCTTTTTCTAAAGACATGCTTGCAGCAAACATAGTCACATTACCAAAGCCAGGAAAGGACCCACCCACCCCAGCCAATTTTCGGCCTATCTCCCTTATTAACCTAGATATGAAAATCTATGCGAAAATTCTAGCCAATCGCATACAAAATATGCTCTCAAATCTACTGCACCCTGATCGAGTGGGATTTACTACTGGTCGCCAGGCTAGTGATGGCACTCGTAGGGTTATTGACCTCATTTCTTGGGCTAGAAGGCGCAGGATGCCTTCTCTGCTCTTATCACTAGATGCAGAGAAGGCTTTTGATAGAGTCAATTTGGCGTTCATAAGAGGTGTATTGGGTCACAATGGATTTCCTGAGGAATTTATTCGGTCAGTTTTTGTCCTATATACCAATCCTTCTGCCAGGGTATTTATAAACAACCACTTCTCTGATCCCTTCCATATAACCAATGGAACAAGGCAAGGATGCTCACTTTCCCCACTTTTATTTGTTCTGGTGATAGAACCTTTAGCTACTAAAATTAGACAAAACGACTTTATATCTGGTATACCCACACCAAATGGAATTAATAAAATTGGCCTTTTCGCAGATGACATATTATTGTTGCTTTCTGATCCACAGCATTCTCTTCCTGAAATCTCTGTAGAACTTCAGAAATATAGCGAAAAATCCTATTATAAAATCAATGTCAATAAATCTCATATTCTCAAAATCTGGCTTACTCACTACACATATCCAACAGTCGTTCCCATATAAATTGGAAAAAACCTCTCTCCCCTATCTGGCCGAATTTGACGGTAGACATTAATAATTTAATCCCAGAAAACTATAACGCACTATATACCTCCATTCAACAGGACTTATCCTCCCTAGGAAAGTTCTATTGGAGCTGGTTTGGAAGGATTAAAGTGGTATTCCAGGCCAAAACTTTTTTTTATACATCAACTGGCTCTGGAAAGTTAAACAGATTTGTAAATTACTTTGATTAAAAAATCTTAATCCTTGCAATAGTTATTAGCTTCTGAAGTTGAGTTGTTTTTTTTCTGTCTAACTGCTTTCTGATGACTCACGTTGTCGGGAGCTGTGCAGTTCCTATGGGGATATTCTCCCATCATGCACAGCTCCCTTGACGTGACATCATCATTGAGCAGTTAGACAGAAAACTTCAGAAGCTAATAACTATTGAAAGGATTAAGATTTTTTAATAGAAGTAATTTACAAATCTGTTTAACTTTCCGGAGCCAGTTGATATATATATATATATATATATATATATATATATATATATATATATAAAAGTTTTTGCCTGGAATACCCCTTTAATGTCTACAAGATGTTCATCATGCCAAAAATTCTGTATCTCATGCTTACCATTCCTTCAGCATTACCCATTAGTGTGTTAAACAAATTCAGAAGACAAATGTCAGACTTTGTCTGGCTTAAATCTAAACCCAGACTGTCAGCAACTTTAATGACCAAGAGAGCTGAAAATGGAGGTACTGGTCTACCTAACCTCTCGGCTTACATGCAAGCCACACTATTGAAACAATCTTTAGAGTGGTTGAAACCTTCTAATGCTAAAAAAACATGGGTACTGCTGGAGGAATCAATGTGCGGTATAGATGATTGGACCACCTTACTTATAAACTCACATAAGATCAACAAAGTCACACTTAGAACAAATAAAGTAATATCAGATAACATCAAAATATGGAATATTAGACCCACAAATAATAGTAACTCCATGACTGATAGTTCTATCGATCTTACTTTGGAATCCATTTCCCTCTTCACCTCGCTCTCTGACCTCCACTTATGGATAGACAAGGGTTTCACCCTATTAAAACATTTTTACAAAGATAATTTTATGGATTTTTCTCATTATGTCTCATAGTTGAGGTATACCTATGATGAAAATTACAGGCCTCTCTCATGTTTTAAAGTGGGAGAACTTGCACAATTGGTGTCTGACAAAATTATTTTTTGCCCCACTGTACCAGGCTACCTACCAGCTCTTTTACTCAAGGGGGGAATTATTTCAGTTTGAGGGCTATATATGTGGAGATTGTGTAGAGGTGAGGAGATCACTGGAAAAATGTGGAGTCTAACATGTTTGTTCTGCTGATGCCGAAGAGATGACATTTTGGTTGGAAGAAGACATCATGCCGGTCTGAGTCAGATGGAGAAGAAAAGGAAAGAGAACAATGCTAATCAGAAAAGAAGTGACATGTGAGTCCCTAAATGTAACTGTAGTTCACTTATATCGTATACAGGAGCAGTGTACAGCTAGTATATACCTCTATAAGGTCGTGTATATAATCACTTATATGGTATACAGATCCTGTGTACAGCTGGCATCTACCTCTATATGGTCATGTATATAATCACTTACATGGTATATATCCTTTGTACAGCTGGATATATTTCATATAAGTGATTTTCTGTCTGTCAACACAAAATAGTATGATAGTGCCCCTCCCGAGACTAGACTCTGGATCTTCCACTGCATCAGTCTGTGTATTAGAGTGGGTTTCTGCACCATTCTTATATGCCTCATTTGCCATCCACCCCAGTATTTCACACACAACACACTACTAAACACCACATACAGTTGAGAAGGCGCAGAAGAAGCCTGTTAAATAGTTGACAATTCATTAAAATAAATCCAAAAACTCAATTTAGTGAGTCAGTATAGCAAAAGAAACCCTGACATACCATTGAAAAGTCTCATAAAAATACGAACAAAATATATTTGCCTAAAGCAAAAACTATTGACCTTATTTCTTAACAACAGTAAAATATAAAACATACCGTATATGCCGGCGTATAAGACAACTTGGCGTATAAGACGACCCCCAACTTTTACAGTTAAAATATAGAGTTTGGGATATACTCGCCATATAAGACTACCCCTCCTACCGCGATGTACGGTACCTTGTAGTTCCCCCCACATTAGGTAGGCATCATATTCCCCCACCTTAGGTAGGCAGTATAGTTCCCCCACATTAGGTAGGCAGTATAGTTCCCCCCACATTAGGTAGGCAGTATAGTTCCCCCCACATTAAGTTGGCAGTTCCCCCACATTAGGTTGACAGTTCCCCCACAATAGTAGGCAGCTCCCCCACAATAGGTCGGGAGTTACCCCACATTAGGCCAGCAGATACCCCACATTAGTAGGCAGCTCCCCCACATTAGTAGCAGTTCCCCCAGAATAGTAGGCAGCTCCCCCCACATTTGTAGGCAGCTCCACCCACATTAGGTCAGCAGTTCCCCCACAATAGTAGGCAGCTCCCGCAACATTTGTAGGCAATTCCCCCACATTAGGTCAGCATTTCCCCCACAATAGTAGGCAGTTCCCCCACAATAGTAGGCAGCTCCCCCCACATTTGTAGGCAGCTCCCCCCACATTTGTAGGCAGCTTCCCCCACATTTGTAGGCCGCTCCCCCCACATTAGGTCAGCAGTACCCCCACAATAGTAGGCAGCTCCCCCCAACAGACATACAGCTTCCAGCCATATACAGTGTATGGCTGCAGGCTATATGTCTGTACTGGTCATCCCCCACAGTGTTCCGATCACCGCTCCTCCGGCCCGGGTCACCATCTACTGCTATGGCCTATGGACCATAGCAGTAGGTGCAGGGAGCGGTGACCGGATCACTTAAGATAGCACGGCCGGTCACTTACCAGGCCCCGGTCGGCGCGCGTCCTCCTGCGGTCCTCCTGGTCCTGCGCTCCTCTGCCTCTATGGTTGTAGGCACGTGACGTCACTGACGTCCCGTGCGTACAACCATAGAGACGGAGGACCGGACCTCAGGAGGACCGAAGGAGGATTGCAGGAGGACGCCGTGGAATGGTAAGTGACCGGCAGACATCCTTATGTCCCGAAAAGATTTTTCGGGACACAGGGATGTCTGGCATAGGAATACCTATGATTATCTGCCTGGGCTGGCTCCCGTGTGTGGCTGCAGGCAGAGGCCGGCCAGAGCAGGTAAAAACTAATACTGTATACTAAAAACCAGGGGGCCTCCAGCTGTTGTAAAGCTATAACTCCCAGCATGCCCGGACAGCCTTTGCCGTGCTGGGAGTTATGGTTTCACAACAGCTGGAGGCACCCTGGTTTTTAGTATACAGTGTTAGTTTTTACTTGCTCTGGCCGGCCCCCGCCTGCAGCCACACACGGGAGCCGGCCCGGGCAGATAATCAGACGTTTTCCTATCCCGGACCTCAATACCCGGCGTATAAGACGACCCCCGACTTTTCAGAAGAAAATTTGGGCTTAAAAAGTCATCTTATACGCCAGGATATACGGTAACTTTTTTTAGAGGACATAAGAAGGTCTTTCATTTCATCGTATTTGCAGACTTGATCCTTTATTAGACTATGTTCTGATAAATATAGTGTATTTGCTATCACTCTTCTAGGGGATTCCCCGATTCAAAGAACAGGTGCCAGCTAACTTAACAATATGACATCAGGGAAATTGGCTGTATATGATACCTCGGATTCATGCACTGTCACTTGCTCTATGATCTGAGTGGAGTATACATAAATTATCAGACCACATAGACTTATATAGGATCAAGTGTGCACATTGAGACAATATTTAACTGTCCTAGTTAACTTGTTGAGTTCTCTTAATAATAGTTAAGTTTTGTATTTTGCTACTGTTGGCATCAGGCAAACATTTTGACCCTCATTTACTATTGCAAACCCGACATGTTTTGTCGGGTTGTGCGCCAGATTTTGTCGCATTGCGCCAGAAATTCTGTCTGCGCCAGAATTTGTGCCAGAATTGAAAAAAAAACCCGACTAACTCTCCATTTTGCTAAGAAAACCCAGGGGAAGGGGGCGTGGTCTCCATAAAGGGGCGTGTTCCTGACATTTTCACAAAAACCCAACATATTTACTAAGGTTTCCACATAAAATGTGGTGAATTTGAGCTGATGAAAACCAGACAGATCAGAGTATGTGTAAAAAAAGAAAAGTGTAGGGAAAGTGGAAAATGTAGGGAAACCTTAGTAAATACAGTGGAAAATAAATTGTAGGGAATCAAAACCCACAAAGAAACCTACACTCCATTCTTAGTAAATGAGGGCCTTTATGTTCAAGTGTATGAAATGTTATCACAACTATAAATAAGCAGCACATCAATCATGTTAGATATGTACATTATTTTTATCTTATTAAGTGATTGCATATTATTGCCATGTCCTGTGTTTAAGGTCTGACCATGACCCATAATAGCCAAATTCAGCCTAGCCTAAAACCATGCACTATTCACCCAGTCCATAAACAATGCCATTTTAGCAGATCCAGTAATTTACTTGTCTATTTGCTAATAGATTGTGGCCATGCCCCTAACATATTGCCTGTCAGTATTACATTGACAGGCAATAATGTTTATATCAACAATAGAATTTCACTTTGTAATGCCCCTTAGCAGAAATTAAAACAAATGCAAAAATGTAATTAAATTAAATTTTCTGAAAAAAAGTAGGAAATAACTAAAGTAAAATATTTTTTCTTATACATTTTGTGAACCTTCCTGACATATATGGTATCACTTTAATTGCAAAAAAACTCATCTAAAAAGTAACAACATTACAGTGTCCTACTACAGAGTCTTATGACACTGGAATGTTGGCTGTAGGATTTGTTATTTTTATATGCCTTGTTATTTCTGGTACTACTGAGGTTGCATTGATGTATGCTATTCATACATGATAATACCAATACCAATACTTCTGTAAAGGGATTCCTCAATGAAAGGCATTACAGAGAATTTTACAGAGACTTTGGGGATAAGTTCTTCAAGAGTCCCATAGCACATCTATCACTTTCCGTTGCTTCAGGCTGGGCAAATAATGTCTGCACCCTAACATGAATATAATGGCCTTCTTAGGAATATCTGTCTGTCTATCTATCTATCTATCTATCTATCTATCTATCTATCATTGCAGTAGTACATTCTTTATTTCAGAAATAAGGTGGCAAACAAAGAACAATTTGAATACTCTGCATTTTTCATGTATTGTACCATGTCATACTTTCAATTAAATTTAACCTTAGCATCTGGCAAGCTGCTTAGTGTTATCTAAGTATAAATATTCGGTAAATGTCACAATAAAAAGAGATTGGTATAAAACTTTCGCAAAATGAAATATCACAAAATAGCTTAAATAAGATATAAAAGCATTAAATGATTATACTGATATAAAAGTTGCCAGTGTTCTTTGGAAATAACTCAGGCTTCTCATTACTAAGAATACATTTTAGGAGTAAGATAAAGACTTTCCAGTTACTATTATTTCTAAATAGATTTTTTTTTAAACCAGTCAGCGACCTTCCAGTTCACTGTTAAAATTTGAATGTACAGTTTATGCAGAATGTATGGTTGCAGTGGTAGACATTCAACTGCTGTGGAGCCTATGGAACAGGGGGGGCCCAACTTGTGTGGTCTGCCTCTGTGCCCCCTACCCCTAGAACAGATTATGCATAACCACAATCCCTAATCCTTCTTCTGCCTTATGTGAAGCTTTCTACCACAAACCTGACATAAAGGGGTACTTCGGTGGAAAACATTTTTTTCAAAATCAACTGGTGCCAGAAAGGTAAACATATTTGTAAATTACTTCTATATAAAAAATTGTAATCCTTCCAGTACTTATCAGCTTCTGTATTCTCCACAGGAAGTTTTTTCTTTTCTGTCTGACCACAGTGCTCTCTGCTGACACCTCTGTCGATGTCAGGAACTGTCCAGAGCAGGATAGGTTTGCTATGGGGATTTTTTTGTACTCTGGACGGTTCCTGACATGGACATAGGTGTCAGCAGAGAGCACTGTTGTCAGACAGAAAGGAAATTAAAAAATAAAAGAACTTCCTGTGAAGCATACAGCAGCTGATAAGTACTGGAAGGGTTAAGAATATTAACTAGAAGTGATTTACAAATCTGTTTAACTTTTTGGCACCAGTTGACAAAAAAAAAAGTTTTCCACTGGAGTAACCCTTTAACTAGCTTCATGACTGTAAACAGAGGAGGGTTAAAGAAACATAAGTGGGTGTTTTATGCTGATCAAAAATCAATATTATGTATTTTTTCGGCAAAGTAGTGTGTAATGGAAGGGTATGGGTCACCAAAAAAGGAGTCTGCTTGGGTATGGGGTTTTGTATTATAGTTGTGCTGTTTGTGGTACATATACATGTTACTTGTGATATCTTAGCCAATGCATTAGGGATGTCCAGATCAGCGATATTGTTACTGTTGGAGAGTATAATTCTCTCAGCAGAATTGTTTGATTCAGTGATTTGAAAGTAACAAAATAAAAGCCATGATGAAGAAACCCATTTAAGTCAATACATTCTTGTTATTATTATTAATAATAATTATTCATGCATTTTTTATTTGTAAGGTAATATATAGGTTCTTCAACTTACAATAGCTATAGATGACAATATATTAAACTTATAATGGTGTTACATGGTTTATAGAAAATTGAAACCCCATTCAACATACAATGTCAGAGACAGTAGTCATCTGTAGTGGATGCATTTGGCAAAACATGTATCAATCATTGCCATTACAATGGGGGCATGTAACTCCAGGCAGTAGACTCTGTATATGTAAAGTACATGATCTGGTTTGGTATCTAGTGCTACATGTATTGTCATGTTTGAGGTTGATGATGTGTAGATTTCAGTTTTATCATTAATTTATGTTGTAGACTATATCCTGACAAAACACCTTTTTTGAACATATAAAAAGTTTACCCACCTTCACTCACCAGAAACTATTTTATATATAAATGCCTTATTTGTGTTATTTTGGGACTTTGGAACTGATTTCAATTATGGACTCCAATTAGAACATTTTCAAGCTACAATGGCCATCCTGCAACAAATTATTACTGTAACTTCATCACATACAGTATCTGTGTTGTACCTATGTAAAAGCAATAATACATGTCTCCAGCAGATGGCCCTAAAGCATTTTTTTACTTATCATCCATTCTGTTAAACCATACATTTCAATCAACATGCTACAAAAATAAACTTACCACATGCTACACAATAAAATCAGAAGAAAGATAATTTATCAGATATTATTACATATTGTCACTAATTACTTTAAAGCAATCTTTTATCATATGTGCAAATCCAAATGTTTACAAACAAACATTCAACATGATACCTACATTGATACAACAAATAAAACAAATATATTAGAAAGTGTAAAAACACAAAAATTGTATATTTGCATTCGCAATGCAGCAATGGGAGCATGCATCAGTGCATTTCTTTTATACATATTTGGAAGTGCGGACCATTTTTGTTTTTTGTATTACATGATATGGTTTAAGTGAAATGCAGACACACGTTATCCTACATTGCAAACAATGCAGCTTCTATTTGTATTAGCGGTTTCCTTTTTTACCAGTGTGTCTTATTTTTAGTTTATCTTCTTAATATCCTTAAGGTAACTGAACAACATATCAAGTTCTCCTTCCACATACTCTGACAAAGGCTTGACTAATGGATTGTTCATAACATGAAGTCCTTTGTCCAGTGGGTTCCAGGCAATTCTTCTCAAGTTTGTCAATAAGAATAGATCATTGGGAAGTGTTTGTATTTTATTGTAATCCACATTTAACAACTCCAAAGAAGTCAATAGGCAGACTGCACGAGGCAGCACAGCAATGTTGTTATGGTCAATGATCAATATTTTCAAGCATTCCAGATATTTAATGCTCTCTGCTATGCTTTCAATCTTATTTGAACCCAGGTGTAGAAAATCCAATGTCTTGATATGGAAGACACATGCGGGAATGTTAACTACCCAGTTGTTGCTTAAATTTAGCTTTCTTAGTTTAGACAGGTCACGGCAGGTGGAAGGGAGTCCTGATATGAAATTGTGAGACAAGCTGAGAACCTCCAACTTCTTGCATAAGCCTACTTCTTCTGGCATTTCACACAAGTAATTCATATTGACAAAAAGTACCTTGAGGTTTCTCAGTAGGCCAATCTCCCTGGGAAGGTGAACAATGCAATTTCCACAAAAGTTCAGCACCACTATTTGTTCAAGTTTGGCAACTGCTGGAGGAATCTTAGAAAGTCGGTTATGTGACAGATTGAGTTTTTCTACAGATTTCATGTGCCAAATGAAGCTGGGGATTTCTGCAGCATCCTTTAGGACATAGTTGAATATTACAGATTCTTTGTTGCCTGATGGATCCGATTCTGAAGATATATTGAGCGATGGTGTTTTATCTGGAGATTTTTGCCCTGTTATTTCTTTCTTCTTGGAACGTTGATGGGAAAAATGAGATCCCATGGCTTCATAAAAATCTTGCTATTTGGCATAGAAGTATTTTTTTGACCTTCACAGTCAAGTAGAACCATTGAACCTGAAAGTAGCTGATCTGAGTAAAGTAACACTAGCTTGGTCTTCATAGGCGTTTAGTTTACATGAAAATTGAAGGACTTCTATTCATCTTGCTTCTCCGCACAAGCTAAAGTTGCTTTCTAAAACTGTGAAAGAGCTGAAACACTTGTTCTTGGAACTGCTGAACACACAAGTACAGGGACACACCATACCAGCTGTCACTGTCACTTCTTAAAGCTTTATAGGAATGTCTCATCATGTCTTCATTTACCTCCAATCACCAGGAAGCCCAATGGAACTTCTACAGATCAAGTTTCCCAGGACTTAATTTGGTTGCTAAATACTTAAAGGTAGAAATGTAAGCATTTAATAATATGGAATGCATAACAAATGTTCAGTCAACAAAGTATAAAAAGTTATCAAATCTATACAAAGATTTAAAACTTTTTACAAAAACTCATAAACTGCTCACTGCCTGACCACATGCCAGTGGTCTTAGGTGCAGCTTTATATTCTGGCTTCTGTATGTTTAAAGTAATGCAAAACCAAAGGTCAAACATGTCAGTGACATTCTAAACCAAAACAGGTTTTAGACAAATCCTTATATTTAGTTAAGCTATTGGATCACTATCTATTGGCTATGTGTGCATCATTGGGATTTTTTATATCCACTCAAACTTCAAGAAAAGATCGTAATGGCTTTTATATATGTGTATATTTTATTATGGACAGCAAGGCTTAAATAAAATGGTTATGGAAACCTGTCTGGGAACTATGCTTAATAATATTGGTGCTGTGGACTTACCTGCACGAACAATTATGGATACATTGTTAATGGGAGACAACTAGTAAAGAACAATAGTAGAAAATGTAAGAACTAATATTGAATCTGAAACAACTGCCATTCATTTTATAGCTGGAGGTAGCTTCATTTATTTTTTCAACAAAGTACCAATACATGCTGTTTTATTGACACACTCATACACATAATCCCTTTATTATAGTTTTCCGCTCACCCACTCCAGGGGACCACGAAAAAACAAAGTACAGCATACCTAAAAGACAACGTTTAGAACATGATAGGATGGGCTTAGTGGTACACCTTTACAATGCTGTTACCTAAGAATCATCACATAACACTTTTGCATAGTGGATAGTTTATACTGTACAGATAACTCAAAGGACTCACAGAGTGCAATTGTTCACTTTGCCATGTTTCACTACCCAGATCCAGATGACCATGATGGCATCTTCCAGCCATAGCTTGTGTCTTCACGCAAACTTTAATTCTGCTGCCATCCTAATGCCCCTCTCAATACTATTGTGCTCTTTCATGCATCACAAAGTAATAGTTCCCCCAAACAGTAATACATTCCCAATTGCTTCCCCACACAGTAAAAATCTCCTTTTCGTGCCCCTAAATAGTAAGAATGCCCCCCTTTTTCCCCTGAAAGTAATAATCACCCCCTTGTACCCACAAAAGTCAGATCTCTTTGTGCCTCCTCCAAATAGTACACGATCTGGAGGAGAATTCAAGGCCAAAGGACTAACACATGCCCTATAGTATTAAAAAAAAGAATACAACTGTATTCTTTTTTTTAATAGCTTAGTGTGGTGAGGAGGGCATTATTGGCAGAGTAGCAATGAAGCGTACTGTGCCAGGAAGTGCATCATGGCAGAGATCAAGCGCCAAAAATAACAACTTGTGAGGGAACGTGGAAGGCAAGTATAGTATTTTTTACTTTTAGTAGACAGCCTGGGCACATTTATATATTTTTTTTTTTTTTTTTGCCAGACAGGCCATTTAATGGGTCACAAAAATGTTTTAAGTTATATCATATATTACTAAAAGGTTTTAGCAGCACTATTGGTCAAAAAATGGATGCTCTTAGTGCCCTTTTTGATTAAAACTAGGGATTAGCAAATCCTTTGAGGAGAAACTTCATTAAACTTCATTTAGTGTGGTCCAGGCTCCAGGGCATCTAAAATGGTGTATCCACACCATTTTACCCTGAATCACATGCAGCATGCATCCTATCAGCAGCCAGCCACCCCTGTGTATCACAGCCCTATATAAGCGGTAGCCATCTTGCGGCCAGTCACATCTGCCAGCCTAGAAGCACTGATAGGGAAGGGAGAGAGATTGAGAGAGAAAGTGCAATTGTGGGTGTATTACAGCAACAATTCACTTCAAGCCCAAATCCAGCCTAGAAGCACAGATAGGGAAGGGAAAGAGATTGAGAGAGAGATTGCAATTTAGGGTGTAGTACACAGCGACTGTGTGCTGCAGCACTGGTGTGTACAACTGAAAAACTAATAGTAGCCAGCCAGTTAGGGTGAGCAGAGCACTAAAAGCCATAATCACCTGCCATTAGTGCCTAATACTGGTTGAGTAGCGGAGCGTATTGTCCTCTATTAAGTGTAACCTGTACGTACATAGGTGGTGTACCATTTTGTTCCTGTCAAAGTCTTAAGGGTCTAGTTGCTGTGAAAGGCCAGCCAAAAGTACACACCTGCTGCTGTTATAGACAAATACTGTTTTAAGCGTAGTGGAGCGCATTGTACTCCCCTCATAAGTGCATACCACGTACATACATCTAAGTGGTGTACCATTTTGATCCTGTTAAAGTCTTAACCTCTTAAGGACGCAGGGCGTATGGATACGCCCTGCATCCCGAGTCCTTAAGGATGCAGGGCGTATCCATACGCCCGTGGGAATTCCGGTCCCCACCGCTAGCCGGTTGGGGACCGGAGCCGGATGCCTGCTGAAATCTTTCAGCAGGCATCCCGGCATATCGCCCAGGGGGGTCATTATGCCCCCCCATGTCGGCGATCGCCGCAGATCGCTGGACAATTCAGTCCAGCGATCTGCGGCGATTCCGGGTCAATCGGGTATCCAGTGACCCGGTGACCCGGAATTACTGGCTGTTCGGGGCCGTCTCTGACGGCCCCGAACAGCCAGAGCCTGCAGGGGTGAGGTGGCACTGGTGCCACCTCACGATCGCCCTGATTCGTCGGCCGGATTACCGGCCGACCAATCAGGGCGCCTGCTGCGGGTGTCACTCCCGCACCCGCTCCGCCCCTCTTCCGGAGGGCCTGAGCGGGTGCGGGAAGACGACCCCGGGTGCTGGGGACCCCGATCCCCGGCGTTAATGTTGGGATCGGGGCCCCAGGAGCGACGGCGGCGGCGTGGGACAGCCTGCGATGGAGCAGCAGCAGGAGGTGAGTTACAGCCTCCTGCTGTTGCTTAGCAACAGCTCCCAGCATGCAAAAAGGGCATGCTGGGAGCTGTAGTTATGCAACAGCAGGAGGCAGACCACCACAACTCCCAGCATTCCCTTATGGGCATGCTGGGACTTATGGTTTTGCAACAGCTGGAGGCACATTTTTTCTATGGAAAAGTGTACCTTCAGCTGTTGTATAACTACAACTCCCAGCTTGCACAAACAGCTAAAGTGCATGCTGGGAGTTGTAGTGGTGCATCTGCTGGTTGCATAACTACAACTCCCAGCATGCCCGTTGGCTGTCGGTGACTGCTGAGAGTTGTAGTTTTGCAACAGCTGAAGGCACACTGGTTGTGAAACTTAGTTTTTTTTTTACCTAACTCATTGTTTCACGACCGGTGTGCCTCCAGCTGTTGCAAACTACAACTCCCAGCAGTCACCTTACACGATGCACCGTACATGCTGGGAGTTGTAGTTTTGCAACAGCTGGTCGCACACTGGTTTTGAAACACTGAGTAAGGTCACAAACTCCGTGATACATAACCAGTGTGCCTACAGCTGTTGCAAAACTAAAACTCTCAGCATGTACAGTCTCTCAGCGCATGCTGGGAGTTGTAGTTTTGCAACAGCTGGATGTCCCCCCAATGTGAACGTACAGGGTACACTCACATGGGCGGAGGATTACAGTAGGTATCGGGCTGCAAGTTTGAGCTGCAGCAAATTTTCTGCAACAGCTCAAACTGCCAGCGAGAAACTACTGTGAACCCCCGCCCGTGTGACTGTACCCTAAAAACACTACACTACACTAACACAAAAAATAAAATAAAAAGTAAAAAACACTACATATACACATACCTCTATACAGCCCCCCTCCCCAATAAAAATGAAAAACGTCTGGTACGCCACGGTTTCCAAAACGGAGCCTCCAGCTGTTGCAAAACAACAACTCCCAGTATTGTCGGACAGCCGTTGACTGTCCAGGAATGCTGGGAGTTTTGCAACAGCTGGAGGCACCCTGTTTGGGAATCACTGGCATAGAATACCCCTATGTCCACCCCTATGCAATCCCTAATTTAGGCCTCAAATGCGCATGGCGCTCTCACTTTGGAGCCCTGTCGTATTTCAAGGCAACAGTTAAGGGTCACATATGGGGTATCGCCGTACTCGGGAGAAATTGGGCTTCAAATTTTGGGGGGTATTTTCTGCTTTAACCCTTTGTATAAATGTAAATTTTTTGGGAAACCAAGCATTTTAGGTCAATTTTTTTATTTTTTTTTTACATATGCAAAAGTCGTGAAACACCTGTAGGGTATTAATGTTCACTTAACCCCTTGTTACATTCCCCGAGGGCTCTAGTTTCCAAAATGGTATGCCATGTGGTTTTTTTTTGCGGTCCTGGCACCATAGGGGCTTCCTAAATGCGGCATGCCCCCAGAGCAAAATTTGCTTTCAAAAAGCCAAATGTAACTCCTTCTCTTCTGAGACCTGTAGTGCGCCAACAGAGCACTTTTCACCCCCATATGGGGTGTTTTCTGAATCAGGAGAAATTGGGCTTCAAATTTTGGGGGGTATTTTCTGCTTTAACCCTTTGTATAAATGTAAATTTTTTGGGAAACCAAGCATTTTAGGTACATTTTTTTATTTTTTTTTACATATGCAAAAGTCGTGAAACACCTGTAGGGTATTAAGGTTCACTTTACCCCTTGTTACGTTCCCCGAGGGGTCTAGTTTCCAAAATGCTATGCCATGTGGGGTTTTTTTGCTGTCCTGGCACCATAGGGGCTTCCTAAATGCGGCATGCCCCCAGAGCAAAATTTCCTTCAAAAAAGCCAAATGTGACTCCTTCTCTTCTGAGACCTGTAGTGCGCCAGCAGAGCACTTTTCACCCCCATATGGGGTGTTTTCTGAATCGGGAGAAATTGGGCTTCAAATTTTGGGGGGTATTTTCTGCTATTACCCTTTTTAAAAATGTAAAACTTTAGAGAAACCAAGCATTTTAGGTAAAAAAAATATATATTTTTTTTACATATGCAAAAGTCGTGAATCACCTGTGGGGTATTAAGGTTCACATTACCCCTTGTTACGTTCCCCGAGGGGTCTAGTTTCCAAAATGGTATGCCATGTGTGTTTTTTTTGCTGTTCTGGCACCATAGGGGCTTCCTAAAGGTGACATGCCCCCCAAAAACCATTTGACGCTCCTTCCCTTCTGAGCCCTCTACTGCGCCCGCCGAACAATTAACATAGACATATGAGGTATGTCCTTACTCGAGAGAAATTGGGTTTCAAATACAAGTAAAAATTTTCTCCTTTTTACCCCTTGCAAAAATTCTAAAATTGGGTCTACAAGAACATGCGAGTGTAAAAAATGAAGATTGTGAATTTTCTCCTTCACTTTGCTGCTATTCCTGTGAAACCCGTAAAGGGTTAAAACGCTTACTGAATGTCATTTTGAATACTTTCGGGGGTGCAGTTTTTATAATGGGGTAATTTGTGGGGTATTTCTAATGGTAAGACCCTTCAAATCCACTTCAAACCTGAACTGGTCCCTGAAAAAAAGCGAGTTTCAAAATTTTGTGAAAAATTGGAAAATTGCTGCGGAACTTTGAAGCCCTCTGGTGTCTTCCAAAAGTAAAAACTCATCAATTTTATGATGCAAATATAAAGTAGACATATTGTATATGTGAATAAAAAAAAAAATATTTGGAATATCCATTTTCCTTACAAGCAGAGAGCTTCAAAGTTAGAAAAATGCAAAATTTTCAAATTTTTCATCAAATTTTGGGATTTTTCACCAAGAAAGGGTGCAAGCTACCAAAAAATTTTACCACTACGTTAAAGTAGAATATGTCACGAAAAAACAATCTCGGAATCAGAATGATAACTAAAAGCATTCCAGAGTTATTAATGTTTAAAGTGACAGTGGTCAGATTTGCAAAAAATGGCCGAGTCCTTAAGGTGAAAAAGGGCTCAGTCCTTAAGGGGTTAAGGGCCTAGTTACAGTGAAAGGCCAGCCAAAATTACACACCTGCTGGAGTTGTAGACAAATATTGTTTTAAGCATTGCAGAGCATATTGTACTCCCCTCATAAGTGCATACCATGTATGTACATCTAAGTGGTGTACCATTTTGTTCCTGTTATTGTCCTAAAAGCCTAGTTACTGTAAAGGTCACACCTGCTGCTGTTCTAGACAAATACTGTTTTAAGCGCAGTGGAGCTTATTATACTCCACTCTTAAGTGCACTAAGTATGTTAGGCAGAGAAGTGCCAGGACATGCACAGAAGAGTGGCAGAGGCCTAAATTCATCAGGCGCAGTAAGAGGACGCAGCAGTATAGGGGCGAGGGGCAGCAGGAGTCGCAGTGAGAGGCCTGAGCTCCTGGTATCAGTTAGTATTGGTGTTTTGACCAGCAATCCATCTGCTGTCATTGACTGCTTAACTCAGTCATCCACTTCATCACAAGTGATATCTGAAACCCCCAGTCAACAGTCGGTGGGTTCCTCAGACACAACCATCAGTTGGCATGGCCAGGGAGCAGTACCTTTCCTCCAAATGCCTCTGTCCTATGCTGTCCCCTCCCCCATAGAAGTATACTATGCTGTGAGTTCAGTTCCACTTTTTAGTCAGGACGATCTACTAGAGGACAGTCAGCAGCTACTGCCCAGCCAAGAAGTGAAGGAGACATCCCCTGCATCCTTCGCTAGGCGGGTAAGTAGTGATGAGGAGAGCGGTGTGTTAAGTGGTCTTGGGAGCATTCACAATGTTGAGGAACCTGAGGAGGAGATCAGAAACGTACAGACACTGTTGAGGAACCTGAGGAGGACATCAGTGACGTGCAGACACAACTCGATGGTGATGAAGCCAATTTCACTTGGGAGCCAGGTGAAGAAGGGGCTTCATCATCATTAGGAGAAGAGGGTGGCAGGTTACTCGTGAGGCAGCAGTTGAGCCAGCAAGGTGGTAGCATGGTTGGGAGTCAGCATGGTGGCATCAGTAGGAAGTCTAGAGCCAAACGTGCCCGGGGTTGACCACCTGCTTCACAGCAGCCTACCTGCCCGGGAGGTAGTGGAACAGTCGGCAGCAGTAGCAGTTAGTCAGTGCGGACTGTTGGGGGGAAAATCAGCTACTCTGCGGTGTGGCAGTTTTTCATCAAGTATCCGTAGGATATTAACATGGCCATATGCAATTTAAAAAAATATCTTTATTCTTTTCAATTGTGAGGCCCTTTGGTCTCGTCAGGCTGCCGCCACCTCCAGGCTGTGTCATTCTGTCCTCAAATGGTCTCCTTTTCCTGCTGAAACCTCCAGGCTTGCTCATTCTGTCACATTTTGATCTCCTCATGCTGGTGCCACCTAATGGCTGTGTCACTGTGCTGCCATGTGTTCTCCTCATGCTGCTGGCACATTACATAAACATTTTTTATGTTAATCTATTTAAAATCTTCAATTAAAATTTTTAAATATATCTTTAATCTTTTCAATTGTGTGGCCCTATGGTCTGCTCTAGCTGCTTCCAACTTCAGGCTTGGTCATTCTGACACTATATGGTCTCCTTATGCTCCTGCCACCTCCAGGCTGTGTCATTGTGCCGCCTGTAGTCTCCTCATGCTGCTGGCACATTGCAAACATTTTTTAAATAATAAATCATTTTAATTAATTTTAATAAATTACCATATTTATCGGCGTATAACACGCACTTTTTAGGCTAAAATTTTTAGCCTAAAGTCTATGTGCGTGTTATACGCCGATACACCCCCAGGAAAGGCAGGGGGAGAGAGGCCGTCGCTGCCCGCTTCTCTCCCCTGCCTTTCCTGGGGTCTAGAGCCCTGCTGCCGGCCCTTCTCTCCCGCTGGCTATCGGCGCCGCTGCCCGTTCTGTCCCCCTGACTATCGGTGCTGGTGCCCCATTGCCGGCGCCGATAGCCAGGGGGAGAGAAGCGGCAGCGGCACCCATTGCCGGCGCCGCTGCCCCGTTGCCTCTCCCATCCCCAGGGGCATAATTACCTGTTGCCGGGGGGTCGGGTTTGCGCTGCTGCAGGCCTCCGGCGTGCGTCCCCTGCGTCGTTGCTATGCGCTGCAGGGCGCGGCGCATGACGTTAAATATCCTTGGTAAAATGAGGGTGTGTGTTATAGGCCGGTGCGTGGTATACCCCAATAAATACGGTAATATTAATTTTCATTAATTTTAATTTTATAATTTTAATAAAAATGCCCCTCCATCATACCTTGGGTGCAGGGCACGCCAGTGTCACGCTGTTCTTCACATGGTTTGCATTGGCGAACAGAGTCACACAGGGGTGGAACTACTTAAAGTAATTATCAAGAAATCGAATCATGGCTTACTCCACGAAAACAGGAAATGGGAACCATGGTGACCGACAAAGGGAACATTTTTCTGCACTGCTTCAAGGAAGCCTAAGCATTGCGCCCTGCATGGTACACGTGTTCAATATGGTTGTCAAGCGGTTCCTGAAGTGTCCCCCTGATCTGCAATACATCCTAACAATGGGAAGAAAACTTTGCATGCATTTCAGCCACTTGTACACCGCAAAGCACACCCTCCTTGTGCTGCAGAGTCAGAATGGAATCCCCCAACATAGTCTGATTTGCGACGCTTCCACATGTTGGAATTCCCCCCTCTATATGTTGGACCGACTATACGAACAGAGAAAAACCATCACCGATTTCTTGATGATCCAAGCAGAAAGGGGGGCTTCCCTATGTAACTTCAATATCAACCAGTGGCAGCTCATACGTGACACCTGCTGTTTGCTCAGGCCCTTTGAGGAAGCCACATTATTAGTCAATCGCCAGGATTATGGGAAGAATGACATCATTCCACTGTGTCATATCCTAAAACACGTGTTGGAAACGATAGCTGGTTAGGGCACTGGAGACGTGGCGCCTAAATCTCGAGGCCACTTGAGCCCTGTGGGGGCTGAACTGGAGGAGGAGGGGGAGGGGGACAGTGGTGCACAGGCAAGGTTTTGCAAAATGGGTGGTTTTTATAGTCATCTGACAGAAGAGGAGGAGCAGGAGCAGGCTGTGGAGATACAGGGTGATGAGGAAGACGAGACAAAGGAACCAGACACACCGTGGCCATGTGGTCTCCTCATGCTGCTGACACAATTAAAAATGTTGATGTTAATCAATTTGAAATATTCAATTTAAATTTGAGGCCCTATGGTCTCGTCAGGTTTTTGCCACCTCCAGGCTGGGTTGTTCTGCCACTATATGGTATCCTCTTGCTGCCGCCAATTCCAGGCTGTGTAATTCTGCCACATTATGGTCTCCTCATACTGCTGCCACTTCCAGGCTGTGTAATTGTGCCACCATATGGTCTCCTCATGCTGTTGGCATCTTGTATTAAACTTTTACAATTTTTATCTATCTAAAATCTTCAATTTTAATTTTACTGAATATTTTTTAATCTTTTCTATTGTGAGGCCCTATGGTCTTGTCGGGCTGCTGCCACCTTCAGGCTCTGTCATTGTCCAGTAACTCCTTGTTATATTGGGGTTTGTGGTCATACAGTATTAGTTCAAAGTAAACGCATCGAGCACCCGGGACATTAAACTTGTGCATCTACTCAAAATCTTAAATTTTAATTTAAAAAAATCAACGTAATCTTTTTAAGACTGAGGCCCTATGGTCGTCGACGTCATATATTACCTGTGGAATCACCACAAGAATCATATTAAACAGGTTGGAGTAATAACAATGAACCATAACGGATTAAATGAAACATTTGCACTTTCATAGTCGGGGGTTGGGTGCTGAGTGGCAGGGGCTGGAACAGGTGGTAGCTCGCCGGGCAGAGGACAACCAGCTCGATTTTAAGATACAAGCACAAGCTTTTTCACTGCAGCCACTTCTAGGTTTATGCGCCCACTTATCCAACGGCACCAAAGCTAAATGTGCTCCTGTCCAAGTTGCTGGTACTGCAGTCCCTCCCTTTTCAAGTGGATACTCAGAGCATGGGGGTGCGCTGAGAGGCAAGGGCTGGGACAGGTGGTAGCTGGCCTTATGGCGGACCGCCAGCTCAATTTTAAGATACAACTAGGAGATTTTTCATAGTTTACACTGCAGCAATTACACACTATTGGAGCTGGAATTATCGTGGTTGGTGGCATCAGACTTGCCCTCCAATGGGTCCTCAATAGAGATGAGTGAATCAAATCGAACGAATCACATTTTTTAAAAATTCCAGTCCATAGCATCAATACCTTCCTCTTGCAGTAGCTGCTGACACACTCCGGCCACATGAGATCTAGCATTGTCTTGCATTAGGAGGAACCCAAGGCCAACCGCACCAGCATATGGTCTCACAAGGGGTCTGAGGATCTCATCTCGGTACCTACTGGCAGTCAGGCTACCTCTGGCAAGCACATGGAGGGCTGTGCGGCCCCCACAGAAATACCACCCCACACCATTACCAAACCAGTCATGCTAGAGGATATTGCAGGCAGCAGAACATTTCTCCACGGCATCTCCAGACTCTGTCACGTCTGTCACATGTGCTCAGTGTGAATCTGCTTTCATCTGGGAAGAGCCCAGGGCACCAGTGGCGAATTTGCCAATCTTGGTGTTCTCTGGCAAATGCCAAATGTCCTGCACAGTGTTGGGCTGTAAGCACAACCCCCACCTGTGGACGTCGGGCCCTCATACCACCCTCATGAAGTCTGTTTCTGACCATTTGAGTGGACACATGCACATTTGTGGCAAGCTGAATCATTTTGCAGGGCTCTGGCAGTGCTCCTCCTGCTCCTGCTTGTACAGAGGCGAGGTAGCAGTCCTGCTGCTGGGTTATTGCCCTCCTACAGCCTCCTCCACGTCTCTTTGATGTACTGGCCTGTCTTCTGGTAGTGCCTCCATGCTCTGGACACTACACTGACAGA
This sequence comes from Hyla sarda, assembly GCF_029499605.1. Lineage (NCBI taxonomy): Eukaryota > Metazoa > Chordata > Amphibia > Anura > Hylidae > Hyla > Hyla sarda. The sequence continues at coordinate 260,643,696 of NC_079193.1, forward strand.
CACAGCAAACCTTCTTGCCACAGCTCACATTGATGTGCCATCCTGGATGAGCTGCACTACATGAGCCACTTGTGTGGGTGATAGACCCCGTCTCATGCTACCACTAGAAAGAAAGCACCGCCAGCATTCAAAAGTAACCAAAACATCAGCCAGGAAGCATAGGAACTGAGAAGAGGTCTGTGGTAACCACCTGCAGAACCACTTTTTTATTAAGCGTGTCTTGCTAATTGCCTATAATATCTATCTATTGTCTGTTCCATAGCACAACAGCATGTGAAATTGTCAATCAGTGTTGCTTCCTGAGTGGACAGTATGATTTCACACAAGTGTGACTGACTTGGAGTTACATGTGTTGTTTAAGGGTTCCTTTATTTTTTGGAGCAGTGTATATGTCACGATGCCGGCTGGCAGTAGGTGGATCCTCTGTGCCAGAGAGGGATTGGCGTGGACCGTGCTAGTGGACCGGTTCTAAGTCACTACTGGTTTTCACCAGAGCCCGCCGCAAAGCGGGATGGTCTTGCTGCGGCGGTAGTGACCAGGTCGTATCCACTAGCAACGGCTCAACCTCTCTGGCTGCTGAAGATAGGCGCGGTACAAGGGAGTAGACAGAAGCAAGGTCGGACGTAGCAGAAGGTCGGGGCAGGCAGGTGAACACACTAATTGGAACCACTGCGCCAATCAGCGGCGCAGTGGCCCTTTAAATCGCAGAGACCCGGCGCGCGCGCGCCCTAGGGAGCGGGGCCGCGCGCGCCGGGACAGGACAGACGGAGAGCGAGTCAGGTACGGGAGCCGGGATGCGCATCGCGAGCGGGCGCCACCCGCATCGCGAATCGCATCCCGGCTGGAGACGGTATCGCAGCGCACCGGGTCAGTGGAGCTGCCCGGAGCGCTGCGGCAGCGAGAGTGAAGCGAGCGCTCCGGGGAGGAGCGGGGACCCGGAGAGCTCGGCGTAACAGTATATATGTATGCACTGTCCATTTGCCTCTCATGTCACACACTAATAGCCTATTCTTTCTATCTGCTTTATCTGAGTTTTATACCCCTTTTCCATATCTAACCTTCCCCTTTACCGCTTATATATCGCTTCTCCTTTCTGCGCAACACTCCATTACCGTCTTCATGGCTCATCTTGACAGTTGCCGAAATCTCGTGTGATTACACGCGTGGCTGGTGATCAGCCCTTAGTGCGTTTTTGCCTCTCCTCACACACAGCGCAGCATTCCTGTTAGCCGGACCAGTTCCTCACCGCTCATCACAGGATCCTGTCAGAAGAGGAAGAATTCATTTATTCTGCTATAATTCAGGTGCTGTGTTATATTTATAACAGTATCTTATTCTAAATGCTCTCTTTATTTTTTCAATCAGTAATTTTTCCATAGTTTCTAATATTTTGAATATTTTCTTATCTTATTATAGGCTCCCCTCCTGAATACCTTACCTATCATTCCTCTCATAAACCTGTAAATAATATATATATATATATATATATATATATATATATATATATATATATCCATCATATTTCGTATATTTTCCATCTGAAATAAATTATATTTCTCATATTCACAGAATAGATATATTTTTGTTGTCTCTTCTAATGTTTCCATATATACCATGACTAGTGAAAACTCCACCAAAATCTCAATTTGAGATTGTGGATGACAACATGATCCACATGTCCTCCATCCCAGATATAATAGCAAAATATGTGTCACGATGCCGGCTGGCAGGTAGTGGATCCTCTGTGCCAGAGAGGGATTGGCGAGGACCGCGCTAGTGGACCGGTTCTAAGTCACTACTGGTTTTCACCAGAGCCCGCCGCAAAGCGGGATGGTCTTGCTGCGGCGGTAGTGACCAGGTCGTATCCACTAGCAACGGGTCACCTCTCTGACTGCTGAAGATAGGCGAGGTACAAGGGAGTAGACAGAAGCAAGGTCGGACGTAGCAGAAGGTCGGGGGCAGGCGGCAAGGTTCGTAGTCAGGGTGGATAGCAGAAGTTCTGGTACACAGGCTTTAGACACACAATACGCTTTCACTGGCACAATGGCAACAAGATCCGGCAAGGGAGTGCATGGGAGGAGGTTAGATATAGTCAGGGACCAGGTAGAAGCCAATTAAGCAAATTGGGCCAGGCACCAATCATTGGTGCACTGGCCCTTTAAGTCTCAGGGAGCTGGCGCGCGCGCGCCCTAGAGAGCGGAGCCGCGCGCGCCAGCACATGACAGCAGGGGACGGGAACGGGTAAGTGACCTGGGATGCGATTCGTGAGCGGGCGCGTCCCGCTGTGCGAATCGCATCCCCAACGGCCATGACAGTGCAGCGCTCCCGGTCAGCGGGACTGACCGGGGAGCTGCAGGGAGAAAGACGCCGTGAGCGCTCCGGGGAGGAGCGGGGACCCGGAGCGCTAGGCGTAACAGTACCCCCCCCCCTTAGGTCTCCCCTTTTTTTTGTCCGGTGACTGCCTCCCCTGGGATGAGGACACCGGGAAGGAATGGATGGTTTCCTCAATGGCAGGCAGTACAGCAGGAGTAGGAATGGGGAGGGAGGGCAGAGGGTGAAGCTTGGCACGGGGCAGGGAGACACAAGGACGGGAGCCATGAGGGGACACAGAGGCTTGCCTGAAGGGACTGGGAGGGGGGGAGAGGCATTTTCTGTGGCAGGCAGAGTCCCTAACGACTTTAGGGGGACCGGATACAGGAGGAACCACAGGGTCACGGCAGGGAGTACTGGAAACAGGTTTAAGGCAGTCCTTGGAACAAGAGGGACCCCAACTCTTGATCCCCCCAGTGGACCAGTCCAGGGTTGGGGAATGGTGTAGGAGCCAGGGTAGTCCAAGGAGAACTTCGGAAGTGCAATTGGGAAGGACAAAAAATTCAATTTTCTCGTGATGAGGTCCGATGCACATTAGGAGGGGCTCCGTGCGGTAATGCACGGTGCAATCCAACCTGGCTCCGTTGACCGCGGAAATGTGGAGTGGCTTGACAAGACGGGTCACCGGAATGCGGAATTTATTCACCAAGGACTCCCGAATAAAATTCCCAGAAGCACCAGAGTCCAGGCAGGCCACGGCTGAGAGGGAAGAGCTGGCTGAAGTAGAAATCCGTACAGGCACCGTGAGACGTGGAGAAGCCGACTTAGCATCCAGAGATGCCACACCCACGAGAGCTGGGTGCGAGCGTGCGTTTCCCAGACGTGGAGGACGGATAGGGCAATCCACCAAAAAATGTTCGGTACTGGCACAGTACAGACAAAGATTCTCTTCCTTACGGCGATTCCTCTCTTCCAGGGTCAGGCGAGACCGATCCACTTGCATGGCTTCCTCGGCGGGAGGCCTAGGCGCAGATTGCAGTGGAGACTGTGGGAGAGGTGTCCAGAGATCTAAGTCTTTTTCCTGGCGGAGCTCTTGATGTCTCTCAGAAAAACGCATGTCAATGCGAGTGGCTAGATGAATGAGTTCATGTAGATTAGCAGGAGTTTCTCGTGCGGCCAGAACATCTTTAATGTTGCTGGATAGGCCTTTTTTAAAGGTCGCGCAGAGGGCCTCATTATTCCAGGATAGTTCAGAAGCAAGAGTACGGAATTGTATGGCGTACTCGCCAACGGAAGAATTACCCTGGACCAGGTTCAGCAGGGCAGTTTCAGCAGAAGAGGCTCGGGCAGGTTCCTCAAAGACACTTCGAATTTCCGAGAAGAAGGAGTGTACAGAGGCAGTGACGGGGTCATTGCGGTCCCAGAGCGGTGTGGCCCATGACAGGGCTTTTCCAGACAGAAGGCTGACTACGAAAGCCACCTTAGACCTTTCAGTAGGAAACTGGTCCGACATCATCTCCATGTGCAGGGAACATTGCGAAAGGAAGCCACGGCAAAACTTAGAGTCCCCATTAAATTTGTCCGGCAAGGACAGGCGGAGGCTAGGAGTGGCCACTCGCTGCGGAAGAGGTGCAGGAGCTGGCGGAGGAGATGATTGCTGCTGAAGTTGTGACTGAAGTTGCTGCACAATGGTGAATACTTCCGACAGCTGGTGGGTTAGATGGGCGATCTGTCGGGATTGCTGGGCGACCACCGTGGTGATATCAGAGATATAAGGCAGAGGGACGTCAGCGGGATCCATGGCCGAATCTACTGTCACGATGCCGGCTGGCAGGTAGTGGATCCTCTGTGCCAGAGAGGGATTGGCGAGGACCGCGCTAGTGGACCGGTTCTAAGTCACTACTGGTTTTCACCAGAGCCCGCCGCAAAGCGGGATGGTCTTGCTGCGGCGGTAGTGACCAGGTCGTATCCACTAGCAACGGGTCACCTCTCTGACTGCTGAAGATAGGCGAGGTACAAGGGAGTAGACAGAAGCAAGGTCGGACGTAGCAGAAGGTCGGGGGCAGGCGGCAAGGTTCGTAGTCAGGGTGGATAGCAGAAGTTCTGGTACACAGGCTTTAGACACACAATACGCTTTCACTGGCACAATGGCAACAAGATCCGGCAAGGGAGTGCATGGGAGGAGGTTAGATATAGTCAGGGACCAGGTGGAAGCCAATTAAGCGAATTGGGCCAGGCACCAATCATTGGTGCACTGGCCCTTTAAGTCTCAGGGAGCTGGCGCGCGCGCGCCCTAGAGAGCGGAGCCGCGCGCGCCAGCACATGACAGCAGGGGACGGGAACGGGTAAGTGACCTGGGATGCGATTCGTGAGCGGGCGCGTCCCGCTGTGCGAATCGCATCCCCAACGGCCATGACAGTGCAGCGCTCCCGGTCAGCGGGACTGACCGGGGAGCTGCAGGGAGAAAGACGCCGTGAGCGCTCCGGGGAGGAGCGGGGACCCGGAGCGCTAGGCGTAACAATATGTTGCTTCTGTGATGTCACACAGTGCTCCTTCTAAACATTCCAAACAGGGTCCTTCTACAACCTCAGACCAATTTTGGTCAGCCGATAATTCTGTTTCAAAATTAGCTAAAGGCTGGAAAAAAATCAAGGGATGGCCTGCTTAAGAGGCATAATACTACTGGTCATTCCAAAAAGCATAAGAAAACTAAACATATGGATGACCAGGATACATTTAAAGCTTTTAAAAAAAAAACACAACTGCTGATGCTTCTGTAGTGCATCCTTTACCCTCTGCCCGTGAGGAGGTTCGCAATAAACGGGCAATAAAAATCTCACATGGATCTAAACCGGACTCATACGTAGAGTCTTCCAGTCAATCCTCTTCTGAGGAACTGAAAATTTTGGATCCAGAGGACAGTTCCGAATATGAAGATCTATCTGAGGAGGACATTATATTAGGTACGGAGGACGATAAATCTATCCTGGACATTACAGGAAACCCATTTTTTGATTTAGGGTACATAAAGCACCCACGATCAGGGGAATGGATGCCTCAACCGCATGTGTCCAAATACATTAGTTCCTGGTTGAGAAAACTATTAAACAAAGCAACTAGAAGCAAGTTGCATGTAGTGTCCTAGGCCCACCTTGCCATCTAAAATGGCCAACACTCCAGACATTGACCCTACATTGGGGAAATCTGTGAACAAAGCCAGGAAGAAGGAAGTAGGTTCATATAGTCACAGGGATACCCATTTTATCTAAGTTTAAATTTTATTTTACTACTAAAAAAAATTAAAACTACAAGCACCAAAATTAAAAAGTTGAAAAATGTCCTCTTCTGACCCCTATAACTTTTTTATTTTTCCGTATAAGGGGCAGTTTGAGGGTTAATTTTTTGCACCATGATCTGAATTTTTTATTGGTACCATTTTTGCTTTGATCGGACTTTTTGATCCCTTTTTCTTCATTTTTGGATTTTTTTTTACATGTACGCCATTCACCATGCGGTTTAATTAATGATATATTTTTATAGTTCAGACATTTATGCACGTGGTGATACCACATATGTTTATTTTTATTTAGTTATTTTTTTATGGGAAAGGGGGGTGACTTTTATTAGGGAAAGAGTTAAATCACATTTATTAACATGTCTTTTTTACACTTTTTTTGCAATGTTATAGCCCCCATAGGGGACTATAACATGCATTACACTGATTTCTTACACTGGTCACTGCTATGCCATAGCATATCATTAATCAGTGTTTCTACCGCTTGACTGGTCCTGCCTCGATCTCAGGCACGGAGCAGTCATTCGGCAACTGGACAGCAAGGAGGCAGGTAGGGATCCTGCTTGAGTCCTGCAAGCTGTTTGGGACACCGCTATTTCACAGCGGCGGTCCCGAACAGCACCACTGAGTTAACCAGCAATGTTTACTTTTGTTTTAGACGCGGCGGGGATGATGCACGCTTACCTGCTGAACACGCGTCATACCTCGGGAGCCGCCAATTGACGTTAATGAACGTCCATTTGTGTTAAGGGGTTAAGAGATTTCTTTATTGGAAAACGATTGGCTAGCCAAAATAGATTTAAAAGACGCCTACCTCACGGTGCCTATGCACCACAATTCTCAACCTTAATTCCAATATATATGGAAGGATCCCATTCGGCCTTTCTTTGGCACCATGGTGCTTTACAAAATTACTCAAATCAGTAATAGCACTCCTGAGATCTTGGGGTGTTCGTCTTATCATATATTTGGATGACATCCTTATTCTAGCTCAAACCTTACCTCTGATTCATCTTCATATTCAGTGAACCATCTTCCTTCTATTCAATCTGGGATTCATCATCAACAAAGAAAAATCTGTTCTATTCCCTTCAAAGAAAATAGAATTCCTGGGTTTTGTGATAAATACTCGATTAACAATCCTCAGTCTTCCCGCCAGGAGACTAAAAACAATACACAGGGAGATTCCTGCTGTTTTAAACAAACACTTGATATCCCTTCGAACCATTGTTCGGATAGTGGGTCTTCTGTCATCTTCCATCCAGGCAATTTTTACAGCCCCTAATATTCCAGTCAATATTGCCAAAGAGTTCTTGTATTTTTGTCTAGACAAAGATATCATCTTTAAGGCTGAATATCTTCTGGGTCTATCCAATACAATCGCGGATTGGAATTCCCGCTTCCTTCTCGATTCCAGTAATTGGACCTTCGATTGGACCTTTTCGCTTCCCACTTGAAGCACCAGACACTTAGATTTTTCAGCTGGTGTCCAGATCCAGGGGCAGAGGGAATAAATGCTCTGCTACAAATTTGGCCATCGGAAATACTTTATGCCTTCTCTCCACATGCTTTGAAATACCAGTATTACTATTGACCAAATCTCAGAAATAAATGATGGTGTTGATATCCCCTTGGTGACCAATACAACCGTGGTTTTCCCAAATTCTGGAAATGTTGATAGACTTTCCCCGAATTCTCCCTTCTTACCCGAAGATCCTCCAAGATCCATCCGGGAATCTTCATCCTCTAGTAATTTCCAACAATCTGACTCTTATAGCTTGGCTCATATCCAGTCAACTGAACTAGATTCAAACCTTTCACAGTCAACTAGAGATATTCCCTTGGCCGCTTTGTCCCCAGGCACCAGATCTGCTTAAAGATCAGCCTGGAAACTATGGTCTGATTGGTGCTTGCAATGGGATTTGGATCCCGTACATGCATCTATAACACAAGTCTTAAACTTTTTATCTGCCTCTTTTGATACCGGACCATTAACATCTATCGATCGACCATTTCCTTCCTTCATTTCCTTTTACATATTGTTGAATTTTTTTCTGATTACCTGTTATTAACTCTTGATGTGCTGCTATTTGAAAGTAGTAAAGAAGAGTTTGCATAATGCTCGCCTCCTGTCTTTAAAGGGGTAGTCCAGTGGTGAAAAACTTATCCCCTATCCTAAGGATAGGGGATAAGTTTGAGATCGCGGGGGGTCCGACCGCTGGGGCCCCCTGCGATCTCTCTGTACGGGGCCCCGGCTCTCCGCCGAGATAGCGGGTGTCGACCCCCGCACGAGGCGGCGGCCGACACGCCCCCTCAATACATCTCTATGGCAGAGCCGGAGATTGCCGAAGGCAGCGCTTCGGCTCTGCCATAGAGTTGTATTGAGGGGGCGTGTCGGCCGCCGCCTCGTGCGGAGGTCGACACGCCCCCTTCCCGCGGGCTGTTGGGGCTCCATACAGGAGATCGCAGGGGGCCCCAGCGGTCGGACCCCCCGCGATCTGCAACTTATCCCCTATCCTTAGGATAGGGGATAAGTTGCTCACCACTGAATCACCACTGGACTACTCCTTTAATAAAATCTATATTTTCCAACAGGATAGGAAAATCTCCAATTAGGGATACATAACCGAATGTGTTTCGCACATAACAATTATGTTTACACCTGGTGTAAATAAGTAAGCAGAATGATTAGGCATGAAACACATTGGTTTTGTATTTCTGATGAAAACTGATTTGGGGAATTTATTACAAAGTCTCAATAAAAGAAGATTTTATCCTGCACTTTAGCGCTTAATAATACTTCTTCCCAGATTACTTACTGCGTGTCAAAATAGTGGTCCGTACCTGGGGTATGAAAAATGTAAGCAGACTCCAAGTACCATTAACACCTTAAGGACAAAGCCTATTTTGACCTTCGGGACCAGAGCATTTTTTGCAAATCTGACCTGTGTCACTTTATGCATTAATAACTCTGGGGTGCTTTTATTTATCATATGATAATGTTTTATCGTGACATATTCTACTTTATGATAGTCATTTTTTTTGTCGATACTTTCTGCTCCATGTTTGAGCTGGAGTAAATGTAATGTTTTTTTTCATGTGATGCGACTTTATTTGCAACTTTTGCACTTGATAAATCTCTGACCACTGCAAGTAAAAAAAATCACTTTTTGCTTTTGTAAGCAAGTTTCCTTTTTTTTTGCTTAGGGCACTGCACAATCAAAAAGTCGCACAAAAAATAGAGTAGTCGCACATGTGACTTTTTTGCGACAATGTTAAGCAAAAAAACAACTACTAAATGCTTTCATAAATGTCCCCCTTTATGTTTGATATTTGAGGGTCTTTATGCTTGAAATCCACTATAATGGACCCCATTATGAAAACTGCACCCCTCCAAGTATTAAATGGCTTTCAGAAGGTTTGTTAACCCTTTAGGAGTTTCACAGGAATAGCAGCAAAGTTGAGGAGAGAATTCAAAATCAAAATTTTTTACGCTAACATGTTATTGTAGCCCCATTTAAATATTAATTTTTACAAGGGGTAAAAGGAGAAATAGCCCCCCCAAAATTTGTAACCCAATTTCTCTCGAGTAAGGAAATACCTCATATGTGGATGAAAAGTGCTCTGTGGGTGCACTAGAGGGCTCAGAAGGAAAGGAGCAACAATGAGCTTTTGGAGAGCAAATTTAGCTGAAATGATTTTTGGGGGGCATGTCCCATTAGGAAGAAAAAAAAAACATGGCACACTATTTTGGAAACTAGTGTTGCCCGCGAATTTTATTTGCGAATATCGCATATTCGCGAATTTGCGAATATTCGCATACATAGCACTATATATTCGTATTTACAAATATTGCTTTTTTTTTTTCACAGTACACATCACAGTGATCATCCCTCTCTGCTTCCAGCTTGTGTGGTGTAAAGAAGGATCTAATACTACTGTGTGAGACCACTGGGCAAATTTTCATATATGCGAAAATCTGCATATGCGAATATGTGCAAATAAATCATGAAAACTATGAATATGCGAATTTAGCGAATATATGACGAATATTCATCCATATATTCGCAAAATATCGCAAATTCGAATATGGCCTATGCCGCTCAACACTATTGGAAACTACACCCCTCAAAGAATGTAACAAGGGGTAGAGTGAGTAACACTCCACAGGTGTTTGACAAATTTTCATTAAAGTGGGATGTGAAAATGAAAAATGTGTTTGTTTTTTTCACTAAAATGCAGTTTTTTCCCCAAAATTTTCATTTTCACAAGGGGTAATAGGAGAAAATGCCCCCAAAATGTGTAACCACATTTCTTCTAAGTATGGAAATACCCCATAAAGTGCTCTGTGGGCGCACTACAATGCTCAGAAAAGAAGGAGCGCCATTGGGCTTATGGAAAGAGAATTTGGCTGGAATTGAAGTTGGGGGCCATGTGCATTTACAAAGCCCCTATTGTACCAGAACCACGGAACCCCCACATATGCCTGTGGTAGTAATAAAAATTGTGCCCACCTCAAACCCTATGCTCTGATACAGCATTCTGCGAAGGTTTTGTGTGTGGCCATCCCTAAACTGTTCCCTGCAAATGCGCACACCGCTCAGGTGGGGAAAGAGCACTGTGCATTTGAGGCAACATGCAAACCCCCAATGCAAGTGACTCGGTGACCATCACCCATTTTTGGAAAAAATACCCCAAGAGGTCTAATCAGGGGTATTTTGGGAAGGGTATTTGGGGCACTTTTGTGGTTTATGGGTTTAAAATTTGGAAGACAATGTACTGTGGACAGGTACATTGGGGTCAAATTATGGAAAATTAAAATGAGGTAATAGGATTATAAATGTAATTTTCCAAGGAAGTGTGGTACTCCCTGAAGCAGTCTTTAATGCAGAGGCCCGGATGATTGGAGCATAGGTGTCTGGAGGGGATAGGTCAGGACGCCTCTCTGATTCTTCAGCACGGCCCCCCAAGCGGATGTGGATCTGGCAGCGAGGGATTTGAAAAAAGGATACTGTTAAAAAAGTTATCTACGTAAAGGTGTTAACTCTTATCCAGCAGTGGGTGAAAAAGGTCCCACACAAGTTTCCCACTAACTCCCAGAGTGGGGGACATTCTGGGGGTTCAATACAAGAATCCCGTCTCTCATACACACTAAACTTGTAAGTGTACCCTGAGGTACTCTCACAAAGTTTTGAGAGTTTTACGCCATACCTTGCCTGCATAGTGCGAGTTTATTGGTGAAAGACGAGTCTCCCTTTAAAACTAATGAGAGACTCATCAATAGAGGCCTCCCTTTGGGGTACATACGCCTCCAAACATTTGGCCTCAAAGTGATCAATGACCGGCCTGATTTTGTACAGGCAGTCATACACAGGATCACCTTGGGTGGGGGGACATGCTGCATTATGAGCATAATGCCAGCATTTCCATATGGCCTCAAAACGTCCCTGTGTTGAGGCCATACTGTAGAGAGAGGTTTGGGAGAGGACATCTCTACTCCAATATTTCCTCACACTAGGTTATTTGACTAGGCCCATGTGCAGCACGAGGCCCAAAAATGTCCTCATTTTAGCTGCACTGACGAGGTCCATCCATTGGGCCTAGTCAAAAGAGAATCTGGGTGGTGGGTGGAGGGGGGTAGGAGGGGTTTGTGTGTAATAGATAACACTGTTAGCAGGCAAAAAAGTGGTGTGCCCTGCAAAAAACATGGGGGGCAGACCACAACACCCTTATAGGGCCTGGCTAATGCAAATTAAGGTGCTGCGGTCCCTCAGGCAACTATAATGCAGTCAACTGCCAATTTTTTTTTCGTTACACTTTTTTTTTACCACCTACTTTTCCCTAATTATTTGATGACAGTCCCTGCACTAACAAGTGCCGAATGGCACTCACAGTGCCCAGATGGGAACGGATGGCACAAGGGGGGGTCTCTGCCTCACTAGCTCCACTCTGCTCAGCAACTTCCATGGTTGGTTGGATTTTAAAAGCAGATGAAGGGGGACATTAACCCTCCCACTGCCCATAACAGCACTCCTGGAGGTGGTGTCACCGCCACCTCCCACCTAAGTATAGAAGGTGATTGGTGGTGTGTATTACACCACCGATCACCCTCCTCTTCCGGGTCATCGGAGACCCGAATGACCCAAAATCGCGGTGATTCGCCGGTCAGAATTGGAATTGGGATGCCTGCTAAATGATTTCAGCAAGTATCCTGTTTTGATCACCGCCTGGTGAGCGGCGCTGACCAGAAAACCAGATGGGCGTAAAGGTTCGCCCCTGGTCCTTAAGTACCAGGACGCAAGGGCATATCTGTATGCCCTTTGTCCTGGAGGGGTTAAAAAATCAATAGTACTGTGTTTTATACGTGCAAGTATAGATGGTATTTTCACAATTTAAATAAAGCAGTTATAATAAAATATAATAAAGTTATGATACTTCTTAATATTTGTTGTGTTTTAAAGAAAATTACAAACACAAATTAGGTTTTGAATTATGTCAGCAGAGAGCACTGTGATTGTGATGTCAGCAGAGAGCTCTGTGTTCCAAAAAGAAAATAATTTCCTCTGTAGTATTCAGCAGCTAATAAGTACTGGAAGGATTAAGATTTTTTAATAGAAGTAATTTACAAATATGTTTAACTTTCTGGCCCCAGTTGATTTTAACTTTCTGGCCCCAGAAAAAAAAGTTTTCCACCGGAGTACCCCTTTAAATTTACAATGGCCTTTCCTGGACCATCAAAACATAAAAAAAAAAAAAAAAACATTATACTTATTTTTAACAGTACAGTATAATGTATAGTGCTGCTTTCTACTTGTATTGCATATACTGTGCAGTGGCATATGGAGTGTTTAGGTGGCTTCTCAGGGCCAATGCCTCCCAGGGGCCCATGGCCATCCAAACTGCCCATATTCTGGCGCAGCCATGCACCGGGAATCCAGAACTATGTGTCCCAGATCCCGGGCACACAGAGCCTTTTTATTCATAGGTGCAATTCGTGCTCCTGCATCAGGTCCCCTAACAATATAGGGCCCACTGACAACTATCAGTTAAACTGATTTGTAAATGACTTCTATTTAAAAATCTTAATCCTTCCAGTACTTACCAGCTGCTGTATACTAAAGAGGAAGTTCTTTTATTTTCGAATTTCCTTTCTGCTTAACCACAGTGCTCTCTGCTGACACCTCTGTTCATGTCAGGATGAATATCATTTAATGGGTGGGATTATACAGCCAGGGGGTGTAAATGTTGTATTTAAGTAGTGTATATGCCTAATACATAACCCTGACTGTATAATGCCACCCAACATATATTTATTCCCATTCTTAAAATGTATTTCACGTCCATCTGACTGATTCCCCGAATTTTCAGGCAGATTATAAACCTCGTGCCTCAGGAATGGAAGGACATATCAAGAAAATGTAGAAAGGTGTGTGATCAGGGCACCTGAAGCTATGTAATAATAATGCAAGCTCCTTTTTAGGGGGTTGGCCAAAGGTCCTCTTTAACAACAAAATTCAATTGTCAATAAAAAGGAATAATTTTTGTACCTTTAGTTTAATAAAAAAAAATGTATACAAAAATCCGCTAGTGCAGTGTGTTTTTTTAACAAGCTGCTAGTTACCCAGGGTTACTACATGTCGCCCCATGTTTGACATTAACTTATGTCTACAACCAGTTGAACGTAATTGTTTACACTTACCTAGCAGTGTTATATAGGACTTCAGGTCTCCTAGGCAGTGTTATACACAGTTTTAGAGTTATTGCTGAGTTCTGGGTTCATTATGAACTTATTCACACAGAACCAAACTCTTTGACAATCCGCAGTGAACATGCCATAGCAAATTTATGAGAAGTTTGTTTAGCTTTACTCACAATCACTCACTATTGCATCTTTCACAATTACTTTCACATCACTTCTTACGTACAGACACACTCCTCCACTTTTCTTGTTCACCCGTTGCTTTTGAAACAGTATAAATCCCAACAGCAAAGTCATGTGAGGCGTCTAGCCATGTCTCAGTGACACTAACAGCATCATTGTGTTTCCATAGTATCAAGGCCTCAAGCTCCCCCATTTTGCTTGCTAGACTTCTGGCATTTGTGAACCTACACTTATGTCCACCGTTCCACCATATGTTAAACCATTCCCCCACATGTTAAACTCTGACCCTAGAAAAACAGCAAACCATTTGATGGAGGTGATCCTGGCAACAAATTATTTTATCCGTCTTCCTGATTATAGAATCCCTTATGACCACTAACTGTCTTGGCACACCTGTATTTACATCCCCCAATTACTAGTTGGACTGTTCTCCCAACTGTTGGGGAGACCAGTATTCACTAGGGTTGCAATTTTTGAGACCCTCGCATCATCACCCAACTGGCAATTTAGCTTAGGAGCTCTGAACCAGGAGTGGCCTTGGGACACTTTCCAGTCCATTTAACTACAGAAACCCAGCTTCTTACTTGATCCTCCTGATTAATTTCTCCACCCTTCATGTCTACCCACTAAGGTGAGCAGTATTCTCCTCTCAAGATTGCCAATAGACCTCAGTGTTGCATTTTGCTCTTGCAGATCTCATCGATATCTAATACTTATTTGTGCCAAAGGGGCTTTGGGGCTATATTAGCTGCCATGGACTGTGTGCAACTATCTCTCCACCCCCATAGCTAAACACTAGTGTTGCTCGCGAATATTCGCAATACGAATTTTATTCGCGAATATCGCATATTCGCGAATTCGCGAATATTCGCGAATATAGCACTATATATTCGTAATTACGAATATTCTTTTTATTTATTATTATTTTTTTTTTCACAGTACACATCACAGTGATCATCCCTCTCTGCTTACAGCTTGTGTGGTGTAAAGAAGGCTCTAATACTACTGTGTGAGACTGGTGTGCGAATTTTCGCATATGTGAAAATTTGAATATGTTAATTTTCGCATATGCGATTTTTTGCGTGGCAGGTTTTCGTATATACAAATTTTCGCATATGTTCATTTTCGCATACGCGAATATTTGCATATGCGAAAATAACCGCGAATATTCGCGAATATATGACGGATATTCGTCCATATATTCGCGAATATTCGCGAATTCGAATATGGCCTATGCCGCTCAACACTACTAAACACCTGGTATATATTAGATTATGATGATGTCTGGATGTTAAATGTTTTAACCCCCTGGGATTATTGTTGGTTTTATCCTGTAATTACACAAAGTTTGCAGGAGAAGGTGGACTGCACAATCAATTAAACAGTGACTAAAGCTGGGGAAGGAAAAGTTTTGTGAACATGTTCTTGTAGATATCTTGGATTTTTCAGTTCCATCAGAGCAAGAGAGAGGACACAGAGGGACAGCCTGTGAGGGATCCTGGTTCAAAGAGTGCCTGGTGTAGCTTAAAGGAATCTGCTAGCAGGTTGAACAAGATCCAGTACTTGTAGCAGGAAAGCCTCTGTGAGCAGTTCAGGGAACTTGAAGCTTGTGTAAGAGTAAGTCTGAAACCCTTTCTTCCCTGACCCACGACAGGACAACCTGAACTTATATGCCGATAACATACCTTAATATCCATTTGCTGACATTTTCAGAGTTTCAGCCTACTCCAAATAACATTGTAAAGCAGGATTTTGTTTTGGGGCCCATATAGTCAATGTTCACCAACTGAAGGTACCCAACAGCTCCATGGTGAAGTTTAGGGTAGGCTGTAGGTGTGATTGTGGATGAGTGAGACCTATATATTATATACATTTTTCTAATTTTGTGTTATACTATACCTTACTGTTTGTTATGTTATGCATGGTTGTTTTCTTTATGCAATACATGTTTATGCAAGTTAGTTTCAAGTTAAAGTTTCAAAGATGTTCCCATAGGGACCACACAACCATACTCCAGGTGATCTGTTAAGTGGAGGCACTGCTACAGATATGTACCCCAACTCCTAGGTCAAGTACAGAGAGGTAACAAATTGTAATATACCACAGGTAGACACCCCGAAAAGCATGTTACACATTTAACATGGACAAGGACACCCAAGGGCGTGTCTTGCTTAAGTTTATTTTGCTAGTAATGACAAATCCTGATCTCATTGTAGTATAACACACCCTCTTTAATGTAAGCTAGATAAATCTCTTGTTTAAAATAGAGAGATAAACAAAATCCAGCACATGTGGGGCGCAGGGAGAATGTGATAAGTATACCGGACCCTGGTATTAAAATTGCTGTGTTAATTGAAAGGACAGACATTCCATTGGATTAATTATTTGCTTTAGGGCAGACTCTGTGCTGTGGGAATGACTGTGCATTCGGGCGGCCACATTGCATCAATTAGAAATGTTTGTTTAGTAAATGCGATAGCGATGGGTGATTTGCTTCAGTAACTTAATTTTAACCTTCCCCTGAGTCTACATCTGCCTTTGTCAATGTCATTGTTGTAAGTTTATTGTAATCTTGTCATGAAGGAAATCTGACACTACTGACACTGCAAAATTAGACACTTGCTAATACTCACTCTTAAAAAAAACTTTTTGTGGGCGTATGTAGAAAACCAGAGCAGGGTCACAAAAACCACAGCTGTCCTGACAGTACTACTTTGATGGTATTCAAAATTGCTTTTCCATTCTTTTTTTTTTTTTTTTTTTTTTTATAGAGTAGATTAAAGAGTACCTTTCAACAAATAAAACTTTTAAGATAGTGTTCCTTGTGTAGTAAGCGGACACTTTTCCATTCACTTGCTTTTAAAATTATCAACATAAATATGTTTAAAATATAATAGAAAAAAATGGCCACTAGGTGGCTCTGTTCTGTTCCCTGCCACAATTAATACAGTGAGTTTGGTCTCCTCCCGGCCTGAATTCCACACCGAGATTCAGTAGCAACAGAGTCCCATTGATCTCAATGTGATTCTGCTGCACTGTGCACATGGCAGAATTTCACCAGCAGATATTGCTGCTGTGAAAATCCCAATTCCAGAGTTTGCATAAAGAATAGACATGTCTATTCTTTCTGCGGAGTCCACATGGAAATGCATTGCTGTCTATGAGACCTGGAGCCGACGTGTTCTGCCAGCGCTCTGCTGTTGAGGTAATGTTCGCACGGAAATTTTCAGTGCAGACATTGTCCATGTGAACATAGCCTTAAAGTGTTAACATTGTTCATTTTAACATTTAATATATTGCCTAGACATGTCAAAAGTTTAGATCACACCAAGTTCTGAGACTGTAACTCGCTGCGATGTTGAGTTATAGCAGGCGGAAGTGTGCCTCCCTCACTGGTCGCCTGATCCAGCTGATGCGCTCCATTGTAGTCTAAGGAATGCATTCGTCAGATCCGCTGGCTGGCTAGGGAGTACTGCTGCCTTGTGTTTCAGCCAGCTAACTCACGATTGCAGCAGCTCTGAGAACTAAGACCCAGTGTGATTTAAACTTTTTACATGTCTGGACAATATGCCAAAAGTTTATATAAATGACAGTAACGCTTAAATTACATGCTTGAGATCTATTGATGAGCCGAAACGTTGCAGTTTGTACAGATGTGTGAATAAATACACCCACTGGGTTTTCACTGAAAGTTTGGAGTGCCGCCCTCTTCTATTTTTTTGTGGATTTTTTGGGGTTTGGGTCTGACCCTGGAGCTGAGCACCCAACACGGATCTGGAATCATCTCGGATGGTGCTTCTTTATTTCCAATTTCTCTATCTATCTATCTATCCCATAAATAGAGCTACAGTATAAAATGCCTGTCATCTTCTTTTTTTTTTTATAATTGTTTATTTAAAAGAGATTTTCGGTTTATAGAAAGTACATAATACAAACAGAAAAAGAAATCAACATAGTTAACTGCAGTACATGGCTATCCAGTGGTGAGAAGGACGAAGCATCATCAAATATTAATATATTACAGTGGTATGTAAATAGTATATGTAGCAGTCCACAATTTACCCCTTAAGGACCAAGGGCGTACAGGTACGTCCTTGGTCCTGCTCTCCTGATATAACGCGGGGTTACACAGTAACCCCGCGTCATATCACGGCGGGCCCGGTGTCATAGTGAAGCCGGGACCCGCCTCTAATAGCGCGCAGCGCCGATCGTGGCACCACACGCTATTAACCTTTTAGCCGCGCGCTCAGAGCTGAGCCGCGCGGCTAAAAGCGAAACCGAAAGTGGCCGGCTAGCTCAGTCGGGCTATTTGGGATAGCCGCGGCTAATCGCGGCATCCCGAACAGCTGACAGGACAGCGGGAGGGCCCCTACCTGCCTCCTCGCTGTCCGATCGCCGAATGACTGCTCAGTGCCTGAGATCCAGGCATGAGCAGTCATGCGGCAGAATCATCGATCACTGGTTTCTTATGAGAAACCAGTGATCAATGATGAAGATCAGTGTGTGCAGTGTTATAGGTCCCTATGGGACCTATAACACTGCAAAAAAAAAGGGAAAAAAAAGTGAATAAAGATCATTTAACTCCTCCCCTATTAAAAGTTTGAATCACCTTTTCCAATAAAAAAAAAAACACAGTGTAAATAAAAATAAAAATAAACATATATGGTATCACCGTGTGCGGAAATGTCCGAATTATAAACATATATTATTAATTAAACCGCTTGGTCAATGGCGTGCGCGCAAAAAAATTCCAAAGTCCAAAATAGTGCATTTTTGGTCACTTTTTATATCATTTAAAAATGAATAAAAAGCGATCAATAAGTCCTATCAATGCAAAAATGGTACCGTTAAAAACTTCAGATCACGGCGCAAAAAATGAGCCCTCATACCACCCCATA
Source organism: Hyla sarda (assembly GCF_029499605.1). NCBI lineage: Eukaryota > Metazoa > Chordata > Amphibia > Anura > Hylidae > Hyla > Hyla sarda. Next base: position 260,662,081 of record NC_079193.1, read on the forward strand.
CACCGAAAAAGAAAAAAGTTATAGGGGTCAGAAGATGACAATTTTAAACATATTAATTTTCCTGCATGTAGTTATGATTTTTTCCAGAAGTCCGACAAAATCAAACCTATATAGGTAGGGTATCATTTTAATCGTATGGACCTACAGAATAAAGATAAGGTGTCATTTTTACCGAAAAATGTACTACGTAGAAACGGAAGCCCCCAAAATTTACAAAACGGCGTTCTTATTTCAATTTTGTCGCACAATGATTTTTTTTCCGTTTCACCGTAGATTTTTGGGCAAAATTACTGACATCATTACAAATTAGAATTGGTTGCGCAAAAAATAAGCCATCATATGGATTTTTAGGTGCAAAATTGAAAGAGTTATGATTTTTTAAAGGCAAGGAGCAAAAAACGAAAATGCAAAAACGGAAAAACCCCCGGTCCTTAAGGGGTTAAAGTCAGCAAGAGTTACGAAGTATAATTCACCAGAGTGAAGTAAGCCATCATAGTATAAAAATGGAAGCTATGAAGCGCCAATGCAGTCGAAAAAGAGGGAAGGATATAAAAAAGGAAGAAAGGAAGTTAGAATGAAAGAAAGAGTAGAATATACGTGTTAATAGTCAAAGATTCTGCATTCTGCATATAAACCCACATAATCCCACAGATTCCTTTGTCCTTTGTACAAACAAGTAATTATAAAATAAAATTCCAACTGTAATAAGAAATGTACAATATACTCTATGTGGCGGGTAGAGATCTTTTATTACTTTGTGTGGGACGGTATTTCTGGCATTCATTAACAAAAATCCATCCTGTAAAACGGTTTCCTTGATACTTAAATCCGATGATATAAAATGGCATATCTATAAGAGCAATAGGAAACCCGTGTTACAGTTGCCAAGTATAAAGTACATTCATTTAATGACACGGGGTATGGTGCTTTATGTACAACAAAGACAAAGAAACCAGTAAGTTTGTGCCGTGTAAATTCATCACTTAATAACAAAGGAGAATTGAACTTGTGCTTTATCTTTGAAGAAAATGAAGAAAGGAAATGATGTTCTTCATAGTCATTAAATGCACTTTAACATCTGGTTAGAAAGCTGTTTAGCCCTTTGTTGGTAGACTGTGACCCTGTAATATAAAGAAGAAGACAACAGAAATAGAAAAGGGTTTGCAGGATGTTTTCTGACCCACTAGTCACAACATCACCCTGTGCAGATAATGAAAGAATGCAGACGAATACAGATAGCATGTACTCCGAGCGCATAAATAATGGAGATACAACACATGAAGTTCATAGATGTGAGACAGATATAAAAAAAAGCATCATGTTAGACAAAACACAGATGTAAGTCAGACATGATACCAAAAGGTCACTTTGTAAGATGCTTAGTAAAGGGGAAATATAATGAAAGTGTTCTTTTGATCTACAGTACAAATGAGAAGATTTCATTGTGATCTCAGAAAATCATTGAAGAGAAACACATCCAACCCATTTAGCATTGCAGAGATATTTCTGTTACTGGAAACCTCACGCATCATTCGAAGCATGCTGCTATTGCTTTAAAGGGGTACTCCGCTGCCCAAGTACCGCTGTTCTGAACGCTTGGAGCGGGCGGTGGGGCTCCTGACATCACGACCACACCCCTTGTGATGTCACATCACACCCCCTCAATGCAAGTCTACGGGAGGGGGCGTGGCAGTCACCACGCCCCCTCCCATAGACTTGCATTGAGAGGTCGTGATGTGAGATCACAGGGGGCATGGCCGTGACATCACGACCCCCGCAGCCATCACCCAGCGTTTTAAACTAATGCCGGGTGCTGCTCAGAGATCGCAGGGGTCCCAGCTGTGGGACCCCCACGATCAGACATCTTATCCCCTATCCTTTGGATAAGAAATAAGATGTCTAGGGTCGGAGTACCCCTTTGAATGGACCATTACTGACAATGTTTAAGGCAGCAGAACTCTCAGGTGCCAGAGGTTCCTTTCATTCTGAAATCAGGGGCAGCTCGAGATCACAAACTTTACCAGTGGGATTCTTTTCACATGTATCAATGGTAATGATGCCAACAATAATACCATCTAAACTACTAGGTGAGGATGAAATATAGGTGTTTACTTAGTTTACAAACACACTTTTAGGTTTGGTACAACCCATAGTGTGCTGGACATTTAAACATCTGATCATATACTACATAAGGTTGGTATTTTAGTATAGTATACTACGCTTTTAGGTCCGGTCACAAACCCGGATACGGGTCAAAAATGAGCTGACTGGAGTCACCGTTTGAGCCCGGTTTGCCCCTCCCCCAGCCGGATACGGCACCCGTAATGTAAAAACGAGATGAGCCGACTATAGTCAGCTTGACACTCTAATTGGCCCATTTTCTGACCGTATCCTTTTTTACAACTTGGACCGAAAACCTTGGTCTGCTCCAGTTTTTCTGTCTGGCTCAAAAGCTGTATACAGTTGGAAAAATTACAATAAGCAGGGAGAAGAGCACTGCTGTGTGCTTTACTTCCCAGATTTCTGCCATTTCCATCCAGTTACACTAGACAGACTCTATTATAAGTATATGAGTTTATTTACACCAGACTAAAACTTTAAACATTTGTGCCTATGCATTATGGAACTTTAGGCCTGCTTTGTGCATCATGTGGTGTGTCATTTGGTGGCTCCATAGAGTATCAAAGTATCCCAAAGAAGCAATATTTCTGAGGGAGGATACCACCATAAAAGGACAGTATGAATCTTAACTCCAAATCTGTCCATTTTATAATAATTGTTGTAGAAAAAGAACACTTTTGGAATAAGCTACACCTTCTTTTAAACTAATAAATTATTTGTAATTCAAATTTTACAGATAGATGCCTATTTGCTCATGATATACATTAGTTTACCTCCATATAACCTGTGTAGTTGGTTTACTGGAGGATGCAATAACAAAATACCATTTTAATTTCCATGTATACCAGAGAAGTATAAAATAATAATAATTCTTTATTTGCAAAACACACACAGATTCTGTTCACAATCTAAACCTATCAGTATGTTTTAAAGTGTGGGAGGAAACTGGAGTATCCAGAGCAAACCCATGCAAACATGGAGCGAACATACAAACTCTTTGCATATGTTGTCCCTGCTGGGATTTGAACCTAGAAAAGACTTTAAGCGCAGTAAAATGGCAAGCAGGTGTAAGACACTGTTTAGTAGAAATGCAGGGAGGGCACTGACCTCCAGTACTCCGATGTATCTGATGGCTTATTGCCAGTCTAGGTGATAAGACACAGATGAAAGAGTTTATTGCACATCACTTCAACAGTTCACTGACAAACACCCTTTAGAACAGACAATTCATAGAATGTAGAAACCCTAACTCTTTCTATGTAAATCTATGCTTATCAATGGGCAATACAGGGTATAGGTCAGACTATGGTACAACAAGAGTAAGAAAATATGAGCATTAGAATGCAGTGTTATACATACTGATAACATGCATGTAATAAAATAATAAAGGCAGGAGTGAAACTAGAGAGGGTAGGCCCCATGCTAAACTTTTGAATAGGACTCCCCTAAGTATGAGCACCCAGAGAATGCATTTTTTCTTAAACTATTACTCCCATCATGGTCCATGACACCCTCAACTAATAACCCTTACCAATACAAGACACACCCAACTAATACCCCTCCTAGTTCATGACACTCCAGTCTAATATCTCATTTCCAGTCCATAAAACTCTCATCTAATACTCACTCTCAGTACATAACACCCCAACTAATAACCCCTCCCAGTACTTGACTATCCCATCTAACACCCCCTCACTGTAAATTACATCCTTCATCTGATACCCCCTCTCAGTCTATGACACCCCCATCTAATACCCCAGCCAGTTAATTAGACCCTCAACTAATTACCCCTCTCTGTACATGACAACCCCCCACTAATAACCCATCACAATGCATAATGATATCCTCTGCTACATTACACCTCCCCTACACCATTGTTCCCATTCTCTTCCCATCTTAATCTTGGGTGAAGCTGGGACACAACTTCTTTTTTGCAAGTAGGAGAGCAGAAAGTTGATAGTCCCTCTGGAGCAGCTACTTCCGGCTTCTGTAGGCTGTATAGCAGAGCACCAACTAGCCTGGCTGAGCGTTGTTGAACAGTGATGACAGGCCTAGTGGGAAATGGGCGACATAAATGAAGCCATGCCACAGTGTTCAAATCCTAAAGTGCATTAGCAGCTACCTTGTTCACCATCCGGATCCCTGCTATAACTCTTGTTCAGCTGCACACTTATCTGCTACCACTCATGTATATGCAGGAGAACATCAGTGACAAGTTGGTTCACCCAACCCTTCATCACGAGTGTTGCTCGCGAATATTTGGAATTCAAATTTTAATCGCAAGTATCGCATATTCGCGAATTCGCGCATATTGCACTATATTGCAATATTATCACAATTATGAATATTCACTTTTTTTTCACAGTACACATCACAGTGATCACTGCATCCCTCTCTACTCTTCGCATATGTGCATGTTCGCGAATATTGAACCCTCCCTTCTATAATGGTATAGGGAACTAATGGGCTAGTGCAGTGGTCTCCAACCTGCGGACCTCCAGATGTTGCAAAACTACAACTCCCAGCATGCTCGGACAGCTGGGAGTTGTAGTTTTGCAACATCTGGAGGTGCGCAGGCTGGAGACCACTGCACTAGTGCATTAACTCTGTAATTTTTTGCCCAATAAATCCAATAGGCCCATTGTGGTCTATGGGGATCTCACAGTATGTAAAACTGTAAGATAAGCAGGAGGGTCCTGGCAGGACAGTGAATGGGAGACCCTGTGGTGGTTCAAGTCTGACAAATGTAGTTCAATTGGAAATTAAAAAAGCCTTTAAACCATGGGAACTAGGTCAATTGGCAATTGAATTGAATTTGAACTGTGGGAACTAGGTTAATGGGGTACCAAATATGGGTATTGGGGTTAATTGAAACTGGATGTAATCTGTAAGGCTGGGTATGAATGAATGGGAAGTTAAGGAACATAGGGGGAGAATCATCAAAATCAGTGTAGAGGCAGAGTGGTGCAGTTGCCCATAGCAACCAATCGGATTGCTTCTTCCATTTTTCAAAGGCCTTGTTAAAAATGAAAGAAGCAATCTGATTGGTTGCTATGGGTAAACTCAGCAGCTTTTCCAGGAAAGGAAAGTTTAACCACAACACTGTAACACTCCGTCCACTCGAACAACCACCAGGGGCTCCCATCCACTGTACTGCCAGGACCCTCCTGCTTATCTTTGCAGAGAGTAGTACAAGAAAAAACTTTTTGGGGAGCGGTGTACTGATCCTTCAGTTGGCAACACTTTTAAATGAATAAAGTTCACACTTACATTTGGTGAGTGGTTACTGGAACCACTCACACACTTTAGAAAGCCCGTAGATACAACCAGTGATCTCTCATATCAGTCCTTTCTCCGCATCAATCCTCCTCGGCAAGTGACTCGCCGCTCCGAATAATATAATGAAGAAGCAAAAAAACACAAATATAGGAGAGCGGACAGGATCGATATTCATATGCAGCCAATTTTCTACGTTAAAGGCGCAACTCTACTTACTTCGGCGAGAGGGTTTTTTTCATCCTTAAACCCCCCTCAGTCCGGCTAGCCTTCGAACAAGTTCGTCTTTACCACGCCATCTAGGTACATGACACACCGTCAATCATTCACCTTCATATCCTCATCTGATAGCTCTTTGAAAGAGGCTCAATATTTGCGAATATGTGCATACATTTTCGCATATGCGCAAAAAAAAGCAAATATAACGAATATGCAAATTTCGAGAATATATGACGAATATTTGTCCATATATTCGCGAAATATCGCAAATTCGAATATGGCCTATGCTGCTCATCACTATTCATCACCAAAAAACCCAAATGACCCTGGTTGTGTTGTAGGAATCCACATTTGTAATAATATTCAGCTTTAGTGGAGCCTGCCCGGGATATGAATCACACAACATACTTGTGCTGCTTACTGTTCAGCCCTTGTCTGCTAAGGCAGGGGAGTCAGTGAGTCCCCTGGACACCACTGAGGCTGGTGATTAGCTGGAGCACTATGTGGACACTCTCTGTGATGTCATCACTGCAGTTAACCCAGTTACAGTCTGTACTAATGTTTTTGATTTTTTTTTTCACTTTAGTTATTTAAGGAACCATCCCATTTTGATCTTAAGAACCCGGGAATTTTTTGCACATCTGACCACTGTCCCTTTAAGCATTAATAACTCTGGGATGCTTTTACTTTTCATTCTGATTCCAAGAATGTATTTTTGTGACATATTCTACTTTTTCGCAGTGGTAAATTTTCGTCAATACTTCCATCATTTCTTGATGAAAAATTCCAAAGTTTGATGAAAAAATTTAAAATGTAGCATTTTTTTTTTACTTTGAAGCTCTCTGCTTGTAAGGAAAATAGACATAACAAATAAATTATTTATTGATTCGTATATACAATATGTCTACTTTATGTTTGCATCATAAAATTTACATGTTTTTACTTTTGGAAGATATCAGAGGGCTTCAAAGTTCAGCAGCAATTTTCCAATTTTTCAAAAAAATTTCAAAATCGGAATTTTTCAGGTACCAGTTGAGTTTTGAAGTGGATTTGAGGGGCCTTCATATTAGAAATACCCCATAAATTCCTGTTGATATTATTTTTGAATAACTGTTTCCCTTTGTTATGGAAATTTTAAAAATTGTGAAAATAAACAATTATAAAAAAAAAAAAGAAATACCCCATAAATGACCCCATTATAAAAACTGCTCCTCTCAAAGTATTCAAAATGACATTCAGAAAGTGTGTTAACCCGCATGTTCTTGTAAACCCAGTTTTTGAATTTTTATAAGAGGTTAAAGGAGAGAATTCTTACAAAAATTTGTAACTAATTTCCTCTCGAGTAACAAAATACCTCATATGTGTACGTAAAGTGCTCTGTGGGTGCACTAGAAGGTTTAGAAGCGAAGGAGCGACAATGGGATTTTGGAGAGTGAATTTTGCTGAAATGGTTTTTGGGCGGCATGTCACAGTTAGGAAGCCCCTATGGTGCCATAACAGCAAAAAAACACATGGCATACTATTTTGGAAACTACACCCCTCAAGCACCGTAACAAGGGGTACAGTGAGCCTTAACACCCCACAGGTGTTTGACAACTTTTTGTTAAAGGTGGATGTGTAAATTAATTTTTGGATGTGTACATGAATTTTTTTTCACTAAAATGCCGTTTGTTCCCCAAATGTAAAATTTTTACAAGGGGTAATAGGAGAAATGCCCCCCCAAAATTTGTGACCCCATCTCTTCTGAGTATGAAAATATCCCATGTGTGGACGTCTAGTGCACTGTGGGTGCACTACAATGCTCAGAAGAGAAGGAATCACATTTGGCTTTTGGAAAGAAAATTTAGTTGATATGTTTTTTGGGGGGGGAATGTTGCATTTAGGAAGCCCCTTTGGTGAGAGAACAGCAGAAAAAATAAAATAAACACATGGCATATTATTTTGGAAACTACACCTTAAACCCCACGTGTTTGATAAATGTTCATTAACCCTTTAAGGACCCTTGACGGACGCGTACGTCATGACACCCTGGTACTTAAGGACCCATGACGTACGTCATGGAGAATTCCGGTCCCCGCCGGGCGCTGGGCGGGGATCGACCGGGATGCCTGCTGAAATCATTCAGCAGGCATCCCGTGCAAACGCCCAGGGGGGTCATTAGACCCTCCATGTCAGCGATCGCGGCAAATCGCAAGGGAATTCACACTTGCGATTTGCGCGATTCCAGGTCATTACGGGTCTATAGTGACCCGGAATATAAGGGGGATTGCGGTTGTCTAAGACACCCACGATCCCCCTGAAGGCATAGGAGTGATGTGTCAGGGGTGCCACCCCTCCTATCCCTGCTATTGGTGGTCTAGAGGCGACCACCTATAGCAGATCGGGGGCGTGGGGGTTAACTTTCTTTTTCCCCGTCCTGCCCACCCACAATAGGTGGGGAAGAACGGGGAACGGAAGGAGACCGGCACCGAAGACCCACTTACCGATCCGGGCAGGCGTCGGAGGCTGCGGGCGACGGAAATCGGCGGGCGGCGATGACGTGCGGCTGGATCCGACGGAAGCTGGTGAGTTGCCAGACAGCTGTTTGGTCATGCTGGAATATGTAGTTTTGCAACAGCTGGAGGGCTACAGTTAGAGACCACCATACAGTGATTTCTAAACTGTATTCCTCCAGATCTTGCAAAACTACAACTCCTAGCATACCCAAACAGCTGTTTGCTGTCTGGGCATGCTGGGATTTGTAGTTTTGCAACAGCTGAAGGACCACAGTTTGGAGATCACTTTGCAGTGTTCTCTAAAATTGTAGCCCTCCAGATGTTGCAAAACTGCAAATCCCAACATGCACAGACAGCAAACAGCTGTCTCGGCATGCTGGGAGTTGTAGTTGCGTACCTCCAGCTGTTGCATAACTACATCTCCCAGCATGCCCTTCGGCGATCAGTACATGCTGGGAGTTGTAGTTTTGCAACAGCTGGAGGCACACTGGTTGGAAAATACTGAGTTAGGTAACAGAACCTAACTGAAGGTTTTCCAACCAGTGTGCCTCCAGCTGTTGCAAAAGTACAACTCCCAGCATGCACGGTCTGTCAGTACATGCTGAGAGTTGTAGTTTTGAAACAGCTGGAGGTTTGCCCCCCCCCCCCCATGTGAACGTACAGGGTACATTCACACGGGCAGGTTTACAGTAAGTTTCCTGCTTCAAGTTTGGGCTGCGGCAAATTTTTCGCCGCAGAGCAAACTCCTAGCGGGAAACTCACCGTAACACGCCAGTGCGAATGTACCCTAAAAACACTACACTACACTACTCTAACACATAATATATGGCAGTGTTTCCAAAACGGAGCCTCCAGCTGTTGCAAAACAACAACTCCCAGCATTTCCGGACAGCCACTGAGTGTCCAGGCATGCTGGGAATTTAGCAACAGCTGGAGGCACCCTGTTTGGGAATCACTGGCGTAGAATACCCCTATGTCCACCCCTATGCAATCCCGAATTTAGTCCTCAAATGCGCATGGCGTTCTCTCAGAGCCCTGTCGTATTTCAAGGAAACAGTTTAGGGCCACACATGGGGTATTTCCGTACTTGGGAGAAATTGCACTAAAAATTTTGGGGGGCTTTTTCTCCTTTTACCCCTTATGAAAAGGAAAAGTTGGGGGCTACACTAGCTTGTTAGTGTAAAAAATAAAAAAATGTTTACACTAACATGCTGGTGTTGCCCATACTTTTTATTTTCACAAGCGGTAAAAGGAAAAAAAGACCCCCAAAATTTGTAACACAATTTCTCCTGAGTACGGAAATACCCCATATGTGGGCGTAAAATTCTCGGGGGGCGCCCAACAAGGCTCAGGAGTGAGAGCGCATCATGTACATTTGAGGCCTAAATTGGTGATTTGCACAGGGGTGGCTGATTTTACAGCGGTTCTGACATAAACGCAAAAAAAGAAATACCCACATGTGACCCCATTTTGGAAACTACACCCCTCATGTAATGTAATAAGGGGTACAGTGAGCATTTACACCCCACAGGGGTCTGACAGATTTTTGGAACAGTGGTCTGTAAAAATGAAAAATGTAATTTTTCATTTGCACAGCCTACTGTTCCAAAGATCTGTCAAATGCCAGTGGGGTGTAAATACTCACTGCACCCCTTATTAAATTCTGTGAGGGGTGTAGTTTCCAAAATGGGGTCACATGTGGGGGAGGGTCCACTGTTCTGGCACCACGGGGGGCTTTATAAACACACATGGCCCCTGACTTCCATTCCAAACAAATTTTTTTCCCCAAAAGCTCAATGGCACTCCTTCTCTTCTGAGCATTGTAGTGCGCCCGCAGTGCACTTGACGTCCACACATGGGGTATTTCCATACTCAGAAGAGATGGGGTTACAAATTTTAGGGGGCATTTTGTCCTATTACCCCTTGTAAAAAAAATTATTTGAGGGAAAACTAGCATTTTAGTGAAAAAAAACAAAAAACATTTAAACATCCAACTTTAACGAAAAGTCGTCAAACACCTGTGGGGTGTTAAGGCTCACTGGACCCCTTGTTACGTGCCTTGAGGGGTGTAGTTTCCAAAATAGTATGCCATGTGTTTTTTTTTTTTTGCTTTCTTGGCACCATAGGGGCTTCCTAAATGGGACATGCCCCCAAAAAAACATTTCAGCAAAATTTGCTTTTCAAAAGCCAAATGTGACTCCTTCTCTTCTGAGCATTGTAGTTCGCCCGCAAAGCATTTTACGTCCTAACATGGGTTATTTCCATACTCCGAAGAGATGGGGTTACAAATTTTAGGGGGCATTTTGTCCTATTATCCCTTGCAAATTTTTATTTGAGGGAAAACCAGCATTTTAGTGAAAAAATAAATAAAATCATTTACACATCCAACTTTAACAAAAAGTCGTCAAACACCTGTGGGGTGTTAAGGCTCACTGGACCCCTTGCTACGTGCCATGAGGGGTGTAGTTTCCAAAATAGTATGCCATGTGGTTGTTTTTTTTTTGCTGTTCTGGCACCATAGGGCCTTCCTAAATGTGACATGCCCCCAAAAAAACATTTCAGAAAAACTCACTCTCCAAAATCCCACTGTCGCTCCTTCCCTTCTGAATCCTCTACTGCGTCCGCCGAACACTTGACATACACATATGAGGTATTTTTTTACTCAAGAGAAATTAGGTTACACATTTTAGGAAGATTTCTCTCCTTTTACCCCTTGTAAAAATCCAATAACTGGGTCTACAAGAAAATGGGAGTATTACAAATTAAGATTTTGAATTTTCTCCTTCAATTTGCTGCTATTCCTGTGAACACCTAAAGGGTTAACAAACCTTTTGAATGTCATTTTGAATACTTTGAGGGGTGCAGTTTTTATAATGGGGTCATTTGTGGGGTATTTCTAATAAGAAGGCCCTTCAAATCCACTTCAAAACAGAACTGGTCCCTGAAAAATTTCAATTTTAAAATTTTGTGGAAAATTGCTGCTGAACTTTGAAGCCCTCTGGTGTCTTCCAAAAGTAAAAACATGTCAACTTTATGATGCAAACATAAAGTAGACATATTGTTTATGTGAATCAATATATAATTTATTTGGAATATTCATTTTCCTTGTAAACAGAGAGCTTCAAAGTTAAAAAAAAATGTAAAATTTTCAATTTTTTCATCAAATTTTGGAATTTTTCACCAAGAAATGATCAAAGTATCAACAAAATTTTTACCACTAACATAAAGTAGAATATGTCACCAAAAAACAATCTCGGAATCAGAATGAAAGGTAAAAGCATCCCAGAGTTATTAAAGTGAAAGTGGTCAGATGTGCAAAAAATGGTGTCATACAGTGAAAATTGGCTGGGTCCTTAAGGGGTTAAAGTGGGATGTGAAAAGGGAATATTTTACACTAAAATGCTGGGGTTACCCCAAATTTTTCCTTTTCACAAGTGGTAACAGGAGAAAATGTCACCATAAATTTGTAAATACATTTCTTTGGAGTAAGGACATACTTCATCTTGGGGTGTAAACAGCTCTGCGGGTGTACACCAGGTCTCGGAAGAGCAGGAGCGCAGTCAGGGGCCTTGAGCTTTTACATAGCTGCCTATGGAGCCAGAACAGCGGGACCCCCCCCCCCTCAAGGAGCGTTACATGGGGTACACTTAGTTACTAAAGAGGGGTACAGGGGGCCGTAAAATAGTAAAATAGGTTATGTTCCCAGAATAATGACCCAGAGCATAGCCAAAACTAAAAAATATGCCCAGCCAAAACCCTATACTCTGAATCATCATTCTGGGTATGTGATGTGTGTGGCCCTCCCTAACCTGTTGCCTCAAATGTGCACCCCGCTCAAGTGGAGAGAGAGCACTGCACATTTGAGGCAACATAAAAAAGTATCCGATAATAGTGACTCAGTGACCTATGACCCATTTTTGGAAAAAAATACCCCCAGAGGTCTTATCAGCTTTTTTTTTTTTTTTGATGAAACATTTTTTTCAGCAATTTAGTGGTTAATGGGGTTAAAATATGGAATATACTCTGGACTTGGTACATTGGTGTCAAATTATGGGAAATTAAAATAAATAGGGAAAATTTAGTACTGAATGGAAGTGTGATACTCCATGAAGCAGTTTTTAATGCAGAGGTCCGGATGATCGGGGCAAGTGTCACATTGAGTGGTGGTGTCCTTCCATATCCCTCTCTTGTGACACACTCTGCATTTTTTTCTGGGATCGTCCCTTATTTCCAGTGTGGGGGACCTCACCTGGAAAGTGCTGGCCTGGGACGATCCTGGCACCTATAATTCCAGTTTCTTGGGAACTCTGGCCTGCTCTTTCCCAGTAGCCAAAGATCAGGGCCCTTAGGACTACTTCTTGGAACTGGAGGAATGTCCCTGTGTTGCACATGGCAACCTGTACCAAGTAGACCGCAACTTTTTTTGTACCATACCCGTGTTTACCGCATGGCCATGTATGACTTGAGGACTTGATCAGAGAGATCAACTTCCCCCATATACTGATTTCCAAATGGCCTCGAACTGCTTCCGTGCCAAGGACATACTGTAAAGCGGGGTCTGGTAGAGGACGTCCGCGCTCCAATACTGCCTGACACTTGGTTTTTTGGCCAGGCCCATATGCAGCAGGAGGCCCCAAAATATCCTCATTTCGGCTGCATTAACGGCGTACCATTCATTGGAACTAGCCAAAAATGAATCAGGGTGGTGGGCAATAAACTGTTGGGCGTACAAGTTCGTTTGCTCCACCATATAATTGACAAAGTCTTCACTGAAAAAATAACTAAAAAAGTCAATTTCAGTATAGACAACTACGTCAGTCTGGATTCGCCAACAAACTCAGGAATCCGTGGATGATAACCATCTGGGGGGTTTCCAGACAGGTTCACCGGAAGGGAGCTCCGGTAAAAATGTCTGGGGGTCGGAATCCTACTACAAGTGGCATGGACGCTCGTACTAGTGTCGGCCAGTGGGTCACTTTCATGGGGGGTGCGTGGCCTTGCCTGCTGGCATCTCCACCGCCTTCTGGGGGACTCATCATCAATGCTAGATGATGAGGAGGACAAGGACGAACACAGAAAAGTAGGATCTTCCTCGTCCTCACTGACAGATTCGGAGTCGGTGGCAAGTAAAGCATATGCTTTCTCCCCAAAAATGCCTGGCGGGCCATCACCTTTTTCTATGGTGGTGGGTGGGGGGGTGGGGGGGGGGTGTAGTGTATTAGTTTGGTGTAACTTATATATAACTGTGTGTGATTAGATCTGCGGTGATCACCGACATGGGGGTTCTTAGGACCCCCCTGGGCATTGTCACGGGATGCCTGCTGAATGATTTCAGCAGGCATCCCAGTCCAGTCCCCGCCCGATGCGCGGTGGGGACCGGAATTCCCACGGGTGCACAGGTACGCCCTGCGTCCTTAAGTACCAAGGAGACAGGGCAGACCCATATGCCCTGGGTCCTTAAGGGGGTAAACAAATATGGAGGTAGACACGTTTTATGCTCTGTATGCACATCTGCCCTGTGACGTCTGTCTATAATGAAAACCAAACGCAGTGTTGATTTGCAATATGCAGAAACCTCAAAACCACAGGAATTCCATGGACCACACTAAATTATAATAGAATATTTCTGGTTCCATTGTGTTATTGTTTCGATTCTTTCAGTCCCATCTAAATTTGTGATGGATGTTCTGAGTGACACCGCCAACAAAAATGTGAGCACAGAGTTTGCTAAAATGGTTCAGTGCTTGAGACAATCTTTAATAGACACTATATGGTTGACTTTGCTACACTACACTTTTTATGGATATATAAATGCTCGTATGAAAAACTTTGCTAGTATGATTCACTACTTATTGGGAATAGACATACCATATATACCATACTGAAGCTGACCATAAGTGTTAACCCCTTAAGGACCAAAATAATTTTTGCAAATCTAAACCTGTGTCAATTTATGCATTAATAACTCTGGGATGCTTTTACTTATACTAAAGTTTGAAAATGTAGCATTTTTCTAACTTTGAAACTCCCTGCTTGGAAGGAAAATGGACATTACAAATAAATTATGTAGAAATTCCCATAAACAATATGTCTACCTTGCATCTGTTTGCATTATAAAATTGACATGTTTTTACTTTTTGAAGACATTAGAGGGATTCAATTTTCCAGTTTTTCACGAAAATTAGAGATGAGCGAACTTACAGTAAATTTGATTCGTCACAAACTTCTCGGCTCGGCAGTTGCTGACTTATCCTGCATAAATTAGTTCAGCTTTCAGGTGCTCTGGTGGGCTGGAAAAGGTGGATACAGTCCTAGGAAAGAGTCTCCAAGGAGTGTATCCACCTTTTCCAGCCCACGTGAGCACCTGAAAGCTGAATTAATTTATGCAGACTAAAGCCATCAACTGCCGAGCCGAGAAGTTCGTGACGAATCGAATTTACTGTAAGTTCGCTCATCTCTAACGAAAATGTCAAAATCAGAATTTTTAAGGGACCAGTTCAGTTTTGAAGTGAATTTGAGGGTCATTATATTAGAAATTCCCATAATGGACCCCATTGTGAAAAAAGCACCCCTCAAAGTATTCAAAAACATTCAGAACATTTGTTAACCCTTTATGTGACTCACAGGAGCAACAGCAAAGTGAAGGAGAAAACTCAAAATCTCCATTTTTCATTTTACACTAACATGTTCTTGTAGCCCCATACATTTTTCATTTTTACAAGGGGTAAAAGGAGAAAAGCCCCCCCCCCCCAATTTGTAAACCAATTTCTCTCAAGTAAGGAAATATCTAATATGTGGATGTATGTTGCTCTGTGTGTGCACTACAGGGCTCAGAAGGGAGGAAGCGACAATGGGCTTTTGGAGGGCAAATTTTGCTGAAATGTTTTTTTGGGGGGCAGCCCCCATTGTGCCAGGAGAGAAAAAAAAAACACATGGCACACTATTTGGGAAACTACACCCCACAAGGAATGTAACAAGGGGTCCAGAGAGCCATAATACCCCACAGGTGTTTGACAAACTCTCATTTAAGTGGGACATGAAATAAGATTTTTAATTTAACAAGAGGTAATAGGAGAAAATACCCCCCCCCCCACACACACACACACACACACAAATGTGTGACCCCATTTCTTCTGAGTATAGAAATAACCCATATGTGCTGAGAAAAGAGAGCAAAATTTGGCTTTTGGAAAGCGAATTTGGCTGAAATCGTTTTTGGGGGCCATGTCGCATTTACAAAGCCCCAATGGTGCTAGAACAGTGGAACAGTGAAAAAATAGTAGGCCTTAGATGTACATGGTGCACTTTCACTCCTGAGCTCTGTTGTGTGCCCGCAGAGAACTTTAGGTCCACATATGAGTTATTTCCGTACTCGTAAGAAATTGCTTTACAAATTTTGGGGTCTTTTTCTTCTATTACCTCTTGTGAAAATGAAAAGTATGTGGCAAAACCAGCGTGTTTAGTGTAAACAATGTAATTTCTTTACACTAACATGCTGGTGTACAGAAATACCCAATATGTGGTCCCAAACTGTTGCCTTAAAATATGACAGGGCTCTGGAGTGAGAGAGCTCCATGCGCATTTTAGGCCTAAATTTGGGATTTGCATAGGGATGACCCGGATGCAAACATGGCATTTGCTTCCTCCACCAAAAATACCCTACGGCAGTGTTTCCCAAACAGGATACCTTTAGATGTACAGGGTGCAAAACTCCCAGCATGCCAGGACGGTCAATGGCGATTAGGTAACAGACCAACTCAGTGTTTCCCCATCAGTGTGCCTCCTGGAAAACCGTAGGGTTTATAGGTACGCCCCTGGTCCTTAATTACCAGAACGCAAGGGCGTACCTGTACACCCTTCGTCCTAGAGGGGTCAAAAAATGTTCATGTTTTGCAACACTATTTTTGATTAGGGCAGAACAAACAAGTTCTATAAACAACATGGTTTATTATTAACTGAATATCGTCTTATTTACTGATCACTGATGAGCTGATTATTTACTGATCAGCTATTATATTTAATGTTTCATGATAAAATTTCATTCAACGTCAATTGACAAATAATTAACCATGACAATTATTATTATAGCTATTAATAATGTAACAATTATAACATCCTTCATTTAAATCAGTGCTTCCCATCCAGGGTGCCTCTAGCTGTTACCAAAGGCACCTTGACATGCAGGGAGATGTAGTTTTGCAACAGCCGGGGGCACCTTGATTGGGAAACTCTAATTTACAGTGTCAACATATTCCAAAAAGGTTCCAAAAAGTGTGAAATCAACTATAAGACAACAGACAAAATCTTCCGTCTGGAGCCTCTGAGCGCGCTAGGACTGTGCTGACATTGCCGTCACCGTAGATGCCATTTTCTGCACAGCGGATATCTGTTAGAACATTGAACAAGTTTAATGTTCTGGTGGAATTCTTTGAGTGGCTTTTCCAGGCGGAAAGTCCGCATCGAAAATTCTGCAGTGTGCACTGTGCAGCGGAATCCCATTTCCAGCAACGTGACTCTGCTGCACCGGAATTTCTGAGCAGAATTTTTAAAAGGATTTCCGCTTGGAAATTCTGTAGTGTGAAACTGGCTAAGAACTGGTAATCTAAATTGTCTTCCAAAAGTCAAATCTCCTGCTGAATGTGCTCCTCATATAATCTGCATTTTAAATTGGATTAAGCAGTTCAGCACTACTGGGAAAAGTCTGGAACGCCCACAGTCTTTGGAAGACATAATGAGCACCATTCAAGTTGTGTACTAATGTAGACCTAGAATGTTGACCAGGCTGACTAGTACCATTCTACAGGTGCCATAACCATGGCATGGTGTATCTTATAAAATCATCTATGTCGTCAGCCATACAGATGACATCTTCAGGCAATGAAACACCCCGACTTATACAATGACCTGCAGGGCCAATTGAAAGAGGATGAAATCGCTGGCAGGCTGGTGTTCAGCAATGAGGCGACTTTTCACTTCAGTGGGAAGATCAGTCGCCATTAGAATTTGTGGGGCTGGAAACCATGTGCCCCTATCAAGGGATTCGTGCCCAGTAAATGTGTCCAGCGCAATGAGTAGGTACAAAGTCTACAATTTCTTCTTGTTTGCAGAGGATTCTGTCACTGGCCATTCAGACCTGGACATGTTATAGGAATGGCTTATGCCACAGATAGATAAAGATCTGCCAACACACATTCTATCAGCAGGATAGTGCGCCCCCACATTTCCATTTGGATGTTCGCCAAATACCTGAATGAAACTCTACCATACCATTGGATCACCCGCCCTGGAACGACAATTCATCAATGTTGTGCTGGACTTCACAATTGCTAGATGAAAACCATGAAACATGTTTCTGCTCATTCCCTCCCCCAGCTAAAAGATCAGAACAACCTGAGACAAGGCATCACTGAAACAGTGGAGTCCATATCTGTGGACAGAACGGGATTACCACCAAGGCATCTGCTGTGTCACTAATGGAATCACCTTGAACATTTGTAGTGTACAGTGGCCCCTCAAGTTACAATATTATTTGGTTCCAGGACGACCATTGTATGTTGAAACCATTGTATGTTGAGACCAGAACTCTATGGAAACCTGGTAATTGGTTCTAAAGGCAAAATATCATCCAAAAATAGGAAAAAAGGGAGGATTAAAGAAAAATAAGTAGATAACTAATATAGATAAAGCAAATCCTTACATATAAGTAAGAAAGATCTGCTGGGAGCTGTAAATCACTGTCTATGTCAGTGTTTCCAAAGCAGGGAGCCTCCAGCTGTTGCAAAACTACAACTCAAAGCATGCCCGGACAGCCAAAGGCTGTCCGGGCATGCTGGGAGTTGTAGTTTTGCAACAGCTGGGGGCACCCTGCTTGGGAAACACTGGTCTATGTAGAGGACAGAAGCTTCTTCAGGGTCCTGTACAGTACACAGTGTACTAAAAAAGTAATGGAGTCACCCTCACCTGGTGTCTAAAGGAGCAGCTAACCCTGGTACAGGTAAAGAGTACAGAACATGTAATATCTCCCTGTACTGTAAGGGGCGCTACCAGGCACCAGTCAGTGCGTACACTTCAGTAATACAGGGGTTTTACCAGCGAATGCCCATTCTGATTGGTCGGTTCTTCCGGTCATTGACACGTTTCACAGATCTGGACTGTCTGTACATTGTATGTTGAGTCTGGTTTCAACTTACGATGGTCCAGAAAAGACCATTGTATGTTGAAACTATTGTATGTTGAGGCCATTGTAAGTTGAGGGATCACTGCATAGATAAAACAGTGTGTCTTTTCATGTTCATATATTTGTGTTATGTTCTCTGGGTTATGAATGCAGAGAATATCATTTTGCACCCTCCTTTTTGAATTTCCCTGTATTTATGACATTACTCTAGTCTATAAGCCCCTAAATGTCCATATACCCAAATAATGAACCAACATCCACAATAAGTAGAGGTTCCTATAGATGCTGGTGGATTACACCAAGTCTCCATAGGAGGGGTGGATATTTCTCTATTTCTGTACTTCTTCATTCTGTATCTCTTGAATCCACAGCTCAGTGTCTGCCTTCCTCTTATTCTTACTATTGCACAGCCTGCAGATCACACAATGGAAATATACACTCATGTAGACACTGAAGCTGCTCTTTTGATCTGTTCACCCCCCCCCTCCCTGTAACTAAATGGTCCATCCCACTGCCCTCTTCTCCCCCCACTGAGGAGGACTTTGGATGGGAGAAGATTGTGAATGAGAAGTAGTAGAGAGCTGCAGAGGCTGCTGCACCAAGATCCAGCTAGATGACAGATAAATAAGTGGGCATCCCCCCTGTCCTTCACCCAACAAGCTGCCAGATCACATTGAGAATCAGACATGCCATGCTGCCTGCTTTTGGTTTTGCTGCTATGTGCTGGGGTCCAGTGCCAGCTAAGAGGTGAGCCCTGCTAATGTGCTTGTACCTGTCCTTGTATGATAGTGACTTTTAACCCCTTCCATAAAGTCCTATAGAAGAATTCTGCGCTGAGTGACTGAGAGATACTGCTGAGTAATGAATGAGAAAAGTTGACTTCATACTGACTACTCTTCCTACAGCTGCATTCCCAGTCACTGCCAGGGGGACAATACTGATCCCTTGTATAGCAGCTCCCTGGGTATTGTACACAGCAGAGATCCACATCCTTCTGCATTGGGTTGGTGTGGGGGAGTAGTAGGCATTCCTCCAGGTGCTACTTCCAGTATTCTTACCAATTATTGTGTTACAAATGTTCATTCTCTGCAACACTGGAAAAGTTACTAGGAAAATGTAGACATTCAGTAATGTGCTGTGCACTGATGACATGTTTATGTGAATGAGAAGATCCGTCCAATATGTATGTCTCTTCATAGCAATATTATTAAATTCACTCAGGATTGTTTGTATATAACTACATAAAAAATAAGCATGCTAGACAATAGAAGGTCTGAAAAAACTTCAAGCACAGTTTGTTTTATGTGTATCTTTTATTGATTGTTCCATTTTGAAATAGCACTTTATCCATCTGTCTATTCATCTCCTATATATCCTATATAATATCTATCTATATTTCTATTTTTCTATCCATCCATCCATCAATCCATCTATCTGTCAATCTATTTCCCCTCTCTCTCTCTCTCTCTCTCTCTCTCTCTCTCTCTCTCTCTCTCTCTCTCTCTCTCTCTATCAATGGAAATGAAATTTATCAACCCATGGAGGTCTGGATATGGAGTCACACTCAAAATCGGAGTGGAAAACCCCACTACAGGCTGATCCAATTTTAATGTAATGTCCTTAAAATAAGTCAAAATGAGGCTCAGTAGTGTTTGTGGCCTCCACATGCCCGTATGACCTCCCTACAATGCCTGAGCATGCTCCTGATGAGGTGACGGATGGTCTTCTGAGGGATCTGCCAACTCCTGGACAGTCTGTGGTGCAATGTGGCGTTAGTGGATGGTGCGAGACATGATATCCCAGATGTGCTCAATTGGATTTAGGTCTGGGGAACGGGCAGGCCAGTCCATAGCATCAATGCCTTCCTCTTGAAGGAACTGCTGACACACTCCAGCCACATGAGGTTTAGCATTGTCTTGCATTAATAGGAACCCAGGGCCAACCGCACCAGCATATGGTCTCACAAGGGGTCTGAGGATCTCATCTCGGTACCTAATGGCAGTCAGGCTACCTCTGGCAAGCACATGGAGGGCTGTGCGTCCCCCCAATGAAATATCACCCCACACCATTACTGACCCACTGCCAAACCGGTTATGCTGGAGGAGGTTGCAGGCAGCAGAACGTTCTCCACGGCGTCTCCAGACTCTGTCATGTCTGTCACATGTGCTCAGTGTGAACCTGCTTTCATCTGTGAAGAGCACAGGGCACCAGTGGCGAATTTGCCAATCTTGGTGTTCTCTGGCAAATGCAAAACTTCTTGCACGGTGTTGGGCTGTAAGCACAACCCACACCTGTGGACATCGGGCCCTCATACCACCCTCATGGAGTCTGTTTCTGACTGTTTGAGGAGACACATGCACATTTGTGGCCTTCTGAAGATCATTTTGCAGGGCTCTGGCAGTGCTCCTCCTTGCACAAAGGCGGATGTAGTGGTCCTGCTGCTAGGTTGTTTCCCTCCTACAGCCTCCTCCATGTCTCCTGATGTACTGGCCTGTCTCCTGGTAGTGCTTCCATGCTCTGGACACTACGCTGACAGACACAGCAGACCTTGCCACAGCTCGCATTCATGTTCCATCCTGGATAAGCTGCACTATCTGAGCCACTTGTTTGGGTTGTAGACTCTGTCTCATGTTACCACTAGAGTGAAAGCACTGCCAGCATTCATAAGTGACCAAAACATCAGCCAGGAAGCATAGGAACTGAAAAGTGGTCTGTGATCACCACTTGCAGAACCACTCCTTTATTGGGGATGTCTTGCTAATTGCCTATAATTTCCACCGGTTGTCTGTTCCATTTGTACAACAGCATGTGAAATTGATTGTCAATCAGTGTTGCTTCCTGAGTGGACAGTGTGATTTCACAGAAGTGTGATTGACTTAGAGTTACATTGTGTTGTTTAAGTGTTCCCTTTATTTTTTTGAGCAGTGTAGTACTTGAGACTTTGGCAGAAAGTTAGACCAGTCTAGGAATTACATTTGGGTATTTAATAAAAACATTTCATGGTCTTTAATAAAAAAAACATCCTGCAATACGTTAGGGGACATTAACTATTTTTATTTCCTGGTGCATGGAATGTATCCAGCCCAGATGGCGGTTTAGAAAGAGATTTCTCCAAAATGTGTCCTGTATCATACTAGCTGATTTGTCCTGTATCATACTGCTTCCCTCCCCCCCCCCCCCCCCCCCCCTTTTATTTCAGCTTCTGGCATAATAATCCTATAATTGCAGATATTTTTTGAGTGATATTGAGCGCTTCTGACCTCCTCATGACACTGTAGACATGTTATCATTCTCCAAATATCTCTGTATGAATGAATCAATGAAGACTTGGGGTCATATATCAATGGGGATGTTTCTTATTTGTGATGCCTGAAATATATACTTTTTACTATGGTGACAATTCTATAGAATACAAATTTTAGAAAAATCAAAAATTTGCATACATTTTGTAGTGAAAGAGGGCCTATATGTCCGCATAATGGGGAGGGTGTAATCCAGTAAACTCTTATGAATGATGCAGTACTTCTCCTGCCCGGGATTACATATCTTCACATCTCTGTGTAAATACATTCACAAATGAATTCACATTGAAGTGCTTTGGATTACCTTTCTATATAGATTATTATCCTTCTGTGGCACCCATACCTGATATTGAGTGTGCAGGACCTTTACATATCTCTACACCAAAAAACTGTCACAAAAAGTAACAACACTCTAAATTTTTGGACGCACGCAAGCCACTATAACTTCCCCCCATCCACACCCAATGCTGCTTGTACTGAAGTCAAATATAGATGTTTCAATGTTGATAAACATAAAAATAAATGTTGTCAAACAACAGTTCTTACTTTAGGCAAAGATCTGTGAAATAATGTGCCTAGTATGTGCATACAACCTTTTTATTGTATGTATGTGAGTGAGTTGTTTCCATTATATGTATCATATCTCTTCAATTTTTGGTTCCCACTGTGGGCAATAAAATTTGAAGAGATACGATACATATAATGGAAACAACACACTCACAACACATATACATATAATGGAAACAACACACACTCACAACACAATTTTGCCTCAATAACATCTGTATAAAAGAACCTTTAAATAACCTGCTAATATGATTTCTTGATCTGCTAAAATCTCTCTTCCACAGATATCTGTAACTTTGGTCTGAAGCACATGTTGGTATCATTTGTTATCACTTTTATATCTGCATCAAACGTTTTACCATTGATGAACAAATAAAAATATACTTCTCTTCCGCCTGCTCTTCGGATGAGATAGCATAGCAAGGAATTATTGCCATAGAGTCAATTTAAAAGTCAGAACCTCTTTTAATGCTCCCTGGCATGTGGCTTCCTAATGTGCTTCCAGGTTTTAGATGTTATCTACCCCCCAGCTGTGGAATGTATCTCTCAGTGATAACAGATTATCTGGGAAGTCCAGTGTATGTTGAGCAGTGTCTGTTTTTGTAGGACTTATAGATGTAATTGAACTGATGATTTTAGTTATCATTTTTCATCTCCTACTTTTACCTACATCATGGAAATGTCTAATGATT
This sequence comes from Hyla sarda, assembly GCF_029499605.1. Lineage (NCBI taxonomy): Eukaryota > Metazoa > Chordata > Amphibia > Anura > Hylidae > Hyla > Hyla sarda. Next base: position 260,684,930 of record NC_079193.1, read on the forward strand.
CAATACTCTAAGATTTATTTTCTTACATTTGCCTTTCAACTTCTATAAAAAATAACCATTAATGGGATTTATAGCCTAGAGACAGCCAGTCCTGATGGGAACATATCAGGGACAACATTCAGGAACAGTGCTATAATATACTTGACACTTGTGGTTTACAACATTTTATGAATTCCACTAATCTCTTATCTGATTAAACTTCATATGTTTTAATTATGAATCTGGCCGGATGTCCCTCCAGGGTTCAGAAACTTCCTGATGGTGAAAATGTTTTTTTTTTGTCTTGCCTTTCTGTATATAATATATATATATATATATATATATATATATATATATATATATATATAGTTGGTTTGTTAGTTAGAAAATAATCACTGCATTTTTGCTATTAGTAATGTAAACCAGCTGTGGATTAGATAGTCTTTGTTCTCTCTAGGTGATGACTCTTTAAAGAATAGCCTTGGGCTAGATGTTTGGGGGAGGTGTGTACATTTTGTGAATCTCTCTGAGAACCTATTGGCCTTAGAAGCTCATCCTTCCTGGTACATTGCAGGCAGTTAATGGCCCAGTAGCACTTAACAAAGTTAAGAGTTGGAATCACTCAAGCATTCAACGCATTGTGATACTTTGTTGCAAGCTTTATGGGTCTCTTTAGGTCTCTCTGGTTTTGCAAAAAAAAAAATGGCCATCTAAAGACGGGAACATACAACTTATTACGCACAAGTCAAATATTTATTAAGTAATGTATCTGTTTGAATGCTCATTATGAAGGGTCTGCAAACAATACCTTTCACACTTCATTTCCTACTGTGGGATTAGATTTTCACTCCCTTGAAGACCATCTGCACCCTTGAGACACAGTTGAGTGTAAATGAAGTGTAAATATTTCCCAGTTTAAAGGGGTACTCCGGTGGAAAACTTTTTTTTTTTAATCAACTGGTGCCAGAAAGTTAAACAGATTTGTAAATTACTTATATTAAAAAAGCTTAATCCTTCCAGTACTTATTAGCTGCTGAATACTACAGAGGAAATTCTTTTATTTTTGAAACACAGTGCTCTCTGCTGACATCACGAGCACAGTGCTCTCTGCTGACATCTCTGTCCATTTTAGGAACTGTCCAGAGTAGGAGAAAATCCCCATAGCAAACATATACTGCTCTGGACAGTTCCTAAAATGGACAGAGATTTCAGCAGAGAGCACTGTGGTCATGATGTCAGCAGAGAGCTCTGTGTTCCAAAAAGAAAAGCATTTCCTCTGTAGTATTCAGCAGCTAATAAGTACTGGAAGGATTAAGATTTTTTAATAATAATAGTAATTTACAAATCTGTTTAACTTTCTGGCACCAGTTGATTTAAAAAAAAAAAAAGTTTTCCTCCGGAGTACCACTGCATTAGTTCTACAGGTCACCAAGTATCTGTTCCAGGCTGACATTAAGTTTGACTGAGGACCTCATGTAAGGATATTTGTTATGTAAAATAATGACTAAACAGTAACATTCCCACAATTGGGAATCTTAAAGGGGTACTCCGCCCCTAGACATCTTATCCTCTATCCAAAGTATAGGGGATAAGATGTCTGATCGCGGGGTCCTGTGCCTGACATCCGATGCACGGAGCAAACTTCCATGCTGGATGACTGGCGATGCGGGGTGGAGGCTTGTGATTCCACGGTCATGCCCCACTCGTGACATCATGGCCACGCCCCATCAATACAAGTCTGTGGGAGGGGGCGTGACATCCTTCACAACCCCCTCCCATAGACTTGCATTGAGGGTGTGTGGCCATGACGTCACGAGCAGGGCATGACCATGACGAGCCTCCGGTGCTGCACCCGATGCTCTAAACAAATGCTGGTGCAGCAGGGAGATCCTAGGGGTCCCCAGCAGCAGGACCCCAGCGATCAGACATCTAATCCCCTATCCTTTGGATAGGAGATAAGATGTCTAGGGGCTGGGTACCCCTTTAAAACAGCCACATTGACCACTATTTAAACATTAGCTAACACTCTAGATAACATTACTGGTTTTAAGAAAATTATGAGAAATCCTTATTATTTTTTTGTTTCACAAGTATTACTATGCATACAATAGTGGGGTCCTGTGAACATGCAATGAAAACACGAATCGTTACAAGCTATGAAATGAGGTGCACATATGGTAGAAATGAACAAGCTATTTTATGGAGGGTTCCAGGAAAACATGATGTCAGCTAAACAGTCATGCAGATGTTTCAGTCAAATACCAAGGTATCTACCCATCATTGACCCTTTCATGACCCACTGCTACCCTTGGTCAAGGCACTTGTTCAACACTTTCCTTCCAGTTTCTTTTTTAGCATACTTTGTACATTTTGGTAGTCAGTTATACTGTATTAGTGAGACCTTTCATAAACATTAATGCACAACAACCCAAAAAGTTCTTATTCAGATGCAAATTTCTAGAATCATAGCCTATCCAATTACTGCAATCTGTCTAGTTCTGACCTATGAACCCTAGTTGGCATGGAAAATAATTGATAAATATGAAGTAGGTAAATAACAGCCAGAGTAGTAGCCAGTGCCTGTGATTATTCATTGTATGATTTCTTGTGTTATTTTATTATATTTATGGTGTATAGGGAAGGATGACAGGTATATTTTTGGGTGACATGAGCATTATGCCAAACACATTTACTGATTTACTATGAGTGTTGGGATTTTATTAGTGTGGAATGTTGTTTCAGACTTTCCAGGATTCCACTCTATCAATAATTTGATAATAGCAAATCAGGCCCTATAAATTAGTTGTTGATAAACCAAGCCCTAGTTTCTTGGAGCAATGTGTCAACAGAGAGGCTACGGATGCCTACTAAGATCAATGGAAGTAAAAGATAAAATGTAAAAAAAATATCAAACTGGCTCCTGAAATATTCTGACTGGTTTCTAATTGGGACACACAGATCCGGAAAGTATTTTCTTGATAGGAATTTCCAGCCATTTATTCACAGGATTTTGTGTGAATTTAATAGTAAAAAGATCAAGTTGTGAGAACATGGTCCTTTTTCCATCTGACCATGCACCCTTTTCACATTTGACAGGTTTGTAGGTAAAAATTCTGGTGCAGACTCGTTTTTCCGCACAGCCCGACAACAACAGGTCAGTTTGACAGTAGCAAATTAGGCCCCATAAAGTAATTGTTGATAAAACAAGGCTGGGGAAGCCCTAGTTGCTTGGAGCAATGTGCCAACAGATCAATGGAAATAAAAAAAGTCAAACTTGCTCCTGGAATATTCGGACTGGCTTCTAAGATCTACAGTATTATGGTGATCCCTTTAACAATTTAGAACAATGCTTAAGCTTGGGCTCCTATATTGTTGAGTGGATTAGGCAGTGGCTGAGTGACAGACAACAGAGGGTTGTAGTCAATGGAGAATATTCAGAACAAGGTCTTGTTACCAGTGGGACCTCAGGGATCTGTACTGGGATCCAGAACAGAAATGGTAGCTGCAAATATGGTGTGTAGGCATGCATGGGGTAGACATAAGGCTATTCTTTATATAAGATAGAGCCAGGAACTGTTCATAGTGCTTAGAATATATTGGGCAGCTAAGATGGGCCGGATGATTCTTATCTGCCGACAAACTCTATAATTTTTATTTTTTCAGTTTTGAATCTTGAAAATTGACAATACCTTACTGATGATTCTGGAATCTGTGTTTTAAGATTTTTAGCAGCCTTGGTCCATAACAACCCTTCAAAGTAGTTTAGAGCAAAACATAACTTTTGTATTATGGCATGAATTGTTCTCAGGTCTCCAGTTAATGGATGTATACAGTATACGCGCCTTCAGATGAATATTCCTGGGGGGAATTGGTTTGCTGTGCATAGTCACAGCTGAGACATCATTCTCTTTCAAATGAATGGCTGGATGGCCAGTGAAAGTGGATGGAGATAATCCATGAATTTGTTGACTGCTTGTTGCTGTTTGCTTTCACACTTGGGAAGCATCTTTGTTCCGTCCTTCCTCATTGTTTACCATAACTAAACAGCTGCTTCTCTGTAGCATTCCTGCAGCCATGCTGAGACACTGTCAGCAACAGGGCAATTCTCCATAGATTTTACAAGAAAGGACAGTGGAAGGACTGTCCTATAAACTTTGCCTTTCATCCGATGTTAAAGTTAGTGCAATGCTGTGACTTTATGTATTTTCATGCGTTCACTCTTACATGCATACATGGTTTCCCTCTATATATGGTTTACGGGGTCACTAATATTTAAAATAAATACCGTATTTTTCGCCCTATAGGACGCATCGGCATATAAGACGCACGCAATTTTAAAGGTGCAAAATCTAGAAAAAAAAGATTCTGAACCCAACAGTGATCTTCAACCTGCGGTCCTCCAGATGTTGCAAAACTAAAACTCCCAGGGAGTTGCAGTTTTGCAACATCTGGAGGTCCGCAGGTTGAAGACCACTAGTATAGGAGGTAATACTCACGTGTCCCCGCTGCTCCGGACCCATAACCGCTGCCCTGGATGTCGCTCCATTGCTGTCACCGCATCCCCGTGGTGTCCCCGACGCTCCGGAAATCTTCTTCCCCGAGATCCACGCTCTCCGTCACCGTCATCACGTCGCCGTCATCACGTCGCTACGCACGCCGCTCCTATTGGATGACGGTACGGCATGCGCAACGACGTGATGACGTTGAAGGAGAGCGCCGGCCATGCAGGGGATCCCGTCACGGAGCAGACACCGAGGAGGCAGGTAAGGTCCCTCCCGGTGTCCTGTAAGCTGTTCGAGACGCCGCGATTTCACCGCGGCAGTCCCGAACAGCCCGACTGAGCAGCCGGGTTACTGTCACTTTCCCTTCAGACGTGGCAGTCAGCTTTGATCGCCTCGTCTGAAGGGTTAATACACGCTATCTGTGATGTCCTGTACTAGCCACGGGTCCCGGACGTTGATGGCCGCAGGGACCGCCGTGATAGGTGTGTGTATTCGCCGTATAAGATGCATGAACTTTTTCCCCCTTATACGGCGAAAAATACGGTAAATTGGCTCTTTGAGAGTACAGTATTTGTAAATTATATTTGCAAACATCTTCTACAATAACTAGTACAAACATTTTTATATAGCTGATGCTTGCTATTGGTTACTTTCCCTGACATGTGATAAAGAGAATAAATCCAACAATAGGCTTTCCAGGCAGAAAATTTCTCCCGCAAAGTTGTATTTAAAATATTCTGATATTGAGCTCTGAATCTGCTTTTCATTTGTGAAGGGGTTATTGTCCATTTTGATTTTAGAATCGCTTAATATTAAACAGCGCCACTCATGTCCTCAGTTAGTTTTATTAAAGTGAATGGAACCAAGTTGTAATTCCCCACATAACCTGAGGACAGGTGTGGTGCTGTTTTTTGGAAGTAATGACCCCTTTTTTCTATTCTTGGATAACCTCTTTAACTCAAAAAGACCTAACAGACAACTTAGCAAGCCCTTGATGTCAAACCATGTTTCTTACAATAACTGACCTTACATATTGTAGCGGTACAATCTATAACCCTAACTTTGTATGCTAATCAAGTCACTACCAAAAACAGTTTTTTATAGTTTTGTAGACAGGAACATATACCATGAACGACTACTATTTTATGAGTGAGCTGTAAAAGTTTTCTAGAGACATCTCGAACAGTCGTCAAAACGTTTCGTGTGGGAGAAAGGCTGTGCCATGTTTTCTTAGAAACATAAGATGGTTTCCAAAGTAAAAACATGTCAATGACTATTTCTTCTGTAGATTTCACAGCACTTTATAATTCAGTGAACTATTACACTATCAAATGTATATATTCATGGTTATGGTTAAAAAATAAATAAATAAAAATAAACATTTACGTAGCAGGAATAAAAGGAATAGAGGATCTTGTCCAGACGCTTACTGTCTAACTAGATGGGGAGTAACAGGTACAAAGTTCTTATAGTGGGTAGTGTGCTAGCCAGATGTAGTTGAGGGGATCTTAAAGGGTTATCCCAAAATTAAAAAGTATCCCCTATCTTCAAAAAGGGTGATAGGTATCTTTTAAGTGGGGTATGACCGTTGAAACATGGGTCTGTTGTCCCCTGAGTGCACATGCTTGGCTGCCACTTCATTCATCTCTATGAGACTTCAGAAGATAGCCACCTTTGTAAATCCCATAGCATCTATAGGAAAGGAGCAGAGGATGAGCATGCATTACTACTTCATTCACTTGGGGAACAACAGACTCTCATTCTTGTGATCTGGAGGGTCCAGCAGTTGGACCACCACTGATAAGATACCTATTCCCTATATTGGCATAATGCCTTTAAATACTTCTGAACAAGCCATATACCCAGTCAACATTTGTGTAAGTATAAATAAAAGTCTAAGCCTTAACATGGGCAGAAACCTCTTGGATATGTAAATGAGGGTGATCTAGATAGAAAAGAAAAGAAAGCTTAATTTCTTAAATAAAGTACAGGACATATGATATTGAAGTGGCATACTACAGGTGTTGCAGGACGTAAAGCAATCCTACAGGTAGCATGCTCTTTATTCATACAGTAATCTCTTAACCCCTTAAGGACTCAGGGTTTTTCAGTTTTTGCATTTTCTTTTTTCCTCTTTTTTCTCTTTTTTTTAAAATAATAACCCTTTCAATTTTCCACCTAAAAATCCATATTATGGCTTATTTTTTGCATCACCAATTCTACTTTGCAGTGACATTAGTCATTTTACCCAAAAATTCACGGCGAAACGGAATAAAAAATCGTTGTGCGACAAAATCGAAGAAAAAAACGCCATTTTGTAAATTTTTGGGGCTTCTGTTTCTACGCAGTGCATATTTCAGTAAAAATGACATCTTATCATTATTCTGTAGGTCCATACGGTTAAAATGATACCCTACTTATATAGGTTTGATTTTGTCGTACTTCGGAAAAAAAATCAACTACATGCAGGAAAATTTATCCGTTTAAAAATGTCATCTTCTGACCCCTATAACTTTTTTATTTTTCCACGTACAGGGCGTTATGAGGACTAATTTTTGTGCCGTGATCTGAAGTTTTTATTGGTATGATTTTTGTTTTGATTGGACTTTTTGATCACTTTTTATTCATTTTTTAATGGTATAAAAAGTGACCAAAAATAAGCTTTTTTGGACTTTGGAATTTTTGGCGCGTACGCCATTGACCTAGCAGTTTAATTAATGATACCTTTTTATAGTTCGGACATTTATGCACGCGGCGATACCACATATGTTTATTTTTGTTTTTACACTGTTTTATTTTTTTTATGGGAAAAGGGGGGTGATTCAAACTTTTATTAGGGAAGGGGTTAAATGACCTTTATTAACACTTTTTTTTTCAGTGTTATAGGTCCCATAGGGACCTATAACACTGCACACACTGATCTCTCATGCTGATCACTGGCGTTTATTAACACGCCTGTGATCAGTGTTACCGGTGCTTGACTGCTCCTGGATCTCAGGCACGGAGCAGTCATTTGTCGATCGGACACCGAGGAGGCAGGTAAGGGCCCTCCCGGTGTCCGGTCAGTTGTTCGGGATGCCACGATTTCACCGCGGCGGTCCCGAACAGCCCGACTGAGCAGCCGGGTCACTTTCAGTTTCACTTTAGAAGCGGCGGTCAGCTTTAATACCGCACATTGCCGTGATCGGTGATGTGTGGTATTAGCCGTGGGTCCCGGCCGTTGATGAACGCCGAGACCGATGCGATGTGATGAGGGGTCGCAGCGTGACCCCGCTTCATATCGCGGGAGCCGGCGCAGGACGTAAATATACGTCCTGCGTCGTTAAGGGGTTAATGGGGGTACTCCGCTGTCCCAGTATGCCGAACATTTTGTTTTGAACGCTTGGAGTGGGTGGAGGGGGTCGTGATGTCATGGCCACGCCCCTCGTGATGTCACACCACACAGCCTCAATGCAAGTCTATGGGAGGGGGCATGGTGGCCGCTATGCCCCCTCCCATAGACTTGCATTGAGGGGGTGTGGTGTTGTGGTAGCCCTTGGGGGTTGTATGAAAGTTGGGGTGTTGTTTCAGTAGATGAGGGGTTAAGGTTAACCCTATAGTTCGTGATGCCAGGCTGAGGGCTAGTATGCTGAGGTAATTCTCCGGCCTATCGCCGCCCTTCCCAGTAACGATAGGTGCATGCAAAAAATGACTGAAGGTACTTGAACTTGGATAAACTTTACTGAACGGCTTGCGGTACATCCAATGCACAATAACAGTCTCATGCAAACAGTCTCTATATAGTTCAGTGACTGACAGTTTTTTGCGGACCTTGAATAGTAATACAAGTCTCTGAATTTAGGGTAATTTGCGAAGATCCGTCCGGATTTAGCGGTTAGATATGGTCCGGTGATCTTGCAGAGTGCTTAGGGATTGATACATTCACAGTTTAGTAATGAACAGCCATCGCCGCAAGGCTCGGGCCTAACTCACTGATGACAGCAGCGCAGATCCTCCTCCGTCAACAGCCCACGAGGAAAGAGAAATTCTGCTTGCTTGGCAGTCCAGGAACAAGAGAGAGATTAATGGCTGCAGCTCCCTTACATGGGCAGGGGCTGAGCCGTTCTGGATTGGTCCAATCAGCTGTCACTCACTGTTATAAAGCATGGTGGGTGATCACCTGACTTCCTCCCAAAGGCCCTTGAACCATAAACCATAGAGTTTCACCCGATCACATGACCCGCAGGTCCTGCGACACTAACTAGGTAAGTACACTTACTATATAAATATATACATTAAATTTAAATAATTTTAATTACAAAAGGGGTGACAAGGGGCTAACTAAGGATGAGGACCCCACCTACACCTAGGACTCTGACTTTGGGGACCTCACCACAAGGCAACGGATGCAATCCGGTGCCGGGACACCACAATGTGAAGTCACAATGGGTGTGGCCATGATGTCAAGACCCCCACCACCTGCACCCAGCGTTTTTAACAAACACCAGGTGCCGCACAGAGATTGTGGGGGTCACAGCTTCGGGACCCTCTCGATCAGACATCTTATCCCCTGTCCTTTGGATAGGGGATAAGATGTCTAGGGGTGGAGAACCTCTTTAATTCATTATGAGCATTCTTCAAATAAAGCATCTATTAGATCCATCAGGTAACTGGTAAATGTGTGGACCAATTTAGGAAGAAAGCATGTGCCCATTCATAAAGTTACAGCATGTGACCATTCATAAAGTTACAGTTTCTGTAAAGACCCCTGAAAGTCAAGCTGTGTTGTCTGAATCACAGAAATGGCTGCATTACAGAAGTATATAGAAGCATCAGTGCTTAGACTATACGCTACCTATGAGGCATGTAGGACATGGCAAAGTGAAACAGTGTTCAGCTCACCTCTCCCAACTTGGTGCACAGACCCATGCCCGGCCAGGCACAAACCACAGAACGAAGCAAAAACAGGAGGTCCAGCACCTCAAAATATGCAGCTTTTATTGTGAAATCGACACACGCTCTTCCTTGGTGACATCAGTGTCAGTTCAGGTGAGGTGTTAAATACTGCTATTATAAACAGTTTACATATACTGTACATTTCACTTCCATTGTTCATTTTGCAAGACAGAGCGGACAGTCGCCAAACTTTTCTCCTATCACATTGAAAACCACAGGAAGGATTCAAGGAATACTTTGGAGTTTGCGGAGGTTTTAGTGTTCTCAGATGTTCCTGCCGTTAGCTGTTCATAATGGAGATACAAAGCATTTTCAGGGATTTGCAGCTGTTAGCAGTCAGTAGTTCCCCTTTGTTTGAAGCTGTCTAGACAATTCATGAATAAGCCTAGTGTTATCCGAAACATCAAATGATGTGATCTCTCTGTCCTCTCAGCCTGCTTGCTTTTGGTAATTAACCCGGAAACAGTCAACTCAGGCTACAACCTATGGTATATTTATTAAAACAATAGTGTTTATCACTTGTGCTATTACACTTTGTCCTGAACACGGGATATTTTCAGGTCAAAAGATTGGATATCAGAGTAAGATCTAGTTTTCCTTACAAGATGATATGCATGTTCTTTGTAATGATGATAGTAGTGAATATTACTATTATTGCTGTCATTGTTTCCAGTACTCTTCTATATGTCCTGTTGCTGATTTTTATTTATGATAATAGAAGATCAGGTCGACTGAAAACAAATCTATGTGGCAGATTTAGTACACTTATTTTCCAATGGATTCATATACAAAGAATTCAGAAAGGTGTTGTGCACATTTCCAGTGCAGGGGCGCTCAGACTTAAATGTCCTTTGTCTAATGGAATCAACAAATGAATATTTATTTCTAATCATATAACAATAGAACCATGCTGAAGTCAACATGAAAGTAGTTTTTCAAAATGGGGCATTATGTGAGAAAGAGAAATGAATGCACTCACCCGTATGAATGGCTTGCTCGAAGAACTTTATTCTTAAAAAGAAGGAGTAGTGTCACGATTCGGCTGGCTGGAGGTGGATCCTCTGTGCCAGAGAGGGATTGGCGTGGACCGTGTTGGTGGACCGGTTCTAAGTTGCTACTGGTATTCACCAGAGCCCGCCGCAAAGCGGGATGGTCTTGCAGCGGCGGTAGCAACCAGGTCGTATCCACCAGCAACGGCTCAACCTCTCTGACTGCTGAAGATAGGCGCGGTACAAGGGAGTAGACAAGAGCAAGGTTGGACGTAGCAGAAGGTCAGGGCAGGCAGCAAGGATCGTAGTCAGGGGCAACGGCAGGAGGTCTGGAACACAGGCTAGGAACACACAAGGAAACGCTTTCACTGGCACAATGGCAACAAGATCCGGCAAGGGAGTGCAGGGGAAGTGATGTATAAATAGGGAGTGAACAGGTGAACACACTAATTAAGCCTGCTGCGCCAATCAGTGGCGCAGTGGCCCTTTAAATTGCAGAGACCCGGCGCGCGCGCGCCCTAAGGAGCGGGGCCGCGCGCGCCGGGACAACACCGACGGGGAGCGAGTCAGGTACGGGAGCCGGGATGCGCATCGCGAGTGGGCGCCTGAGAATAAGACTTTTGTCTAGGATGTTGTCCTCAGGTTCCCAGGATCTCTCTTCTGGACCACAGCCTTCCCAATCCACCCAAAACATTTTTTTTCCTCTGACCGTCTTGGAGGCCAGAATCTCCTTCACGGAGAAGACGTCAGAAGAACCGGATACAGGAGTGGGAGAAACAAGTTTGGGAGAGAAGCGGTTAATGATGAGTGGTTTAAGGAGAGAGACATGGAAGGCATTGGGAATACGAAGAGAAGGAGGAAGAAGGAGTTTGTAAGAGACAGGGTTGATCTGGCACAAGACTTTGAAAGGACCAAGATAGCGTGGTCCCAGTTTGTAACTGGGGACACGAAAGCGGACATATTTAGTAGAGAGCCATACCTTGTCTCCGGGAGCAAAAATGGGGGGAGTTCTTCTTTTCTTATCGGCAAATCTTAATCTTGTAAAAGAGAATTTTGGGTCTCTTTCCATATGGTGGAAAGATCACGAGTCACTTCATCCACAGCGGGCAAACCAGAGGGCAAGGGAGTAGGGAGGGGGGGAAGAGGGTGACGGCCGTACACCACGAAAAATGGGGACTTAGCAGAAGATTCGGAGACTCTGAAGTTGTATGAGAATTCGGCCCATGGTAGAAGATCTGCCCAGTCATCCTGGCGGGAGGAAACAAAATGCCGTAAATAGTCACCCAGGACCTGATTAATTCTTTCTACTTGCCCATTGGATTGGGGATGATAAGAAGAAGAGAAGTTTAATTTAATCTTGAGCTGTTTACAGAGGGCCCTCCAGAATTTAGACACGAATTGGACGCCTCTATCCGAGACGATATGCGTGGGCAATCCATGAAGGCGAAAAATGTGTACAAAAAATTGCTTTGCCAACTGAGGCGCTGAAGGAAGACCAGGAAGAGGAATAAAATGTGCCATCTTGGAAAATCGATCAACGACCACCCAAACAACTGTGTTGCCACGGGATGAGGGCAAGTCTGTAATAAAGTCCATACCAATCTGTGACCAAGGCTGTTCGGGAACGGGCAGAGGATGAAGGAGGCCAGCAGGCTTCTGGCGAGGAGTCTTATCCCGGGCACAGACAGTACAGGCCCGCACAAAATCAACAACATCCGTCTCCAGAGTCGGCCACCAATAAAAACGAGAGATGAGTTGCAAGGATTTTTTGATGCCCGCATGGCCTGCGAGATGGGAGGAGTGTCCCCATTGGAGAATCCCGAGACGCTGGCGTGGAGAAACGAAGGTCTTCCCTGGAGGAGTTTGCCTGATGGAGGCTGGAGAAGTGGAGATCAGACAGTCCGGAGGAATGATGTGTTGCGGAGAGACCTCTACTTCAGAGGCATCAGAAGAACGAGAGAGGGCATCGGTCCTAATGTTCTTGTCAGCAGGGCGAAAATGAATTTCAAAGTTAAAACGGGCAAAGAACAACGACCACCTGGCCTGGCGAGGGTTCAGTCGTTGGGCAGACTGGAGATAGGAGAGATTCTTGTGATCAGTGTATATGATAACTGGAAATTTTGATCCCTCCAGCAGATGCCTCCATTCCTCAAGCGCCAATTTAATGGCCAGTAGTTCTCGATCCCCGATGGAGTAATTTCTCTCCGCTTGAGAGAAGGTCCTAGAAAAAAAACCACAAGTAACAGCATGCCCGGAAGAATTTTTTTGTAGAAGGACAGCTCCAGCTCCCACTGAGGAGGCATCTACCTCCAATAGGAAGGGTTTAGATGGGTCAGGTCTGGAGAGCACGGGAGCAGAAGAAAAGGCAGACTTGAGATGTTTAAATGCGTCTTCCGCTTGTGGAGACCAGGACTTGGGATTGGCATTTTTCTTGGTTAAAGCCACGATAGGAGCCACAATAGTGGAAAAGTGTGGAATAAATTGTCTGTAATAATTGGCAAACCCCAAAAAACGTTGGATAGCACGGAGTCCGGAGGGGCGTGGCCAATCTAAGATGGCAGAGAGTTTATCTGGGTCCATTTGTAGTGCCTGGCCAGAGACCAAGTATCCTAGGAAAGGAAGAGATTGACATTCAAAGAGACATTTCTCCATTTTGGCATAAAGTTGATTGTCCCGAAGTCTCTGAAGAACCATGCGGACATGCTGGCAGTGTTCTTCTAAGTTGGCAGAAAAAATCTGAATATCGTCCAGATAAACCACAACACAGGAATATAAGAGATCACGAAAAATTTCATTAACAAAGTCTTGGAAGACGGCAGGGGCGTTGCACAGGCCAAAGGGCATGACCAGATACTCAAAGTGTCCATCTCTGGTGTTAAATGCAGTCTTCCATTCGTCCCCCTCCCTGATGCGGATGAGATTATAAGCCCCCCTTAAGTCCAGTTTGGTAAAGATGTGGGCACCTTGTAGGCAATCAAAGAGTTCCGAGATAAGAGGTAAGGGGTAGCGGTTTTTTACCGTGATTTTATTAAGTCCGCGGTAGTCAATGCAAGGGCGTAGGGAGCCATCTTTTTTGGACACAAAAAGAAAATCCAGCTCCGGCAGGAGAGGAGGATTTGCGGATAAAGCCCTTTTTTAAATTTTCCTGGATGTACTCTGACATGGCAAGAGTCTCTGGAGCAGACAGAGGATAGATTCTGCCCCGGGGTGGAGTAGTACCCGGGAGGAGGTCAATAGGACAGTCATAAGGCCTGTGAGGGGGTAAAGTCTCAGCTTGCTTCTTGCAAAAGACGTCAGCATAGTCCATATAAGCCTTAGGAAGACCGGATACAGGGGGAACCACAGGGTCACGGCAGGGAGTACTGGGAACCGGTTTAAGACAGTCCTTGAGACAAGAAGTACCCCAGTTCTTGATTTCTCCTGTGGACCAATCAAGGGTTGGGGAATGGCGTTGAAGCCACGGTAATCCAAGAAGAATTTCAGAAGTGCAGTTGGAGAGGACCAAAAATTCAATTTTTTCGTGATGAGGTCCGATGCACATTAGGAGAGGTTCCGTGCAGTAACGCACGGTACAGTCCAATCTTTCATTGTTAACAGAATTGATGTAGAGGGGTCTGGCGAGACTGGTCACCGGGATGTTGAACCTGTTGATGAGAGAGGCCAAAATAAAATTTCCTGCAGATCCGGAATCCAGGATGGCCATAGCAGAGAAGGAGAAGGTAGAGGAAGATATCCGCACAGGCACAGTAAGGCGTGGAGAAGCAGAGTTGACATCAAAAACTGTCTCACCTTTGTGCGGAATCAGCGGACGTCTTTCCAGGCGGGGAGGACGGATAGGACAATCCTTCAAGAAGTGTTCGGTACTGGCACAGTACAGGCACAGATTCTCCATGCGGCGTCGTGTCCTCTCTTGAGGTGTCAAGCGAGACCGGTCAACTTGCATAGCCTCCACGGCGGGAGGCACAGGAACGGATTGCAGAGGACCAGAGGAGAGAGGAGCCGGGGAGAGAAACCGCCTCGTGCGAACAAAAGTCCATATCCTGGCGGAGCTCCTGACGCCTTTCGGAAAAACGCATGTCAATGCGGGTGGCCAGATGAATAAGTTCATGCAGGTTAGCAGGAATTTCTCGTGAGGCCAGCACATCTTTAATGTTGCTGGATAGGCCTTTTTTAAAGGTCGCGCAGAGGGCCTCATTATTCCAGGATAATTCGGAGGCAAGAGTATGGAATTGGATGGCGTACTTGCCAACAGAAGAATTACCCTGGACCAGGTTCAGCAGGGCAGTCTCAGCAGAAGAGGCTCGGGCAGGTTCCTCAAAGACACTTCGAATCTCCGTGAAGAAGGAGTGTACAGAGGCAGTGACAGGGTCATTGCGGTCCCAGAGCGGTGTGGCCCATGACAGAGCTTTCCCAGACAGAAGGCTGACTACGAAAGCCACCTTAGACCTTTCAGTAGGAAACTGGTCCGACATCATCTCCAAGTGCAGGGAACATTGTGAAAGAAAGCCACGGCAAAACTTAGAGTCCCCATCAAATTTATCCGGCAAGGATAATCGTAGGCCGGAAGCGGCCACTCGCTGCGGAGGGGGTGCAGGAGCTGGCGAAGGAGATTGTTGCTGGAGTTGTGGTAATAGCTGCTGTAGCATCACGGTCAGTTGAGACAGCTGGTGGCCTTGTTGCGCTATCTGTTGCGACTGCTGGGCGACCACCGTGGTGAGGTCGGCGACAACTGGCAGTGGGACTTCAGCGGGATCCATGGCCGGATCTACTGTCACGATTCGGCTGGCTGGAGGTGGATCCTCTGTGCCAGAGAGGGATTGGCGTGGACCGTGTTGGTGGACCGGTTCTAAGTTGCTACTGGTATTCACCAGAGTCCGCCGCAAAGCGGGATGGTCTTGCAGCGGCGGTAGCAACCAGGTCGTATCCACCAGCAACGGCTCAACCTCTCTGACTGCTGAAGATTGGCGCGGTACAAGGGAGTAGACATGAGCAAGGTCGGACGTAGCAGAAGGTCAGGGCAGGCAGCAAGGATCGTAGTCAGGGGCAACGGCAGGAGGTCTGGAACACAGTCTAGGAACACACAAGGAAACGCTTTCACTGGCACAATGGCAACAAGATACGGCAAGGGAGTGCAGGGGAAGTGATGTATAAATAGGGAGTGCACAGGTGAACACACTAATTAAGCCTGCTGCGCCAATCAGTGGCGCAGTGGCCCTTTAAATTGCAGAGACCCGGCGCGCGCGCGCCCTAAGGAGCGGGGCCGCGCGCGCCGGGACAAGACCGACGGGGAGCGAGTCAGGTACGGGAGCCGGGATGCGCATCGCGAGTGGGCGCCTCCCGCATCGCGAATCGCATCCCGGCTGAGAGAGACATTGCAGCGCACCCGGTCAGCAGGTCTGACCGGGGCGCTGCAAATGCGAGGAAGTTGCGAGCGCTCCGGGGAGGAGCGGGGACCCGGAGCGCTCGGCGTAACAAGTAGTACAGCGGGAAGAATCAGAGGAGCGACCTCGTGGCAACAGACTGTTTCTGCGCCCTTCATTGGGCCGCTGGACCAGCATGAGAGTTGGGCCCCCCTGATCAGACACTTATACCCTATCCTGTGCATCAATGGTGGTGCTCCTCAGAGTATCCTTTAACATAGTGTGAACCCAGACTTAGAAGGAAACCACTCTGACTGTTGCAGCTTTTTTTATTCTCCAATGATCAGCTCTAATCTCTAGGGAACCCTCTGTGGCAACACCTTTGAAATTATTCTCTTATCTTTATTGTGTTGGGTTCACCAAGGTGGGAGTTGCTTTCCACATAGACATCCTGCTGTGACACTTCCCTCTATAATATCTTTATGCTGTAGTAGGATAAGTAGATGGCAGTTCTGCTGGTAGATCACCCCCTGAAATTCAGATTTACAGGCAGATATTGCGGTAGGATTTGCTACTATTTTCTACCAGGCAATATACAATGGATAAAATTCACAGCAAAATGTAGAAGAAATTGCCGACAGATATGGCATTCTGATGTTTGAAAATCCATGTAGATATTTTTTACTGCATGTGAATGGGATTATGTAATCTTTTATTTGCTTGCATTGTACTATACTTTTTGCAGATGATAGATGCAAAACGCAACTAATGTGAACTTAGCCTTATTAGGTTTTTAACATTTAATTGGTCACAGTTGCTTCAGCGAATTTTGTAAAAGTTAATTGTACAAGCAAGTATAAGAAGAAGCTTTGTTGTATATCTTACCAGAGAAAAACATTCTTCTTTCCCTTTTTATCAAGCTTTGTTTCTCCAGCCCTGCTTAATTTTCATCTACTCTGAAACAACAGCTCACTGAGAGTTTAGATTACATGCTGTTATTACAAGTTTATGGATAGGGCAGGGGTGAGGAGTTAGATAGGAGGGGAGTCAGTTCAAAGAGCAGAGGCAGACAGAAACACAGAAAGACTGCTAAGAGATTATTGCTAGCAACGAATCTCACCCAGGGCTTGATTCACAGCATGGAAATCTCACTACTGCTCTATGATGCCTTCCATGCTGATGTCGCTTCTGAGGGTATTCACTACAGATATGGGGGACCAGGATCCTCTATTCCGTGTGTGCTCAGTGTATGGGAGGATTCATAGAGGCTGGGTACTATCCATTAGATCAGCGACAGCTGAAAATAGGACATTTTGTAAAAAATTTTATATACAAAGTTATATAATGACCAGAAATGGTGCTGCTTTTCACGCACACATGTGATAGATTATTCTGAGAAGTTACCTGAAATGAAAAGTACACTTTAAATAGCAATTTTATTCTTTTTATTAATTATTACATGTTGTTACATATTCTTAAAAGTGGATAAGACTCTCAGGAAGGTAGGGACCTATGTTTGGATATGAAAAGTAAGTAATGCTTTTGGGAAATCTATAAGCAAACAAAATTGTTATGTCACCACAATATATGTTTCATTATGTTTAGACCTAAAGTCTGTTTACATATTTGTGGTGCACTTAAAATGTTTAGTCTTTCTCCAAATATTTGGGTGATAATATCCACTGTTTAGTCTTACAACCCCTATGCATTTTTAGACAGTTTCTAAAAGATAAAGATCCTGTCATCCAAAGAATAAAACTCTGGTTTAAATAGAAATAAAATTACAGCCTGTTAGGGGTGTAAATAATTACATTACCTATACTTAACCCCTTAAGGACTGAGCCCTTTTTCACCTTAAGGACTCGGCCATTTTTTGCAAATCTGACCACTGTCACTTTAAACATTAATAACTCTGGAATGCTTTTAGTTATCAATCTGATTCCGAGATTGTTTTTTCGTGACATATTCTACTTTAACGTAGTGGTAAAATTTTTTGGGAACTTGCATCCTTTCTTGGTGAAAAATCCCAAAATTTGATGAAAAATTTGAAAATTTTGCATTTTTCTAACTTTGAAGCTCTCTGCTTGTAAGGAAAATGGATATTCAAAATAATTTTTTTTTTAATTCACATATACAATATGTCTACTTTATATTTGCATCATAAAATTGGTGAGTTTTTACTTTTGGAAGACACCAGAGGGCTTCAAAGTTCCACAGCAATTTTCCAATTTTTCACAAAATTTTGAAACTCGCTTTTTTTCAGGGACCAGTTCAGGTTTGAAGTGGATTTGAAGGGTCTTCATATTAGAAATACCCCATAAATGACCCCATTATAAAAACTGCACCCCCGATAGTATTCAAAATGACATTCAGTAAGCGTTTTAACCCTTTGCGGGTTTCACAGGAATAGCAGCAAAGTGAAGGAGAAAATACACAATCTTCATTTTTTACACTCGCATGTTCTTGTAGACCCAATTTTTGAATTTTTGCAAGGGGTAAAAAGGAGAAAAATTTTACTTGTATTTGAAACCCAATTTCTCTCGAGTAAGCACATACCTCATATGTCTATGTTAATTGTTCGGCGGGCGCAGTAGAGGGCTCAGAAGGGAAGGAGCGTCAAATGGTTTTTGGGGGGCATGTCACCTTTAGGAATCCCCTATGGTGCCAGAACTGCAAAAAACCCCACATGGCATACCATTTTGGAAACTAGGCCCCTCGGGGAACGTAACAAGGGGTAATGTGAACCTTAATACCCCACAGGTGATTCACGACTTTTGCATATGTAAAAAAAAAGAAAATTTTTTTTACCTAAAATGCTTGGTTTCCCTAAAGTTTTACATTTTTAAAAAGGGTAATAGCAGAAAATACCCCCCAAAATTTGAAGCCCAATTTCTCCCGATTCAGAAAACACCCCATATGGGGGTGAAAAGTGCTCTGCTGGCGCACTACAGGTCTCAGAAGAGAAGGAGTCACATTTGGCTTTTTTGAAGGAAATTTTGCTCTGGGGGCATGCCGCATTTAGGAAGCCCCTATGGTGCCAGGACAGCAAAAAAAAAAACACATGGCATACCATTTTGGAAACTAGACCCCTCGGGGAACGTAACAAGGGGTAAAGTGAACCTTAATACCCCACAGGGGTTTCACGACTTTTGCATATGTAAAAAAAAATAAAAAAATGTACCTAAAATGCTTGGTTTCCCAAAAAATTTACATTTATACAAAGGGTTAAAGCAGAAAATACCCCCCAAAATTTGAAGCCCAATTTCTCCCGATTCAGAAAACACCCCAAATGGGGGTGAAAAGTGCTCTGTTGGCGCACTACAGGTCTCAGAAGAGAAGGAGTCACATTTGGCTTTTTGAAAGCAAATTTTGCTCTGGGGGCATGCCGCATTTAGGAAGCCCCTATGGTGCCAGGACCGCAAAAAAAAAACACATGGCATACCATTTTGGAAACTAGAGCCCTCGGGGAATGTAACAAGGGGTTAAGTGAACCTTAATACCCCACAGGCGTTTCACGACTATTGCATATGTAAAAAAAATAAAAAAATTTTATACCTAAAATGCTTCTTTTCCCAAAAACTTTACATTTTTAAAAAGGGTAAAAGCAGAAAATACCCCCCAAAATTTGAAGCCCAATTTCTCGCGAGTACGGCGATACCCCATATGTGACCCTTAACTGTTGCCTTGAAATACGACAGGGCTCCAAAGTGAGAGCGCCATGCGCATTTGAGGCCTAAATTAGGGATCGCATAGGGGTGGACATAGGGGTATTCTACGCCAGTGATTCCCAAACAGGGTGCCTCCAGCTGTTGCAAAACTCCCAGCATGCCTGGACAGTCAACGGCTGTCCGACAATACTGGGAGTTGTTGTTTTGCAACAGCTGGAGGCTCCGTTTTGGAAACCGTGGCGTACCAGACGTTTTTCATTTTTATTGGGGAGGGGAGGGGGGCTGTGTAGGGGTATGTGTATATGTAGTGTTTTTTACTTTTTATTTTATTTTTTGTGTTAGTGTTGTGTAGTGTTTTTAGGGTACAGTCACACGGGCGGGGGTTCACAGTAGTTTCTCGCTGGCAGTTTGAGCTGTTGCAGAAAATTTGCTGCAGCTCAAACTTGCAGCCCGATACTTACTGTAAGCCTCCGCCCATGTGAGTGTACCCTGTACGTTCACATTGGGGGGGACATCCAGCTGTTGCATAACTACAACTCCCAGCATGCGCTGACAGACTGTACATGCTGAGAGTTTTAGTTTTGCAACAGCTGTAGGCACACTGGTTATGTATCACGGAGTTTGTGACCTTACTCAGTGTTTCAAAACCAGTGTGCCTCCAGCTGTTGCAAAACTACAACTCCCAGCATGTACGGTGCATGGTGTAAGGTGACTGCTGGGAGTTGTAGTTTGCAACAGCTGGAGGCACACCGGTCGTGAAACACTGAGTTAGGTAAAAAAAGCTCTAAGTTTCACAACCAGTGTGCCTTCAGCTGTTGCAAAACTACAACTCTCAGCAGTCACCGACAGCCAACGGGCATGCTGGGAGTTGTAGTTATGCAACCAGCAGATGCACCACTACAACTCCCAGCATGCACTTTAGCTGTTTGTGCAAGCTGGGAGTTGTAGTTATACAACAGCTGAAGGTACACTTTTCCATAGAAAAAATGTGCCTCCAGCTGTTGCAAAACCATAAGTCCCAGCATGCCCATAAGGGAATGCTGGGAGTTGTGGTGGTCTGCCTACTGCTGTTGCATAACTACAGCTCCCAGCATGTCCTTTTTGCATGCTGGGAGCTGTTGCTAAGCAACAGCAGGAGGCTGTCACTCACCTCCAACTGCTGCTCCACGATGCCGCCGCACAGGTCAGTCCCTCGCCGCCGCCGTCGCTACTGGGGCCCCGATCCCAACATGGACGCCGGGGATCGGGGTCCCCAGCACCGGGGGTCGTCTTCCCGCACCCGCTCACGTCCTCCGGAAGAGGGGCGGAGCGGGTGCGGGAGTGACGCCCGCAGCAGGCGCCCTGATTGGTCGGCCGGTAATCCGGCCGACGAATCAGGGCGATCGTGAGGTGGCACCAGTGCCACCTCACCCCTGCAGGCTCTGGCTGTTCGGGGCCGTCAGAGACGGCCCCGAACAGCCAGTAATTCCGGGTCACCGGGTCACTGGAGACCCGATTGACCCGGAATCGCCGCAGATCGCTGGACTGAATTGTCCAGCGATCTGCGGCGATCGCCGACATGGGGGGGCATAATGACCCCCCTGGGCGATATGCCGGGATGCCTGCTGAACGATTTCAGCAGGCATCCGGCTCCGGTCCCCAACCGGCTAGCGGTGGGGGCCGGAATTCCCACGGGCTTATGGATACGCCCTGCGTCCTTAAGGACTCGGGATGCAGGGCGTATCCATACGCCCTGCGTCCTTAAGAGGTTAAATGGGGTAATCCAGGATTTTTTTTATTTGACTATGCTACAGGGGCTGTAAAGTTAGTGTAGTTCATAATATAGTGTCTGTACCTGTGTGTGACGGTTTTCTCACAATTCTTCTGTGATTTTCACCCCAATATTTATTTTTACCAGCATACAAAATGACTGTTGTCTTGGATTTTTCCCAGGTTGTAATGCAGCCAAGACCTGACTCACTAGCTGATGACAGGGAGCCTGTCTGCTTCGATTGGTGGAGGGATCACTTGGTGGGAGAGAGATCAATCTGCAACTATTACAATGGCTGTAGGCATTCTGATTGAAAACCACAGGTCTTTTGAATGAATGCAGCTCATTTATGTTTCAATGGGTGGGTGGCTGATGTGTGGGAGGGAGGAAAATGGAATTGTGGGATTTGTAGTCAAAGAAAGAAAAGTCAAACAGGAAATACCTGTTCACAAAAGCTAGCCACAGTATTATGGTAATCTCACAACATAGCCTTTTAGCCCCAAGACAAGCGCAGATCCTTTCTAAGCATGTCCATTACTGTGTGCCAGGTACGTACTATAATCACCTTATGGTGGATAACCCCTTTAAAGGGGTACTCCGCCCCTAGACATCTTATCCCCTATATAAAGGATAGGGGATAAGATGTGTGATCGTGGGGGTCCCGCCGCTGGTGACCCCCACAATCTCAGCTGCGGCACCCCAGACATCCGATGCCAGATGACTGGCGATGCGGGGCAGAGGCTCATGACATCACAGTCACACCTGCTGGTGAAGTCATGGCCACGCTTGCTCATAACGTGATGACCACGCCACCTCAATGCAAGTCTATGGGAGGGGGCGTGACGGCATTAAGGGATCGTGGCCATGATGTCACGAGCAGGCATGGTCGTGACTTCACCAGCAGGTGTAACTGTGACATCACAAGCCTCTGCCCCGCATCCTGCATCAGCACTGCACAAGCATCTGGCACTGCACCCGACGCTGTAAATGAACGCCGGGTGCAGCAGGGAGATCTCCGTGATCAGACATCTTATCCCCTATCCTTTAAATAGGGTATAATATGTCTAAGGGCAGAGTACCCCTTTAATCTCCTTGATGAAGTGCTCCCGCTGCTTTGCTGATGATGTTCGAAACATAATGCAACGCATGCGCTTGAAACGCGCCCCACTTGTCTAATTGCCTTGCAGCACGGTGTTGTTATGTCTCACTTGCTATACATGTTTTAATTGATTAAAATAAAAAGACTACTTTTTAAAAGTGCTGGGTCAAGTAGTCTTCCAGTATTCATTGTTCACGCATACCACATGGCCAGATGGGGATCCGGGCACACTGTTGAAGAGGTGAGCTTTAAATGTTTCCTATACTTACAGACTCTTTATATGTGTGGCCTAAAAGTACAAGGAGTACATATTAGTTCTAGATTTTGGGAAAATTAAGCCTTCAATACTCAGGTCCTGTAGAAGTCCTGGGAAAACCTGCTCTATTTAGAAAATACGGTATCCGAAACATGGAATTGTAAAAATAACATTCTAGTCAGTTAAGATCATGTGGAGTGTTCCTGATGCCTCTAAGAAAACATCCAAAAATGTGTTGACATAAACTAAAGTGCATTTGAAAAATATATATAAATAAAATAGTATTTGTTTAATGTCTCTACCCTTCAGTGAATCTATCCCTGTATGCCTTCAAGTGCTATGACTATAATTATCCCGGCCACTTCAATGCTCTTATTATCACATTAGCCATGAAATAATGTGCTTAATATCTGTACTCATGCATCTATAGCGGAGACTTGGCTGTTTACCCAAGCCATAATGCATGTATTGTTTCTGATTTACTTTCTCTCACATAACTTCAGAACTTAGTTCCATAATTCTTTCTGTATAGTTCATTGTATTACAGCATGATAGCTCCAAAATCCCACATGCCTGTCCCAGTCTTGTCTACAGCATACTAATGATTGACCCCTGGAGTCCTGAATAATCTGACCGCATTTTACATACTGTAGGGTAGTTAGCAGCTCTGAGGCATAACCAGTTAACCCCTCTGGTATTCTGTACATTCTAGGAGAACAACGCTGTATTGTTGATTGTTCATTAACTTTCTATGTGAAGATTTAGGATTCTTAATACTTTCTTTCGCCCCTTCGTTGACTATACTTTGCAGCACTGGATATGCATATGCGGTAGACATATGGGGAAGGACTTAGCTTAGTTGTGCAGCTGTGTAAAACTGTAATAAAAATCATGTGGATATGGTTAATGTCTACTTTGTGATCTGCCACGTTATTGTCTTTTTCCATGCTGAATACAATATGGTAAAAATGTTACTGCACGTGGTATACAGTACATGTATAATAAAATGTTATCAACTTGTAAGGGCATTAAAAGACACTGGGGGAGATTTATCACAACCTGTGAAAAAGAAAAGTTGACTAGTTGTCCATAGCAACCAATCAGATCGCTTCTTTATTTAAAAAAAAAAGGTTTCTAAAAAATATATGAAGCGATCTGATTGGATGCTGTAAGCTCCTGGTCAACTTTTTCTCTGCATAGGTTTTGATAAATCTCCCCCACTTTTCCTCACTACAGAACATAAAGGAGATTACATTGCTGTAAAAACGCAAGAACAGTAAATTCCAGTATATTACACACAGTTGAGATCTCTACTCTGCATGAAGTTGTTCTCTTTCTTCATCCTCTCCATTTAAGACAGACTGCCATGAATGTTTCTTCAAGCCATGACTTGTCTAAGAAAATATTGCCCTTAAAGGGGTATTTAAAATCTTAAAAACATATCCCATATCCACAGCATAGCTGTGGGGGTGGTGGAAGGGGGGTTGGGGAGAGGAAGGAATGCTTGGACCAACTTCTGGGACCTTGCAGTCTCCAGAACACGGTCCTGGCTCTCCCCTCTGCAGGAAGTGGGGGGCTTGGCATGCACTCTATGTGGGCGATTTATCAAAACCTGTGCAAAGGAAGAGTTGCCCAGTTGCCTATTACAACCAATCAGCTTGCTTCTTTCATTTTTAAAAAGGCCTCTGTAAAATGAAAGAAGCAATCTGATTGGTTGCTATGGGCAACTGGGCAATTTTTCCTCTGCATGGGTTTTGATAAATCTCCCCCTATGTACGGTATTTTCTATGGAAGCACTGTAGATGCCCAAATAGAGAGTTCAAGTATCTCCAGTGCTCTCATAGACTGTGCACGGAGTGTGTACCGACCCCACTACTACATTCAGTGAGGAAAGTCCATGCCCTGTTCTGTTGTTTTTTGGGGGGTCCCACAGGTCAGACGCTTATAAGTTTTTAAGGGCTGGTATACCCCTTTAATGGTCAGTGGACTGACCTTCACAGATCTGCAGGTTATCCTCTACCCTGTGGATATGCTCAAATGAGAATAATCTGTAATAATGCCCACATAATGTCCACAAACTACCTCTCAGCATTTAATGAATGCATATAGGAATACAGATAGGATGAGGAAGGGGAAATCAGTGGAGACCTGGCGATCGATGAGGAAATAATGTTAAATATTAAAGCCAGTCTGCCAGTTTTAAAATGTATTTCACCTACTGAAAGCCCTTTAACATGTTTTGCTCCTTTTCTATACTATAGAGCAGAAATGTAGGCCAGTAAATACTTATACCAAAGAAAACAAATTGCAACCCTAGTAAAAAGAGCGGAGGAGGATTATTTAAAATTTCCCCTAATATCTTACTCTGTCTAGTTGTAATTTTGAAAATAAATATGTTGTGGCCTTTTTGCTACTGCGGACTTGATGATACTCCCTGGCCACTATCTCCTGCAGCTGACAATCTGTTGGCTCCTATACCACAACGCTCATTGCAGTTTCCTGGTCCCTGTAAGGCATCAACTGGTCAGGAACTGCAGGCTTAAAGGGGTACTCCAGTGGAAAAAAATAATCATATCATCTGGCTCCAGAAAGTTAAACAGATTTGTAAATTACCACTATTAAAAAATCTTCTAGTACTTATCAGCTGCTGTATAGGAAGTTGAGTTGATCTTTTCTGTCTGACCACAGTGCTCGCTGCTGACACCTCTGTCCATGTCAGGAACTGCCCAGAGTAGAAGCAAATCCCATAGCAATCCTCTCCTGCTCTGGACATTTCCTGACATGGACAGAGGTGTCAGCAGAGAGCACAGTGGTCAGATGGAAAATAACAACTCAACTTCCTCTGTAGTATATAGAAGCTGATAAGTACTGGAAGGATTAGGATTTTTTTAATCAAAGTAATTTAAATATCTGAAATCTGTGTAACTTTCTGGAACCAATTGCTTCCCACCGGACTACCCCTTTAACTAGTCACTGGCTGTGGAAAGTCACTGCTGGAGCCAATGGCTCGTTGGTTGGGTAATTCCTGCAGAGTTGACGTATCACAGGAACCAGGAAGCAACATTAAGCAGCATGGTCACTTTTTAATTTTTCAGGGTTGCTGAAATAACCCTTTAAAGGAACAGTCCAGAAAAAAGCTGGTGCTTTGTATGTGTAGTAAGGGATGTTGAAAGTGTGTGTTCTGTCTATTTTTAAATTTGGAGTTGGCTACAACCCTGTCAGGCCCTGTACTAGGCATTATATATATATATATATATATATATATATATATATATATTCTTTGAGTGTTACTTTAATTACTTAATCTAAAATAATACTAATATTAAATTAGCATTATTTTTTAATTATTATATTAATAAATAATTTGTTTCTTTATACAAGGATGTCACGGTTAAATACCTTCACTGCCTATACTGCATATAAGTTATCTCTTCTGTAGACGATGCCTTCTCTTTGTTCTGTGCCATAATTGCTATGATGCTTTCTTCAATAGATGACCTTTTTAGATTGAGATAGAGGTCAGCCCTGTGATTTACACCAAAATAATGCAGTTCTTTGAAAATTCAAGTCTTCAGTGTCATCGAAAGCTTTGAACTGAAGTCTTCAGATTGATGTGCTGAAAGAAGACTATAAATGTTAAATTTAAACATAGGAAGTCTTTCACTCCCAAAGACCTCTGTATATATTAGATTTAGATCAAGCAAAGTCTGTTTAATCATGTTCTTGCTTTTAAGTCCTGGTTTGTTTTCAGAAAGCATTGAAAAAATATTACCATGAGTGGTGTATATATGAATGCATTATAATATCACGGGAGCTCAAGAGAAGAAGAGAGGCTACTAATTAAAGTTATCCAGGGGTGAATGGTGACTTTTTTTTTTACCCCCACCCTTATACTGTGCCTAAAGCATCTATGTAGTGAACCTGTATATTTCTCTGTACTGATAAGAAGCAAGAACCTAGAAATAGATGGATGTCAACAGATGGGTGACTCTTCCTTCTGCAGAAGACTCTGCTTTGGCCTTTATGAGATAATTGTCTTCCTTCAGGAGGGGAGATCATTTTCATACCTTTTTCCCATGGAACATTGCCTGAAAAATACATCTCCTTACACCACTGGATCCCTTCAACGCCAATTCAAGCCATTGAAGCATTAGATCTGTACTATAAATGTATCGTCCTAGCGCCCAGACCCTGACCGATCAAAAAGTTTGATAAAACTCTATGACATGTCAAATGTTATTTACCCCCTTAAGGATGCAGGTCGTACATGTACGCCCTGCACCCATTCCCCTTCTGTGATGGGGGCTCAGCAGTTTAGCACATGTCATAGCTGGGTGGTCCCGGCAGCCATCAGCCGCCGGGAACTATGTCTAATGCCGGACATCACAGATAGCAGTGATGCCTGGCATTCACCCCTTTAAGTTGATTGCAGCATCTAAAATAAAAATAAAAAACACTCCAGGCAGCTCAGCTGACCTGATTGGGACCATCATGGTGAAATTGCAATGTGTCGATCAGCTGAGAGGATGGTGGGAGGGCCCTTACCTGCTTCCTCGGCGTCCGATCGGTGGCTCAATGCTCCAGGAAGCCTCAGCGGCCTGGAGCAATCGAGCACTGATAACACTGATCAATGCTTTGAACAGTATGTGCAATCTAATGATTGCATGTTATAGTCCCGTATGGGGACTATAAAATAGTGTAAAAAAAAGCTTTAAAAAAAAAAACTTAATAAATGTGATTTAACCACTTCCTTAATAAAAGTTTGAAGTTAAAATAAATATAAATATATGTGGTATCTCCGCGTGTGTAAATGTCCTAACTATAAAAATATAATGTTAATTAAACTGCACGGACAATGGCGTATACATATAAATTCCCAAAAGTCCAGAATTGCGATCAAAAAGTCACATCAAAATAAAAATGGTACTGATATAAACTAGAGATCATGGTGCAAAAATTAGCCCTCAGACATCCCTGTATAAAGAACAATTCTAAAATGATCAGAGGTCAAAAGAGGACAATTTTAACCCCTTCCCAACCCATGACACACATGTACGTCATGACTGGGAAGGTTTTCCCGACCTATGATGTACATATATGTCATGCAGATACTGGCCGCTACTCACTGATAGCCAGCCCTCTTGCCTTGGGACCTGGGACCCCCCCCCCGCTTTCTCCGCGATCACTACTAACAGCTAGCAAATCTGACTGGCAGCGTTCTGCATTGAATATCATGAGCAGAGCAGTGTGTGTGTCACGATCATGGGGATCGGGACACACACACTGCTCTGCTAAGTGTCCCCAGTGTCCTGTCCCCCTTCCCCAATGTGAAATATGAAAAAATGCTTATATTACTATAAGCCTTCTAATGTCATAAAAAAGTAGAAGATTGTTTAACAAATGATGTCAGAAAGTAGACATGTTGTGGATGTGAATTAATAACTACATTTATTTGGCATGACTATTTCTCTTACAAGTAGAGAGTTTCAAACATAGAGAAATGGCAATTTCTTAAATTTTTCACAATATTTTAGAGTTTTTCACAAAAATCGCTTAATGTATCAGCAAAATTTTAAATGGGTAGTCCAGTGGTGAAAAACATATTCCCTATCCTAAGGATAGGGGATACGTTTCAGATTGCGGGGGGTCCGACCGCTGGGGCCCCCCGCGATCTCTCTGTACAGGGCCTCGGCTTGCAGGCCAGATAGCACGTGTTGACCACCGCACGAAGCAGCGGCCGACACGCCCCCTCAATACAACTCTATGGCAGAGCCGGAGATTGCCGAAGACAGCACTCTGCCATAGAGTTGTCAGCTGCCGCTTCATGCGGTGGGCAACACGCCCCATTCTCGCGGGCTGTCGGGCCTTGTACAGGAGATCGCAGGGGGGCCCCAGTGGTCGGACCCCCCGCGATCTAAAACTTATCCCCTATCTTTAGAATAGGGGATAAGCTTTTCACCACTGGATATCTCCTTTAAATAATATAAAGTACAATATGTCTAGAAAAAACTATCTCTGAATCACATTGCCAGGTGAAAGCAGTTATTACCACTTAAAGAGACACATGTCAGATTTGAAAAATGGACTGGGTCATAAAGGCCAAAACTAGCTGGGTCATGAAGTGGTTAAACATGCAAATTTTCATACAAAAAGTTATAATTTTTTTAAATAAGTAAAATGAAATCAAACCTATATAAGTTGGGTATTATTTTAATTCTATGGACTTACAGAATAAATATAAGCGTTCATTTTTACAGAAAAGTGCACTGCGTAGAAACGGAAGCATGTTTTTTCTTTTTTTTCAACTTTGCCCCACAAGTAAGTTTTTTTAATTTTTTATTTCACTGTAGATTTTGTGGTGAAACGAGTGATTTCATTTCCAAGTAAAATTGGTGGCGCAAAAAAACAAGCCTTCATATAGGTCTGTAGGCAAAAACCTTAAAACTATGTTTTTCTCTGAAACACTAATACATAGGCCAGATTGTATGCTTCCCAAGTTTGTGCAGTATAAATCTCTTGTCAGACTCCCTTTAGCAATGAAAAATCGCACATAGTTGAATGTTAGATATTGCTGTATGTCTGCTCATGATGGGTGTAGGAACAGACTTGGTGGACTTTGTGCATTAGTATTAGTAATTTGCACAATTAACTAGGTCAATGGGTTGTGTACTTCTCCCTAAAATGATACAGGAATGCAATCCTTTTTATTTATTTATTTATTTATTGTCCGTAAGGTTTGGTTTACACTGTGTTTTTTCAAGCATATTTCTTTTATAAATTGTCACTTAATTATACGGCTGTAAAAATTGCGTCCGTATTTTGACATTTTGCAACAGACATTAATATTAAAAAATGGCGGCACAATTTATCTACAATTTGGTAGATGTATTTTTACAAATGAAAGACGTGGAAAAAACACTGTGGGGAACCAAGCCTAATAACAACAGCAGTTTGCACAATTGTGGTGAAATAGTGACATAGTGCGATTTAGCTAGAATCACAGGACAAACACATCAAAATCTCAGAAAAACCGCACTGTGTGAACACAGCCTACAAACTTCTACAGAAGAGATTTCTTAGAAGAGACACCAGATTCCATGTTTGTTCAGGTTTTCACAAATACCTTGTAATTAAGACAAATGGTTTTTAGCCCTGAGCAGTTTATGGAGTTAACAGATAATTGATAACACTTAAGGTTATTAGAACATTCCATTAGACCAGTGGTCTGTTGCTAATATATCCAAGCATTCAATATAGAAGCAATGGTTTGCCTCATCATTTAATATCGTTAGTGGGAGAACATGCTACTTTCCTTTCTCTGGGATATGTTATATTTTTAGTTTTTAATGAGTACGAAACAATAAAGGAATAGATCTGTTGACCAATGTATAAAGCACTTCTGAGTGGTTAGGATCAATGAATAGATATGAGAATGATACATGGTGCATATGATACTAGGAAGGGCTGTGATCGCCAAGAATGTTTAGGAATTGCATGCATGAAGTTGAATGCAAACATTATAAAAGAAGTTAACTACTTGACATAACTTTCTAAGGCAAACTAAAACATTGTACAGGAAGACATAAATATAGAGACACGAAAAGTAAACATCCTTTGCCATTTTTCTTGGCAACCCAGCCATGGATGCCTCAAGGAGGTTGTCCCAGCTGTCTGCTGTGTGCCGAATAATAGTGTCTCTGAATCCCACTCATTTCCTGTTCGGTAAGAGCCTCTTTTTCTTGGCCAGGTGTTTGCAGACTTTGAGGCCACTATTTTGACACACCACTTTAAACAAAAGCAGAGTAACAATTCTGTTCTTGTTGTTACAGTTGTTTTTGTAATTGCTGATCTCTTACCAAACACACAAGACAGATAATGTCTGTTGGTTTTACTAGTCGGAGCCCATATTGTGGGAAAATGTGGAAAGTCTAAATAACAAGGAATCAAGTAGGAGTAAATATTTGATGATCAGAAGGAAAAATACTACTGGATTAATAACCTTTTAGCATCTTTTCAGATATGCCACAGTGAGTATTTTACTTCCTAGAGTTTATACAGATGGCTATAAGAGAAAAACATGGAGCCCATTAACCCCTTAAGGACTCAGGGTTTTTCCGTTTTTGCACTTTCGTTTTTTCCTCCTTACCTTTTAAAAATCATAACCCTTTCAATTTTCCACCTAAAAATCCATATTATGGCTTATTTTTTGCGTCGCCAATTCTACTTTGCAGTGACATTAGTCATTTTACCCAAAAATGCACGGCGAAACGGAAAAAAAAATCATTGTGCGACAAAATCGAAAAAAAAACGACATTTTGTAACTTTTGGGGGCTTTCGTTTCTACGCAGTGCATATTTCCGTAAAAATTACACCTTATCATTATTCTGTAGGTCCATACGGTTAAAATGATACCCTACTTATATAGGTTTGATTTTGTCGCACTTCTGGAAAAAATCATAACTACATGCAGGAAAATTTATACGTTTAAAAATGTCATCTTCTGACCCCTATAACTTTTTTATTTTTCCACGTATGGGGTGGTATGAGGACTCATTTTTTGCGCCGTGATCTGAAGTTTTTATCGGTATGATTTTTGTTTTGATCGGACTTTTTGATCACTTTTTATTCATTTTTTAATGATATAAAAAGTGACCAAAATACGCTTTTTTGGACTTTGGAATTTTTTTGCGCGTACGCCATTGACCGTACGGCTTAATTAATGATATATTTTTATAGTTCGGACATTTACGCACGCGGCGATACCACATATGTTTATTTTTTATTTTTTTTACACTGTTTTATTTTTTTTATGGGAAAAGGGGGGTGATTCAAACTTTTATTAGGGAAGGGGTTAAATGACCTTTATTAACATTGTTTTTTCTACATTTTTTTTGCAGTGTTATAGGTCCCATAGGGACCTATAACACTGCACACACTGATCTCTAATGCTGATCACTGGCGTGCATTAACACGCCTGTGATCAGCATTATCGGCGCTTGACTGCTCCTGTCTGGATCTCAGGCACGGAACAGTCATTCGTCGATCGGACACCGGGGAGGCAGGTAAGAGCCCTCCCGGTGTCCGATCAGCTGTTCGGGACGCCGCGATTTCACCCCGGCGGTCCCGAACAGCCCGACTGAGCAGCCGGGTCACTTTCACTTTCACTTTAGAAGCGGCGGTCAGCTTTGACCGCCGCTTCTAAAGGGTTAATACCGCACATCGCCGCGATCGGCGATGTGTGGTATTAGCCGCGGGTCCCGGCCGTTGATTAGCGCCGGGACCGACGCGATATGATGCGGGATCGCGGCGCGATCCCGCTTCATATCGCGGGAGCCGGCGCAGGACGTAAATATATGTCCTGCGTCGTTAAGGGGTTAATTGTTCACGGTTGTACAGGCTCCATGCATGTGGCTCTACCATGTACACAATGCCTTACTCTTTCATGTTCATTTCTTTTATAAAATGCAAGATGCTGTTATTTTATTTCATTTTTTAAAATTCATTAACCCCTTAAGGACCAAGGACGTACAGGTACGTCCTTGGTCCTGCTCCCGTGATATAACGCGGGGTTACACGGTAACCCCGCATCATATCACGGCGGGCCTGGCGTCATAGTGAAGCCGGGACCCGCCGCTAATAGTGCGCAGCGGCTAAAAGCGAAAGTGAAACCATGCCGGTTAACTCAGTGGGCTGTTCGGGATAGCCGCGGTGAAATCGCGGCATCCCGAACAGCTTACAGGACAGCGGGAGGGCCCCTTCCTGCCTCCTCGCTGTCCGATCGCCGAATGACTGCTCAGTGCCTGAGATCCAGGCATGAGCAGTCATGCGGCAGAATCATCCTATGAGAAACCAGTGATCAATGATAAAGATCAGTGTGTGCAGTGTTATAGGTCCCTATGGGAGCTATAACACTGCAAAACAAAAGTGAAAAAAAAAAAGTGAATGAATATCATTTAACTCCTCCCCTATTAAAAGTTTGAATCACCCCCCTTTTCTCATTAAAAAAACACAGTGTAAATAAAAATAAACATATATGGTATCACAGCGTGTGGAAATGTCCGAATTATAAAAATATGTCATTAATTAAACCGCTCGGTCAATGGCGTTTGCGCAAAAAAATTCCAAAGTCCAAAATAGTACATTTTTGGTCACTTTTTATATCATTTAAAAATGAATAAAAATCAATAAGTCCTATCAATGCAAAAATGGTACTGTTAAAAACTTCAGATCACGGCGCAAAAAATGAGCCCTAATACCGCCCCATACCCGGAAAAATACAAAAGTTATAGGGGTCAGAAGATGACAATTTTAAACATATTAATTTCCCTGCATGTAGTTATGATTTTTTCCAGAAGTACGACAAAATCAAACCTATATGAGTAGGGTATCATTTTAATCGTATGGACCTACAGAATAAAGATAAGGTGTCATTTCTACCGAAAAATGTACTACGTAGAAACGGAAGCCCCCAAAAGTTACAAAACTGCGTTTTTTTTTTCAATTTTGTCGCACAATGATTTTTTTTTCCGTTTCACCGTAGATTTTTGGGCAAAATGACTGACGTCATTACAAAGTAGAATTGGTGGCGCAAAAAATAAGCAATCATATGGATTTTTAGGTGCAAAATTGAAAGAGTTATGATTTTTTAAAGGCAAGGAGCAAAAAACGGAAATGCAAAAACGGAAAAACCCCCGGTCCTTAAGGGGTTAAAAGTCACAGCATGTGTTCATGCTTGTACATATTAAAGGTGTTGTCCATCCATTTACATTTTTTCTTAAAATGTTGGAAAATAATAAAATAAATCCTTTTACCAATCCCTCACCACTCTCGTACTGATACTTCCCAGGTTCTATGTCACACTCTGCTTTCTAGTCCCTCTTGAGACAGATATGTGACTGTGACTGCTGTAGCCAATCAGTGGTGACCCACTACAGCCAATGATTGGCTGCAGTGGTCATATGTTCATGTCAAGAGAGGTTTAGGAGGTTTGGACTGGTGGAGGACTCTAGAAACATTGGGATAGGGTGGGCAAGATAAGCAATGCTTCTTTTTACAAAAGAAAAGGAAATAATAGACCAAACAAACCCTAAAACAGTATATGCCAAATTTATATAAAGATGTCCTACTTTACTTTTCATATTTGAAAACACTTGAAAGCTAATAGTATAATTATTTCTATCCAAAGTCTAATAGTCTGGATTTCTGCTGATCTGGCATGAATTCCAAGCAGTGCTTTAGGGTATGTTCACACTGAGGAATTGGAGAGGAATTTCCCTGAGTAATTCCGCTCGCTTATTTGTCTCCAATTCAGTCAGCAGTGAAAAAAAACAAAACAATATAGTTCAACTGAATTTCTGCTCCTCAGTGCAAGCGGAATTTGTGCAAGCGGAATTCCGACTCTGAATTCTGTTCCGCATGAAGAATGAACATGTTCTTTCTTCATGCAGAATCCGCATCTAAATTCTAATAGACCGCAATGTTAATAATTTTTTTCCGCTTGAACGCATTTATCCTGCGAAATAGCGCAGAAATTCTGCGCAAAAAATTGGGAAATTCTAATTGGTGGTTGTCGTCCAGTAAAAAGAAAAACAGTTTCCTCCTATATTCCGTGAGGAAATTCTGTGTGGAATTGCGGGCAAATTCTGCGCAAATTCCGTATGAAAAAAAAAAGGAAATTCCGAATTTTTAAACGAGAATTCCTAGCCAATTCCTCAGTGTAAACATACCCTAACACAGTACTGAACCAGACAGCAGGTAATGTGTGAGAAAGGCATTCACACAATGTTCATATGTATTGCATTCATTGTCATTTTGATGTCTGGGAAATATTGGAGATGGAGAAATATTTATATTAGCGTCTTTTTAACTCATGGCTGTTTAACAGAAATGTCCTGGAATTTCTTGTCTGGTACACATCCAAATAAAGAGGTCATCCATGATAAGGGGCATGTTTCTGTTTCCACATGCAGCACTAATCTTGTCCATGGGCTGGTGCTGTAGGTCCCCACTGAAGTGAATGTGCCCTAACTACAGTACCATACAAAGCCCATAGACATGTGTCAGGGAGAGGGTAAGCTCTTGGTTCCCGAGGCATAAGTGATGCTCTACATTCCCTCATTTCAGCAGCAAGCATGATGTAGTTTCTGTAAAATATTTTTTTCCCCTAATTCTGGCAACCTCTTTAGGTTAAGTTCACATCAGCACTAGGAGCGCTGATCCCTGATTCCACTAAAATGACAAGACTTTAGCAAAGTAAAAATAACATCCTGAAAAATAACCTACATCTAACAGAACCCTGACAGACCCCATTTAAAGTAAATGCCACCTGTAAGGATCACAGCCACCATCCGGCCCCATTAGTGTGTGTAACAAAGCTCCACAATGCTGATGTGTACATGGCCTTAAAGAGGTATTCCACCCTTAGACATCTTTTCACCCATCCAAAGGATAGGGAATAAGATGTCTCATCACGGGGGTCCCCCACGATCACACATCATATTCCCTATCCTTTGGATAGGGGATAAGAGGTCTAAGGGCAGGACATCCCTTTAAATGAAACTTGCAACAATTATACGTTTAAATATGTGTACCTATATAAAACTTCTGTTTCAAGTTCTTCAAAGAAAATGTCTATGCTCAAGAGTCTAATATTACCAAAGAAGAGATGGCCTGGATGGCCTCCATGTTGAAAAAGGCAGTCCGGTGTACATCTTGCGCGATGTATGCAATCCTTGAACAAGAGTTTGAGGGTGCATATTGTTGTGCAAGATGTGTGCGAGTTGTTAATTTGGAAGCCCAGATCCTGTATCTAGAGGAGCAACTGGCAACACTGAGATGCATTGACAACTTGGGGAGGAGTCTTCTGCTCACTGAGCAAGTACTCTCTGGGGTAGAGGTGGGGGAGGATAGTGGGAAGGAGGTGCAGGACAGTCAGACAGCTTGCTGGATTACAGTTGGAAAACAGGGTAGAGGGAAAAGTGTCAGGGAGGCTAGTCCTGAACTGGCACACCCCAACAAGTTTGCCCGGTTGGCAGATGAGGGAGATGCCATTTCAGTACTATCAGTACTGCAGCAAAATACTGCCTCTGACCACCAGGGGGGTTTCTGCTCCAGTAAGGAGGGAAGGAGGGGTGCAGGGCAGGCCAGACAGGTACTGGTAGCGGGGGACTCAATTATTAGGGGGACAGACAGGGCGATCTGTCACAAAGACCGGGATCGCTGAACAGTGTGTTGTCTACCTG
Organism: Hyla sarda; assembly: GCF_029499605.1. Taxonomy (NCBI): domain Eukaryota; kingdom Metazoa; phylum Chordata; class Amphibia; order Anura; family Hylidae; genus Hyla; species Hyla sarda. The sequence goes on from NC_079193.1 coordinate 260,720,709, forward strand.
GCGCTCGAGTTTGGCACATCGTGGATCGGATTGACAGGTTGCTGGGGGGGGGCTGGAGAAGACCCGGCGGTCATGGTACATATCGGCACCAATGACAAAGTAAGAAGTAGGTGGAGTGTTCTTAAAAATGATTTCAGGGACTTATGCCGCAAGCTTAAGGCAAGGACCTCCAAGGTAATATTTTCTGAAATTTTACCTATACCACGAGCAGGACCATCAATTCGCCGCGTTCCCGGGGTGTCCCCGACGCTCTGGCAAGGCCTCTGCTTCCACGGCAATCCTCGCTCTCCGTCGCCGCCATCACGTCGCTACGCACGCTGCTCCTATTGGATGACGGGACGGCGTGCCCAGTGACGTGATGACGACGATTGAGAGCGCCGACAATGCAGGGGATCCCGAAGAGGATGCGCCGGAGCCCCGAGGACAGGTAAGTGATCGTCAGCGGACCAAACGGGGCACCATAAACGGCTATCCGGTGGTAGTTGAAGCAGTCTGCACTGACGGATAGCCGTTTATGCGATGGCCCTGACATACAAAAGCATCGTATGTTGATGCTGCCTTCAACATGCGATGGCCTCTGAGAGGCCATCATATGTTGAAATGATCGTATGTCGGGGCCATCGTAGGTCAGGGGGGTCACTGTATTAACCAACGTACCTGACAGAGTAATTAATGTGCATGTAGTAGGATACCTAGGGAATAGTGATCATAATATAATACATTATAAATTGCTCTGCAATAAGGGAACCATGCAAGGGGCCACAAAAACAATGAACTTTAGAAGGCAAAGTTTGATCAACTCCCTTAAACCTTAACAATATAAAATGGGATAATGTCCTCAAAAACAAGAATACTGACACTAAATGGGAGCCTTTGAAGAATATTTTAAATTCTCACTGTAAGAGGTATATACCTTATGGGAATAAAAGGGTCAGGAATAAAAGAAAACCAATGTGAATTAATAAAAATGGGGGCAATAAATGATGCAAATAACGCATTTAAACTAGCAAAACAGGATGGCAGTGAAGATATATTAAAAAGAAAGATGCAAATTATGTAAAAAACTGATAAAAGCCGCAAAAATAGAGACAGAAAGAATCATTGCCAAAGAGAGTAAAACTGACCGCAAATGTTCTTTAACTATATAAATAGTAAAAAGGTCAAACATTAAAGTATAGGCCGATATCCAATAGGAGAAAGAAGCGGAGCACTCACCAGACCTTGAATGCAGGTAGACTTTATTGACCGGAACGATTAAAGGCACATCGGGGGGGAGGTGGTACAGACAGGGGAGTGTGACTTAGAGACACGGGGGTATCTTCTCGGTGACGGACCGTTGCGCGCCGAAGCGTATAGGCCCTTTAACCTCTTCACGACGCCGGGCGTACGCATGCACCCTGCATCCCGAGTCCTTAAGGATGTGAGGCGTATGCATACGCCCGTGGGAATTCCAGTCCCCGCCGCTAGCCGGTTGGGGACCGGACTGGGATGCCTGCTGAAATCATTCAGCAGGCACCCCGGCACATCGCCCAGGGGGGTCCTGAGAACCCCCCCCCCCCCATGTCGGCGATCGCAGAAAATCGCATGTCAATTCAGACATGCGATTTTCTGCTATTCCAGGCTGATCGGGTTTCTGGTGACCCAATCAACCTGAAAATATGGATGATGGGAGCTGTTAGTGACAGCCCTGATCATCCTGAGGGCTAGGAGTGAGATGGCGGTGCTGCGATCTCCTCCTATCCCCTGCCATTGGTCAGAACTTATTCTGACCAATGGCAGAGCAGGACAGTGGGTTGCCATGGCAACCCCCCATTCTGCCCACCCCTGGATGTTGAGGGGAACATGGGGAGAAGATGGAGGCCGGTACCTGGAGGAGAAGATGCCTGGGAACCGCTGATCTTCGCTGGAGACTGCAAAGATCCTGGCTCAGGTAGGGAAACGACAGTGGGGGGGGGGGGGGGGGGTAAATGAAAGTGAAACTAAAGTGATCTTTATTCTGGCAACCACTAGAAAGATTAAACTGCAACTCCCAGTATGCTGGGAGTTGTAGTTCTGCAACATCTACATCTACTTTGAAGCCCTCTAATTTTTTCAAAAAGCAAAATTATGTCCATTTTATGACGCCAACATAAAGTAGACATATTGTATTTGTGAATTAAAATTACATTCATTGGGAATATCCATTTTCCTTACAAGTAGAGAGCTTCAAAGTTAGAAAAATGCTAAATTTTCATGAAATGTGGGGATTTTTCACCAAAAAAGGATGCAAGTAACGCCAAAAATTTCCACCAAAATAAAGTAGAATATGTCACAAAAAAACAATAAAGCATAATATTCGGTAAAAGTGTTTTCAAGTTATTAATTCGTAAAGCGACGGTGGTCAGAATTGCGAAAAAGGGCTCAGTCCTTAAGGGGAAAAAGGGGTGAAAAAGGGGTAAAAAAAATCATGAGGAAGAAATTATAGATGGGAATAAGGAAAAAGCAAGATATTAAACAAATTCTTCTCCACTGTATTGACCGAGGAAAATGAAATGCCAGGTGAAATAAGATAAGGTAAACTCCCCAGTACAGGTCACCTGTCTAACCCAGGAAGAAGTACATCGCCACCTACAAAAAATCTAAATAGACAAATCACCAGGTCCAGATGGCATTCACCCCGTGTTCTAAAGGAATTAAGTAACATAATAGACAGACCCCTATTTTTAATATTCAAGTACTCTTTAGTGACAGGGAAGGTTCCCCAGGACTGGCGCATAGCAAATGTGGTGTCAATATTTAAAAAGGGGTCAAAAGGTGACTCCGGGAATTATAGACCTGTTAGTGTAAACCTCTGTGGTATGTAAATTGTTTGAGGGTTTTCTAAGAGATGCTATTTTGGAGTATCTTGATAAAAATAAATGTATGACCCCATATCAGCATGGCTTTATGAGTGATCAGTCCTGTCAAACTAACGTGATCAGCTTTTATGAGGAGGTGAGCTCCAGACTGGATTTTTCCAAAGGATTTGATACGGTGCCACAAAGATTGGTACATAAAATGAGAAGGATTGGGCTAGGGGAAATGTAAGTGGGTACGTAACTGGCTCAGTGATAGGAAACAGAGGGTGGTTATTAATAGTACTTATTCTGATTGGGTGACTGCAACTAGTGGGGTACAACAGGGGTCAGTCTTGGGTTCTATTCTATTTAATATATTCTTTAAAGAGCTTGTAGAGAGGTTGAGGTTGACAGAGGACAGTGCACTGTTACAAATCGATCAGGATAGGTTGGAGATTTAAGTTGGGAATTGGCAGATGAGGTTCAACATTGAGGCTGGGATTATGTATTTACTGAGAACACTTAGGACGACTGACATGGAAAAAGACTTAGGATTCTTAGTTAACAGTAAATTTTGCTGTAGTGACCAGTGTCAGGCAGCTGCTGCCAAGGCAAATAAAACCATTGGGTGCATCAATAGGGGCATAGATGCCCACAACAAGGAAATAATTCTACCACTGTACAAATCACTAGTCAGACCACACATGGAATACTGTGTACAGTACTGGGCACCAGAGTGCAAGAAAGATATAGTGGAGCTGGAGAAGGTTCAAAGACGGGTAACAAGAGTAATACGGGGAATGGGAGGACTACAGTACCCAGAAAGATTATCAGAATTGGGGTTATTTAGTTTAGAAAAAATAAGGCTTAGGGGCGACCTAATAACTATGTATAAATATATCAGGGGACAGTACAGAGATCTTTCCCATGATCTATTTATGCCCAGGACTGTATCTATAACAAGAGGGCATTATCTACGTCTTGAGGAAAGAAGGTTTCCACACCAGCACAGACGGGGGTCCTCTACTGAAAGAGCAGTGAGACTTTGGAACTCTCTGCCAGAGGAGGTGGTCATAGTAAGGTATGTAAAAGAGTTCAAATGGGTCTGGATGCATTTTTGGAGAGTAATAACATAACTGGTTATGTATACAAGATTTAAAGGGACAGAATGTTGATCCAGGGATTTATTCTGACTGCCATATTTGGAGTCGGGAAGGAATTTTTACCTCTAGTATGAGGGTTTTTTGCCTTCCTCTTGATCAACTCAATAGGGACTTATTAGGGATATAGGTTGAACTTGGTGGACTCTGGTCTTTTTTCAACCTTATGAACTATGTTACTAGAAAGGTCAACAGCCTTCTAGTGTTCAGGCATCCACCTAAAACTTTGCATCATCCATTTATCATTGTGACGTTCTAAGGAGAGGCACAGAGGTTTGGGAACTTCTTTTTAAACCCTATGGGGGAGATTCATCAAAACCTGTCCAGAGGAAAAGTTGCTGAGACGCACTTAGCAACCAATCAGATCGCTTCTTTCATTTTTGAAAAGGCCTCTGAAAAATAAAAGAAGCGATCTGATTGGTTACTATGGGCAACTCAGCAACTTCACCACTGCACAGGTTTTGATAAATCTCCCCCTATGACCTAGCAATTTTTACCAGTACTTCCTAGAAATAAATTTATCATGTTTGTAGGCAGTGTTCAAATCACAATTTTTGTCTTTTTCGGTGTTTATGGCAGACAAATCTCTGGACACATATGTAGAGGCTGTCAGAAGTGCATTACAGGGTCATCTGTCATTTATAGACTAATATGCGAGCAATGTAATGGATACAAATGATTAATAATCTTTATTAATATATACTGTGAACTTATAATAATATATCCTTTATGCAGATGCCACTATAGTCCGTGGGGACTCATCTAGAGATATTTAGCCAACATGCACACTAAATGTAGGTTATAAGAAACTTCCAAATAAAATGTTATATACATGCTAAACTTTAAAAAAAAAAAAAAATTTAGGTAAAATATACTGTATGATCATACAAAGTAAAAAAAAAAGGTTTATTAGGTATCTGCCTCACTATTTGTCTTCCTCCTCACTCCAGTTTATGTATATTTCTCCTAATACTAGCATACACCATTGTTTATTTTGCTCACACTGTCTGGCCCCTGTCTGTCTGGTCGGCACTCGGTACGGAGGCAATCATGCAGTTCAATTGCCGAAAAAGCTTTGTGATTCTTCTATCTGTGGTCATGTTTCAAGAGCATTGAAATTGCAAATCATGCAAATTCCTTTTATTGTTTTAGCCGCTCTATCGGCTGGTTAACGTCTGTTCTGCTATATACTGATAACTTATCTTGATGGTTTATTTTCATACAGTACATAACAGAAACAAGGCATCCATTGTTTAGTCTTTGTTGTAAATTTCATATAAAACAAATTCAGGTGTCTATTTATTTAGCTTCTGTTTGCTTTTTCTGACTTTATCCTACTTTATGAACGTTATATAGGTGTTCCCATCTGGACATTTATGGCATATCTAGCTATGACCTAAGTGTCTGAGAGATGCAGGTCTGCACTTATCTCATGATCAAGGGCTACACAGCCCCTCTGGCCCGCTTGCAGTTGCTGGGGGTGGTCAGGAAGCCAGAAACAGCTGACTACCCTAGAGGGTAATGACAGGTTACATAAACAGTGTAGCACCCTCAGCCTAAATTTCCTTGGTAATTCAAGAAGTTACAGAAACACTGTAGGTTGTGGCGCTATGCTGTTTGTACAACCCGCTTTAACATTAGTGTGATTTATGTAAATGTATTGCTTGGTATCTACCTTTACTGGTGCTTTTGACTTCCTGACCACCTCCGGTGGTCAATCTTATGATAGCTGCAGGTCCCAGTGGACATGTCATTAAAGGGGTACTCCCGTGGAAAACTTTTTTTTAAATCAACTGGTGCCAGAAAGTTAAACAGATTTGTAAATTACTTCTACTAAAAAATCTTAATATTTCCAGTACTTTTTAGGGGCTTTATACTACAGAGGAAATGTTTTTCTTTTTGGATTTCTCTTCTGTCACAACCACAGTGCTCTCTGCTGACCATTTTAAGAACTGTCCAGGGCAGGAAAAAATCCCCACAGCAAACATATGCTGCTCTGGACAGTTCCTAAAATGGACAGCAAGGGCCAGCAGAGAGCACTGTGGTCATGACAGAAGAGAAATCCAAAAAGAAAAGCATTTCCACTGTAGTATACAGCCCCTAAAAAGTACTGGAAATATAAACAATTTTTAATAGAAGTAATTTACAAATCTGTTTAACTTTCTGGCACCAGTTGATTTCTAAAAAAAAGTTTTCCACGGGAGTACCCCTTTAATGTCCTGATGGGACTAACCCTTTAAGGGACAAATGCCTAAATTGGAAAAAAAAATTATAATAATAACAGTGTTAGTAATAATGCACAATGTGTAATGAATTTAAACATTTTCCCATAGCAAACTATTGTCATTAATTGTATACTTTTGTTTTATTTTAGGCTTGTTTCCTTCTATCTTAAACCTTGCCAGTAATGCAGACATATCCACCAATGCCACTTGCGGTGAAAATGGACCTGAGATGTTTTGCAAACTGGTGGAACATGTGCCAGGAAGGATAATGCGGAATCCACAGTGTCGTGTGTGTGACCAGAACAGTGTCAATCCCAAAGGTGCATTTCTTAATTTATGTTATCACATTTTCTATATTGCTTTTGTGCACTGGAAACCAATGTTTAATGATGCTTGAGGATATTTTTGTACAAACTTGCTTAAAATATATATTTTTTTATTGTTTGGGTTCTTTATAACTCAGTATTTTTGGTAAGGCTAGATTTGGAGGTTAGAATACATTAGCAAAAAGCTGGATTAGGATAGGAAAAATTAAAAGTAGGTTATATTCATAGGCGTGCGCAGCCTATTGCATTAGGGTGTGCACCCTAAAGCACAAACTCACGCTGCGCGCGTGCATATATATATATATGTGTGTATATATACGCACACAGTTAGTATAGTTCCCCCACATTAGGTGCAGTATAGTTCCCCCACATTAGGTGCAGTATAAGTCCCGCCACATTAGGTGCAGTATAGTTCCCCCACATTAGGTGCAGTATAAGTCCCACCACATTAGGTTGGCAGTATAAGTCCCCGCACATTAGGTTGGCAGTACAGTTCCCCCACATTAGGTTTGCAATACAGTTCCCCCACATTAGGTTGGCAGTACAGTTCCCCCACATTAGGTGCAGTTCAGTTCCCCCACATTAGGTGCCACCTAATGTGGGGGAACTGTACTGCACCTAATGTGGGGGAACTGTACTGCACCTAATGTGAGGGAACTGTATTGCACCTAATGAAGGGGAACTGTACTGCACCTAATGTGGGGGAACTGTACTGCACCTAATGTGGGGGAACTGTACTGCACCTAATGTGGGGGAACTGTACTGCACCTAATGAGGGGGAACTGTACTGCACCTAATGTGGGGGAACTGTACTGCACCTGTACAGTTCCCCTACATTAAGTGCAGTACAGTTCCCCCACATTAGGTGTAGTATAGTTCACCACATTATGTGCAGTACAGTTCCCTCACATTAGGTTCAGTACAGTTCCCTCACATTAGGTGCAGTATAGTTCCCCCACATTAGGTGCAGTATAGTTCCCCCACATTAGGTTGGCAGTGTAGTTCCCCACATTAGGTGCAGTATAGTTCCCCCACATTAGGTACAGTATAGTTCCCCCACATTAGGTGCAGTACAGTTTCCCCACATTAGGTTGGCAGTATAGTTCCCCACATTAGGTTGGCAGTATAGTTCCCCACATTATGTTGGCAGTATATTTCCCCCCACATTAGGTGCAGTATAGTTCCCCCCACATTAGGTGCAGTATAGTTCCCCCCATATTAGGTGCAGTACAGTTCCCCCACATTAGGTGCAGTACAGTTCCTCCACATTAGGCTGGCAGTATAGTTCCCCCACATTAGGCTGGCAGTATAGTTCCCCCACATTAGGCTGGCAGTATAGTTCCCCCACATTAGGCTGGCAGTATAGTTCCCTCACATTAGGTGCAGTATAGTTCCCCCACATTAGGTGCAGTATAGTTCCCCCACATTAGGTGCAGTATAGTTCCCCCACATTAGGTGCAGTATAGTTCCCCCACATTAGGTGCAGTATAGTTCCCCCACATTAGGTTGGCAGTATAGTTCCCCACATTAGGTGCAGTATAGTTCCCCACATTAGGTGCAGTATAATTCGCCACATTAGGTGCAGTACAGTTCCCTACAAAAGCAAAATAGACATGGAGGTCACCAGCATCTGGGGGTGCTACCTTCCTACTGGCAGGAAGAGGGGGTTAATTTGAGGGTACTACCTTCTTACTGGGGGGGGGTAATCTGGGGGTACTACCATCCTACTGGGGGGGAGGGGGTTAATCTGGGGGTACTACCTGCCTACTCGGGGCCCCAGATTAACCCCCTCCCCCCCTGTAGGAATGCAGTACCCCCCAGATTAACACTATCCCCCCACCCTGTTAGAAGGTAGTACCCCCCTGATGACCCCCTCCCCCCCCCAGTAGGATGGTAGTACCCCCCAGATTAACCCCCTCTCCCCCCCTGTAGGAATGCAGTACCCCCCAGATTAACCCTATCCCCCCACCCTGTTAGAAGGTAGTACCCCCCTGATAACCCCCTCCCCCCCAGTAGGATGGTAGTACCCCCCAGTTTAACCCCCTCTCCCCCCCTGTAGGAATGCAGTAGCCCCCAGATTAACCCTATCCCCCCACCCTGTTAGAAGGTAGTACCCCCCTGATGACCCCCTCCCCCCCCCCCCAGTAGGATGGTAGTACCCCCCAGTTTAACCCCCTCTCCCCCCTGTAGAAATGCAGTACCCCCCAGATTAACCCTGTCCCCCCCCCCTTGTAGGAAGATAGTACGGTGCCCCAGATTAACCCCCTCTCCCCAGACCCAGTAGGCAGGTTGAAATAACATTCACTCACTCAGCGCGGTGATCCTGCGAACCGCGTACCGTCACGTCACGCTCTGGGGCCGGCGTCCTTGAATACAGCGTGACGTCCTGATGGTCATGTGACGGCAGTAACGCGCCGTCACATGACCGGACCAACTGAAGGTGAGCCGGGGCGGGGCACAAACAGGAGCAGGAGGCAGCGCTGACGGACAGGCGCACCGCACAGCGGGGGAGCGGGGGTCTGGGCTGGTGAAGGACGGTCGGGCACAGATGGGGGGTGCTGCGGAGCGTCTTGGTGTCACCCGGTGCGGGCCGCACCCGGGTCGCAACGCCACTGGATTAGGGTGTGCCTGGGCACACCCGGCACACCCCGTGTGCACGCCTATGGTTATATTTATCTTTTCAAGGAAGTTTCAGACCCATTGGGGGGCACTTACTTTTACCAGTGGTTTTATGACAACCAAGTGGTAATATTTGTTTGCATGACATTTCAGTATCCACTATTTTGGTGCATGTTTGTTGATTGATTTGGGTCATAATATGATGTTTGGCCGGTAATCATGTATTATGCTGAGTGTTCTGTGCACAATACTCTGCAGCTGGTACAAAACACTTTGCTAGTCACAATGGTCTGGTAAAGGACAATCCAGTAAGTGCAAGATCAGTGTATATAAATAATTATGTTTGTTTTTCTTTTTAGAACGACACCCTATTACCAATGCAATTGATGGCACAAATGACTGGTGGCAGAGTCCTAGTATCCAGAATGGGAGAGAATACCACTGGATCACCATTACACTGGATTTAAAACAAGTAATTATATCAGTGCTATGTTACTTTCCTGGATGTCAAGCGCATTTGTATGCTATGGTAAATCCTATGGAGGAGATTCATCAAAACCTGTGCAAAGGAAATTTTTACCAATTGCCCATAGCAACCAATCAGATCACTTCCTTCATTTTTAAAAAGGCCTCTGAAAAATCAAAAAAAGCAATAAAAAAAAAAACTAATTGGTTGCTATGGGCAACTGCTCCACTGTTTCTCTGCACAGGTTTTAATAAATCTCTTTCTATAGGATTTGCCAGAAGATGGAGCAGGACAGTGAGACAATGGCGTTTGTACCTGTCTGACTAGATCTGACAGCTTCATCTTCTCTTAGTTTTCTCTAATCCAAATTACCATCCCTTAGGACAGTATAGGAAGCACCAGTAGAGAAATAGGGCAGGATGTTGGCCTTCCATACTTAGGGTCCTCCCTGTACAATGACCTCTTGACAGGTCACAGAGCATGCCTAGAAACTGATTAGAAAAAGTGAATATGTCTCAGTATCTGTCTTTAATCAATTTTTTTTTTTTTTTTTAAATCTCGCTGATACATTCCATTTGAGGTTTTGCCATTCTGGATATTGTTCTTTTAAGAACTATGAAACTATAATAAAACCTAAATTATAAAGGAAAAAAAATCATGCTCATGGCACAATGTCAATCATCAGCACTTTATATACACAGACACTTTCATGTAATTTTGCATTTATGTGCATTTTTTGATAAAAAAAAAAAAGCATAAATAATTCTGCCCGGCCAGCTTGAGTGATGCATATCTCCCTAGTCATGTATAGGAAAAGGTGCAGCACTCAAGCCAGTTGGTCTGAATGGCATTTTTAAACTATGATTACTCTCAAACACCCTAACGTATCAGAGTATTTCATAGCATTCCAGAATCGCACCACTTGCAACAGTTTTTTTTAGACTGCTCAACAATTCGGGCAGTGTGAAACTGGTGGCATGGTCCCTTTAAAAGTATGCATAAACAGGGAAAGTGTGTGACATGTATATAGCTAATCTTGTGAAATTGGTGCAGTAAAAATGATTGTATAAGATAAATCACTATAAGTAAAAGCATTGCAGATGCTAAGTGACCTCAGATACCCTGGTAAGCACAGGCAAGACGGTTATGCATGGAGTCTGAATGGCTTTCTGCCAGGATAAGAGGCATGTGCCAGGTTTGGGGAAATTTATTTACATTTGGCAGATCTTGAAGTTCTATTTTTTTCCTATGGATTGGTGAAAAGCAGACAGGGGTGTAAGATGGAAGACCAACTTTTCTATCCGATGCCACTGAAATATAGTTACTAAATATCCATTAATGAAGAAGAAATGAAATGCAATAATTCTCTTTGGCATTCTAAGATAAAGGATTCCAGCAAGCACTTGTTTAACATTTCACAGTCACACCACATTACAGGATCTCTTTATCTTAGCTCTTCAGTAAGGACAGCTTGTAAGCTGCACTATATCAAACTGATAATATCACAGATGAAACATTTTCTGTTTATCCTACAACGTATTTATCTTTTACTGGAATATTTGTATGAAAACATAGAAACATAGGCTACTATTATGTGCTAGGCAACTATACTGTAGTCAACAAAATTGAGAATTTGGGGGGGGGGGCAGCTGTATTTACTCTAGGAGCATTTGGGGCAAAGCTAAGAAACAACTGAATTTTGTGAAGACAGAACATAGCTTCTGGACACATTAAAGACAGGTAGCTATTGAGTGTCCTTTAGGAGCTTTGATCTGTGCCAATTGTAGACTAATAGTGCAGCCTTAAAATATATCAACTAAGCAGAGGCATTGTGTAAGCGCAAGCCCCGATTTGCTCAAAAATTTACTATATTTCCTTGTATTTTACACAAAAATTTAGAGCCTTGGGGAGAAATTGTATTACATTTTTATGCTAGTCTTGTGGTCAGGGGCGGATCCAGAGTCTTGTCTCGGGAGGGGCACTATTAGAGTATCAGGCGCTGGTCGACACGCCCCCTCGCATAGACTTGCATTGAGGTGGTGTGGTGTGACGTCACAAGGGGCATGGCTATGACATCACAACCCCCGCAGCCTGCACCCAGGGTTTGGAACAAAATGTTCAGAACGCTGGGGCAGTGGAGCACCCCTTTAAGTATTCAGCCTAGTTCCCCCACATTAGGTTGTAGTTCCCCCACATTAGGTTGTAGTTCCCCCACACTAGGTAGACAGCATAGTTCCCCCACATTAGGTTGTAGTCCCCCCCCCCCCCCCATTAGGTTGGCAGTATAGTTCCACCACATTAGGTTGTAGTTCTCCCACATTAGGTTGTAGTTCCCCCACATTAGGTTGGCAGTATGTTCCCCCACATTAGGTTGTAGTCCCCCCCCCCCATTAGGTTGGCAGTATAGTTCCCGCACATTAGGTTGCAGTTTCCCCACATTAGGTTGGCAGTATAGTTCCCCCACATTAGGTTCTAGTTCCCCCACATTAGGTTGGCAGTATAGTTCCCCGACATTAAGTTGTAGTTCCCCCACATTAGGTTGGCAGTATGTTCCCCCACATTAGGTTGTAGTTCCCCCCCCCCATTAGGTTGGCAGTATAGTCCTCCTACATTAGGTAGGAAGTATAGTTCCCCCATATTAGGTTGTCTGTATAGTCCCCCTCATTAGGTTGACAGTATAGTTCCCCCACATTTAGTTTGCAGTATAGTTCCCCCACATTAGGTTGTAGTTCCCCCACATTAGGTTGGAAGTATGTTCCCCCACGTTAGGTTCTAGTCCCCCCCCCCCATTAGGTTGGCAGTATAGTCCTCCTACATTAGATTGGCAGTATAGTTCCCCCACATTTAGTTTGCAGTATAGTTCCCCCACATTAGGTTGTAGTTCCCCCACATTAGGTTGGCAGTATAGTTGTGAGTATAGTTGTGATGCCTGCAGTGTAGCAGGTTGCAGAAAATAATTTCCAGTATAATAATCAAATATACCAATTGTCACATAATGGGAAAGTGCTAAATAAGTTTTTACCATTTAAAACTACAGCTCCCAGTATGACCTAAGTAGTGGTGAGGAGATGCTGGGAGTTGTTGTTTCACCCATGAAAATTGCAAAACTTACAAGTGACTACAGCTCTGAAGGGACATAGTGAGGAGAATACACAATGATATCAGTGACTACAGGTGACAGCTTTGATGGAAAATGACTCCCAGATGGCTCCGTAATTTGTCAGCGGATTCTGTTCCTCTATATGAAAACAATAATTATTATAATACTGCTAAACACTGTATCCTCTGAATACCCCACACTGTAGCCTCTGAATATAATACTACCACACACTCTATCCTCTGAATATAATACTACCACACACTGTGTTCTCTGAATATAATACTACCACACACTCTACCCTCTGAATATAATACTACCACACACTGCGTTCTCTGAATATAATACTACCACACACTGTACCCTCTGAATATAATACTACCACACACTGTACCCTCTGAATATAATACTACCACACACTGCACTCTCTGAATATAATACTACCACTCACTGCGCTCTCTGAATATAAAACTACCACACACTGTATCCTCTGAATATAATACTACCACACACTGTGCTCTCTGAATATAAAACCACCACACACTGCACTCTCTGAATATAAAACTACCACACACTGCGCTCTCTGAATATAAAACTACCACACACTGCGCTCTCTGAATATAAAACTACCACACACTGTGCTCTCTGAATATAAAACTACCACACACTGCGCTCTCTGAATATAAAACTACCACACTGCGCTCTCTGAATATAATACTACCACACTGCACTCTCTGAATATAATACTGCCACATACTGCGCTCTCTGAATATAATACTGCCACATACTGCGTTCTCTGAATATAATACTACCACACACCTCGTTCTCTGAATATAATACTACCACACACTGTACCCTCTGAATATAACCTTGCCGTGCAATGCACCCTCTGAATACAATACTGTAATGTATTGTGGCCCATAAAAATCGTACCAACCCTGAAATTCCTTTATAATATACACCATGGGGGAGATTTATCAAAACCTGTCCAGAAGAAAAGTTGCTCAGTTGCCCATAGCAACCAATCATCTCACTGCGTTCATTTTTAACAAGGCCTCTGCAAAATGAAAGAAGCGATCTGATTGGTTGCTATGGGCAACTGGGTAACTTTTCCTTTCACAGGTTTTGATAAATCTCCCCCTATACCTCTAAAATGCAGAACACTCTGTGCCTTCACATATAGTAATAATGCCCCATCCTGTGCCCCCACATATAATAGTTATGGCCCCTCCTGCGCCCCCCACATATTAATAATGTCCGTCCTGTTCCCCCCACATAATAAAAATGCCCTCTGCCCTGTGCCCCTCACATATAATGCCTCCTGTCTTGTGCCCCTTACATATAATGCCCCCTGTGCTGTGTCCCTTACATATAATGCCCCCTGTGCTGTGTCCCTTACATATAATGCCTCCATCATGCTCCCCTAACATTTAATGCCCCCTGTGCTGTGTCCCTCATATAATGCTCTCATCATGTGCCCCTCACATATACTGCCCCCTGTCCGGTGCCCCTAACATATGATGCCCCCAGTGACGTGCCCCTCACATATAATGCCCCCTGTCCTGCCCCACAGGGGGCATCATATGTGAGGGGCACATGACAGGAGCATTATATCTGAATGGCACATGATGATGATGGGGGCATTATATGTAAGTGGCACAACACAGGGGGCATTATATGTGAAGAGCACATGACAGGGGACCCCCTGTCATGTGCTCTTCACATATAATGCCCCCCTGTCATGGGCACCTCACATCAAATGTATCCTTTTTTGTGCCCCCTACGTTTTTTAATTGCCCCCTGAGCCCACCCAGTGCCATATAGATGTGCCAAACAATAAAAAAAAAAAATACATACACTTATATTACGTTCCCGCACTGAGAAGCTCTCTTCTTCTTACTTGCACAGACTGTGCAGACTGGTGAGCGGCGAGCTGCGGTGACGGGATCTTCAGGCGCCGGCGCGATAATGTGACATCATCGCGCCGGCCTGTCGTTGATCGCTGATCACATTCCAGCGGCGAGAAAGGTAAATTAATAAGTGAATGGTGGAGCGGAAGCTGACAGCTCCCGCTCCACCATGTTAGAAATCGGGGGGCAGAAATCTCGGGGGAGGCAATTGCCCCGTTGCCCCCCCCCCCTGGATCCGCCACTGCTTGTGGTGCAAACATTGATAAATTTCCCCCTGATAGTAATAGATCTTTGTGTGTTGGTATTCCCATCATTGAGGACATGTGCAATATGATTTCTTAAAACAAATGTGCATCATTTTAAAATATATATACACAGTCATGGCTGTAAATGTTGACACCCCTGAGATGTTTCTAGAAAATGAAGTATTTCTCACAGACAAGGATAGCAGTAACACGTGTTTTGCTATACACAAGTTTATTCCCTTTGTGTGTATTGGTACTAATCCAAAAAAAGGGAGAGAAAAAAAAGCAAATTGGACATAATGTCACACCAAACTCACCAAACACAAAAAAATGGGCTGAGCAAAATTATTGGCACCCTTTACTTAATATTTGGTTGCACACCCTTTGGAAAAAATAACTGAGATCAGTCGCTTCATATAACCATCAATAAGCTTCTTACACCTCTCAGCTGGAATGTTGGATCATTCTTCCTTTGCAAACTGCTTCAGGTCTCTCGTATTGGAAGGGTGCCTTTTCCCAATAGCAATTTTAAGATCTCTCCATAAGTGTTCAATGGGATTTAGATCTGGACTCATTGCTGGCTACTTCAAAACTCTTCAGTGCTTTGTTGCCATCCATTTCTGGGTGCTTTTTGACGTATGTTTGGGGTCATTGTCCTGCTGAAAGATCCAAGGTCTCGGATGCAAACCCAGCTTTCTGACACTGGGCTGTACAGTGTGACCCAAAATCCGTTGATAATCCTCAGATTTCATGATGCCTTGCACACATTCAAGGTGCCAGAGGCAGCAAAACAACCCTAAAATATCATTGAACCTCCACCATATTTCACTGTAGGTACTGTTTTCTTTTCTTTGTTGGTTTCATCTGTCCAGAAGAGGTTTTCCCAGAAGGATTTTGGCTTACTCAAATTTTGGCAAAATGTAGTCTTGCTTTTTTATGTCTCTGTGTCAGTAGTGGGGTCCTCCTGGGTCTCCTGCCGTAGGATTACATTTCATTTAAATGTCGACGGATAGTTTGCGCTGACACTGATGCTCCCTGGGCCTGCAGGACAGCTTGAATATCTTTGGAACTTGTTTGAGGCTGCTTATCCACCATCTGGAATATCCTGTGTTGATACTTTCATAAATTTTTCTCTTCCATCCATACCCAGGGAGGTTAGCTACAGTACCATGGGTTGCAAACTTCTTGATACTGTTGTGCACTGTGGACAAAGGCAAATCTAGATCTCTGGAGATGGACTTGTAACCTTGAGATCATTGATATTTTTCCACATTTTTCGTTCTCAAGTCCTCAGACAGTTCTCTTCTCCTCTTTTTGTTGTCCATGCTTAGTGTGGCGCACACAGACACATAATGCAAAGACTAAGTGAACTTCTCCCCTTTTATCTGCTTTCAGGTGTAATTTTTATATTGCCAACACCTGTTACTTGCCCCAGGTAAGTTTAAAAGAGCATCACATGCTTGAAACAATCTTATTTTTCCACAATTTTGAAAGGGTGCTAATAATTTTGTCCAGCCCATTTTTGAAGTTTGGTGTGACATTATGGCCCTCATATACTTAGAAAATCGGGTTGTAAGTCTATCTTGCTTTCTTACCCGACTGCTTTTTTCCCCTGGTATTTATTATTATGTTGCATCCTGTTTGTCGCACGTGGGTTTTGTTGGTTTTGGTTTCCAGGGATGGTATGGATTTGAAGTTAGAATGTCTCCCCCGCCAGCTCCATAGGTAGTCCCCCAGGGCGGGGAGCTATACTTACCTAGTCCTGTCTGCTCTGGCTGTAATCACACCTGATGCGGACCTTGCCCGGGCTGTCAATCACATTGATGAGGAGTAATTACAGCCAGAGAAGCCAGGACTAGATAAGTATAGCTCCCCGTACAGGGAACTTCTTAGGGGGCTGGCAGGGGAGACTTACTAACTTCATATCCTCACCATTTCTTTGAGCAGGAACATCCCCCTGAGATGGTGAGGAAGAAGTTTTTACCATATATAAGGCATTGCCACCCGTTATATATAGTAAAATCTCATGATTGGTTCCCTTTAACCATTAGGTATGAGTCTGAGGACAAGCTTGCTGACAGTCTTCATTACAATAGTTAGTTTCAGTTACAATGTATTTATAAAATAACTTTTTATTTAGATTAATATCTAATGATGTTTGAAATTAAACATACACTTTGTGCTTTGTGTGCAATATCTAGGTTAACCCTCTTATGGATACTGTAATATATGTTAAACACAATTGTCTCAGGACAAATCATATACAAAATCCAATGCACTGTTTCCTATAAATAATTTATGGCACAGTTACATACTATCGTTTTTTTTTTTTTAAATGTTAACCATGTTTTTCATTATTTATCGAGTGCAGTAATAGTGTAGTGAATTATTCATCCACGCATGCATCAATTACTGCTGCTAATTTAAAGTTAGTTAATATTTGACTGACCTCTACAAATTTACATTTTAATCCCAAAGGGACTATTTTACTAACACAAATATTGTCTTTGACCTGCAGTAAAGAAGTTTAACCTTGAAAAGTGGCCTCCTACACTTGGTAACTACTGTTTGCACCATTTGTAGAGGGAGAAATCCATATGCTTTTAAAATTAATGATACACAGGTTTTGTACACTGATCAACCATAATACTGTAGCCACCTGCCTAATATTGTGTAGGACCCCCACATGCCACCTTATCTAATGCATCTCTAAACAAGACCCCTCAATTTGTCCTGTGGTAGAGCCCTTACCTTGGGGGAAAAATGCTCAATCTCTCATGGTGTAGTAAAAATAATAAGCAAGCTATACTTACTGTACCGCTCCTCTTCCTTGGTTCTTGGTGCCCATCAATCAGCCTTGAGTGCCCATGACTCTGTAGCCAGTTCACCTACTAGTTGCCCTTCCTTGGTCCACTTTTGGTAGGTTCTAATATTTATAGTGGGAACACGCCACAAGACTTTCATTGATGCTCTTACCGTGTTGCCTAGCTGTGACAAGTTGGGCTCTGCCAAAGATGTGTATATTCTTAAAGGGGTACTCCGCTGCTCAGCATTTGGAGTAAACTGTTCCAAATGCTGGAGTCGGCACCGGGAGGCTCGTGAAATCATAGCCCCGCCCATCATGATGTCACACGCCACCCCCTCAATGCAAGTCTATAGGCTGTCACGCCCCCTCCTATAGACTTGCATTGAGTGGGCGGGGAGTGACATCATGAGGGGGCGGAGCTTTTATGTCACGAGCTGCCGACTCCAGCATTCGGAACAGTTTGAGCAGCAGAGTACCCCTTGTCCATTATACTGCTTCCCACGTATCAGTTTCAAGAACTGACTTGTTACCTAATAGACCCCACCCCCTAATAGGGTCAATTGTCAGAGGATACTCAATGTTATTCACTTCACCTTTCAGTTTTTTTCATGTTATGGCTCATGTCTTCGGATAAATGAGGTTCTGAAATTATATACTGGATAAAAGCTTCTGTACTTGTTTCTCTATATAGTAATACTATTATAATTTGCAGATGATTTTTAAGTAACCTCCTGTATATGCAGAAACATACTGTACATCCAGTACATTTTGCTGGACATAGGGGGAATTCACCAAGAGTGGTGCACTTCTTTTACCCCATTAATTTGTGTGGTGGAAACTGTGTACCTGCACCAAATTTATGACATGGTGCAGGGTCTGTGATAAATATGGCGCTGATCACAATTCTTTCTTTAGTACTCCACTTTGTATGGTGCTTCCTTTTGACTTTTTGATAATGCTGTCCCTTTCCAGTTTTGAAAGCCAAATCAGGGCTGGTGTAGATTTGCACCTCAGTTAGATCATTTGCACCAAAAAGATGTGGCAAACTAAAAAGTTTCACATCATAAACTCTTGACTGCTGCATGATATCAACTGAAATCACAACTTGTTATGGTTTTCTTTGTAAAAACCTTTTAAAAGAAAAGTGGCAAAACTGTGAAACAAAAATCACTGCATCCAAGAAAAGTGGTAAAAAAAATTGCCAAAAAAAACTGGGGTAAAATGATTCATAAATTCCCCCCATGGTGTATTGTTCCCCCCATTGTTCAGTAGTTTTAACTGAATCTACAGTGGAGGATCCCAATGGAACATGAGTTACCTTCCTTTTTAACATAGCTATAGCTTAGTTCCCATGTTTTGAGAGAACCTGACATCCAGACATTAAAATTGCTGGGAGTCTTCATAAGAATCAGTATGAGACAGTAACTACCACAACATGGAGACACTGAGAATGCATTGACTAACATTGGTTCCAATGAACTAGTGTGTTTAGCCATCAGAAGAAATAGTGAGGTGCCCCCAAGTAAAGGCCCGAACTGCCCACAGGATGGATGGGTGGAAAAGGAGTCCAATGGGAACCTGTGAAGCTCTGGTGAACTCCATGCCCAAGAGGCTGATGGCAGTGCTGGAAAGTAATGGGGTCACACCACATATTTACACTTTGGGCCCAATTTGAACATTTCCACTAAGTGGTGTACTCACTTTTGTTGTCAAGGTACATTAATGTCTGTGTGTTGAGTTATTTTGAGAGGACACAACATTAAACACTGTTATACAGGCTGCGCACTCACTACTTTACATTGTAGCAGAGTGTCATATCTTCAGTGTTGTCACATGGAAAAAAAAACATTGACAAAAATGTGAGCGGTGTACTCACTTATGTGATATACTGTAGCACAATCTTGCAATATGCAAATTAGCTCTTAACTGCACTGGAAGTGGGTTTGAAGACTATCTGCATTTCAGAGGCCGTCCTTTGGGTCCCATTTGGGTCCTCTCACTCATCGTTATTTCTCTCCTGGTGAGATGATGAGTGGTGCCGAATGAACGGGACCCAAAAGATGGCGTCAGAGGTGCAAATAGTCTCCAAATCTGCCTCCAGTGCAGTTAAGAGTTAATTTTTAAATTGCAAGATTGCGTTGTATCTCGGGAATGTCTGAACATATTGGGGTAAGGAATACAATTATTTTACTCAGAATCACTCACTCTAACCACCTGTGTATCCATTCAGGTTAGTTGGGTTAATTCGTCTGTCAGTTTCCCTTTCAAAGGAGTATTCCAGACAAACACTTATGGTTTGTTCACACGTTGATAACTCACAGTGGGTTTTCCGCTGCCTGAGATCCGCTGCAAATGTTAAAACCATTTATTTCAATGGGTCCGCCGGCAATCTGCAAATTGGCTACTATTACAGATTTTCCACCGACCCATTGAAGTGAATGGTAAAAAAACTTGCAGAGGATTTTCTGTAGGGGGAACCCCACTGTGAGTTTATTAACATGTGTATTACCCAAAGGGTAGAAGTCATGCATCATCCATTCAGGCCTTCAAGAGTTTAAGAAAATGTGAATGTTTTTTGAGGCATGGAATACTGTGGTTGTACATGCTTTAAAAGGGTACTCCAGTGGAAATATTTTTTTTAAATCAACTGGTGCCAGAAAGTTAAACAGATTTGTAAATTATTTCAATTTAAAAATCTTTATCCTTCCAGTAATTGTCAGCTGGAGGAAGTTGTGTAGTTATTTCCAGTCTGACCACAGTGCTCTCTATTGTCACCTCTGTCCGTATCAGGAACTGTCCAGAGTACAAGCAAATCTACATAGCAAACCTCTCCTGCTCTGGACAATTCCTAACATGGATGGAGGTGTCAGCAGAGAGCACTGTGGTCAATCTGAAAAGAACTATACAACTTCCTCTGTAGTATACAGCAGCTGATAAGTACTGGAAGGATTAAGATTTTTTTAAATAGAAGTAACTTTCTGGCACCAGTTGATTGGGCAAAACATTTTTTCAATCAGAGTACCCCTTTAAAGTGGTTTACTCTTAGCAGAATTACTTTGTATTCTTTAGGTACAGTACATCTAGTGCAGGGAACCCTGAACTTCCATGTGGCATCCAACATAGATAGTTACATAGTTCATAAGGCTGATAAAAGGCAAGAATTAATCCGATTTAACCTATATCCCTACTGTGTTGATCCAGAGAAATACAAAAAACTCTTATGAGGCTGATGCCAATTGCCCCATACCAGCAGGAAAAAATACTTCCCAACTTCAAATATGGCATCGGAATAAAACCCTGTATCAAAGTTCTGTCCCTATAAATTTACTATCCATAACCTGTAATATTGTAATATTATTACTTTTCAGAAAAGCATCCAGACCCCTTACATATCACACAGCTAACATACTTTTTCTAAATAATTGCTAAATATAGGTTCCAAGGTCTTTTATCATCCTTTTTTGTTAATTTTATTATATTTTTTTTTATCACTTGTCTTCTGTCCATTATTTATTCTTCTTCTACAGATTTATCAGAAAATGTAAAAAGTGAATATTTGTTTGCATCCTATAGCAGCCTATACATAGTATTCTATATGGGAAATGAAATTTGCCTTGTAGACTTCTTAGCGGTTCCTTACACTTTCACCGTAGGATATAGGACAATTCAGCATTTTCTTGTACAAACACATTTCACAGGATTTGGTTTACTGCGGACATAAGCAACTTAAGTGTTTTATGTTTTCGGTATAAAGAATGCCTATACTTCTCAGCTCAAGCATGACTCATTTCGAAATGCTTATGACATTAGACTAAGAGGTTGAAACGCGGAGGATTTCAATGCTTTGTTCTGAGAAAATTAGCAAGTACATGGCTCATCCATTACATTGAAATGAGACATTTTTACTACAGGCAGCCCAGTCTCCCATTATGTGCTTTCACAAACATTCCTTCAGACTCTCATCTCCTCGGTCACATGACTGTTTGTGCCGTGTCCACGGTTACTTTCTGGGCTTTTATTCTCTTTGCTCTGTATTCTCAATTGAGATCTGCAAGTCCTGGACAGTCAGGATGAATACACATTATTACTGAGCGGCAGAACACATTGCATTAGGCAGAGGGCATCACTACTGCCTTAAAGGTACACTCATGCAAGAAATAGCTCCTTTTCTTTACTTTCACTAATATACCACTGTCCAAGACGTTATCACAACTACATAAATATTCTATAAGAAGTACCGTAATCTTAAAGGGAATGTCCGTCCTGTTCGTTCTCTGCTCCTATCTGTGGTGAGAACTACTAAGACTAATTTATTAGAGGACTTACAGTTCCCTACATAAATATTAACAGACTTCATGTAAACAGAGGCGGCTCTACCATTAGGCGAGTTATGCAGCTGCCTAAGGCCTTGCATTAGCAGAGGCCTCACGGCCGCCTAAGTCACCCCCCTAAGAAAGTAAAATGAGAGTTAATGCTCCGCATTTCTTACCATGCAGGCCGATCGTGATGATGTCATCACATCAAGCATGGCCTGAACTAGAAGTTCTGCGTCAGAGCAGACTCAGGCCCGGAAAGAGACTGAGCACTGCTGAACCAGAGAGCATGGACAGCAGGTGACAGGCCAATCACAGCAGGAAAACAGAAATAAGGGAAAATAGGACATAGGATAGGACTATTAAAGAGAGCAGGGCCACTACTAAGGGGGAAAGTAGAAGTCTGTAAGGGTGGGCAGGATGTGTTTATAAAAGGGTAGAGGAGGACAAGAATTTTAGGGGGGCAAGATGAGAAGATTGTTCTATATAGAGAGTTACAGGAGGACAGGAAGAGGGCTTTATATAAGGGGGGACAGGAGGTGAGGAAGAGAGCTGTATATAAATGGGTACAAGAGGAGAGGAAAAAGGACTCTATCTAAGGGGGTACAGAAGGAGATGAAAAGGGCTGTATATTGTTACGCCTAGCGCTCCGGGTCCCCGCTCCTCCCCGGAGCGCTCACGGCGTCTTTCTCCCTGCAGCGCCCCGGTCAGTCCCGCTGACCGGGAGCGCTGCACTGTCTTGGCCGTTGGGGATGCGATTCGCACAGCGGGACGCGCCCGCTCGCGAATCGCATCCCAGGTCACTTACCCGTCCCGGTCCCCTGCTGTCATGTGCTGGCGCGCGCGGCTCCGCTCTCTAGGGCGCGCGCGCGCCAGCTCTCTGAGACTTAAAGGGCCAGTGCACCAATGATTGGTGCCTGGCCCAATTAGCTTAATTGGTTCCCACCTGTTCCCTGGCTATATCTAGTCTCCTCCCTTGCACTCCCTTGCCGGATCTTGTTGCCTTGTGCCAGTGAAAGCGTTTAGTGTTGTCCAAAGCCTGTGTACCTGAACTTCTGCTACCCTTCCTGACTACGAACCTTGCCGCCTGCCCCCGACCTTCTGCTACGTCTGACCTTGCCTCTGCCTAGTCCTTCTGTCCCACGCCTTCTCAGCAGTCAGCGAGGTAGAGCCGTTGCTAGTGGATACGACCTGGTTGCTACTGCCGCAGCAAGACCATCCCGCTTTGCGGCGGGCTCTGGTGAAAACCAGTAGCCTCTTAGAACCGGTCCACTAGCACGGTCCACGCCAATCCCTCGCTGACACAGAGGATCCACTACCTGGAAGCCGAATCGTGACAGTAGATCCGGCCATGGATCCCGCTGAGGTGCCGCTGCCAAGTCTCGCTGACCTTACCACGGTGGTCGCTCAGCAATCGCAGCAGATTGCCCAACAAGGACAGCAGCTGTCGCAGTTGACCGCCACGTTACAGCAACTTCTGCCTCTGCTACAGCAGCAACCATCTCCTCCGCCAGCTCCTGCACCTCCTCCGCAGCGAGTGGCCGCTCCTAGCCTCCGCTTGTCCCTGCCAGACAAATTTGATGGGGACTCCAGACTCTGCCGTGGATTTTTGTCTCAGTGTTCCCTGCATATGGAGATGATGTCGGACTTGTTTCCTTCAGAACGGTCTAAGGTGGCGTTCGTAGTAAGCCTCCT
Source organism: Hyla sarda (assembly GCF_029499605.1). Lineage (NCBI taxonomy): Eukaryota > Metazoa > Chordata > Amphibia > Anura > Hylidae > Hyla > Hyla sarda. The sequence goes on from NC_079193.1 coordinate 260,744,387, forward strand.
CTCAGGAAAGGCCTTGTCTTGGGCCACACCGCTCTGGGACCGCAATGATCCTGCCACAGCCACAGTCCAGGCCTTCTTCACTGAACTCCGGAGTGTCTTCGAGGAGCCAGCCCGAGCTTCTTCTGCCGAGACTGCCCTGTTGAACCTGGTCCAGGGTAATTCTTCCGTTGGCGAGTATGCCGTACAATTCCGTACTCTTGCTTCAGAATTATCCTGGAATAACGAGGCTCTCTGCGCGACCTTTAAAAAAGGCCTATCCAGTCGCATCAAGGATGTGCTGGCCGCACGAGAGATTCCTGCCAATCTGCAAGAACTCATCCATCTAGCTACCCGCATTGACATGCGTTTTTCTGAGCGACACCAAGAGCTCCGCCAGGAAAAAGACTTAGATTTCTGGGCACCTCTCCCACAGTATCCGTTGCAATCTACGCCTGGGCCTCCCGCCGAGGAGGCCATGCAAGTGGATAAGTCTCGCCTGACCCAGGAAGAGAGGAATCGCCGTAGGGAAGAAAATCTCTGTCTTTACTGTGCCAGTACCGAGCATTTCTTGGTGGATTGCCCTATCCGTCCTCCACGCCTGGGAAACGCACGCACGCACCCAGCTCACGTGGGTGTGGCGTCTCTTGGTTCCAAGTCTGCTCATCCACGTCTCACGGTACCCGTGCGGATTTCTTCTTCAGCCAACTCCTCCCTCTCAGCCGTGGCCTGCTTGGACTCCGGTGCCTCTGGAAATTTTATTTTGGAGTCGTTTGTTAATAAATTCAGCATCCCGGTGACCCGTCTCGTCAAGCCGCTCTACATTTCCGCGGTCAACGGAGCCAGATTGGACTGCACCGTGCGTTACCGCACAGAGCCCCTCCTCATGTCTATTGGACCCCACCTTGAGAGGATTGAGTTCTTCATTCTCCCCAACTGTACCTCTGAGGTCCTCCTCGGTCTGCCTTGGCTCCGGCTTCATTCCCCCACCATTGATTGGACCACCGGGGAGATCAGGAATTGGGACTCTGCCTGCCACAGGAAGTGCCTCTCCCCCCCTCCCAGTCCCGTCAGGCAAGCCTCTGTGCCTCCCCATGGTCCCCGTCCTGGTGTCACACTGCTCCGTGCCAGGCCTCGCCCTCTGCCCTCCCTCCCCATTCCCACTCCTGCTGTACTGCCTGCCGTTGAGGAAACCCTCCATTCTTTCCAGGTGTCCTCATCCCAGGGGAGGCAGTTACCGGACAAAGAGAAGGGGAGACCTAAGGGGGGGGGTACTGTTACGCCTAGCGCTCCGGGTCCCCGCTCCTCCCCGGAGCACTCACGGCGTCTTTCTCCCTGCAGCGCCCCGGTCAGTCCCGCTGACCGGGAGCGCTGCACTGTCTTGGCCGTTGGGGATGCGATTCGCACAGCGGGACGCGCCCGCTCGCGAATCGCATCCCAGGTCACTTACCCGTCCCGGTCCCCTGCTGTCATGTGCTGGCGCGCGCGGCTCCGCTCTCTAGGGCGCGCGCGCGCCAGCTCTCTGAGACTTAAAGGGCCAGTGCACCAATGATTGGTGCCTGGCCCAATTAGCTTAATTGGTTCCCACCTGTTCCCTGGCTATATCTAGTCTCCTCCCTTGCACTCCCTTGCCGGATCTTGTTGCCTTGTGCCAGTGAAAGCGTTTAGTGTTGTCCAAAGCCTGTGTACCTGAACTTCTGCTACCCTTCCTGACTACGAACCTTGCCGCCTGCCCCCGACCTTCTGCTACGTCTGACCTTGCCTCTGCCTAGTCCTTCTGTCCCACGCCTTCTCAGCAGTCAGCGAGGTAGAGCCGTTGCTAGTGGATACGACCTGGTTGCTACTGCCGCAGCAAGACCATCCCGCTTTGCGGCGGGCTCTGGTGAAAACCAGTAGCCTCTTAGAACCGGTCCACTAGCACGGTCCACGCCAATCCCTCGCTGACACAGAGGATCCACTACCTGGAAGCCGAATCGTGACATATATGAGGGGGTACGGGAAGAAAAGAGGGATTAAGAAAGAGGGTATAGGAAGAGAAGAGGGCTCTATATAAGAGGGTAAAGGAGAAGAATAATACTCTATATAAGGGGGTCCAGGAGAAGAATAGGGCTCTACATAAGGAGGTACAGGAGGAGAGGAAGAGGACTCCATATAAGTGGGTACAGAAGAAGAGGAGGGGTATTTAGACCGGGACAGGAGAAGATTGGTCTTTAAGGGGGAGCAGGAGGTGTGGAGGGGTCTATGGGGGACAGAAAAGGAGGAGAGAAGGAAAGCATTTATATTGGAGGACTGAAGAGTCTATATGTGGATGCAGGAATGGCACCTATTAAAGGAGGATGAGGAGGAGGGGTCCATACAGAGGTGGTAATGGGTAATCTCTGGGAAGTGGATGACTGGATATTTATAGGGCTTGCAGATGAAGAGTGGCAGGAGAGGGGAAGGTTCTTCAGGGAACTGTCAGAGAGGAAAAGACATACAGGGCAGCAGAGCATTAAGGAGCGCCCCTGTCTGTCACTATGAGGTCCCTTTAGGTCCTGTTTCTGCTGCTTCCATTCTGCACCCCACATCACCCTGCAGGCTGAACACACAGTGGTGAGTACTCCTGTTACACTTCCTGGCACCAGGCTGACATCTCAGTCGTCTGTGATTAGTATAGGAGGTATATTTAGATTTTATAGATTCTGAGATTTTCCCCTATTTTTTTATTTTTTTTGCTGAAGGTGCAAAAGTCCACTAGAGAGCTTTTTTTACTGAGTGCAAAAAGGGTTTCACAACAATGCAAAACCATAAGTCTGAGCCGCTGTAGTGACCCGCTCTGTGACTTGGCACCAGTGATACCTGCCCAGTGATAGCTGCCCAGTATTTTGCACAATACTGTCCCTTGGCCCTGGTGATGCCAACCCACACTACGTCGTAACATCTCGTCAGCGAGGGCCTAGTGTTCAAGTTTCAGCTAGGGCCTCACAAAGTCTAGAGCCGCCTCTGCACGTGAACATATAACTGATTCATACATTGTAGTAGAATAGGAATGCTATACCTGATCATTGGTACAGCTGGTATTAGTGGACTTCAAAATCCGTTCAAGTGCCTCATCATATCTACAGATGGGACTAATGAACATCAAAAGAGTGCAGCTGCTTTATCAGGGTACAGATGGTCCCAATAGACTTCAAAGACAGTACACCTCACAGATACAGGCTATTGGATACTTTTCTAATAATAAAGGGAATAACATGCTCAAACATCTGGACTAAGCCTATGAATTTCTGTTTTATGTAAACTTAAAAAGCCTATGCGTAATATATATATATTTAATGGTGGTGACCATAATGCTACCATCTGATCCAAGACACTTCTCTATTCGTCTCTATGTACTATCTATCTTACTAGTGCTACTGTAGTTTATCTTGCTGATCTATTTTTGAGTTACAATCAGTTTGCAGCCAGGACTCCATGTCCAATCATTGGATTGTTTGTGTGGTTGTTCACTTACGTCATTTGTAGTCACACATCCCCTATTTACACAGGAAGATGTGTGGGCGATCTCTCCTGCAGCACCCCTGTTATCTGGAGCACGGAGCGAACTTCGCTCCGTGCACCAGATGACAGGGGTGCTGCTGGAGAGATTGCTGGGGTTCCCAGCAGCGGGACCCCGCGATCAGACATCTTATCCCCTATCCTTTGGATAGGGAATAAGATGTCTAGGGGCGGAGTACCCCTTTAATAGGTTATCCTTATATTAAAAGTTATTCACAGGACAGGTGATAACCAGTTGATGAATGGGACCCTTCTGCTTGGACCACCACCAATTATGAGAACTGAGTTCAGTTGTACCCAATGTGAATGGATCAGTATCGTTCATGATGGCCTACGATCCGTTTAATCTCTGTGAGACAAACATTGATAAGTTCAGCCCTCCATTCACCCAGAGGACAGGGGACCTCTGTTCTTGTGATTAGTGCAGGGTCAGAGAGGTTGCACCTCCATTGATCAACTACTTGTCACCCAACCTGTGAATAGGTTTTCACTTTTAATCTTGAGATATACATTAATTTAAGGAGATAGCATGAAGGAGAGTGCTTTGTTAGCTAAAAGAGTGCAAAATATGAATATGTACTGTATGCAGAAATCATGCTCCATGTGTTACATTAGCCAGTATAATAGTATGCTATTTGTACCGCATTAAACCTCTTAGAGAGTGGATTTACAGTTAGCTGTATCAGCTTTAGCTTTGTCTACGCTAATAACTCTGCAGCCATTAAATAAAACCACGTAATGAAAACTGCTTTTTTGTTTAGCCAACCGGACAGAGATTGAGGTCAGCATCTGGATCTAGAAAATTAAGTATCAATGGGTTCTCAAAACAATTTGCTTAGTTTCCAAAGTACCCATACAACAATGTCACCTATGCACAGTTTATAGTTTTCTACTCCAAACTTAATGAACCTCAAAGAATTGCTGATCAAGTGTAAAATCTGTAACTGTGAATTAAAATAAATTCCAAGTGCCCCAATGTATAAACTACATGAGAACAGCTATAATAATATTATATATAGTACCTCAGGAGCTGTGGCTTGTGTCAGTTAGTCACGATAATTATCCAGCAGTCACCGAGATCTAGAAGCCATTAATTTATGACAGACCATATCAAATAGGCCAGTCAATTTGAAAAAATTTTTTTTTTCTTGAGCAGTCATGCACAAACATCATATATTTTACAATTGTTTTGGTGGACATGTTTATCAGACTGCCCATTCGTCAGGTTCTTTATTTGTTTCCAGTTGCAAGCCATGCCCGTTTCAGGTTCATTTTTTGGAATGCTAGTGCAAATAAAAGAAAACCAACATATCCTGCTGTAATCAACTTAACATTGGTGAATAATGTTGGTTATATTGGTTTATATTCGGATTTACTACATTGTTTTATACTTAAACGGGTACTCCGCTGCTCAGCATTTGGAACAAACTGTTCTGAATGCTGGAGCCGGGAGCTCATGACGTATTGCCCCGCCCCCTCATGGTGCAACGCCCTGCCCCCTCCATGCAAGTCTATGGGAGGGGCATGACATGTGTCACACCTCCCTACCATAGGCTTGCATTGAGGGGGGGGTGCGATGTCATGATGGGGCTATGACGTCACAAGCTCCCGGCACTGGCTACAGCATTCAGAACAGTTTGTTTCAAACGCTGAGCAGAGGAGTACCCCTTTAAAGCGTTACTGCCATTAATAACAACTATTGATATGTCAACTTAGACATGTCAAAAGTTGTTGATCGCAGTGGGTCTCACTCCTGAGACCTGCTGTGATTGTGGGTTATTAGCTAGGGAGGCAGGCAGGATTGTGCTTCAATTCTCGGCCAGCCGGGAGATCAGTCCATTTCTCTGCATAGACTTCTATGTATGAAAATGGATGGTCTCTCAGCCAGCCGGAAAACAGAGTGCAATGCTGCCCACTACCCTGACTAATACCAGGAGTGAGACCCAATGCGATCAACAACTTTTAACATGTCTAATTGACATATGATAAGTTGCTTTTAATGAGAATAATGCTTTAAGTAGCAGAGCACACTGCCACTTCTATTTCATCTCTCTCCCCCGTCAATATGAACTGTTGTCAACAATGACTACAGCAAAGCTGGCTTGGTTTTCTGCTTTTGAAGTGTATAAAATTGTTACAAGGACATCTGTCAAGAAGTGGGATATATAAAGAAGCAAGTGGACAGTCAGTTCTTGAAGCTGATGTTTTCGAACCATTTAAAATAAAGAAGTGTATGGATACGAGCTACTTTGACAAGGTGCATTGATACATTGGGGAAATGACAGCTAGTCTGTCTGATTGAATCACACAATATTGCTGTATATGAGGCTGGATAGCTGGGCAGAGGTTTCATGCTACCTCAACCATTGACACTAGAATTTAAAGGGGTACTCCGGTAAAAAACTTGTTTTTTTTTTTTAAATCAACTGGTGCCAGAAAGTTAAACAGATTTGTAAATTACGTCTATTTCAAATTCTGAATACTTCTAGTACTTATCAGCTGCTGTATACTACAGAGGATGTTGAGTTGTTCTTTTCTCTGACCACAGTGCTCTCTGCTGACACCTTTGTCTGTCTCAGGAACTGTGAAGAGAAGGATAGGTTTGCTATGGGGATTTGCTCCTACTCTTGATAGTTCCTGAGACAGACAGAGGTTTCAGCAGAGAGCATTGTGGTGAAAAGGAAAATAAATTTAAAAAGAAAAGAACTTCCTCTGTAGTATACAGCAGCTGATAAGTACTGGAAGGATTAAGATTTTCAAATAGAAGTAATTTACAAATCTGTTTCACTTTCTGGCACCCGATGATTTAAAAAAAAATGTTTTTCACTGGAGTACCCCTTTGACTTGGACAATGGAGCAACCGATGAAGGTCTGATCGGATGAATCATGTTTTCAGTTACATCATTTTGTAATTTACATCATCTTTAACACTCTCTTCTGCATGCATAGGAGACAGTATTGTTAGTATCCTTGATGTATAACTCTTAAGATATATATATATATATATATGCACAAATAGAAGAAAAAAAATTGCAGCACTAGTCTCAGATATACTACTAGTCAGATATGTAATTATGGTGCCAGCACCCCAAACCTGATCAGGGTCCATCCAGATAAAGAAATTCCAGTGGTGCAGCACTACCATTAACAAAAGTGCATTTATTCAATCATGACTCTACACAGCAACGTTTCTGCTCCTATGGAGCCATTTTCAAGCTAAATTTATGAAAATAAATAAATAATAACAAAATAATAAGACAGCATGTATATTTTTTGCAGAAATGTTTTATCAAATACTTATTATATTATACATTTTGTACACAAAATAAGTTATTGTAACATTATGTCAAAATGTTTAATGACATATAGTATGACAACTGGTTTTATTGTCTGGTGTGTATTTATTTATTAAAGTAAATGTATCTTCTTCAGGTCTTTCAAGTTGCATATATAATCATCAAAGCTGCAAATTCTCCAAGGCCTGGGAACTGGATCTTAGAGCGTTCCTTAGATGGAGTTGAGTTTATGCCATGGCAATATTATGCAACAAGTGATACAGAGTGTCTGACTCGCTACAATGTGACTCCAAGACTTGGGCCACCAACTTACAAGAGAGATGATGAAGTGATCTGCACGTCATATTATTCAAAGCTTGTGCCACTGGAGCATGGAGAGGTAGCTTTAAATATCTTTGTCATGTTATTGTTAATAGTTTTTTTCCACAAATTCTAAAATTGGTTACATAGCTTATGATGCTTTACAAATAACTTTCTGAATAGCGGCCTACATAAATGATATGTTGTGGTTACATCATCTAAATCTGTATAAGACTTTATGTGATAATAAAGTTTTTAATTCTTAGGCTACTTTCACACTGCCGTTATGACACGGCAGTGTGACGGGCTTCAGGGGAGCCAGGGAGAATAGCGGTAGACAAATTACTGCAACAGCCGTCTTTTTCTCCCGCTATTCCCGTCCAAAAATAACGGGACCCGGCGGGCCCCATTATAGTAGATGGGAGCCGCCGGGACCGTTGTTACCCGTTGCTCCCCGTCATGAGAACGACTATTAAAGTGACAAAAAAAGAGACTTTAACGGCCATTCTCAACGGGGAGCAATGGCAGTGTGAAAGGGGCCTTAGTTTTGCACGATTAAAAAAAATGCAGTTTTACATTAGAAACTTAGCCTAGGAACCATGTTACTCACCAGGTTCTTAAGAGCTTTTGGAAGTATTATGTCTGTTGTATATATCCTTCATATAGTGCCCAAGGCCCCTTATTGGCTCATTTAGGGCCTCTACACTAAGTATATAGAGAAGCACAAAAAAAATCTTTAGCAAAATAAAATGTAAGCTTGTTCAGATGTCTGTTACAGACATATTTTTCCCTAAGAGCATTTCTTCTAAGGGAAAATATGGTGCCCCATGAGATGAGCGCTCATACAATGATTTCTATTGTTTAGGTGGTTCCAAGTATAAAGCTGTCATGTATATAATTCCATAAAGATGTTGTCTCGTGAAAATGTTGTCCCTGTCCATGCACCCTATAGGGGCGTGTGGATATTAAAGAGTGGGTCTGGTACTTGGTGTCCCCCTCTGTAAACCAAAACAGAGAGCTTCTTAGTTAGATCAGCTCTTCTCTAGTGAACTTGGGCATTCAATGCATTACATGGCTGGTTTCACACATAGGGGGAGATATTAAAAACTACTGTAATTTCGTTACACCAATATTAATCACACTTTTGTTTTTTCTCCTCACATTTTCAAAGGTCTCTTGTGCTGCTTTGAAAATATGTGACAGTTCATTTTCGTGCCACTTTTCTTAGCTAAAAGAACATTCTAGCAGAGATTTCACCAGCAGTGTACACTGGTTTCCCAGCACAAACTGCCATAAATCTAGGAAGCGGGGACAGCCATGCCCCTTCTCCTGAAAGCACACCCCTTTCCAATTGACCATTCCCCCTTATTGAGCACCACCAAAAATAGAAAATAATTGCACAATATCTGCAGGTAGCACAAAAATTGTGCAATTATTTGCTGTTTTGGCCTGTCTGTAAAAAAAAAATTTGCAATTGATAAATTCCCCCCCGATATGTGAAATCATTTTGACTCCATTTTTCCTGCAGAGGGCAAAGTATGGGAAATGTCTTCTTGACTTCATCTCTCTGACATAATGATGGCTTCAGGGTGGCTTCATGCTAAAAGGGACTATGTGTGATGACAAGAACTCTTTAAGTTCATATAGCTTTGCTACTACTTTATTTCCCTAATTTATTATGATATAATTGAACACAGGTTATCTATGAATTTCTGTATTGGGCTAAAAGGTTCCTGTTGAGGGAAAGGCAGAACAGCAGCTAATGTGATAGCCATAGGAGTATGTGTAGGTGTTCATACATTTATAGCCTTTCAAAATGTGAATGTTTGGCATCTGCAAAATAGCATGGATGCTCCCATAATAGTTCCTTTATCAGGAATTGGCAGAAAAAGACTTTTAGAGTTAAAGACTTTTAATTTGTAAGTCGGATGTATAAGATTAGTTAAGCTATGTGCAAACTTTTCATTTTTATTGCACTTTTATACTGTGGGTATTTGTTCAGATTAAAACATGACACTGAAGAGATTAAGCTTTGTAAAAAAAAAACTAATCTTATGTCTTGGGTCTTGAGTATTATCTTTAAAATGTTGTGGTTATTTAGCCTTATGCAACACGGCCACGCTGGCCACAACACAGCTCATGCAGCCAAAAATTACAATGTCACTCTACCTACATCGTAGCTAGTAAAAGGGAATGTGATCTTGTTGTGACCTGAAAGTGACCATGACCTGACAGTCAACAATAATCCAAAGCTCCTGTATTGATGGCTACTGTAAAGTTTGGTCACAAACCCTAAATTGTGTAGTGGAGGAACATTACACATTGTCTCATCATTATGAGTTGTATTGGCAACTTACCATTAAATCTAACTAGTATGAAATGTTTAAAGGATCAGTTTTTTATTTATTATTTTTTTTTTATAGAAATTACACTATTCTTGTCTATGTGCTGTGTTTGATATTGTACCTCACTTGGATAAGACAATGGCTGCCTAAGCAAGATCTTCTAGGTTCAAGCTACAATACCAAACACGGCTAATAGAAAAGAGTGGCACTGTTTCTAGATAAAAAATTCAGTTGAATTTCTTTGCAAACTGCAACCATAATGCTGTTTTCTCCATCAACATAGATCCACACTTCATTGATTAATGGAAGGCCAAGTTCTGATGATCCTTCTCCTACTTTGTTGGATTTCACCTCTGCAAGATATATCCGCCTTCGCCTGCAACGTATTAGAACCTTAAATGCAGATCTTATGACCCTCAGCCAATGGAACTTAAAAGATGTGGATCCAATAGTAACCCGAAGAGTAAGTATGGTGTTTACTTCTGATTAATTTGTTTTTTATGGATATGTTTATGTGGCCTGGAGTAAAAGTCTAGCTTAAACAGCTGCATTTAAAAATACAAGGTTAAAAAAATAAGAAAGTATAATATGTCATAAAGTATTTTTTATGGCTCATTATTTTTTCAACTTTTGCTGCAGTTGTAGTACCAGTGCTTTTATTTATCTTTTTATTGCTTTATCTTTTTTTATTAGTTTTGAAATGATAACTTATTCTCTGTTTTGCCTTGCAGTACTACTACTCTCTTAAAGATGTTTCGGTTGGAGGAATGTGCATTTGTTATGGGCATGCTCGTAGCTGTCCCTGGGATGAAGTTACCAAGGTAAGCTGTAGGTCGGAAATGTGATATTATTTCATATATTTATTAATGTGAAGGATAAGATTAACCATTGAACATGCATTCCAGCAAATTCATTGGGCCCTAAAGTATTAAAAGATTTCCGTAGAACCTCTTATGAATTTTGTCCAAGAAAGAAGATCTTGGTAACTGCAGCTGAAGATGTGGCTGTATTTACTCAACTTCATCTGTGTAAATAGCTTGGATAAGAGCTATGCGGATGTGTTGCCTACATTGAGCTCTGTGAATTTAGATCATTCTTAGGCCCTCGTACACTCAATCAGTTAAGTAAACAAAGCTTCATTCTTGAAAAGGCACCATCTTCATAAAATAGACATTTTTTTATAGTTCAAATGCTTAGTATTTTAGATCCTAAGGCTTCCTTCACAGAGGATTTTTGTTCTAAGGTTTAAAACTTATGTACCTGTAGTTTATGTAATTTTTATGGTGTTTTCAAATTTTATTGGGAAAACACCTAAAAAAAACACTGGACCTAGAGCATGCTACATTTAAAAATATGCCACTACCACAAAAATACCTCTGACCAAATATCTATGCAGGTATTTTTTTCTTATTTTACTATAGCTCCCACCAAAACCCAGCACCCTTGCTTGACAGCTGCATGTGTCACTGGCTATTTTGTGGATAACGCCTTTGTTGCGAAGAATGCTATTCCACTACCCCTTCGGTCCTTGCCTCTAGCCATTGAAGCAAAAGATGGTAGACCCTTACAACCCTCTGATATTACCCACGAGACTGTACCATTGCCTGTGGAGAGATGGTCTCTTTGATAATTTTTTCCCAAGCTGATAATGTCAGGAACCACAAAATGCCACCTTTATTAATTTAGTAATAATACCTGGCTCGTACAGGTCAGAGGAAGTGCAAGGAAGTGCACAAACTTGCTGTTGCCCATTGAAGTAAATGGTAGCTTCACTGAAATAATCTGGTACCACCAATACAAACAGTGTGCAAAGTTGAGGCTTCAGGCTCCTTCTAGCTGACCAGTCATCAATATTTTTTGGCTGGATGACTCCTTTAAAGGGATATTCCCAATTTACAAGATATCCCCTATCCACAGGTTAGGGATTACTAATTTCACCGGTAAAACACCCACTGATCACAAGTATGGAGAAAAACTCCATTGTGCATACACATGTAACACTTCATTCACTTTCTAAGGGACTTGCTGACATTGGTGAGCGACAGTTTTCCTCTGTCGTACGATCACTGCCCCAGATCAGTGCAATGTTCAGAAACCTCAAAGAAAGTAAATGGAACACTGGCCTCACATGCGAACTACCATTTGCCAAATGTATATATGCATTGGCATTACTTGTCTCGCCTGTTCACATTACATTCCTCCTCTCCTCCTCTGATGACATTAGAATGTAAATTCAATTTCAGTAGAATTAGCCAACAAAAACTAGATTTCATTCAACCAACGTGTGTGGAATGTGGGTCAGTATATAAAAGCGGCTTCATTTTTAATTCCTTTTTTTCATGCAGAAACTCCAGTGTCAGTGTGAACGTAACACTTGTGGAGAGAGTTGTAATGAGTGTTGCCCTGGTTACCACCAGAATCCATGGCGACCTGGCACCATTTCCATTGGCAATAAATGTGAGAGTAAGTTGAATTCTCTTCTACTGTATTCATTGACTTTGATCTTCTTAAAGATCAAAGAGTAAGAGTAAGCTTGTCATCTATACAAAACATAAGGTGCAATACACAAGTTTTCTATTTTTTTACAGAGTGTAACTGCCATAATAAAGCAGAAAATTGTTACTATGACCAGTCAGTGGCTGATCGGAATATGAGCTTGAACATTCATGAACAATATATTGGAGGAGGAGTTTGTATAAATTGTACTCAGTTTACAGCTGGAATTAATTGTGAGACATGCATTGAAGGCTACTTTAGGCCACACAAGGTATGATCGCTGCATGTACATTGGTGGCTTATTATGTTAACCTGTTAAATTGCTTGTAAATACAAATTTAGAATTGGACAGTCATTTGGTAGGAACTCTGGGTTTGGGTGGAAGATGGTATGATTTAGAGTTGAGTGAGCTGAGCCCCCCAAACCAGTATTCGATCCAAACTTCAGGGAGCTCGCCAAACTTTCAAACATTGCCAGGTTCATGCAAGCTGAACCTAGCAATGTTGGGGCTGAGCTGCGCTCGCTAGTACAGCTCAGCCCAGCAAGGTGGAAGTTAATTAACACTGCTGAGCAGCACTAGTTAACTCCTTGGGATGGGGTCGGGTGTATACATTAAACAGTCTTTATAGCTGTATAATGTTTACAATGAAGAGATTAATACGCACCATCTTGAGGCTGGTTCGGACCTCCTATTGTGTAGCTCTGCCCCTTGACATCATTGCTAGAGTGGGGCTAGACAAGAAGAGGCCTGGACCAGCGATGCAATGGTAAGTATTACTTTCTTCATTGTGTACATTATACAGCCAAATTTAGACTTGTGTGTTTGGAAACACCAGTCTTAATAAATTCTCCTAGAGTTTTGGACTGGACTCTGGAAGGAGTGTCCACTGGGCAGCTCCTCTCTGGTTTTCCCCCTTTCAACTAAGATAGATTGACAGGTGACAATATAACTTGTCACACATTTACGTGCTGTACTAATATGTATATGTTTATCATTAAGATGTTGCATTCTTTCAACAGGTGTCCCCATACACAGAAGATCCATGCCATCCCTGTAAATGTGATCCCTTTGGGTCTGTTACTCCTGTTTGCGTAGTTGATGATAACCATGCCAAACCAGGTATGGGATTTCTGTATCTGCTCAATATTTAATGTCTGTTATACTTCAAACATCTGTTCTGTAACATATTTAGATAACAGACATTTATCATGTGATATCCACATGTTGTCTATATTCACAAAACTGTATTTAGATCTGAATATTTCCAAGGGACTACATTATAGAGGCCATTTCACATATGATGAATAGTGCAGAGCCAAACTGAATATCAAAGGGGTTTTCCAGCCCCTAAAAACGTAACCAATATCTACAGGATGGGGATAAGTGTCTGATTGTAGGGGGTCCGACCTTGGGAACCCCCCGAGTCCATGTTTCATGCTTTTCTATGGGGGTGCAGAAGATGCCTGAGTACATTGTCGAGTACATTGTCGAGTACATTGTCGAGTACATTGTCAGGGGAAAGTCGAGGATTTTTCCTGAAGATTGTGGGGGTCCAACCTCTTGAACTTCACTTTTACTCCTTTTGAAGTTATAGCATTACTTTCATTAAAAAAAAAAATAAGAAATTACATCCCACAGACATGTTAAAAGCTTTGATCGGTAGTGGTGCCATTTTTGAGACCACCATGCAGCTGGAAGAAAAGCACAACTGGGTGCTTCACTACCTGGCTTGTTGCCCAATCCAGCTCACTTCAGGAGATGATCTCCATAGTCTTGTGCTCCCGGCTATATCGAGAGATCTCAGCATATGACCAAATGATATTTTTCGTGCCCTAGTGATATAGTAGTATAAAATCTCTTGTGCATCATAATGACTGCAGCTGCTAACAACTGGGGAGCTATGTGCAGGAGACATTGAGGATGGAGCAAATTCAGCCTTATAGATAAGTTATATTAGTTTTTGTATTGTGATTCAGTGGCATAATTCTACATCTGCTTTGTGATTCAGTGGAATAATCTTAAATACATCTGTATTATATTACAGGTGTTCTGCCAGGACAGTGTCAGTGCAAAGAGGGTTACACAGGCTCAAAATGTGACCACTGCAACTTTGGATACAAGGGATACCCAAACTGTGTGCGGTGCAATTGCAGTCTTATAGGTAGCGTGAATGAGGATCCTTGTGCAGAACAGTGCATATGCAAGGTAAGTGTAAACTGCACACTCCTGGCTTTTTTCTACAATTGTGCTTATTCAATTGTTTCCCAATTTGTTAGGAAATCTCTGGTATATTATTTGTACCATTGTTCAGATAGTTTCTTAAACAAAGATGCTCAATATAATTCTTATCATTTGGGAAGATGGGTGGTATCTGTATTAATGATTGTTTGGTGTCATATTTTAGGAACACGTAGAAGGTGAAATGTCGGGGCTGAACTGTGCTGGCTAGTAAAGCTCAGCCCAGCAATGTAGGAGTTAATTAGCACTGTCGAGGAGCACTAGTTAACTCATTGGGGTGGAGGTGGGGTGTATACATTAAACAGTCTTTATAGCTATATAATGTATACAATGAAGAGAGTGAGATGTACCATCTTGTCACTGGTTCAGGCCTCCTCTTGTGTAGGTCTGCCTTGTGCCCTGTTATCATTTGGGAAGATGGGTGGTCTCTGTATTAATGATTGTCTGGTGTCATATTTCAGGAACATGTAGAAGGTGAAAATTGTGACCGGTGTAAGACTGGCTACTACAACTTGCAGGAACAGAATCCAGAAGGATGTACAGAATGCTTTTGCTTTGGTGTTTCCGGTGTCTGCGATGAACTGTTTTGGCATACTACTCAGGTATACAAGCATTACTCAAATAGATTTCCTGTCTTGGCAGATTATTACTAGAGAGATTTATAATTTAGTGTTATCGATTTAGAATTTAGTTCTATTAATTTATAAATTTGTAATTTTTAGAACAACACTGAATGACTCTTCTAATTTAGGAAATTGATACTATGATGCAGTTTTAGCTGTATGGGTCCAAGCTAAATTTTTGGCTAAATGTTTTCATGTCAGTATGCAGCAGACTGGAAGGTTGCATGTCAGGCAACCTAAAGATGTGTGGTGGCAATTCTATTTAGCTTTTCTATCGTTAAATACTGTATGTGCCTTCTTATAAGTGGTGTACTGTAGAGGCAGGGCACCTGAATGCTAAGGGCCTTATGTTAGGATGGGCTTGTCCTAATGCTGCAATAGAGGCTACAGTACCTTACTGTATACAGATTTATACAGCTCTCATTCAGTTCAGTACTAGATGAAGTTACTGTATCCCCCTCTATCAAGTCAGGGTAGGGTCATGCATACAATATCTGCAGCGTATTTCATGCTAGGGATGTACACCAATGTGCGTTACAGCCTCCAAACCTTGCTGCGCACACAGTGCTCTGGCTAGATAGCGCTGCTTGTTGCAGGTCCGCAGCGTATTTTCTGCAGTGTGAAATGTGCTGCAGATGCAGTATGTGTGACCCTACCATAAATCATTGTTCTCCTTTACATATAAATCATGAAATAATAAGAATTTGATAAAAAGCGGAGCTCTCAGAGAGAAGTGGGGACAGCTCACAGTTTGACTTTCAGTAATTAATAGAATGTATACATTCCTGGAACTGTGCCTTATATTTCTACATGCAGGAACCAGCTATATATTTCTTCAATAGGACAATATCATAACAACTTGTCCAGATTTATTACATGACCGCACATTACACCATATGACGCATTTTGTATAGATCTTAAACACTATTTTATCTCATCTGTTATTCCTCAAGATACTTCCAGCATTTACTAAAACTACCTAACCCATGTATTCTACCATAAAATAATTGTATTATTTTTTATTTTTTTTTTATCATTCTAATGCAGTATCTGCAAAAATATTGATCATTTCTGGTAATATTTTCCGATTGCAGATGACTGACATAAGGGGTTGGCATGTAAGTGACTTGCATGGATCAGAAAGGATTCAGCCACAGCAGGACCAGTTCGATGGCCCCCATCAAATAAGCATCAACAATACAGAAGCCCGGAAGATGTTACAGTCTGTGTATTATTGGGAGGCATCACGTTCTTACCTTGGAAACAAAGTATGTTCTTCTTTAAGGCTGCCTTCCCACCATGTTTGCAGCGTACGGCTGCCGGCTGGAGGAGGGAAAACCATGCACTCCCGTACCCCAGCCATACTGGCGCCGAACTCTATTGACTGTAATGAGCCAACCGGAGTCAAACAGTGACTCTTGTCGCCTCATTTCTGCCCTCTATCTGGTTTTGTGACCGGACCTAAAACCGTAGTCAATACCCATATTCAATAAGTGAGCTCTAAACTATTATAGCCATGTCACTGATGTAGATCATATCTCGAAATGCTGCTAACAGAGCAAAGCAGTAGCTTAAGTGATATGGTTGCCCCCATAATGTAATTGTGTAAAGTAAAATTTGTGAAAAAATCTAAAAAACTGAAAAAGGAAAAAACATTTCAGAAAAAGTAACATTTTTAATAATGTCTAGTTAAATAAATATGTACATCGGTGATCCTTTTCCTGTGAAGTTCTATAATAATACCTGTCTGGCCACGCTATTAAAATTTGTATAGAAATACTATATTGTTTATGCTAGTTATACACTATGAATTATTTTATGGTTGCAGTTAACATCTTATGGAGGATCCCTGAGGTACACAGTGTCTTATGATATTCCAGCTGAGAGTTCAGATGGAGAAATGTTCTCCAATGTGGACGCTGTTATTCAGGTAAGAATACGCACTGCTTTCCGTCATGGAAATAGAGGGTGACTGGTTATTATATACAGCACTGACACATATAGTAGATTCATCCCGTATAACAAATATGTTTGGAGGCCAATATATAAATACAAACAATGAGGGACATTTATCAATGTTTGCTTATGTATTATTCCTTTTTTTTAGTAATTTTTTCCTTACTTTTTTTTTGCTTATGTGTGACGTATTTATCAACTGGTTTCAGCCTGTTGATAATTTTCTTTCACGTAAGCAATTTTTCCTTTTTTACTTTGGTAGTAGCTTTTTCTGCTCCATGTTTGAGCTGGAGTAAATTTAATCAATTTTGAACCCTGTTGCGACTGTCGCAGTTAATAAATACCTGACTACCCGTAGTCCATTTTAAAATTATTACTACGTAGTTCATTTTTGGAAAACTTGCTTTTCTCGCTTTCCAGTCAAAATGTCGCACGAAAAATCGCGTAGTCGCAGTTGCGACAATTTTGCGACAATTATAGTAAACCCATTGATAAATGTCCATAAATATGTCCATAAATATGTTTAATGAGAAAACATAGAACTTTGCGTAGAGAAGGACATTTCCCATTTAATTCAATTAAATGAAGGTGGTTCTGAGCTCAGGATTATGAAAAATGGTGTTTCGATCTGTCTATAGCTAATCCATGACCATATAATGATATATTTTACTTTTGTATAGGGAAGTGACATTACCATAGGCACCAAGTCAGATGGTTTATCATTACCTCCGTATGAGGAATACACGGCTGAGATCAAACTGATTCCGGAGAATTTTGTTGATTTCTACACAAAGAGGCCAGTGGACAGGGACAGACTTATGACAGTCCTTGCTAATGTGAACAGGCTTTTGATAAGAGCAAATTACAACACTGCTAAGAATGCAGTCAGCAGGTAATAATGTAATGTCACATTATTTGTGTGTATGTTTTTTTCCCTCATATATAAATGACATACATAATTAATTAGATCATTTCACAAAAATAAATACATCCCTATACCCCCTCCTCCCCCTAAAGAGTGTATGTGTTTTTAAACAGTGTGTAAATACTTTAGAATAAAGCAAACTTTTCGCATCAGTTTTTTATAATTAA